>NW_027518679.1:44636944-45279722 GCF_043159265.1 Tasmannia lanceolata
GATGGTATGTTGTACAAGTTGGAACTGCCTTAACTCGTTAATAACTTGCAACTACATATTACCTCAAGTCGTTAATATCTTGCAACTACATATTAAATTCAACATGTTTTGGTGATTACATTGAGTGTTCCTTGTTCTTCTTCTTATTTTTTTTTCTATTGTGGGCATGCTAACCCTTCTAACATGTGAACTTCTAGGTGGGCCCAGGGCAGCTTGTGCTGGTTGTGCAGGCTTTGCGACGTTTTCAGTTCTGATTGAGAAGTTTTTGGACAGACATGATTGATTAGTTTTGTCACTCATCCATTTTCCTTTCTACATTGTGTTGCATGAACTTTTAGTTCTCCAGACGGCAAAAGCTTCCCAATCTCCGGCTGCCATTATCTTATTTCTAATGAGAGGTTTCAAAAAACAAATAGCATTCCTTTCACTTGGTAATTTCATTCGACAGACTCCCTCCTTCTATTCATTCAAATCCTTTTGCAAAGGTGTTTCTTTGTTGGGAACTGAACATTTGGAGCTAGTCAAAATAAGTCGATAAGTTATAAACTAAACATGAAGCGGATACTATCTACGAGAGGAAATCTTCTCGACAATTTTGTTATTATTTTGATTTCTTGGATATGATTATCGACTAACGAGAGTTTCAAATATGGATATTACTGTATCACTATCTGCTTCTTAAGTGAATTACATTGCTCATACTCTGATCAATTTTTCTTGTTTGGTAGTAAGTAGTAACATCATTTCAGACTGAAACTTGACATTCAACGGCTAGAACCGATGATCTTTCACCAGAGGAATGCCCTCTACTTCTCCGAAATTATGAGGATATTGGCAATCATGGGATCACTTTTAATCTGTTACTATATTGGGTTCTTATCTCTGATGTACATCTTTCTTCACTAGCAGTTTCTATTGGGGTTTCCTCATGATTGTACGTTCTGTTTTTTTTTTGTGGGTGGGTATGCTTGTATGTTCTTTTCTCAAATAAATTTATTCAGTTGTTTGAAGAAAACAAAAAAAACATGTGAGGATTCAACCACAGCTGGGATGAAGAGGAGGTTCTGAAGTGCTTATGGTTTTGAGAAGCAAAGTAGGTAAACTGATGGGTTGAAGAGATTTTGAATAGCTTCTTTCTATCACTAGCTCTGAATAGACACGTATGTAATATAATAAGGGATTTGCTAGGCAATTTTGCATAAAGCAATTTCGCTGCTTACTTTGCAGGAGAGAACAGCCACACATGCTCACTTTTTAGCAGATTGTCTTATTTATTTAATTCATCTGAGGTGGCTGTTCTCTCCTGCAAAAATAAGCCGTGAAATGGATTTCTGCGAAATTTCCAAGCAAATCCCCTACTTATAAAGAAATTTAGTGGTTAAATGAAATTTAAGCTGTATAAAATACTTGATACTTATTAAGAAATTTACATTTACAAGGTATTTAATAGTTAAATAAACTTTTCATTTATAAAATACTTGCTATAAATGTTATCAATGGCAAAAGCAATAGCCAGTGGAGAAGAAGGAAAACTCTAGCAAGCATCTATCGAAATCTATCATCACTCTACCCATATTTGGAGAGAGGCAAATCGAGCAGCAGATTTCCTCTCCAAAATGGCCTTGAGAGTTGAGGCCCACTCAATTCTCTCCTCCTCCACACCTCTCACAAAATTAGGCCCACAAGTATTTCATGGAATAATTTTTCATCGTTGCCAAGCATGGCCTTAGAGAACTTTTTCCATGAAAATTTGATTTTCCAGTGTTTGGTAAACTCAATTTCACAGATTTTCCCCCCACACTGAATTTTGCTCGGATTGTGCTGGGCGAGGGTTGAGGCCTTTGGCAACCTCACCCATATGCCCCTAATTTTATAGTGAATTTATTATGATTTCAAAATCCTAGGGTTATGATGTTTTTTTTTTTAATGTTTTTGTCACGGACCAATCCAACTGGACCCAACCCGTCTGATTTGGAAAATTGGATTGGGTAAGGGTTGCATGATTTAAAGGCAGGATGGGTTAGGGTTGACCCTTCTTGACCCTTCTTGACCTGAGTCTCAGATTGAGTAAGATTAGGGTTGAGGTTTTGGGTCCTAAGCCCGGCCCGATTTCCACTCCTAATTAGGGTCCTTGGGTTGGGCTAGAGGTTTCTAAAATGTGCCCTCTATGGTCGAGGGTTAGGATCACCCTATGGAAATGAGTTTTGGGCCACAACCTATTTACATTGCGGCTTAGCAAATGGACAGTTTGGATCATCCGATGGAAAACATTGGATCATAAATTCGCACCCTCTGTAGGATAATTCACTCCCCTTTGTATGTGGCGGACTTTAACGCTTTTTAATGTGAACTGGTAAACATGCACGTGCGATCCATCTACAATCTTAAATGCTTGAATGAAAGTCTTGATGTGCTCCTTCACAATGCTAGCCTGGTCCCTGGTCAACCAAGACATACACGACTGATTTTAGGAAAGTGCAGACATTCTTATATTGGAGAATTTATATGGTGGCCGACCGTCAAATTTACAAGGGCAGGGTGGCAAAACCCTGCCCTTTGATTTTCTATCTGGTCAAACCACCTTTATTAACTTCTCTTTTAGATCAAAAATCAAATGGGAAGGGTGTTGTAAATTTGACGGTCGGGCATCATATAAAAACTCCTTATATTGATCCTAAGGCCTCATTTGTTTTAGATTTTGAGAACCGATTGTGACTCCAAAACATTAATATTGGACTCAAAATTAAATATAATTTTGATTTCAATAGTTAGTTTTGACTTAATTAGTTCTTAAAATAAAAAAAATAAACAAAGCTTAAAGAAAGCAAGGTCTATGAAATGAATGGTTTAGAATAATGAAAGGTGGGATCATCTTACCTACACAGGTTTTTTTCCCTTCTAACATGAGAAGTTATGTATTAAAAGAAGCTTTACATAGGAAACAAACAGGTATATAGAAGTTGCATCCATATAACAAGAATTATTTACCAACAGGGTTTCAATATAAATCACATTTTAACAACAAGCATATAGAAGTTGCATCCATATAACAAGCATTATTTACCAACAAGGTTTCAATATAAGTTAAATTTTAAACTGTTAAAATGCTTTTCTCATATGAGAAGTTACACAACAATAAAATCAAACTTAAAAAAAAGAAGGAAATAAGAGATAAGCTAATTGAATTTTCAGGCTTTTCATACAAACCCGCATAGCTTGCATCTCTTACTATCATTAAATATAGCATATTAAAAGACTTAAATTTCTTTTATCATGGCGATATGGTGATAAAAGAAAACGGCGAGTATTTTACCTTCTACTACTATTGTAAACCACATCTTCTTCTCCTTGCAAGACCCAAAATTAAGGCCCCCAACTTTAGGAGTTAATGTGAGACTATGAAGAAAAAACCACAAGTATTTGATCCCGAAATGCAGGAACTAAAATAAATCCATGGTTTTAAATTTCAACCGAAATCCGAAATTTCGAATTTCGGTAACCACCTATACCTAAATTTAGATTACCCGAAAGGTACTTTATTTCAGCCGAAATGAAATTTCAACCCAAAAATCTCGATTTGTTTAATGGATAAATGGATAACAAAATCTAGACTTTTTAGCCCCTGTTTGTTTTGAATTTTGAGAACCAATTCTTAATCCAAAACTAATTATTGGAATCAAGTTTACGTTTGGACGTATCTTTGAGGGGCAAAATTGGCATCGAATGGCAACAAAACCCCAATCACATTTGAAGGAGCGTGAGAAGGTCGAAGTAATCGACCACACGGAATAGAAATCTGACGACTAAAAAGAAGGACATAAATGGAATTTTCTTGTTTTTTACTTTTTGAACGCTTGCATAGGATATTTGTTGTCAAAATGGCAAAAATACCCTAAAGGAAGCACGAAATTTCACAGAGCTTTATCTTAAAGGACAGGAAGAATACGAATGGGATATAGATGGGATTTAGGCTAAAGTGCGGAAGAAAATAACCCCATGATTCCCGCTTTATATACAGTATAAGTATATAAGGATTGGATAAAGGAAGAGAGATGGGAAAAGACTTTCGTGCAAAGAAGTGATTGGTGTAATGAAAAGTTAATGCGATGGGATAGGATAAGGATAATGATTAAGGTTGCGAATTATCCTACAGATGGAGCGAATTTATTACTGCCCTTCTTCGTAAATCACTAATTGTAACACTTAAAATCGATATCAACACCATTGTTGATCTTCCGAGAGAGAGAGAGAGAGAGAGAGAGAGAGAGAGATGTCGTCTGGCGGCGGTGTGGTATGCGTGACCGGCGGGAGCGGGTTCATCGGTTCGTGGATAGTTAATCTCCTTCTTAAACGAGGATACACTGTCCATGCCACTGTCCAAGATCTCGGTAACCCTATTTTCCTACTCTCCCTCCCTCTCTTTCCTCTTGCATAGATTTGGCTCTCAATCCACTGAAATGCCACCCCCCTTCGATTAATAATGCCTAGGGGTGCAACTCAGGTGGTTTCAACCCGAACCCAGCGGGTTCAACCCGGAAAAAACTCGGGTTGGGTTGAGTTCAAGTTGGTTTCGGGTTCGGGTTTTCTCAACCGGGTTGAGTTCGGGTTGAGGGCTTGGGCAACCCGACCCGAGTTCAACCCGAAATTTTAATAATTTCTTTAGTTTTTAAGATTAAAATCTCGGGTTGGGTCGGGTTGAACTCGGATTGGCTCGGGTTCGGGTTTGCAAAAAGGGCTGCTCAGGTCGGGTCGGGTTGAGTAAATGGTTGCTTGGGTTGGGTTCGGGTTGGCCTCAACCCGAACCCGACCCGACCGAGTTGCACACCTATTATGCCTTCACCTAAATTATGCTGAAAATGACGAACCAGTAGTGAATCTAGACCCAAAATTGAACTTGGAATCAGAGTGGCTGTTTGTATGGATGGGAATTTAATTTTTCAGCATTTTGGTAAACTCATTTTCAATGATTTTATTTTTATTTTTTGCAAAATAAATTTTTTTCCATATTTAAAGGGAAAATTGTAAACCTACTAGACCCTGGAATTTTTTCCCATTTAGTATTATTTTCCATTGATAAAAAATCTTCCCTTGCTTTTTTTCTCGTTATCCAAAGACCAATTCACAACTTGAAGAAATAAAAGAAAAGCCGTTTAATTTTAATGGGTCTAGTTTGGGAAACCCCGTTTTGACAGAGATATAGGAGGTCTCTTAAGGCTCTGTTTGGCTGCAGGTAAGTTACCTTGTAGATTAGTGGTATCAGTAGTCAATAGGGAGGAAACGCACATTTGATTTACCTAGAATTTACCTCGTAGAATAGTGATAAGTAGTGTTTGGTTGCCAACCTCGTAGAGTAGTTGGAGGGGGGTTTCATTACCAATATAGAAAGAGAAAAAACATCATTTTCCAAGCCAAATTCTACCCTTTTTGAGAAATTTGGCTTGGAGGGTACATGGATGTCACATCACCGGGCATGCGATAATTACCTATGAAACTTGTCTGGTAGTCTCCGGGGATTTCGATGCTACATTGGCAACCAAACAAGAGATTTTGGTGAGGTGGCACCCAAATGCAAAGCAAAACCCCCAAACTATCATGGATTTTGGGCACCAAACACACCCTAAGGGATGAGAAGGGATCACTAGATGGTTCTTTCTATGGACTTCAATGAGGCAGAAGTAAGGGTGGTTCTCCAAGGGCATTAGATTGATTGAGAGGAGAGAAATGAATAATTAGTAGTGCAAGGTGATTCACGCAAATTCATAAGATGTTTGGAAGGTAGAAACCCTCACCCATGGAGATTTGCCCACTTTATTGAGTAGATTTTGGATCGGGTGGCGGCTTATGATGTTTCATTTCAGCACGTCAGAAGGTCTGCTAATAGTGAGGTGGATAGACTTGTTGGAGCGAGGGCTCAAAGACATAGTATGGAGGTCTTTGATTTTCTACCTCCTAGAAGGGGGCTTCTTTGTGATCGGTGTATGTAGTATCCCTCATTAGATATTTGCATTTCCTTTTCCGACCTCCTTCGATGAGACAGCATTTTGTTGACCCCTTTAATAAATTTTCCATAATTCAAAAAGAGAAGCTGCTAAGGGGCTGTCGGTCATTTATGAAAGATTAGGGGCTTTCTAATAATTAAATGATTTCCTAACTTCCTGGCAGAAAAAATGTATTTCTACACAATGCCAGTGGCATTTATTTTGTTGCATATATTTTCCATTTTTATTGAAAAAAGCAGAAATGGAAATTTGTTTTGTTTTTCACAGAGGATGAGAAAGAGACAAAGCATCTGCAATCCCTTGAAGGCGCAGAATCGCGTCTACACCTCTTCCAAATCAATCTCCTCGACTATGAATCCCTCCTGGCCGCGATCCAAGGAACCGTTGGCGTATTCCACCTTGCCTCGCCCAACATTATTGATCGAGTCGAAGATCCCAAGGTCGGGTCAAATCGATGGCTACTACATTGTTTTCTCTCTCTAAATAATACGATCTTGACTTTAGCTGATGGAAAGCCTAGTCCTTTTAAACTTGTCCCATACCAAGCTGGGTTCCACCTAGTCCCATACTTAGGAAGGCTTCCACTCAGGACTGTAACATTCCACCACGTTTCGTGACTTGAACATGAGGCATGGTGGCTGCTCTGATACCAAATGTTGTGTACCTAACCAATATGCCAAAAGCTCCAGAGAGCTGATAGAACGCATTAGGCTGGGCCCTTTCAAGGTTTTAAATTTCAGCCAAAATCGGAATATTACGTCCGAAATTTCAGATTTCCACCAAGATAGAAATGAAATTCACATGGAGTTGTTTTTTATAGGATTTCACCGAATCTTCACCAAAATATTGCAAAATTCTGAAATTTCAACTAAAATTTCCTCTTTACAAGATTTCCACCAAAATTTCTAAAATTTCTACTGAAATTTTAGAGAAACTGAAAATTTTCCATGAAATTTACAAGATTTCAGCCGAAATTCCACCGAAATCGTAATATTTTGATTTCCATGGTGACCAAAACTGAAACTCAAGCCGAAATTTAAAGCCTCAAGCCCTTTAAACATGTCCTATACGAGGCTGGGTCCCTCCTAGTCCCATACCTAGGCTGCTAGGCTGGCACCCACTTAGGACCCTAACACTTTTTTTTTTTTCAAAAAATAAAAAAATAAGTCAAGATAGTGATGATCGTATCAAATTCATCTCCATCTTTTTTTGCTTGGTGTTTTTTTATAGTAATTTGTTAGTTTGCTTTGTTTGTGCAGATGGAGCTTCTTGATCCGGCAATGAAAGGGACGATAAATGTTCTGGAGGCAGCGAAAGTGAGTGGAGTTAAGCGAGTGGTAGTAACATCGTCGATATGTGCCATAATTCCGAGCCCTAAGTGGCCTAAAGATGTGGTTAAAGGGGAGGATTGCTGGACCGATCTTGATTACTGCATGCAAAATGAGGTGAGTTGGCGAGTTGGCGACTCATTTGCTCTGAACCCTGCCCATGTGTATGTTAGTATTCTCGTTCATTTTCTCTAACATGCTCCTGGGGTGTTATTAGAAGTGTGTAGTATCTTAGTACAGCCAGACTTTGAGAGATGAGTCCTATTTCAAGAATGGAAACCAGTTATGATACTATGGCCTGTTGGAGTTGTCTTTCATGAGAATGTTCTGTAATGTAGCTAGAGAATAATTTCTCCAATTAAATCATTGACAAAGTGCTCATTATTTCTTGAATGGAGTTTGCAAAGGATTAGTCACTTCGTTTTTTTCTAAATTTAGATGCATTATAACCATCGTAAAACAAGGTGGTCTAGAGAAACAAAGGAAAAAACCCAAAAAAAAAAAAAAAAATGAAAGAAAAGACAAAGAAGAACTAAGCTAAGTGTGGGCAATTTTCTAACTTGGTGTGTGTGCGTGCGCGCACGCGCGTGTGTCAGAAAATGATACTTAGAACACCTTGTTTTGATAGATAGACACTTCTTTATTTTAGGTTCTTGCCATTGACTGTCATATCTGGCTTCAGTTTTTGAAGTGGTATATCTTAGAATACCTACAGTTCAAAGGAAAAGTATAAAGAATTATAGTTATGATTATTAGGCTCCTCTTGGAATAAAGTTAATAGAAAATTGAGCACATTTACTCAACTTTCTAACTTGGCAGAACTTCATTTACCTACCTTTAAGGCTTGCTGATGCTTATCTTGGCTTATTGAGACTCATGATAACTTTGCAAAAATCTGATAATACCAAGCTCCATTGCTTTATAAAAAAACTCCTTTATGAAAAACCCAAGTAGTATTTGTAAAGTCGATTAACACCTCATATAATCATATTGGAGTTGTTTCTTGGATTTCTATACATTTCCAGTTGTTAAGAAATCCTTTAGATTGGAGATCTCAAGAGTCTTCTCACATCCCAGAAAGTTGTAACAATTCAAGTCTAAGAATTCTACAAAGTTGTTCAAGTTGGAAATTTCTAGCAAATGAAACTGATGTGGATGAAAATCATAAAGATTGTTCCAGTCGTTGGCGTTGAATAAGTTCTTATATTTTAACTATTATTTTCGTCATTTTATTTGTAGCATACTTTTTAGGTATCAAATCTCACCCGTTTGGTGTGTTTTGGGTATTATTAGAAAGGTTTTTCAATTGCCTATCTAATGGGCCCAAGATCACATGATTTGGATGTGATTTTAGCAAGTTATTAGTATTTTTAGGAAGGGGTATAGGTCAATTACGGGATTACTATTTTTGGTAAGTTTTTATCTTTATTTAGCTTTGCTTTGGATTAGATGAATAATTGAAATTAGTTCTTAAATTTAGGTTATCTTCTAGGATTTTTTTTTCTTATAAATACATCTTATGAAAGCAATGTAATGGACTTTCGACTTTCAATATTGAATAGAATTGAGATTTCCTTTTGTGAGAGCTATTGTGGCTTGGACTTCTTCTTCTCTTCTCCTCTTGGTGGTTTAGAACCATCTTTTCTCATCTCCTCTCCTCTATTATCTTCTATTTCTTCAATCAAATTAGCACAAAGAATGTTAGTAAATCAAATTTTCTTTTTCTTTCTTTGTTCTTGAACCCTAAAATACAAAACCCAAAATCCATAGATCTCTCTCGTTCTTCAAGATCTTGTTTCGAGACTTTGAAGGATTTTTTTTATGATTAAACCTCAGCCTAAACACCCAAGAACCATAGCTTTAAATCCCTTTTAAGCCTTATTGAAATTTTGCACAATTTTCAAGCCCGAAAACCCTTTTAAAAGATCCTTAGCCTAATCCTACCACCAAATCGGAGCTTAAACCTTAGATTAACCTTTCTTTTACCTTCTAAACCTTAACCTAAGATTTGGATAGCAGTATTAAACCAAAATTCCTGATCTGCAAAATTACCAAAATACCTCTACAACCCAAAATTGGACCGTTTTGAGCTTTTTACTGCTGCTGGACATTTTTTTTGTTTTTCTTCATTGGATATTATTATTTTCATGCTTGTGTGACATCTATTTCATTGGTACTTGCATTAGCCTTTTAGTTCTTTTAATTGGTTGCATGCGTAGGCCTAGTTTCGGACTAATCTTTCTATTATCAATTCATCTTATGAATCCTTATCGCTTTGATTGATTCGTATAAGGTTTACTTCATGCTTAACTACGATCTTTATAAATATTATGCTATTTAAGTCTCATTATTGCTGCTGCCCATAGATTAATTAGGTGTTAATTCGACCATAGGTTAGTTGTTAAGTGCTCTTTCAATTTTCCGCGTAAGCCCTAAATTGTCCTAAAGTCTTAATCCCATTAGGAGTGTAGGATTTTTCCTATTCTAGGTATTGTCCTGCATCAACTTGGTATCAGAGCCCAGAGTTATTTATTTAGGAAACCTTTTAGGGTGTTAGTGTCCAGATTAGTCTCTAGTTTTTCTTTGCAAGCCCACAAGAAGTGGTAAAGATTACCACACGATGACTTCTAGCAGTCCAATATCTAATGATGAGTTAGCACAATTCATTAGAGACAATATGGCAGATCTGAATCTTCTCCGTGTAGGATTTTTCCTATTCTAGGTATTGTCCTGCATCAACTTGGTATCAGAGCCCAGAGTTATTTATTTAGGAAACCTTTTAGGGTGTTAGTGTCCAGATTAGTCTCTAGTTTTTCTTTGCAAGCCCACAAGAAGTGGTAAAGATTACCACACGATGACTTCTAGCAGTCCAATATCTAATGATGAGTTAGCACAATTCATTAGAGACAATATGGCAGATCTGAATCTTCTCCGCGAAGAGATACAGCTTAGTAGAGAGCACCGTGAAGCCTGCAATCGAGACCGTGAAGCCCGCAGTCGAAAGCTACAAACCGTTAGCCATGAGATTCCACGGTGATGTTACCGGCCGACGTTATTCAATGTTACCACAATCGAGAGCTATAAGCCCACAACCGATGTTACCCACTCCCACGACATGCCAGACGCAGTTGATGCTGGTGATTGGTCGAATGTTCTTGGTGAAGAGTGCACCACTGATGACAGAGTTGCTAGGTATACCGAGTCTGAGCCTATTGTAGAGATTGCAAACATCGAGGCCATGATGAGCATTGTGACTGAGGATGCCAGTACGTGAGCACAATGACAGTATTGACTCTACAGTCGATGATCCGATCGAGATGATTGTGGAAGTTGAGACCGACGATATCAGTGAACATGATGATCATTAGGAGGTTTGTCAGTCTGCCATTACTGTGCCAGATACAGTTATAGTAGATGCTTTTGTTGCCGATTTGCGATTCCAGCGGATGTTGATATTTTAGAGGATGGTCATGGATTGATACTGCACAGAGTTGTCATGCCGATCCTGTTGATCCAGGAGGAGTACGTTGCTATATTTCCAGCCAGATTACTTCTCCGCAGCCTTTTGCGTTCTTATGATTTTTCAGGGGCGATTTCTTCCCTCTCACTCCGCCGGCATTTCAGACTGTTCTTACAGTTCCCATGAGCATGTTATGGCATTCGAGACTCTGACAGATTATAACATATACTGATTCAACGGATCGTCTACATATTTGATTCAAGTGGACTAGAAATGGAGGGCGAGTTCTTTTTCAAGCAGGGGAGAATGATGCGGATGAAAATCATAAAGATTGTTCCAGTCGTTGGTGTTGAACAAGTTTTTATATTTTAACTATTATTTTCGTCATTTTATTTGTAGCCTACTTTTTAGGCATCAAATCTCACCCGTTTGGTGTGTTTTTGGTATTATTAGAAAGGTTTTTCAATTACCTATCTAATGGGCCCAAGATCACATGATTTGGATGTGATTTGAGCAAGTTATGAGTGTTTTTAGGAATGAGTATAGGTCAATTACGGGATTACTATTTTTGGTAAGTTTTTATCTTTATTTAGCTTTGCCTTGGATTAGATGAATGGTTGAGATTAGTTCTTAACTTTAGGTTATCTTCTAGGGTTTCTTTTTCTTATAAATACATCTTATGAAAGCAATGTAAGGGACTTTTGACTTTCAATATTGAATAGAATTGAGATTTTCTTTTGTGAGAACTATTGTGACTTGGACTTCTTCTTCTCTTCTCCTCTCCTCTTGGTGGTTTGGAACCATCTTTTCTCATCTCTTCTCATCTGTAATATAGCCATCGGCCACATAATTTTCCTCATCATTCTCGGCTTCTTTGGCTTGATCATCATAGTCCTCTCCTTCATCTTGTCGGGGCTCTACAAATGCAACACGGTTCGGACAATCACGTCCATAATGTCCATAACCCTTACATTTAAAGCACTGCCCTTTCTTAGGACCTTCTCCCAAAACTCAGTTACCCTTAAAGTCCTTTGGAGGTTGATAGTTGTTATTGGACTTAGGATAATTGGGATTTGATTGTTGAGGTTTCTTGTAAGAAGCCTCCCCAGCTTGGTTGCTAAATTTTTTGGGGGAGAACATCTTTTGGTGCTTTTCAATTTCGCAAGCCTCTTGAAAAGCTTGATCAACATCTCCCAAAAGATGCGCTCTCATTTCCCTCCCGATTTCTGGTTTAAGTCCATCCAGGAATCTGGTGAGAGTTTGCTCAGGTTATTATCTTCTATTTCTTCAATTAAATCAGGACAAAGAAGGTTAATAAATCAAATTTTCTTTCTTTTTTCTTTGTTCTTGAACCCTAAAATATAAAAACCCAAAATCCATAGATCTCTCTCGTTCTTCAAGGTCTCATTTCGAGACTTTGAAGGATTGTTTTTATGATTAAGCCTCAGCCTAAACACCCAAGAACCATAGCTTTAAATCCCTTTTGAGCCTTATTGAAAATTTGCGCAATTTTCAAGCCCAAAAACCCTTTTAAAAGATCCTTAGCCTAAACCTACCACCAAATCAGAAGTTAAACCCTAGATTAACCTTTCTTTTACCTTCTAAACATTAACCTAAGATTTGGATAGCAGTATTAAACCAAAATTCCAGATCTGCAAAATTAACAAAATACCTCTACAACCCAAAATTGGACCGTTTTGAGCTTTTTACTACTACTGGACATTTTTTTTGTTTTTCTTCATTTGATATTATTATTTTGATGCTTGTGTGACATCTATTTCATTGGTACTGCATCAGAAACTTTGATGAATAACTAATTAGTTAATTTAAGAAAATTGGTACTTTTAAAATATTTAACCAAAATATGCTTCAAAAACAGGATAATGGAGGCGGCAATGGTTAAAAAGGGGGTGGATTTTGATCACCCTTCCTTTTTCCTCTAAATAGGGGTTACTGACTGATGCAACCGCTACTATCCTAGTTACTCGGTTCCTTATAAATGTATCTTTATTTGAACAGAAATTCTAATATTTTACTATTGGTGCTGTTCAATCAAGAATGGATGGTGATAAGGTTCATTAAATGGCAATGTTTTAAACTAGGTGTATAAGTAACATTTCCGTATGTTAGCATCCATCATGAGTTTGTTGTATTGATGTTTGCAGAGATTTTTTTGTTGTTGTGTTTTTTCACTTTTGGCTAGATTTGGTATCCTGCTTCAAAAACACTGGCGGAGAAAGCTGCATGGGAGTTTGCCAAGGATAAAGGACTGGATGTGGTTGTGATCAATCCCGGTGTAGTTATGGGTCCTATTCTTCCCCCGGCTCCAGTCATCAGTGCTAGCATGGTCGTACTCCTTCGCCTTCTACAAGGTACTGGTGACAACTTCTACTAGTTTAGAATTGTAAGGTCGGATGTATTATACACAGCAGGCCCTCTAATAACTAATATTTGCAACAAAAATAGATTTTGTAAGTTATTAGGTTTTTTCAATTTATAAAAGAAGTCTCTTTATAATATCTTGTTTTATGATACTATAAAGAGACTTCTTTTATAACATCTTTTTTTTTTTTTTGAATGGTTTCTTTTATAATATCTTGTTTTAGGGTATCTTGTTTTATGACACTATAAAGAGACTTCTTTACCCATCAAAAAAAAAAATCCATCAAAAAAATAAAGAGACTTCTTTTATAGTATCTCTTTTTTAATGGTTTCTTTTATAATATCTTGTTTTAGGGTATTATAAAAAGCCTTCTTTTATAAATCATGTTAAAATCTTCTATGAATTCCTTTCAGCAAGTATCAATATACATAGTATTCTTTCAAAGATCACATGTTTTTTAACCGTTTCTGTTTACTATTATCATTAGATACGTCAAAGGCATTAATACCTCTTTTATTTTACCATTTAAAATGAAAATTTGGAAAGTCATTTTTGCAATCTTTTCAGCAGATTACTATCTTCAGCGTTTTGAACAATATCATGTGTTTTTTAGAACGGCCTTGTGAACAGTATCATGTTGTCTCTTGAATGATATAAGGTGGGCGTTTCATATCTTCAGGTTACTCTCAGTTTTTTTATGACATTATTCTCATTAAACGCGGACACCCGACAAAACTTCTGTAGCTCAAATTCAAAAGTTTACTTTTTCTTTTGTAGACTGACCTAATAACATCACTTTGTGATCGTGATAAAACATTGGACAAATTGATCAATTTATTTTTGAAACATAGCATTGACTTAAATCCCTGCTCTTCTATAAGGTGTAGCTTAGTTGAACAAGAAGAAAAGGGCGGCCCAGTGCACGAGGCTCCCACCATTGCGGGGTCTGGGGAGGGCTAGATGTACGTAGCCTTACCCCTGCTTTGCAGTGAGGCTGTTTCCGTGACCCGAACCCATGACCACCAAGTAACAATGGAGCAACCTTACTGTTGCGCCAAGGCTCCTCTAGCTTAGTTGAATGACCAAGATAAATTTGGCTGGTTCTAGGCTGCCTTTGGACTTTTTTTATTTATCTAGAAATGTTGTCAGATACATTTAGCAGAATGCTTTTGTTCCAGAACAATACCTTTAGTAGCTGCGCGTTACTTAACAAGATAGGGTTAATTATTACCAAAACAAGATAGGGTTAATTATTAGAAAACAAATACTTTTCCTATTTCTTCAATAATTTTGGCTAGGGAAGTGATATATCCGCCCCTTTTGATCACCAGGAACACCCCCCTGACAGTGTATCAATGACTAAAGGGGGGCTGTTGTACTTATGTCAGAAGAATTCAATGCCCCTAATTGCCACAAGCACTGACAGGGGGTGTTCCTGGTGATCAAAAGGGGCGGATATATCATTTCCCTTTTGGCTATGGTTTTCTTCACCATATTTGTTTCAGGTACTGCTATCCTTTTCATCCTTTGATCTCCTCTTACCACCTCTACTAAAGCTTCTATTCAGTTCTTTGTGGTTTGTCATATAATTATTGCGTGAAAAAAGTACGTTGAAAGAGTGGGGAAAAAAATAAAAGGAACATTTGTTGCTATGTGGTGTTTTCTTGCCAAAACTGGACATAGAAATTGACCATCACATTCTGCATACCATGTTTAGTTACCTGATTGGGGTTACTATTATTCCCCAAGATCCTTTGAGAATTGATAGGGTGATTTGATGCACTATTAAAATGGTAAAGTCTTTTCCATTTTTACTACTCGTAATGTATTATATTCTTGATTTCATGGGCTATAAAGTGCTTAATTCATAGGCTTGATCCAAAGTGTTGATATGGTGATAGGATGCACGGAAGAATATGAGAACATTTATATGGGATCAGCTCATGTTAAAGACGTTGCGCTAGCTCATATTCTACTTTATGAGAATCCATCAGCATCAGGAAGGCACCTTTGTGTTGAAGCCATAGCCCATTTTAGTGACTTTGCCACCAAAGTTGCAGAACTTTATCCAGAATACAAGGTGCCCAGGTAAGGAACTTGGTTTCTTCTTCCTTCTTTCGGAATGTAAGTGATATTACTAGTTAAATGACAAATGCCAGATTAGGTTACTGAAACTTAGGGTTGCAACACGGGCCGAGTTGGGTCGCCAACCCTAGCCCAACTCAAGATAGCATTCCCTCAACCCTAACCCTACCCAACGTGAGCCTTGGACCGAGGATGGTCAACCCTAAACCATCTTTTACAAATCGGGTCAGGTTGAGTGGGTTGGGTTCGGGTTAGCCTAGAGCAAAAACAGGAAAAAAAAAATACAAAAAAAACCCTCAAATTTTGAAAATCATGTTAAAATTAGATGATGGAGTTTCTGTGCTGGTTGGGTTGCTCAAGACCTCAACCCTAACCCAACCCGAAATTAAATCAGGTTAGCTTTTCCCAACCCAACCAGAGCCGAAATCAGGTTGGACCTGTCGGGTTCGGGTTGAGCCCAACCCGAGTTGCATCCCTACTAAAAACTTGGCTATTTTTGCGTTTTTACTTGTACTGTGGAAATCTTGCTGTGATCAACATGATTTGAGATGATAGTGGCCTATGCAGACATGAGCCTTATTGGAAAATTCAACACAATTGAAACTCCACAAATCAGGATTTCTTTTGTGCAAAACTCTAGAACCTTCCCCTATTAAAGTCCCAATCCAATCAGACCCATTGGACCATTAAGAATGGTAAACGGGTCATCTTTTTAGTGGATCAGGAAATGAAAACAAAACCAAAGAGGAATCCCAAAATGTTTCCTGCCTGTTTTGGTACTAAGCCATCAAACATATATGATAACATTATTTATAAGTGACGAGGGGCCATTATGCAGTAGATGTTGTATCAAAGGTTAATCATTTCTGAACTATTTTATCATTTTTTTTATCAGTAAGCTGGTTTTTTATCATTTTATCTTATGCAGTTTTCCAAAGGACACCCAACCAGGGTTGTTAAGGGCTCAGAATCCATGCAAGAAGCTGATTGATCTGGGTCTCCATTTCAGCTCTATGGAGCAAATCATCAAGGATTCTGTAGAAAGCTTAAAGAGCAAAGGTTACATATCCTAAAAGTTTTGTTGCAGATGGAGTAAAATAACTATCTCCTCAATATCATATATTTTGCTGGGTTCCATGGCAATAAGTGGTTTTAATGGTTTGTATCATTTCTTGGTAATAACTAGGGTTGGTTAGAATTTACTGCCCATGTGTTTTTCTGATGTTAATTGTATCCTTTTTATAGTAACTTGTACAGAATGATTGACTATTGGTAAACTTTATAAACCAGAGAACTTAAGGGCTTTTTGGAGAGATAATTTTATCTAAAGTTTGTGAAGGATATATTGATTTGTGCATTGAAAAATGGATTTAGGAGGTGTGAGAACTAACAGGGTCTTTTTCCTGTTCTTGAATGAGAATTTCTTCTATCCATTGTTTACTAAAAAACCAAACCTTTAAATGAAATAAAACAAAGGACTGGCTGTTTCAAGGGAAAGAAAAACTCTAATCAATATAGAAATTTATTTTGCCCCTTTTTTACGCGCTTCTAACCCTCTCTCCTGGGGATCTCAAATCTTCATTTCCTACCCACCCTAGCCATCTCTCACCACTAGATAAACTAATGTTCCATTAAAAAATGGGTGTCGGGTTGGGTTGCCCAAGGCGTCAACCCTAACCCAAACCGAAATTAAATCTAGTAGGCTTTTCCCAAGCCAAAATCGGGTTGAACCCAGCCCAAGTTGCACCCCTGGCCCATAGTATCATAAAAACGAACAAACATTTTAAGTGATATATTTACCCCTTTTTCTTCCCTGAGTCACCTCACTCTAGTTTATTGGTTAATCTTTTTATGATAGAAGGGGGAGGCCGAGGGAAGGGAAGGGGGCAAATATATCAGTTCCCATGTTTTGATAATTGGACGAACTTACATTGATTGACAAGCTGTGAAAAGATATTACAATTCTCAAAAAGATTAGCAACCAATGTGTAAAACAAGGTGACTTCGCCCCGTTATCAAAATATGGTTTCACGGATATGAGAAGCATTTAAGTACAGATGCGTCACTGAGGCCTTGCTTGTTTGGATTGCTAGAATTTTCAGGAATAGTTTGGAAAAGAAAAACATTTCTCAAAGTTCCTACTCTTCTTGACTTCTACACATGACAAAAGAAAACCTATTCAATTTTTAGTTGGAGGGACTTTCAATTTATGACGATATCCCTCTAAATTAATCATCATCATATCATTTTCCTCTAAATAGTGGATAGAAAAATAAATTCCCAATATTTTTTTCCATCAGAAATGTTTTTCTTGCAATCTATCTAGCCATGCTCAGAGACCACTAGAGTCTGATGATGCCAGCATAAGATTTAGGGGCCGTTTGGATACGCGGATTTTAGAATCTTGAATTTCCTCAAAATTGTAGTTGGGAGACGAAAGGATGAGGAGAACGACTGCTTCACTTCTCTTCAGAATCATGATAAAATTAGAGGATGGAGCTTCTGTGCGGGTTGAATTGCTCAAGGCCTCAACCCTAACCCAACCTGAAATTAAATCAGGTTGGCTTTTCCCAACCCAACCTGAGCCGAAATCGGGTTCTGCGCGGGTTGGGTTGCTCAAGGCCTCAACCCTAACCCAACCCGAAATTAAATCCGGTTGGCTTTTCCCAACCTAACCTAAGCCGAAATCGGGTTGGAGCTTCTGTACGGGTTGGGTTGCTCAAGGTCTCAACCCTAACCTAACCCGAAATTAAATCAGGTTGGCTTTTCCCAACCCAACCTGAGTCGAAATCAGGTTGAACCTGTCGGGTTCGGGTTGAGCCCAAACCGAGTTGCATCCCTACTAAAAACTTGGCTATTTTTGCGTTTTTACTTGTACTGTGGAAATCTTGCTGTGATCAACATGATTTGAGATGATAGTGGCCTATGCATACATGAGCATTATTGGAAAATTCAACACAATTGAAACTCCACAAATCAGGCTTTCTTTTGTGCAAAACTCTAGAACCTTCCCCTATTAAAGTCCCAATCCAATCAGACCCATTGGACCATTAAGAATGGTTAACGGGTCATTTTTTTAGTGGATCAGGAAATGAAAAACAAAACCAAAGAGGAATCCCAAAATGTTTCCTGCCTGTTTTGGTACTAAGCCATCAAACACATATGATAACATCATTTATCAGTGACGAGGGCCATTATGCAGTAGATGTTGTATCAAATGATTATAAAGGTTAATCATTTCTGAACTATTTTATCATTTTTTTATCAGTAAGCTGTTTTTTTTATCATTTTATCTTATGCAGTTTTCCAAAGGACACCCAACCAGGGTTGTTAAGGGCTCAGAATCCATGCAAGAAGCTGATTGATCTGGGTCTCCATTTCAGCTCCATGGAGCAAATCGTCAAGGATTCTGTAGAAAGCTTAAAGAGCAAAGGTTACATATCCTGAAAGTTTTGTTGCAGATGGAGTAAAATAACTATCTCCTCAATATCATATATTTTGCTGGATTCCATGGCAATAACTAGGGTTTTAATGGTCTGTATCATTTCTTGGTTAGTTAGAATTTAGTGGGCAAGAGTGAGGATTAGGTGAGAAAATGTTGAAACGAGGGAAAGAAAAACTCTAATCAAAATAGAATTTATTGCCCCTTTTTTACACGCTTCTAACCCTCTCTACTGGCGATCTCAAATCTTCATTTACTACCTACCCTAGCTATCTCTCACCACTAGATAAACTAATGTTCCATTAAAAAACAGCGATGATATTTTCACCCCCTGCAGTATGCATTCACCCCCCTTGTTATTGTTAACGTGATTTGACCTCAAAAAGCGTTTAAGTTACCATCTCCCTAAAAAAAACCATGGTTGCCAAACATGGCCTAAATCGCTCAACCTTGACCCAATCTGCCTAACTCAATTTTTCAAGTCAGGCCGGATTAGGTCAGGCTAAGTTTAGGGTAGGCCTGGGCAAAAATAGGAAAGAAAAAAATATTATCCTAAGATTTGATAAAAAATGCACTAAAATTAGGACAGGTGTCGGGTTGGGTTGCCCAAGGCGTCAACCCTAACCCAAACCGAAATTAAATCTAGTAGGCTTTTCCCAAGCCAAAATCGGGTTGAACCTGTGGGGTTGAACCCAGCCCAAGTTGCACCCCTGGCCCATAATACCATAAAAACGAACAAACATTTTAAGTGATATATTTACCCCTTTTTCTTCCCTGAGTCACCTCACTCTAGTTTATTGGTTAATCTTTTTATGATAGAAGGGGGAGGCCGAGGGAAGGGAAGGGGGCAAATATATCAGTTCCCATGTTCTGATAATTGGACGAACTTACATTGATTGACAAGCTGTGAAAAGATATTACAATTCTAAAAAAGATTAGCAACCAATGTGTAAAACAAGGTGACTTCGCCCCGTTATCAAAATATGGTTTCACGGATATGAGAAGCATTTAAGTACAGATGCGTCACTGAGGCCTTGCTTGTTTGGATTGCTAGAATTTTCAGGAATAGTTTGGAAAAGAAAAACATTTCTCAAAGTTCCTACTCTTCTTGACTTCTACACATGACAAAAGAAAACCTATTCAATTTTTAGTTGGAGGGACTTTCAATTTATGACGATATCCCTCTAAATTAATCATCATCATATCATTTTCCTCTAAATAGTGGATAGAAAAAAAAATTCCCAATATTTTTTTTTCATTTAGAAATGTTTTTCTTGCAATCTATCTAGCCATGTTCGGAGACCACTACAGTCTGATGATGCCAGCATAAGATTTAGGGGCCGTTTGGATACGCGGATTTTAGAATCTTGGATTTCCTCAAAATCGTAGTTGGGAGACGAGAGGATGAGGAGAACGACTGCTTCACTTCTCTTGAGAATCTTGGATTTTAAGTAAGAAATCTAGGTTTTGGAAATCTCTCCCGCATCCTGAGATATCTAAAACCTACAAAGATGGGATGATCTCCTGCTCTCTTGATGACGGAAAGAAGGGCGAGAAAATAGAAAATGACGGCTGGTCTCCTTCTTCTCTCGTCTCCAGCTTACGATTTGGAGGAAATCCAAGATTCTAAAATCTGCGTTGGATACGCGAATTTTAGAATCCGGGATTTCTTCAAAATTGTAGATGAGAGACAAGAGAAGAAGCAGACCAGCCGTCGTTTTCTAATTTCTCGCCATTCTTTTCATCAGCAAGAGAGTAGCAGATCATCCCATGTTTCCAATTTTTAGAAATCTTAGGATGAGGGAGAGATTTCTAAAACGTGGATTTCTTACTTAAAATCCAAGAAACGCTGTCAGGACAAGATACAGCTGCTTGATCAAGAACTCTCTTTCACACTGTTTTCTGATCGCCGGCAGTAAGGAGTTAATAGGTAAGCTCCGTATGCAAACTCTTATGTTCCCTTTTCCCTAAATTTGTAAGGTTTTAAATAACCTTTGCGTTCTATTTAAATTGACTGGTAAATGACCTTTTGGGTCACTCTAATCCTGCCCACTCAATTCTCTCCTCCTCCTCCTCCTCCTCCGTACCTCTCACAAAATTTAGCCCACAAGTATTCGGTGGAATAATTTTTCATCGTTGCCAAATATGGTGAGAAATCATAGATAATTTCCCGACATCGAATTTTGCTGGGGTTAGGCTGGGCAAGGGTTGAGGCCTTGGGCAACCTCACCCGTTTCCCCCTAATTTAATCATGAATTTAGTGGACCTCCCATTTTGTATTTGGATTTGGAATTGAGTTTTGAATACAAATTGAATAGATCCGGCAGTTCATGTAGAGGGTGACAGAGAGGAAAGGGGGAACTTCCTAGTGGAGGGGAGAGGTTGAGGAGCAAAGAGGGTGAAGGAAACTGCCAGTGGATTTCCAATTTCTCATTTCCACAGAAAATTTAGAAATCTGATTTTTTTCACCGTCAGCGGCTGAATTAGAAATCCGAGAATTTGATCCGATCCAAATTACAATACAAAAAGGGCTGCAAATGTGAGAAATCCAAATCAAAATCTTCTCGGCATCCAAACGGGCCCTTATTGTTGTGATTTCAAAATCCTTTGGTGGTGTTTTTTTTATGTTTTTGCCCCGGACCAATCCAACTGGACCCAACCTGTCTGATTTGGAAAAATTGGATTACGCAAGTGTTGCGAGATTTAAAGGTGGGGTAGGCTAGGGTTGACCTTCCTTGACCTGAGGCTCAGATTGAGTAAGGTTAGGGTTGAGGTTTTGGGTCCCTGGGTTGTCTACCTGATTGGCATAAGCCCGGCCCGAGTTGCAGTCTTATTTAGTGTCCTTGGGTTGGGCTAGAGGTTTCCAAAATATGCCCTCTATGGTAGAGGGTTAGGTCCTATGGAAAGATTTTTGCGTTGGGCTAGAGGTTTCCCAAATGTGCCCCGCCACATGCCTCTGTTTTTTACGTCAATTCATGGTCACAGGGGTGCGAATTATCCTACAGGGGTATGCGAATTTATCCTACAAGGGGTGCGAATTTATCATCTACCTTTTGTAAATCGAACATTTAAAATCGATATCAACACCATTGTTGATCTTCCTACAGAGAGATAGAGATGTCGTCCGGCGGCGGAGTGGTATGCGTGACCGGCGGGAGCGGATTCATCGGTTCTTGGATAGTTAATCTCCTTCTTAAACGAGGATACACTGTCCATGCCACTGTCCAAGATCTCGGTAACCCCATTTCCCTACTCTCTCTCTCTCTCTCTCTCTCTCTCTCTCTCTCTCTCTCTCTCTCTCTCTCTCTCATCCTTTAAGGAAACCCCTGGATTTGTTTCTCAATCCACTGAAATGCTACCACCCTTCGATTAATAATGCCTCCAACTAAATTATGCTGAAAATGATGAATCTACCCTCAATCATTGTGAAGGAGAGAGATTTGGCTTTGAAAAAAAATTTCCCTACATCCCAAAAGCTCCTTAATCCTCTCTCTCTTATGACGTTCATAGGTGCTTTGTGAGAATATCAATGGGTTGGGTTGGAATCACTGGTGAATCAGACCCAAAATTGATCTTGGAATCAGAGTCTGTTTGGATGGAATTCAATTTTTCAGCATTTTGGTAAACTCATTTTCATTGATTTCTTTTTTTTTCTTTTTTTCTTTTTTTACAAAGTTAAAAAGTTACCCTATTTTCAGGGAAAATTGCAAACCTACTGGACCTTGGAATTTTTTTTCCATTTAATATTACTTTCCATTGATAAAAAAATTTCCATTGTTTTTTTTTTTTTTCTCTTTATCCGAATTCTGATTCGCAATTGTACCCCCACCTTCCTTGGGGACATTAAAACTTAATTTTAATAGGCCTAGTTTGGGAAACCCCGCTTTGACAGGCATAGGAGGTCTCTTAAGGCTCTGTTTGGCTGTAGGTAGTTACCTTGTAGATTAGTGGTATAAGTAATCAATAGGGAGGAGACAAACATTTGATTTACCAAGAATTTACCTCGTAGAATAGTGATAAGTAGTGTTTTTGCCAACCTTGTAAAGTAGTGGAAGGTGGTTTCATTACCAATTTAGAAAGAGAAGAGAGAGAAAGAGAAAAAGTATCATTCTCCAACCCAAATTCTACCTTTTTTGAGAAATTTGGCTTAGAAGGTATAAGAAGGGGACATGGATGCCACGTCACTAGACATGCAATAATTACCTATGAAACTTGTCTGCTAGTTTATGGGGATTTCGATGCTACATTGGCAACCAAACAAGAGATTTTGCTGTGGCACACAAGTGTAAAGCAAAACCCCTAAACTATCCTGGCTTTTGGGCACCAAACATGCCCTAAGGGATGAGTGGGGGATCACTAGATGGTCTTTCTACGGGCTTCAATGAGGCAGAAGTAAGGGCGGTTCTCCATGGCATTACATCGATTGAGAGGAGAGAAATGAATAGTTTAATAGTGCAAGGTGATTCATGCAAATTCATAAGATGGCCGGAGGGTAGAAACCCTCACCCATGGAGATTTCCCCACTTTATTGAGGAGATTTTGGATCGGGTGGTGGCTTATTATGTTTCATGTTAGCACGTCAGAAGGTCTGCTAATAGTGAGGCGGATAGACTTGCTAGAGCGAGGGCTCAAAGACATAGTATGGAGGTCTTTGATTTTCTACCTCCTTGTAGGGGGCTTCTTTGTGATCGTTGTATGTAGTAACCCTTATTAGATATTTGCATTTCCTTTTCCGACCTCCTCGGTTAGTGTGCCTGCATTTTGTTGACCCATTTAATAAATTTTCCTCAATTCAAAAAAATAAGCCGCTAAGGGGTTGTCGATCATTTACGAAAGATTAGGGGCTTTTTGATAATTAAATGATTTCCAAACTTCCTTGCAGAAAATGTATTTCTGCACAATGCTGGCATTTATGTATGTTGCATATATTTTCCATTTTCATTGAAAAAAAGCGGAAATGGAAATTTGTTTTGGTTTTCACAGAGGATGAGAAAGAGACAAAGCATCTCCAAACCCTTGAAGGCGCAGAATCGCATCTACACCTCTTCCAAATCAATCTCCTCGACTATGAATCCCTCCTTGTCGCAATCCAAGGAACCGTCGGTGTATTCCACCTTGCCTCACCCTGCATTGTCGATCGAGTCGAAGATCCCGAGGTCAGCTCAAATCGATGGCTACTACAAATTCTGATACAATCATCCCTATCTTGATTGTTTTTTTTTTCTAAATAATACGATCTTGACTTTAGCTAATGGAACATGTTAGGCTAGGCCCTTCAAACCTGTCCCATACCAAGCTGGGTCCTACCTCCTCCCATACCTAGGCAGGCTTCCACTCAGGACTGTAACGTTGCACCACGTTTCGTGGCTTGAACACGGGACATGGTGGCTTCTCTGATACCAAATGTTATGTAGCTAACTAATATGCCAAAAGCTCCAGAGCTGATAAAACATGTTAGGCTAGACCCTTTCAAGGTTCTAAATTTCAGCCAAAATCGGAATATTTCGGCAGAAATTTCAGATTTCCCCCCAGACAGAAACAAAATTTGCAAGGAATCATTTGTTACAAGATTTAGCCGAAACTTCACCGAAATTTCCTTTTTACAAGATTTCCACTGAAATTTCCAAAATTTACAAGATTTCAGCTGAAATTTGAACCGAAATTGAAATATTTTGATTTCCATGTGACCAAAACTGAAACTGAAATCGAAATTTAAAGCCTTGGGACCTTTAAACATGTCCCATACGAGGCTGGGTACCACCTAGTTCCATGCCAAGGCTGCTAGGCAGGCAGCCATTTAGGACCCTAACAGTTCTTTTTTTCAAAATATAAAAAAATAACAGTGAAGATAGTGAGGATCGTATCAAATTCATCTCCATCTTTTGTTGCTTGGTGTTTTTTTAATAGTAATTTGTTAGTTTGATTTGTCTGTGCAGATGGAGCTTCTCGATCCGGCGATCAAAGGGACGATAAATGTTCTGGAGGCGGCGAAAGCGAGTGGAGTTAAGCGAGTGGTGGTAACATCGTCGATATCTGCCATAATTCCGAGCCCTAAGTGGCCGGAAGATGTGGTTAAAGGGGAGGATTGCTGGACCGATCTTGATTACTGCTTGCAAAATGAGGTGAGTTGGCGACTCATTTGCTCTGAACCCTGCCCATGTGTATGTTAGTATTCTCGTTCATTTTCTCTAACATGCGCCTGGGGTGTTATTATAAATGTGTAGTATCTTAGTACAGTCAGACTTTGAGAGATGAGTCCTATTTCGAGAATGGGAACCAACTAGTTAAGATATTATGGCCTGTTGGAGTTGTCTTTCATGAGAATGTTCTGTAATGTAGCTAGAGAATAATTTCTCCAATTAAATCATTGACAAAGTCGTCATTATTTCTTGAAAGGACTTCAAGGGATTAGTCACTTCTTTTTTTTCTAAATGTAGATGCATTATAACCAGCTTAAAACAACGTCGTCTAGAGAAACAAAAGAATAAAGAAAAAAAAATACAGAAAAGAAAAAGAAGAACCAAGCTAAGTGTGGGCAATTTTCTAACTTGGTATGTGTGTGTGTCAGAAAATGATACTTAGAACATCTTGTTTTGATACGTAAATTCTTGCCGTTGGCTGTCCTATATGGCTTCAGTTTTTGAAGTGATATATCTTAGAATACCAACAGTTCAAAGGAAAAGCATAAAGAATTATAGTTATGATTCTTAGGCACCTCTTAGAATAAAGTTAATAGAAAATTGAGCGCATTTACTCAATTTTCTAACTTGGCAGAACTTCATTTACCTACCCTTAAGGCTTGCTGATGTTTATCTTGGCTTATTGAGACTTTGAACATGATAAGCTTGCAAAAAAAAAAACTGATAATACCAAGCCCCATATTGGAGTTGTTTCTTGGATTTCTATGCATTTTCAGTTGTTAAGAAATCCTTTAGATTGGAGATCTCAAGAATCTTGGCACTTCCCAGAAAGTAGTAACAATTCAATTCTAAGAGTTCTACAAAGTTGTTCAAGTTGGAAATTTCTAGCGTCAATTTAAGAAATTTGGCACTTTTAAAATATTTAACCAAAATATGCTTCAAAAACAGGATAATGGAACTGGCTATGGTTAAAAGGGGGGTGGATTTTGATCACGCTTCCTTTTTCCTCTAAATAGGGGTTACTGATTGATGCAACCACTGTTATCCTAGTTACTCAACTCCCTATATATGTATATTTATTTGAACAGAAATTCTAATATCTTACTATTGGTGCTGTTCAATCAAGAATGGATGGTGATAAGGTTCATTAAATGGCAATGTTCTAAATTAGGTGTATAAGTAACATTTCCATATGTTAGCATCCATCATGGGTTATTGTGTTGATGTTTGTAGAGATTTTTTTTGTGTTTTTTCACTTTTGGCTAGATTTGGTATCCTGCTTCAAAAACACTGGCGGAGAAAGCTGCATGGGAGTTTGCCAAGGATAAAGGACTGGATGTGGTTGTGATCAATCCCGGTACAGTTATGGGTCCTATTTTTCCCCCGGCTCCAGTCATCAATGCTAGCATGATCATGCTCCTTCGCCTTCTACAAGGTACTGGTGACAACTTCTACTAGTTTAGAATTGTAAGGTCGGATGTATTATACACAGCAGGCCCTCTAATAATTAATATTTGCAACAAAAATAGATTTTGTAAGTTATTAGGTTTTTTTTCAATTTATAAAAGAAGTCTCTTTATAATGCTTTATAATGAGTTTTTATATGGTGGCCGGCCGTCAAACGACAAGGGCAGAGAGAGAAAAAACCCTCCCCCTTGATTTTTTATCTAAGTCAAACTCCTTTTTTTGACTTTTGCCTTTATAAAAAATCAACGTGGTTGATTTCTTCTCTCTCCGCCCTTTATATGTAAAGGGCGGCCACTATATAATTTCTCCTTTATAATATCTTGTTTTATGATACTATAAAGTGACTTCTTTTATAGTATCTTTTTTTTTTGAATGGTTTCTTTTATTTATACTATAAAGAGACTTCTTTGATTCACGTAGACAAACCCAACTAGAGCCAAGATTAGAGCCGGGTAGATTACTTTCACCTTCTTCATGAATTTTTTCTAAGGGATTCATTTAGCTGACCCCAACTAGTTTGGGAAAAAGGCTTTGTTGAGTTGAGTTGAGTTGGTTTCTTTTATAATATCTTGTTTTAGGGTATCTTGTTTTATGATACTATAAAGAGACTTCTTTTATACTCAACTCAACTCAACAAAGCCTTTGTCCCAAACTAGTTGGGGTCAGCTAAATGAATCCTTTAGAAAATATTTCATGAAGAAGGTGAAAGGAATCTACCCGGCTCTAATCCTGGCTCTAGTTGGGTTCTTCTACATGGATCATTTTCTTCCATTCTATCCTATCCAAGGTCATGTTCTCTGTTATGTTCCTAGCTATCAAGTCTTTCCTCATTGTTTCTACCCAAGTTGTTTTCGGTCTGCCCCTACCTCTTTTACTCCATCAATTTGGCACGAGTCGCCTCTTCTCACCAGAGCATCCAAAAGCCTACGTTGGATATGTCCAAACCATCGCGGTGCTCTCTCATCTTCTCCTCAATTGGTACCACCTTTTTACGAATGTCTTCATTTTTAATTCTATCTAACCTTGTGTGGGCGCACATCCATCTAAGCATTCGCATGTCCGCTACACTAATCTTATGCACGTGCTGCTTCTTGGGGCCCATCTTGGTGGCACAACATTCTGAGCCGTACAGCATGGCTGGCCTCACAGCTGTCTTATAGAGAGACTTCTTTTATAATATCTTTTTTTTGTTTGAATGGTTTCTTTTATAATATCTTGTTTTAGGGTATTATAAAAAGACTTCTTTTATAAATCATGTTAAAATCTTCTATGAATATCATTCAGCAAGTATCAATATACATAATATTCTTTCATTTACTTTTGAAAATATGACAAAATATTAAAGTTCACAAGTTTTTTAACCGTTTCCGTTTACTATTATGATCAGATACGTCAAAGGCATTAACACCTCTTTTTATTTTACCATTTAAGATGAAAAATTGGAAAGTCGTTTTTGCAATCTTTTCAGCAGATTACATCTTCAACAGAATCATGTTTTTTTGAGAAAGGTCTTGAGAACAGTATCATGTTGTCTCTTGAATGATATAGGGTGGGCGTTTCATATCTTCAGATTACTCTTAGTTTGTTGATGACATTCATTAAATGCGGATACCCGACAAAACTTCTGCTCTTAGCGTAAGGCATGAATTGCTATGAGTGTAGCTAATTGCCTCAAATTCGAAAGTTTACCTTTTCTTTTGTAGACTGACCTAGTAACATCACTTTGTGATCGTGATAAAACATTAGACAAATTAATCAATTTCTTTTTGAAACATAGCATTGACTTAAATCCCTGCTCGTTCTATAAGGTCTAGCTTAGTTGAATAAAAAAAGGGGCGGCCCAGTGCACAAGGCTCCCGCCATTGCGGGGTCTAGGGAGGGCTAGATGTACGCAGCCTTACCCCTGCTTTGCAGAGAGGCTGTTTCCGTGACTCGAACCCGTGAACACCAAGTCACAATGGAGCAACCTTACCATTGCGCCAAGGCTCGTCTAGCTTAGTTGAATGACATAGATAAATTTGGCTAGTTCTACGCTGCCTTTGGACTTCTTTGATTTATCTAGAAATGTTGTCAGATACATTTAGCTTCTCTTAGCAGAATGCTTTTGTTCCTGAACAATAAGTATGGCTTTTATACAATATATTTTGTGTCAGATGTTACACTTTTATACCTTTAGTAGTTGCGCGTTACTTAACAAGATAGGGTTAATTATTTCCAAAACAAGATAGTGTTAATTATTAAAAAACAAATACTTTTCCTGTTTATTCAATAATTTTGGCTATGGTTTTCTTCACCATATTTGTTTCAGGTACTACTATCCTTTGCATCCTTTGATCTCCTCTTACCACGTCTATTAAAGCTAGTATTCAGTTCTTTGTGGTTTGTCATAAAATTATTGCCGTGAATAGTGTTGAAAGAGTGGGAAAAAAAATAAAAGAATATCTGTTGCTATGTGGTGTTTTCTTGTCAAAACTGCACATAGAAATTGACTATTGCATTTACATATACCATGTTTAGTTACCTGATTGGGGTTACTATTATTACCCAAGATCCTTTGAGAATTGATAGGGTGATTTGATGCACTTTTGAAATGGTGAAGTCTTTACCATTTTTACTACTCGTAATGTATTATATTCTTGACTTCATGGGCTATAAAGAGTTTAATTCATAGGCTTGATCCAAAGTGTTGATTTGGTGATAGGATGCACGGAAGAATATGAGAACTTTTTTATGGGATCAGTTCATGTTAAAGACGTTGCGCTAGCTCATATTCTACTTTATGAGAATCCATCAGCATCAGGAAGGCATCTTTGTGTTGAAGCCATAGCCCATTTTAGTGACTTTGCCGCCAAAGTTGCAGAACTTTATCCAGAATACAAGGTGCCCAGGTAAGGAACTTGAATTCTTCTTGCTTCTTTCGGAATGTAAATGATATTACTAGTTAAATGACAAATGCCAGATTAGGTGACTGAAACTTAGGGGTGCAACTCGGGCCGAGTTGGGTCGGGTTGAGGCCAACCCTAGCCTAACCCAAGATAGCATTCTCTCAACCCTAACCCAACCCAACCTGAGCCTTGGACCGAGGATGGTCAGCCCTAAACCATCTTTTACAAATCGAGTCTGGTTGAGTTGGGTTGGGTTCGGGTTTGCCTAGAGCAAAAACAGAAAAAAAAAAATACAAAAAAAAAACCCTCAAATTTTGAAAATCATGATAAAATTAGAGGATGGAGCTTCTGTGCGGGTTGAATTGCTCAAGGCCTCAACCCTAACCCAACCTGAAATTAAATCAGGTTGGCTTTTCCCAACCCAACCTGAGCCGAAATCGGGTTCTGTGCGGGTTGGGTTGCTCAAGGCCTCAACCCTAACCCAACCCGAAATTAAATCAGGTTGGCTTTTCCCAACCTAACCTGAGCCGAAATTGGGTTGGAGCTTCTGTACGGGTTGGGTTGCTCAAGGTCTCAACCCTAACCTAACCCGAAATTAAATCAGGTTGGCTTTTCCCAACCCAACGCGAGTCGAAATCAGGTTGAACCTGTCGGGTTCGGGTTGAGCCCAAACCGAGTTGCATCCCTACTAAAAACTTGGCTATTTTTGCGTTTTTACTTGTACTGTGGAAATCTTGCTGTGATCAACATGATTTGAGATGATAGTGGCCTATGCATACATGAGCCTTATTGGAAAATTCAACACAATTGAAACTCCACAAATCAGGCTTTCTTTTGTGCAAAACTCTAGAACCTTCCCCTATTAAAGTCCCAATCCAATCCGACCCATTGGACCATTAAGAATGGTTAACGGGTCATTTTTTTAGTGGGTCAGGAAATGAAAAACAAAACCATAGAGGAATCCCAAAATGTTTCCTGCCTGTTTTGGTACTAAGCCATCAAACATATATGAAAACATTATTTATCAGTGACGAGGGGCCATTATGCAGTAGATGTTGTATCAAAGGTTAATCATTTCTGAACTATTCTATCATTTTTTTTTATCAGTAAGCTGGGTTTTTATCATTTTATCTTATGCAGTTTTCCAAAGGACACCCAACCAGGGTTGTTAAGGGCTCAGAATCCATGCAAGAAGCTGATTGATCTGGGTCTCCATTTCAGCTCTACGGAGCAAATCATCAAGGATTCTGTAGAAAGCTTAAAGAGCAAAGGTTACATATCCTGAAAGTTTTGTTGCAGATGGAGTAAAATAACTATCTCCTCAATATCATATATTTTGCTGGATTCCATGGCAATATGGGGTTTTAATGGTCTGTATCATTTCTTGGTTAGTTAGAATTTAGTGGGCAAGAGTGAGGATTAGGTGAGAAAATGTTGAAACGAGGGAAAGAAAAACTCTAATCAAAATAGAATTTATTGCCCCTTTTTTACACGCTTCTAACCCTCTCTACTGGGGATCTCAAATCTTCATTTACTACCTACCCTAGCTATCTCTCACCACTAGATAAACTAATGTTCCATTAAAAAACAGCGATGATATTTTCACCCCCTGCAGTATGCATTCACCCCCCTTGTTATTGTTAACGTGATTTGACCTCAAAAAGCGTTTAAGTTACCATCTCCCTAAAAAAAACCATGGTTGCCAAACATGGCCTAAATCGCTCAACCTTGACCCAATCTGCCTAACTCAATTTTTCAAGTCAGGCCGGATTAGGTCAGGCTAAGTTTAGGGTAGGCCTGGGCAAAAATAGGAAAGAAAAAAATATAATCCTAAGATTTTGATAAAAAATGCACTAAAATTAGGACAGGTGTCGGGTTGGGTTGCCCAAGGCGTCAACCCTAACCCAAACCGAAATTAAATCTAGTAGGCTTTTCCCAAGCCAAAATCGGGTTGAACCTGTGGGGTTGAACCCAGCCCAAGTTGCACCCCTGGCCCATAATACCATAAAAACGAACAAACATTTTAAGTGATATATTTACCCCTTTTTCTTCCCTGAGTCACCTCACTCTAGTTTATTGGTTAATCTTTTTATGATAGAAGGGGGAGGCCGAGGGAAGGGAAGGGGGCAAATATATCAGTTCCCATGTTTTGATAATTGGACGAACTTACATTGATTGACAAGCTGTGAAAAGATATTACAATTCTCAAAAAGATTAGCAACCAATGTGTAAAACAAGGTGACTTCGCCCCGTTATCAAAATATGGTTTCACGGATATGAGAAGCATTTAAGTACAGATGCGTCACTGAGGCCTTGCTTGTTTGGATTGCTAGAATTTTCAGGAATAGTTTGGAAAAGAAAAACATTTCTCAAAGTTCCTACTCTTCTTGACTTCTACACATGACAAAAGAAAACCTATTCAATTTTTAGTTGGAGGGACTTTCAATTTAGGACGATATCCCTCTAAATTAATCATCATCATATCATTTTCCTCTAAATAGTGGATAGAAAAAAAATTCCCAATATTTTTTTCCATCATAAATGTTTTTCTTGCAGTCTATCTAGCCATGCTCAGAGACCACTACAGTCTGATGATGCCAGCATAAGATTTAGGGGCCGTTTGGATACGCGGATTTTAGAATCTTGAATTTCCTCAAAATCGTAGTTGGGAGACGAAAGGATGAGGAGAACGACTGCTTCACTTCTCTTTAGAATCTTGGATTTTAAGTAAGAAATTCAGGTTTAAGAAATCTCTCCCACATCCTGAGATATCTAAAACATTGGAAATATGGGATGATCTCCTGCTCTCTTGATGACGGAAAGAAGGGCGAGAAAACAGAAAACGACGGCTGGTCTCCTTCTTCTCTCGTCTCCCAGCTTACGATTTGGAGGAAATCCAAGATTCTAAAATCTGCGTTGGATACGCGAATTTTAGAATCCGAGATTTCTTCAAAATTGTAGATGAGAGTAGACCTGGCAAACATGACCCGTGCCCGTGGGTCGACCCGACCCACCCGCAAATTTGCGGGCACGGGTCTGAGTTTTAGTGACCCGTCAAAACTAACCCGCGGGTGACCCAACCCGCAAAAACACGGGTCGGGTCGGGTCAACCCGCGGGCACCCGCTTTTTTAAGGGTGGTGATTTTGTTATGCTAATCTAGTTAGATGGCTTTTTTTTCTAATGCCAAGGATGGTGATTTTGTCATGCTAATCTATTTTTTAAGGGTTTGATGCCTGAATAGGTTATGGCTAGCACCATAGGTTGATCCCAACCCTCCGATTTGAATGTTAGAGGGTTGATCACTTGATCCTAACCCTCTATAGATCGGAGGGTTAGGATCAACCTATTGAAATGATTTTTGGGGCAACACCTATTTAGCCTGTGGGCCATCTAATGGACGGTTTGGATCATCCCACGGTGCCGGCCATACCACTCATCAAAATCCAGTGATAACATTTCCCAAAATAAGCAATTGTTTGAATTTGCGGGTGACCTGCGGGTTGACCCGGCCCACCCGCGGGCCGCGCGGGTCACCTAAATTCTGATCCGCAAAAATGCGGGTCATTTCTTCACCCGACTCGTGTGACCCGCACCCGCGGGTTGACCCGGCCCGACCCACCCGTTTGCCAGGTTTAGATGAGAGACAAGAGAAGAAGCAGACCAACCGTCGTTTTCTGATTTCTAGCCCTTCTTTCCATCAGCAAGAGAGTAGGAGATCATCCCATGTTTCCAATTTTTAGAAATCTCAGGATGAGGGAGAGATTTCTAAAACATGGATTTCTTACTTAAAATCCAGGAAACACTGTCAGGACAACATACAGCAGCTTGATCGAGAACTCTCTCACACTGTTTTCAAACTTAAACCGGGATCTAAAATCTGTGTATCCAAATGGCCCTTAGTTCGGTAACTTTCTAGTTTCCTAAGAACTAGTTGCAATTAACCATTGAACACAGATGCAATTTTGGGGCTAAGGCAACTCCTAGGTGGCCCCACCAAAGAGTCGTCCTGGTCATGCGGCATCCTGTGTGAATTGGACACTACCAAAAGTTTCAAATACCCCCCTAATAATATCAAGCCCTAAACCAAATATAATACATCTAAAAGAAATGTTTTACTGTTCACATGGTTGGAAGAATCTCCCACCATTTGCCTAAGAAGTGCCAAACGGATGATTAATGGTCATGGTACGGGGTGACCGGTTCACACCAGGCACATGGAGATAAAAGGACAGGCCATCTGGACCATCTATTCATGCGGGCGCCACATAGAAATGCCAATTTGTTCCAAAATTCCTTCTATCAGAATCGAATACCGACACGCCAAAAGCTCTAGAGCTACATGGAACGCGTTAGGCAAGGCCCTTTAAACCTATCCCATACCGGGCTTGGTCCCAGCCAGTCCCATACCCCCCACTCAGGGCCGTAACATAAAAGCAGGCAGCATTTTCTTGTTTGTAAGAATCTGTTTTCCATATAAATAGTAGGCCCTCCAACTCGAAGGTTTTCTTTCAATCAACCCATGAAAAATGGTGAGGTTCCATAGGGAAATGATATATTCACCCGTTTCTCTATTCCCTAGGCCGCCACTTGTAGTTTAAAAAGAATAGTCAAGGGTGAAAAGGGAAGAAGAGTGGGTGAATAACTTCTGATTCTGGTAGACGCTCGGAGAAAACAAATATCCACAACATCAAAAAGGAATTATAATTCTCATTGGAGAGTGAAAGAATAATGATTTCAGAGAACTGAAATTGGATTATGACGCCTTTTCTATTACAAAGATGAAAATTGTTTAAACTCTTAGCACTCTTTTTTTAATTTCTTACATGGGTGTCTAGAACACCACTTTCATGATGATTGAACCTGGTAATAGCCACTGTAGACTGTACATACGAGAGCCACAACTGAATTTGCTCTGTCATAGGCTTTTGTCCAGAGAGAAAAATATATGCAACTACCTTAGCTCTGTTCTTTGCTACCTAAATTCAACAGTGTCATATTTCAATGCATTTTAGTGTAGAAAGACTACTTGTCAGACATTAAGCAAAAGCTTACAATACAAATAAATAGAATCTGGACTGGTTTATAAAGCTATTTTGTGCTTATGCACATGAGAGATCTCTTGTTCTACATCAAAAAACTATATAGCTACTAAAATGCACACATTGTGCATTTTAGTGTGTGTGAGAGAGAGAGAGCTTTTTAGTCTTTCGTTTTGGATAGAGGAGGGGAGAGGGGAAGCGACTTTCGTGCAAAGAAGTGATTGGTGCAATGAAAAGTTAATGTGATGGGATAGGTGGAGAAATAGCCAAGTTTGGACGCATCTTTGAGGGGCACCAAAACCCCAATCACATTTGAAGAAGCGTGAAGTAATCGACTACACGGAATAGAAATCTGACGACTAAAAAGAAGGACATAAATGGAATTTTTTTTGTTTTTGACTTTTTGGACGCTTGCACAGGGTATTTGTTGCCAAAAAGGCAAAAATACCCTAAAGGAAGCATGAAATTTCACAAAGCTTCATCTTAAATGACAGGAAGAGTAGGAATGGGATATAGTTGGTACTTAGGCTAGATTGGGGAAGAAAATAACCCATGATTCTCGCTTTATATAAGGACTAGCGTAAATTTGGTTGGAGGGATGCCTGTTGAGACATTTGTTTGGGATCTCTAATACCTACGGCCCAACCACTTTGCCTCTAGCCTATGCAATTGCATTGGATGAATTCACCAAAATGGGGCAACTTTACCACTAGAAATGACCAAAATACCCTTAATCTCATGAAATCACTAAAATATCCTATCCCAAGAAAAATGACCTATCCCATGAAAAATGACCAAATACCTTTCTTATAGCAAAAGACCAAAGTACCTTCATTTCATAGGAAATTACCAAAATACCACTAATTGCTATGATCTATGCATGAGCAAAAGATGAGAGTATTTTGGTCAGTTTCTACGGGCTTGGGGTATTCTTGTCATTTTTCATGAGATAAGGTTATTTAAGTTAGTTAATAAAATCCATACATCAGAACATGCCTCTCTCTCTCTCACACACACACACACACGCTTCAGCCCAAGAATATTCCATGGAATATTATTTTAATGGGTGGCAAACATGGCCAAATAGCTGCAGAAATTAACATTTACATAATAGACATGAATTGATATGGGCCCACCAATGTTAGAGACAACGATCAATTCAATTTAAAAAACGAGATGAATATCGAAATAGCATTCAGACCATACATTTCTTATCTCCCAAAATGAATGCTGAGATGCCAATGCAAAAGGTACTGACTGGTATTGTGCTGAAATAACGCAGAAGTGAGGATGACTTTAACCCCTGTAAACAGTGGGAGCGAATTTATTACTGCACTGTGTAAATCACTAATTGGAACACTTAAAATCGATATCAGCCCCACTGTTGATCTTCCGAGAGAGAGAGAGAGATGTCGTCTGGCGGCGGTGTGGTGTGCGTGACCGGCGGGAGCGGGTTCATCGGTTCGTGGGTAGTTAATCTCCTTCTTAAACGAGGATACACTGTCCATGCCACTGTCCAAGATCTCGGTAACCCTATTGTCCTACTCTCCCTCCCTCTCTTTCCTCTTGCATAGATTTGGCTCTCAATCCACTGAAATGCCGCCACCCTTCGATTAATAATGCCTCCTGTTTGATTGCGGGAGCTTGGGTGTGATGGGAGAAGACAAGAAGTCAAATGGCATTTCCAAAGCCCGGCAGTCAAGGGGGAGGGTTGTTTGGTTACAAGGCTCTGGTCAAGCATTTGGGTTGAGTAAATGGTTGCTCGGGTTGGGTAGGGTTGGATTTGGGTTGAGTAAATGGTTGCTCGGGTTGGGTTCGGGTTGGCCTCAACCCGAACCCGACCCGCCTGAGTTGCACCCGAATTATGCCTTCACCTAAATTATGCTGAAATGATGAATCAGTAGTGAATCTAGACCCAAAATTGATCTTGGAATCAGAGTGGTTGTTTGTATGCATGGGAATTTAATTTTTCAGCATTTTGGTTAACTCATTTTCAATGATTTTTTTTTTTTTTTGGCAAAATAAAAAAAATTCCTTATTTTTAGGGAAAATTGCAAACCTACTAGACCTTGGAATTTTTTCCCATTTAGTATTATTTTCCATTGATAAAAAATCTTCTTCCCTTGCTTTTTTCTCTTTATCCAAAGACCAATTCACAACTTGAAGAAATAAAAGAAAAGCCGTTTAATTTTAATGGGTCTAGTTTGGGAAACCCCGTTTTGACAGAGATATAGGAGGTCTCTTAAGGCTCTGTTTGGCTGCAGGTAGTTACCTTGTAGATTAGTGGTATCCGTAGTCAATAGGGAGAAGATGCACATTTTATTTACCTAGAATTTACCTCGTAGAATAGTGATAAGTAGTGTTTGGTTGCCAACCTCGTAGAGTAGTTGGAGGGGGGTTTCATTACCAATATAGAAAGAGAAAAAACATCATTTTCCAAGCCAAATTCTACCCTTTTTGAGAAATTTGGCTTGGAGGGTATAAGGAGGAGACATGGATGCCACATCACCAGGGGGGCTTCTTTGTGATCGGTGTATTTAGTATTCCCTCATTAGATATTTGCATTTCCTTTTCCGACCTCCTTGGTCGGTGTGCCAGCATTTTGTTGACCCCTTTAATAAATTTTCCATAATTCTAAAAAATAAGCTGCTAAGGGTCTGTCGGTCATTTATGAAAGATTAGGGGCTTTTTAATAATTAAATGATTTCCTAACTTCGTGGCAGAAAAAATGTATTTCTGCACAATGCCACTGGCATTTATTTATGTTGCATATATTTTTCATTTTCATTGAAAAAAGCTGAAATGGAAATTTGTTTTGTTTTTCACAGAGGATGAGAAAGAGACAAAGCATCTCCAAACCCTTGAAGGCGCAGAATCGCGTCTACACCTCTTCCAAATCAATCTCCTCGACTATGAATCCCTCCTAGCCTCGATCCAAGGAACCGTTGGCGTATTCCACCTTGCCTCGCCCTGCAGTGTTGGTCGAGTCGAAGATCCCAAGGTCGGGTCAAATCGATGGCTACTACAAATTCTAAAACAATCCTCACTATCTTGATTGTTTTTTTTTTTCTCTAAATAATACGATCTTGACTTTAGCTGATGGAAAGCCTAGGCCTTTTAAACCTGTCCCATACCAAGCTAGGTCCCACCTAGTCCCATAACTAGGAAGGCTTCCACTCTGGACTGTAACATTCCACCACGTTTCGTGACTTGAACATGAGGCATGGTGGCTGCTCTGATACCAAATGTTATGTACCTAACCAATATGCCAAAAGCTCCAGAGAGCTGATAGAACGCGTTAGGCTGGGCCCTTTTAAGATTTTAAATTTTAGCCAAAATCGGAATATTTCGTTCGAAATTTCAGATTTCCACCAAGATAGAAATGAAATTCGCATGGAATTGTTTTTTATAGGATTTCACCGAAACTTCACCAAAATATTGCCAAAATTCTGAAATTTCAACCGAAATTTCCTTTTTACAAGATTTCCACCAAAATTTCTGAAATTTCTACTTAAATTTTAGAGAAACTGAAATTTTTCCATGAAATTTACAAGATTTCGGCCGAAATTTCCACCCAAATCGTAATATTTTGATTTCCATTGTGACCAAAACTGAAACTCAAACCGAAATTTAAAGCCTCAGGTCCTTATAACATGTCCTATACGAGGCTGGGTCTCTCCTAGTCCCATACGTAGGCTGCTAGGCAGGCACCCACTTAGGACCCTAACACTCTTTTTTTTCAAAAAATAAAAAAATAACAATCAAGATAGTGATGATCATATCAAATTCATCTCCATCTTTTTTTGCTTGGTGTTTTTTTATAGTAATTTGTTCATTTGCTTTGTTTGTGCAGATGGAGCTTCTTGACCCGGCAATCAAAGGGACAATAAATGTTCTGGAGGCAGCGAAAGTGAGTGGAGTTAAGCGAGTGGTAGTAACATCGTCGAATTGTGCCATAATTCCGAGCCCTAAGTGGCCGGAAGATGTGGTTAAAGGGGAGGATTGCTGGACCGATCTTGATTACTGCATTCAAAATGAGGTGAGTTGGCGACTCATTTGCTCTGAACGCTGCCCATGTGTATGTTAGCATTCTCGTTCATTTTCTCTAACATGTGCCTGGGGTGTTATTAGAAGTGTGTAGTATCTTAGTACAGCCAGACTTTGAGAGATGAGTCCTATTTCGAGAATGGGAACCAACCAGTTATCATACTGTGGCCTGTTGGAGTTGTCTTTCATGAGAATGTTCTGTAATGTAGCTAGAGAATAATTTCTCCAATTAAATCATTGACAAAGTGCTCATTATTTCTTGAATGGAGTTTGCAAAGAATTAGTCACTTCGTTTTTTTTCTAAATGTAGATGCATTATAACCATCTTAAAACAAGGTGGTCTAGAGAAACAAAGGAAGAAACCAAAAAAAAATAAAAAATGAAAGAAATGAAAAAGAAGAACTAAGCTAAGTGTGGGCAATTTTCTAACTTGGTGTGCGCGCGTGTGTGCGCGCGCTTGTCAGAAAATGATACTTAGAACACCTTGTTTTGATAGATAGACACTTCTTTATTTTAGGTTCTTGCCATTGACTGTCATATCTTGCTTCAGTTTTTGAAGTGGTATATCTTAGAATATCAACAGTTCAAAGGAAAAATATAAAGAATTATAGTTATGATTATTAGGCACCTCTTGGAAATTTAGTTAATAGAAAATTGAGCACATTTACTCAATTTTCTAACTTGGCAGAACTTCTTTTACCTACCTTTAAGGCTTGCTGATGCTTATCTTGGCATATTGAGACTTTGAACATGATAACTTTGCAAAAATCTGATAATACCAAGCTCCATTGCTAATAAAAATTATGAATCTATTGTAAAAAAAACTCCTTATGAAAAACCCAAGTAGTATTTGTAAAGTCGATTAACACCTCATATAATCATATTGGAGTTGTTTCTTGGATTTCTATACATTTCCAGTTGTTAAGAAATCCTTTAGGTTGGAGATCTCAAGAGTCTTCTCACATCCCAGAAAGTTGTAACAATTCAATTATAAGAATTCTACAAAGTTGTTCAAGTTGGAAATTTCTAGCAAATGAAACTGATGTGGATGAAAATCATAAAGATTGTTCCAGTCGTTGGCGTTGAACAAGTTTTTATATTTTAACTATTATTTTCGTCATTTTATTTGTAGCCAACTTTTTAGGCATCAAATCTCACCCGTTTGGTGTGCTTTTGGTATTATTAGACAGGTTTTTTAATTACCTATCTAATGGGCCCAAGATCACATGATTTGGATGTGATTTGAGCAAGTTATGAGTGTTTTTAGGAAGGAGTATAGTTCAATTACGGAATTACTATTTTTGGTAAGTTTTTATCTTTATTTAGCTTTGCTTTGGATTAGATGATTGGTTCAGATTATTTCTTTAAATTTCGGTTATCTTCTAGGGTTTCTTTTTCTTATAAATACATCTTCTGAAAGCAATGTAAGGGACTTTTGACTTTCAATATTGAATAGAATTGAGATTTTCTTTTGTGAGAGCTATTGTGGCTTGGACTTCTTCTTCTCTTCTCCTCTTGGTGGTTTAGAACCATCTTTTCTCATCTCCTCTCATCTATTATCTTCTATTTCTTCAATCAAATCAGCACAGACAATGTTAGTAAATCAATTTTTTTTCTTTGTTCTTGAACCCTAAAATACAAAAACCCAAAATCCATAGATCTCTCGTTCTTCAAGATCTCGTGTCAAGACTTTGAATGACTGTTTTTATGATTAAACCTCAGCCTAAACACCCAATAACCATAGCTTTAAATCCCTTTTGAGCCTTATTGAAAATTTGCACAATTTTCAAGCCTGAAAACCCTTTTAAAAGATCCTTAGCCTAAACCTACCACCAAATCGGAGCTTAAACCCTAGATTAACCTTTCTTTTACCTTCTAAACCTTATCCTAAGATTTGGACAGCAGTATTAAACCAAAATATCAGATCTGCAAAATTACCAAAATACCCCTACAATCCAAAATTGGACGGTTTTGAGCTTTTTACTACTGCTGGACATTTTTTTTATTTTTCTTCATTGGATATTATTATTTTCATGCTTGTGTGACATCTATTTCATTGGTACTTGCATTAGCTTTTTAGTTCTTTTAATTGGCTGCATGCGTAGGCCTAGTTTCAGACTAATCTTTTTATTATCAATTCATCTTATGAATCATTATCGCTTTGATTGATTTTTTATAAGGTTTACTTTATGCTTAACTACGATCTTTATAATTATTTATGCTATTTAAGTCTCATTATTGCTACTGCCCATAGATTAATTAGGTGTTAATTCGACCCTAGGTTAGTTGTTAAGTGCTCTTTCAATTTTCCGCGTAAGCCCTAAATTGCCCTAAAGTCTTAATCCCATTAGGAGTGTAGGATTTTCCCTATTCTAGGTATTGGCCTGCATCTGAAACTTTGATGAATAACTAATTAGTTAATTTAATAAAATTGGTACTTTTAAAATATTTAACCAAAATATGCTTCAAAAATAGGATAATGGAGGCGGCAATGGTTAAAAAGGGGGTGGATTTTGATCACCATTCCTTTTTCCTCTAAATAGGGGTTATTGACTGATGCAACCGCTACTGTCCCAGTTACTCAGTTCCTTATAAATGTATCTTTATTTGAACAGAAATTCTAATATCATACTATTGGTGCTGTTCAATCAAGAATGGATGGTGATAAGGTTCATTAAATGGCAATGTTTTAAACTAGGTGTATAAGTAACATTTCCATATGTTAGCATCCATCAAGAGTTTGTTGTGTTGATGTTTGCAGAGATTTATTTTTTTATTTTTTATTTTTTTTGTGTTTTTCACTTTTGGCTAGATTTGGTATTCTGCTTCAAAAACACTGGCGGAGAAAGCTGCATGGGAGTTTGCCAAGGATAAAGGACTGGATGTGGTTGTGATCAATCCCGGTACAGTTTTGGGTCCTATTCTTCCCCCGGCTCCAGTCATCAATGCTAGCATGATCCTGCTCCTTCGCCTTCTACAAGGTACTGGTGACAACTTCTACTAGTTTAGAATAGTAAGGTCGGATGTATTATACATAGCAGGCCCTCTAACAACTAATATTTGCAAGAAAAATAGATTTTGTAAGTTATTAGGTTTTTTCAATTTATAAAAGAAGTCTCTTTATAATATGTTGTTTTAAGATACTATAAAGAGGCTTCTTTTATAGCATCTTTTTTTTTTTTTGAATGGTTTCTTTTATAATATCTTGTTTTATGATACTATAAAGAGAATTCTTTTATAGTATCTTTTTTTTAATGGTTTCTTTTATAATATCTTGTTTTAGGGTATTATAAAAAGACTTCTTTTATAAATCATGTTAAAATCTTCTATGAATTCCTTTAAGCAAGTATCAATATACATAATATTCTTTCAAAGATCACATGTTTTTTAACCGTTTCTGTTTACTATTATCATTAGATACGTCAAAGGCATTAATACCTCTTTTATTTTACCATTTAAAATGAAAAATTGGAAAGTCATTTTTGCAATCTTTGCAGCAGATTACTATCTTCAGCATTTAGAACAATATCATGTGTTTTTTAGAACGGTCTTCAGAACAGTATCATGTTGTCTCTTGAATGATATAGGTGGGCGCTTCATATCTTCAGGTTACTCTCAATTTTTTTATGACATTATTCTCATTAAACGCAGACACCCGACAAAACTTCTGTAGCTCAAATTCGAAAGTTTACTTTTTCTTTTGTACACCGACCTAATAACATCACTTTGTGATCGTGATAAAACATTGGACAAATTGATCAATTTATTTTTGAAACATAGCATTGACTTAAATCCCTGCTCTTCTATAAGGTCTAGCTTAGTTGAACCAAAAAAAAGGGCGGCCCAGTGCACGAGGCTCCCGCCATTGCGGGGTCTGGGGAGGGCTAGATGTACACAGCCTTACCCCTGCTTTGCAGTGAGGCTGTTTCCGTGACCCGAACCCGTGACCATCAAGTAACAATGGAGCAACCTTACTGTTGCGCCAAGGCTCCTCTAGCTTAGTTGAATGACCAAGATAAATTTGGCTAGTTGTAGGCTGCCTTTGGAGTTTTTTGATTTATCTAGAAATGCTGTCAGATTCATTTAGCAGAATTCTTTTGTTCCAGAACAATAAGTATAGCTTTTATACAATATATTTTGTATGAGATGTTACACTTTTATACCTTTAGTAGTTGAGCGTTACTTAACTAGATAGGGTTAATTATTACCAAACCAAGATAGGGTTAATTATTAGAAAACAAATACTTTTCCTATTTCTTCAATAATTTTGGCTAGGGAAGTGATATATCCGCCCCTTTTGATCACCAGGAACACCCCCTGGCAGTGTATCAATGACTAAAGAGGGGCTGTTGTACTTAAGTCAGAAGAATTCAATGCCCTGATTGCCACAAACAGTGACAGGGGGTGTTCCTGGTGATCAAAAGGGGCGGATATATCATTTCCCTTTTGGCTTTGGTTTTCTTCACCATATTTGTTTCAGGTACTGCTATCCTTTTCATCCTTTGATCTCCTCTTACCACCTCTACTAAAGCTTCTATTCAGTTCTTTGTGGTTTGTCATATAATTATTGCCGTGAAAAAAGTACGTTGAAAGAGTGGGGAAAAAAAAAAAGAACATTTGTTGCTATGCGGTGTTTTCTTGCCAAAACTGCACATAGAAATTGACCATCACATTCTGCATACCATGTTTAGTTACTTGATTGGGGTTACTATTATTCCCCAAGATCCTTTGAGAATTGATAGGGTGATTTGATGCACTATTAAAATGGTAAAGTCTTTACCATTTTTACTACTCGTAAAGAGTTTAATTCATGGGCTATAAAGAGTTTAATTCATAGGCTTGATCCAAAGTGTTGATATGGTGATAGGATGCACGGAAGAATATGAGAACATTTATATGGGATCAGCTCATGTTAAAGACGTTGCACTAGCTCATATTCTACTTTACGAGAATCCATCAGCATCAGGAAGGCACCTTTGTGTTGAAGCCATAGCCCATTTTAGTGACTTTGCCGCCAAAGTTGCAGAACTTTATCCAGAATACAAGGTGCCCAGGTAAGGAACTTGATTTCTTCTTCCTTCTTTCGGTATGTAAATGATATTACTAGTTAAATGACAAATGCCAGATTAGGTTACTAAAACTTACGGGTGCAACCCGGGCCGAGTTGGGTCGCCAACCCTAGCCTAACCCAAGATAGCATTCCCTCAACCCTAACCCTACCCAACGTGAGCCTTGGACCGAGGACGGTCAACCCTAAACCATCTTTTACAAATCGGGTCAGATTGAGATGGGTTGGGTTCGGGTTAGCCTAGAGCAAAAACAGAAAAAAAAATACAAAAAAAACCCTCAAATTTTGAAAATCATGATATAATTAGATGATGAAGCTTCTGTGCAGGTTGGGTTGCTCAAGACCTCAACCCTAACCCAACCCGAAATTAAATCAGGTTGGCTTTTCCCAACTCAACCTGAGCCGAAATCAGGTTGAACCTGTCCGGTTCGGGTTGAGCCCAACCCGAGTTGCATCCCTACTAAAAGCTTGGCTATTCTGGCTTTTTTACTTGTACAGTGGAAATCTTGCTGTGATCAACATGACTTGAGATGATAGTGGCCTATGCATACATGAGGCTTATTGGAAAATTCAACACAATTGAAACTCCACAAATCAGGCTTTCTTTTGTGCAAAACTCTAGAACCTTCCCCTATTCAAGTCCCAATCCAATCAGACCCATTGAACCATTGAGAATGGTTAACGGGTCATTTTTTTAGTGGGTCAGGAAATGAAAAACAAACCCAAAGAGGAATACCAAAATGTTTCCTGCTGTCTTGGTACTAAGCCATCAAACATATATGATAACATTATTTATCAGTGAGGAGGGCCATTATGCAGTAGATGTTGTATCAAATGATTATAAGGGTTTATCATTTCTGAACTATTTTATCATTTTTTTTTATCAGTAAGCTGGGTTTTTATCATTTTATCTTATGCAGTTTTCCGAAGGACACCCAACCAGGGTTGTTAAGGGCTCAGAATCCATGCAAGAAGCTGGTTGATCTGGGTCTCCATTTCAGCTCCATGGAGCAAATCATCAAGGATTCTGTAGAAAGCTTAAAGAGCAAAGGTTACATATCTTGAAAGTTTTGTTGCAGATGGAGTAAAATAACTATCTCCTCAATATCATATATTTTGCCGGATTCCATGGCAATATGAGGTTTTAATGGTTTGTATCATTTCTTGGTAATAACTAGGGTTAGTTAGAATTTATTGCCATTGTGTTTTTCTGATGTTAATCATATCCTTTTTATAGGAACTTGTATAGAAATGATTGACTATTGGTAAACTTTATAAACCAGAGAACTTACTGGGCTTTTTTGAGAGATAATTTTATCTAAAGTTTGTGAAGGATATATTGATTTGTGCATTGAAAAATGGATTTAGTTTGGATTTAGCTGGGTTTTGTTTGGATTGCTAGAATTTTCAGGAATAGTTTGGAAAAGAAAAACATTTCTCAAAGTTCGTACTCTTCTAGACTTCTACGCATGACAAAAGAAAACTTATTCAATTTTAGTTGGAGGGACTTTCAATTTATGACGATATCCCTCTAAATTAATCATCATCATATCATTTTCCTCTAAATAGTGGATAGAACAAAAAATTCCCAATATTTTTTTCCATCAGAAATGTTTTTCTTGCAATCTATCTAGCCATGCTCAGAGACCACTACAGTGCGATGATGCCAGCATAAGATTTAGGGGCCGTTTGGATACGCGGATTTTAGAATCTTGGATTTCCTCAAAATCGTAGTTGGGAGACGAGAGGATGAGGAGAACGACTGCTTCACTTCTCTTTAAAATCTTGGATTTTAAGTAAGAAATCCAGGTTTTAGAAATCTCTCCCACATCCTGAGATATCTAAAACCTGGAAAGATGGGATGATCTCCTGCTCTCTTGATGATGGAAAGAAGGGTGAGAAAACATAAAACGACGGCTGGTCTCCTTCTCTCGTCTCCAAGCTTACGATTTGGAGGAAATCCTAGATTCTAAAATCTGCGTTGGATACGCGAATTTTAGAATCAGACAAGAGAAGAAGCAGACCAGCCGTCGTTTTCTGATTTCTCGCCCTTCTTTTCATCAGTAAGAGAGTAGCAGATCATCCCATGTTTCCAATTTTTAGAAATCTCAGGATGTGGGAGAGATTTCTAAAACGTGGATTTCTTACTTAAAATCCAAGAAACGCTGTCATGACAACATACAGCAGCTTGATCAAGAACTCTCTTCCACACTGTTTTCAAACTTAAACCGCTCTCTTTCACACTGTTTTCAAACTTAAACCGGGATCTGTGGACCCCGATCCGAGGATGGTGAGGGAATGAGTCCCCAACACCCTCTAGATCATCCACAAAGTGAAGGAGAGCTCTGCCAAGGAACTTTCGAAACTGTGCCACCCTCACAGCATAGCATGAGTGGCGATATAAAAAGAAAGAGATACATCCTGATCCGGAGCCAGGGCTCAAAACCAAGATATATCTGAAAATAACTCAGAGTCGGCATCCATGGATGCGCCATGGAACCAAAAACAAATGCTCTGTTTGCAATGGATAACCAGAGATACAAAAGGTCCGTGCCTGATGACGAATGGAGAAGGTCTGAAGAGCACCCCAAATTCGCCCGAGTGCGAACACTTGGTCTCTTATGCTATTTATTATTAACCTCGAAGAGTTTTGGGCAAAAATATGTGAAATTGGAACAATCATCAGGAGTCGTCTATCTAAGCTTGCATTTCCTGATAATAGAAATAATAAGCGCACAAAAAAATAAATGAAAGAGGTGCCACCTAAATATTGCTAGGTTATGAGTGACATACCTAACTGGTGTCTAAGTTCTGGTGGACGAACACATGCATGCTACAACTATAGGTATAAGGTCTATACAAGAAAGTAAGAAAACACAACAAAATATACAATATAACAGCACAACAAATCCTAAGACTCTAAACGATTTAGCCCGAGTCTTCGGATGGTCTGATATTCATCCAAAGAAGCTTACGTATCCCCGCCTCCACGAGAATCAAGGCAACGTAGTTCTTCGCACCTATTCTAAGCTATGATACATAAGACACCTAAACCTCTATCCTAGACTCGATCTAAAAGACCAGACTAGTTATTAAAGCTTCATGAACGATTATTTAGATTTCAGTGAATTGTAGATTTTAGGACACCCTATATGCCCTAACTAGATGCAGGTTAGCCCTAAGCTAATGCAGATGGTTCCTACAACCTATGTGTAACTAGGCTGTATTTCCTAAGAAAAACAAAGGGTTGACTAACGCATCCTATTCTAGTCATCAGTCGGCGATGTGAATCGCCCACTGACCGGACGGAGGCGCTCTTATAACTCTAAGACAAACTCATAACTCTAAAACAAGCACACAACAAACAAACAACAAATCAAAACAAAACCTTAACTCTAAAACTCTCTATCTAAGACAAAGTCATAACTCTAGAGGAAGATCTTTTCGAAAAAAATAATGCTTTGGAAGATTTTTTGTATTTTTAAAAGGGTTAAATGATTTATTTACAAAGTTTGGCTGGACCTGAGATAAGAATCTCAAGCTGCACTACGTACCTCTTAGAAGATGATCAAGCCAACGTAGTTCGAAACGAACTCTCAAACTACGCTTCTAAAAGAAACACTCAACACTTTAGATTTTTTAAGGTTTTTTATGTTTTCAAATGTTTTTGATATTTTTAAAGTTTTCAAATATTTTTTTAGTTTAAATTTCTAAATTTTTTTTTTTTTTGGATTTTAAAGCTTTTTCAATGCTCTGAACCTTTAAATGTTTTCAATCTTAAAGGAAACACGCAAGTAATACCACAAACTAGGGCGAAGCCCTAAAGCAAAAGGGAAAACCCCGAATAAGCAACTAGCGTCTCAAAGAGACAAACCACCACAAGAAAGTTAGTGCCCCAAGAACAGAGAAAACAATATAAGATCCCAAGCATGGAAGGCTCTAATAAGACTGAGTTAGTCTCCTAAGGATGGGCTTGGGCTAACGCCTTCATCGCCCCAAACCAAAATGACTACAGGCTGACAAAACAGCCATACATAAGTAAAATGGTCTAGTTTTATCCCCTCCATTTGCATTCTCTCAAACAGCTTTCGTGCCTCATTTGTACATCCATACTGAGAAAAACCAGAAACCATAGCATTCCCAGAAACCAAATCTCTTACTTTCTTCTTCTTAAACACATCCCACGAGGTCCCTATGCTCTCACATTTGACGTACATATCTACCAATGCGTTCCTTGCAGACACATCGGACTCGAATCCGCTCTGAACCACACGGACATGGACACACATTCCCTGCATAAGAGCGGTTGAACTTGCGCAAACACTAAAAACATCCACATAGCTAAAATAATCCTGATTTACTTGCTCCCACTTCATCAATTCTAACACCTCAAATGTTCTATCTCAGCTTCCAATCTATGAATATCCAGTGATCATCGCATTTGAAAATACATCATCTCTAATTGACATCTCATCAAAAACTTTTCTCGCCACTGTCTATGTATCCTGAAACCAATGCAGTTCATGAGACTTGGTCTCTGATCTCCATCTCATCCAGCAATCTTTGGGAATCATCGATGCTCCCTCATTTATCATACAGCGCAACAATGGCATTAGACACAATAATAAATGAGATCAACCCCGAAACTAAAGCCCCGGAGTGAAATTATGCACCTTCTTCCAAGCTTGCGAGATTAGCACAGGATCTAATCGCACCACCAAGAGTAAAATTATCAGGCTCAATCGCATTCTGCATTTAACAAAAAAAATCCTCACAGCTTTTTCACTAAACCCGTTTTGACTAAAGCCTACAAGCACTGCTGTCCAAGATATGATATTCTTCCTTATCATTCTCTTAAAACCAATTCTGCATATATTATGCCTTTACACTTTGAATATATATCAACAAAAACACAACCCACAAAGACATTGCCATATAATCTGTCCTAATTATATGACCATGAATCTGCTTGCCTAGTTTCAAAGCCAAAAGCTACCACAAGCAGTCAGCACTTTCAATTACATTGAAACCATATCAATTTCAACAAATCAGCAATGAAACTATTGAAATCAAGTTATTGATTTACCGAGGCAACCAAATCAAATAAAAGATAAAAATCAATTTCCATTCATAGTTATAGTGTAATACCAAAAGAAATTGGGGGAAGATAGATTAGATACCTGACCAAAATATAGTGATCAGAGTTAAAATGAGATGCCGACAAATCTTGAACTGCTTGGGTGGGAGATGATGACAAACACCAATAGAAGCTCTCTCTCTCTCTCTCTCTCTCTCTCTCTCTCTCTCTCTCTCTCTCTCTCTCTCGTTCTTTCTCTGCACTTTCTCTTGGAATTTTTTTTATAATAAAAATGGAAATTGGTTGCAGAGGGGGAGGAAGCTGGTTTTAGGGTGATCGGAGAAGATTGGGTAGGTGAAGTTCCGGTGGAGAAGAAGAAAATGGAGTAGGTGGTGGTGCTAAACGGTCGGAGAAGATGGGGTTGGGTGAGAGCTCCGGTGGGTAATGGAGGTGGATGATGTGGGTTTTGGGTTAGAAACGGGCAGGGGTAGTGGCTCGGTTAGAGTAGATGGTGGAGGTAGATGAGGGTAGAAACTAGATGGTGAGTGAAAGGAAGAGGATGATGATCGGGGGTTGCAAATGGCCGGCCAGAGCTTGATCGGAGCACGGCCGGAGCTCAACCGGAGAAGATGAGAGGGGGAAATGTTAGGGTGGAGATGTGGGTGTCGGCTGGAGGAGGAGTTGTGGCGGCGGGTGGGCGAAGACCGTCCTTTTCTCTCTCTCTGTATTTCTCCCTCTGCTGCTGTTCTTGCGGCTGCCCTCTCCCTCTTTCTCAGAAAAAATGGGGCTCCCCTCAAACCCTAGTTCGATAGGTGTTTATATATATGTGGAAATGCCATATTTTGCCCCCTATGCTTCCCAGGACAACCCCTTTTGTAGCACATTATGACTGCCCTTTTCTCTACAAAGGATGCGCTCGGGTAAAATATGAGGGGAGTCATTTTGGCTCTTCCTTTATTGCATTTAAGATTGGTATTGGCACACCCATTGTTAGATATATCCCTCCCCTTTACAAATAACCTCACAAAGCCTCGCTTTGATACTTGCATAAACTTGACCCGATTTATATGAAATTTCGCGGACACCTTATTGAGGTTCTAAACTACGCTAGGGCAAAATTTGAGATGCTAATTCCATCACTTAGAGGAAAATTATTCAAACCAAGATGTTTAAGGGTTATTTGGGGTTCGGTCAAAATGGGGTGTCTACAGGATCTAAAATTCGCTTATCCTAACGGCCCTTAGTTCGGTAACTTCTAGTTTCCTAAGAACTAGTTGCAATTAACCATTGATCACAGATGCAATTTTGGGGCTAAGGCAACTCTTAGGTGGCCCCACCAAAGAGTCATGCGGCATCCTGTGTGAATTGGACACTACCAAAAGTTTCAAATACCCCCCTAATAATATCAAGCCCTAAAACAAATATAATACATTTAAAAGAAATGTTTTACTGTTCACATGGTTGGAAGAATCTCCCACCATTTGCGTAGGAAGTGCCAAACGGATGATTAATGGTCGTGGTACTGGGTGACCGGTTCACACCAGGCACATGGAGATAAAAGGACAGGCCATCTGGACCATCTATTCATGCGGGCGCCACATAGAAATGCCAATTTGTTCCAAAAATCCTTCTATCAGAATCGAGTCCTTGGCTAACAAATTGATGGCTAAAAATAAAATGTTAGGTACCTTACCGATACGCCAAATTCTCTAGAGCTACATGGAACGTGTTAGGCAAGGCTCTTTAAACCTGTCCCATACTAGGCTGGGTCCCAGCCAGTCCCATACCCCCCACTCAGGGCCGGAACATAAAACGTAGGCAGCATTTTCTTGTTTGTAAGAATCTGCTTTCCATATAAATAGTAGGCCCTCCAACTCCAAGGTTTTCTTTCAATCAACCCATGAAAATGGTGAGGTTCCATAGGGAAATGATATATTCACCCTTTCTTTTCTTTCAATCAACCCAATCCCTAAGTAAGCAATGGCCAATTCCTTTCTTTTAGAAAACTATAACTAGGAACTATGGCCTCCACATGCACCTCAAACACGCAGAAATGGTAGTCTTGAGTAACAAACAATTGGGGTTTTTAGCATTAGTATCCGGCTGCCGTGATACCAATGCTAGTATATAGATAGTTTTATTGCAAGATAAGGTCCTTGAACGGGTGGGAAAGGCATCCTCTTAAATATGGATTGAAGAGTAAAGAAGCAGATGAATAAATGAAGGGTCTCTGTTTGGTTGCCGGGTTTTTTTTTATTCCTGGGAGTTATGTGGGAGAAAAAAATACCCTGGGAGACAGGTGGGAAAAAAAAAGTCCTAGAAGTATCCTGGTAAAATAAAAATCTCATGTTTGGTTGACCGGATTATGGTGGGAAAAAAAAAAAAAAAAACTTATTTTTGGTTCCTGAGTTTATTTTTGTTCCTGGGGTTATCTTGGGATGAGATGAAAAGGCAATCATTACAAAAGTGGGATTAAAAAATTCACCCCACAAGTAATCATTACAAGAGTGGGATTAAAATAAACCTAGTGCTAAAAGGCAACCAAACATGGGATGGGACCAAAATTTAACTTACTCTCCCACATAACTCCCAGGAACAAAAAAAACCCGGCAACCAAACAGGATTAAAATGAGGTTTCTTGAAAACTCTTTTTTTGATGAGTGTTTCTTGAAAACTCTGTTAAGGATGAAATTGTACAGAAATATTTCATCAACTTTGGCAAGATGAAATGCATGATCCATCAAACATACAACAATCAAAGTAAAAGAAAATAAATAGTGCCTCTCTTTGTTTTCTTAGTTGAGAAAACTCGTATGAAACTCATATCATACAAAAAATAGAAAATAAATAGTGCCTCTCTTTGTTTTGCAACTCATATAACAAAAAAATTATTAAATTCAGGATTTAAAAAAAAAGGTAAAATAAAAGATCAAAACCCTTATTTATTTGAAGCTGCTACTCATAAAAGAAAATACAACAACCTTGGGGAAGAATAGAATCATGCGTGGAGATCATTGGAAGAGGTAAGGTGTTGAATTAGATTTGGATGTTATCTTCAAGGGCAAAGTAGTTTTAAACTGTCGGAAATACCGTTAACCAATTGAAATTGAGAGATATTGATGGAAGGGATAAAGAAAGTCGGGGAAGCGGAAACGCTACCGATGAGAGAACGTTGAAAGATGCCAAGGGAATTTTGGAGGAAGAGTGGAAGAATTGAGCACGTGGTGTTATTTTTGGACATCTTGGGGGAGAGAGAGAGAGAGAGCTTTTTAGTTTTTCGCTTTGGATAGAGAAGGAGAGAGAGGAAGCGCGTGCAAAGAAGTGATTGGTGCAATGAAAAGTTAATGCGATGGGATAGGATAAGGATAATGATTAGGGTTGCGAATTATCCTACAGTGAATGCGGTCGGCCACTTAGGGTTGTGAAAAGTTAATGCGATGGGATTGTTTTTTTTTTCTTTTCTTCTCAGATGGGGTGTTTAGGAGATTAGGTACTTTCTTTTCTCTCTCTCACACACACACGCGCTTCAGCCCAAGAGTATTCCATGGAATATTTTTTTAATGGGTGGCAAACATGGGCAATAAGCTGCAGAAATTAACATTTACATAATGGACATGAATTTGGGGTCAATGTTAGAGACAACGATCAATTCAATTTCAAAAACGACAAAACTGTGGTGGACAGCTTTCACTTTGGTACGATGAATATCGAAATAGCATCCAGACCATACATTTCTTATCTCCCAATAAACCACAGAGGGAGCTGAGAATACCCAAGGAAAATCAGAAATGGCAATGCAAAAGGTATTGGTATTGTGATGAAATAATGCAAAAGTGAGGATGACTTTAACCCCTGATTCACGCTTTATATAATTTATATTTATATTTATATTTATATTTATATTTATATTACTGCCCTATGTAAATCACTAATTGGAACACTTAAAATCGATATCAACCCCATTGTTGATCTTCCGAGAGAGAGAGAGAGAGAGAGAGAGAGAGAGATGTCGTCTGGCGGCGGTGTGGTATGCGTGACCGGCGGGAGCGGGTTCATCGGTTCGTGGGTAGTTAATCTCCTTCTTAAACGAGGATACACTGTCCATGCCACTGTCCAAGATCTCGGTAACCCTATTGTCCTACTCTCCCTCCCTCTCTTTCCTCTTGCATAGATTTGGCTCTCAATCCACTGAAATGCCGCCACCCTTCGATTAACAATGCCTCCTGTTTGATTGCGGGAGCTTGGGTGTGATGGGAGAAGACAAGAAGTCAAATGGCATTTCCAAAGCCCGGCAGTCAAGGGGGAGGGTTGTTTGGTTACAAGGCTCTGGTCAAGCATTTGGGTTGAGTAAATGGTTGCTCGGGTTGGGTAGGGTTGGATTTGGGTTGAGTAAATGGTTGCTCGGGTTGGGTAGGGTTGGATTTGGGTTGAGTAAATGGTTGCTCGGGTTGGGTTCGGGTTGGCCTCAACCCGAACCCGACCCGCCTGAGTTGCACCCGAATTATGCCTTCACCTAAATTATGCTGAAATGATGAATCAGTAGTGAATCTAGACCCAAAATTGATCTTGGAATCAGAGTGGCTGTTTGTATGCATGGGAATTTAATTTTTCAGCATTTTGGTTAACTCATTTTCAATGATTTTTTTTTTTTTTTTTTTTTTTGCAAAATAAAAAAAATTCCTTATTTTTAGGGAAAATTGCAAACCTACTAGACCTTGGAATTTTTTCCCATTTAGTATTATTTTCCATTGATAAAAAATCTTCTTCCCTTGCTTTTTTCTCTTTATCCAAAGACCAATTCACAACTTGAAGAAATAAAAGAAAAGCCGTTTAATTTTAATGGGTCTAGTTTGGGAAACCCCGTTTTGACAGAGATATAGGAGGTCTCTTAAGGCTCTGTTTGGCTGCAGGTAGTTACCTTGTAGATTAGTGGTATCAGTAGTCAATAGGGAGGAAACACACATTTGATTTACCTAGAATTTACCTTGTAGAATAGTGATAAGTAGTGTTTGGTTGCCAACCTCGTAGAGTAGTTGGAGGGGGGTTTCATTACCAATATAGAAAGAGGAGAGAGAAAGAAAAAACATCATTTTCCAAGCCAAATTCTATCCTTTTTGAGAAATTTGGCTTGGAGGGTATAAGGAGGGGACATGGATGCCACATCACAAGGCATGCAATAATTACCTATGAAACTTGTCTGGTAGTCTCCGGGGATTTCGACGCTACATTGGCAACCAAACAAGAGATTTTGCTGACGTGGCACCCAAATGCAAAGCAAAACCCCCAAACTATCATGGATTTTGGGCACCAAACACACCCTAAGGGATGAGTAGGGGATCACTAGATGGTTCTTTCTATGGACTTCAATGAGGCAGAAGTAAGGGTGGTTCTCCAAGGCATTAGATTGATTGAGAGGAGAGAAATGAATAATTAGTAGTGCAAGGTGATTCACGCAAATTCATAAGATGTTTGGAGGGCAGAAACCCTCACCCATGGAGATTTGCCCACTTTATTGAGTAGATTTTGGATCGGGTGGTGGCTTATGATGTTTCATTTCAACACGTCAGAAGGTCTGCTAATAGTGAGGTGGATAGACTTGTTGGAGCGAGGGCTCAAAGCCATAGTATGGAGGTCTTTGATTTTTCTACCTTCTAGAAGGGGGCTTCTTTGTGATCGGTGTATGTAGTATTCCCTCATTAGATATTTGCATTTCCTTTTCCGACCTCCTTGGTCGGTGTGCCTGCATTTTGTTGACCCCTTTAATAAATTTTCCTCAATTCAAAAAATAAGCCGCTAAGGGGTTGTCGATCATTTACGAAAGATTAGGGGCTTTTTGATAATTAAATGATTTCCAAACTTCCTGGCAGAAAATGTATTTCTGCACAATGCCAGTGGCATTTATGTATGTTGCATATATTTTCCATTTTCATTGAAAAAAAGCGGAAATGGAAATTTGTTTTGGTTTTCACAGAGGATGAGAAAGAGACAAAGCATCTCCAAACCCTTGAAGGCGCAGAATCGCATCTACACCTCTTCCAAATCAATCTCCTCGACTATGAATCCCTCCTTGCTGCAATCCAAGGTACCGTCGGTGTATTCCACCTTGCCTCGCCCTGCATTGTCGATCGAGTCGAAGATCCCGAGGTCAGCTCAAATCCATGGCTACTACAAATTCTAAAACAATCCTCACTATCATGATTGTTTTTTTTTTTCTCTAAATAATACGATCTTGACTTTAGCTAATGGAAAGACTAGGCCTTTTAAACCTGTCCCACACCAAGCTAGGTCCCACCTAGTCCCATAACTAGGAAGGCTTCCACTCTGGACTGTAACATTCCACCACGTTTCGTGACATGAACATGAGGCATGGTGGCTGCTCTGATACAAAATGTTATGTACCTAACCAATATGCCAAAAGCTCCAGAGAGCTGATAGAACGCGTTAGGCTAGGCCCTTTCAAGGTTTTAAATTTCAGCCAAAATCGGAATATTTCGTTCGAAGTTTCAGATTTCCAACAAGATAGAAATGAAATTCGCATGGAATTGTTTTTTATAGGATTTCACCGAAACTTCACCAAAATATTGCCAAATTTCTGAAATTTCAACCAAAATTTCCTTTTTACAAGATTTCCACCAAAATTTCTGAAATTTCTACTTAAATTTTAGAGAAACTGAAATTTTTCCATGAAATTTACAAGATTTCGGCCGAAATTTCCATCGAAATCGTAATATTTTGATTTCCATTGTGACCAAAACTGAAACTCAAACCGAAATTTAAAGCCTCAGGTCCTTTAAACATGTCCTGTACGAGGCTGGGTCCCTCCTAGTCCCATACCTAATCTGCTAGGTAGGAACCCACTTAGGACCCTAACACTCTTTTTTATCAAAAAATAAAAAAATAACAGTCAAGATAGTGATGATCGTATCAAATTCATCTCCATCTTTTTTTGCTTGGTGTTTTTTTATAGTAATTTGTTCGTTTGCTTTGTTTGTGCAGAGGGAGCTTCTTGACCCGGCAATCAAAGGGACAATAAATGTTCTGGAGGCAGCGAAAGTGAGTGGAGTTAAGCGAGTGGTAGTAACATCATCGAATTGTGCCATAGTTCCGAGCCCTAAGTGGCCGGAAGATGTGGTTAAAGGGGAGGATTGCTGGACCGATCTTGATTACTGCAAGCAAAATGAGGTGAGTTGGCGAGACTCATTTGCTCTGAACCCTGCCCATGTGTATGTTAGTATTCTCGTTCATTTTCTCTAACATGTGCCTGGGGTGTTATTAGAAGTGTGTAGTATCTTAGTACAGCCAGACTTTGAGAGATGAGTCCTATTTCGAGAATGGGAACCAACCAGTTATCATACTGTGGCCTGTTGGAGTTGTCTTTCATGAGAATGTTCTGTAATGTAGCTAGAGAATAATTTCTCCAATTAAATCATTGACAAAGTGCTCATTATTTCTTGAATGGAGTTTGCAAAGAATTAGTCACTTTGTTTTTTTCTAAATGTAGATGCATTATAACCATCTTAAAACAAGGTGGTCTAGAGAAACGAAGGAAAAAACCAAAAAAAAAATAAAAATGAAAGAAAAGAAAAAGAAGAACTAAGCTAACTGTGGGCAATTTTCTAACTTGGTGTGTGTGAGTGTGTGCGCGCGCGTGTCAGAAAATGATACTTAGAACACCTTGTTTTGATAGATAGACACTTCTTTATTTTAGGTTCTTGCCATTGACTGTCATATCTTGCTTCAGTTTTTGAAGTGGTATATCTTAGAATACCAACAGTTCAAAGGAAAAATATAAAGAATTATAGTTATGATTATTAGGCACCTCTTGGAATAAAGTTCATAGAAAATTCAGCACATTTACTCAATTTTCTAACTTGGCAAAACTTCTTTTACCTACCTTGAAGGCTTGCTGATGCTTATCTTGGCTTATTGAGACTTTGAACATGATAACTTTGCAAAAATCTGATAATACCAAGCTCCATTGCTAATAAAAATTATGAATCTATTGTAAAAAAAAACTCCTTATGAAAAACCAAGTAGTATTTGAAAAGTCGATTAACACCTCATAAAATCATATTGGAGTTGTTTCTTGGATTTCTATACATTTCCAGTTGTTAAGAAATCCTTTAGATTGGGAATCTCAAGAGTCTTCTCACATCCCAGAAAGTTGTAACAATTCAAGTATAAGAATTCTACAAAGTTGTTCAAGTTGGAAATTTCTAGCAAATGAAACTGATGTGGATGAAAATCATAAAGATTGTTCCAGTCATTGGCATTGAACAAGTTTTTATATTTTTAACTATTATTTTCGTCATTTTTTTTGTAGCATACTTTTTAGGCATCAAATCTCACCCGTTTGGTGTGCTTTTGGTATTATTAGACAGGTTTTTTAATTACCTATCTAATGGGCCCAAGATCACATGATTTGGATGTGATTTGAGCAAGTTATGAGTGTTTTTAGGAAGGGGTATAGGTCAATTGCGGGATTACTATTTTTGATAAGTTTTTATCTTTATTTAGCTTTGCTTTTGATTAGATGAATGGTTGAGATTAGTTCTTAAATTTAGTTTATCTTCTAGGGTTTCTTTTTCTTATAAATACATCTTATGAAAGCAATGTAAGGGACTTTTGACTTTCAATATTGAATAGAATTGAGATTTTCTTTTGTGAGAGCTATTGTGGCTTGGACTTCTTCTTCTCTTCTCCTCTTGGTGGTTTAGAACCATCTTTTCTCATCTCCTCTCCTCTATTATCTTCTATTTCTTCAATCAAATCAGCACAAACAAGGTTAGTAAATCAATTTTTTTTCTTTGTTCTTGAACCCTAAAATACAAAAACCCAAAATCTATAGATCTCTCTCGTTTCAAGATTTTGAAGGACTGTTTTTATGATTAAACCTCAGCCTAAACACCCAATAACCATAGCTTTAAATCCCTTTTGAGCCTTATTGAAAATTTGCACAATTTTCAAGCCTGAAAACCCTTTTAAAAGATCCTTAGCCTAAACCTACAACCGAATCGGAGCTTAAACCCTAGATTAACCTTTCTTGTACCTTCTAAACCTTAACCTAAGATTTGGACAGCACTATTAAACCAAAATTTCAAATCTGCAAAATTACCAAAATATACAACCCAAAATTGGATCGTTTTGAGCTTTTTACTACTATTGGACATTTTTTTTTATTTTTCTTCATTGGATATTAATATTTTCATGCTTGTGTGACATCTATTCCATTGGTACTTGCATTAGCTTTTTAGTTCTTTTAATTATTTGCATGCGTAGGCCTAGTTTCGGACTAATCTTTTTATTATCAATTCATCTTATGAATCCTTATCGCTTTGATTGATTTGTATAAGGTTTACTTCATGCTTAACTACAATCTTTATAATTATTTATGCTATTTAAGTCTCATTATTGCTACTGCCCATAGATTAATTAGGTGTTAATTCGACCCTCGGTTAGTTGTTAAGTGCTCTTTCAATTTTCCGCGTAAGCCCTAAATTGCCCAAAAGTCTTAATCCCATTAGGAGTGTAGGATTTTCCCTATTCTAGGTATTGTCCTGCAGCAGAAACTTTGATGAATAACTAATTAGTTAATTTAATAAAATTGGTACTTTAAAAATATTTAACCAAAATATGCTTCAAAAATATGATAATGGAGGCGGCAATGGTTAAAAAGGGGGTGGATTTTGATCACCATTCCTTTTTCCTCTAAATAGGGGTTATTGACTGATGCAACCGCTACTATCCTAGTTACTCAGTTCCTTATAAATGTATCTTTATTTGAACAGAAATTCTAATATCTTACTATTGGTGCTGTTCAATCAAGAATGGATGGTGATAAGGTTCATTAAATATGGCAATGTTTTAAACTAGGTGTATAAGTAACATTTCCATATGTTAGCATCCATCATGAGTTTGTTGTGTTGATGTTTGCAGAGATTTATTTTTTTATTTTTTATTTTTTTGTGTGTTTTTCACTTTTGGCTAGCTTTGGTATTCTGTTTCAAAAACACTGGCGGAGAAAGCTGCATGGGAGTTTGCCAAGGATAAAGGACTGGATGTGGTTGTGATCAATCCCGGTACAGTTTTGGGTCCTATTCTTCCCCCGGCTCCAGTCATCAATGCTAGCATGATCATGCTCCTTCGCCTTCTACAAGGTACTGGTGACAACTTCTACTAGTTTAGAATTGTAAGGTCGGATGTATTATACACAGCAGGCCCTCTAACAACTAATATTTGCAACAAAAATAGATTTTGTAAGTTATTAGGTTTTTTCAATTTATAAAAGAAGTCTCTTTATAATATTTTGTTTTATGATACTATAAAGAGGCTACTTTTATAGCATCTTTTTTTTTTTCAATGGTTTCTTTTATAATATCTTGTTTTAGGGTATCTTGTTTATAATACTATAAAGAGACTTCTTTTATAGTATCTTTTTTTTAATGGTTTCTTTTATAATATCTTGTTTTAGGGTATTATAACAAGACTTCTTTTATAAATCATGTTAAAATCTTCTATGAATTCCTTTCAGCAAGTATCAATATACATAATATTCTTTCAAAGATCACATGTTTTTTAACCGTTTCTGTTTACTATTATCATTAGATACGTCAAAGGCATTAATACCTCTTTTATTTTACCATTTAAAATGAAAAATTGGAAAGTCATTTTTGCAATCTTTTCAGCAGATTACTATCTTCAGCATTTAGAACAATATCATGTGTTTTTTAGAACGGTCTTGAGAACCGTATCATGTTGTCTCTTGAATGATATAAGGTGGGCGCTTCATATCTTCAGGTTACTCTCAGTTTTTTTATGACATTATTCTCATTAAAAGCAGACACCCGACAAAACTTCTGTAGCTCAAATTCGAAAGTTTACTTTTTCTTTTGTAGACCGACCTAATAACATCACTTTGTGATCGTGATAAAACATTGGACAAATTGATCAATTTATTTTTGAAACATAGCATTGACTTAAATCTTTGCTCTTCTATAAGGTCTAGCTTAGTTGAACCAAAAAAAAGGGCGGCCCAGTGCACGAGGCTCCCGCCATTGCGGGGTCTGGGGAGGGCTAGATGTACGCAGCCTTACCCCTGCTTTGCAGTGAGGCTGTTTCCGTGACCCGAACCCGTGACCACCAAGTAACAATGGAGCAACCTTACTGTTGCGCCAAGGCTCCTCTAGCTTAGTTGAATGACCAAGATAAATTTGGCTAGTTGTAGGCTGCCTTTGGACTTTTTTGATTTATCTAGAAATGCTGTCAGATTCATTTAGCAGAATGCTTTTGTTCCAGAACAATAAGTATAGCTTTTATACAATATATCTTGTATGAGATGTTACACTTTTATACCTTTAGTAGTTGAGCGTTACTTAACTAGATAGGGTTAATTATTACCAAAACAAGAAGGGACTAATTATTAGAAAACAAATACTTTTCCTATTTCTTCAATAATTTTGGCTAGGGAAGTGATATATCCGCCCCTTTTGATCACCAGGAACACCCCCTGGCAGTGTATCAATGACTAAAGAGGGGCTGTTTTACTTAAGTAGAAGAATTCAATGCCCCTGATTGCCACAAACACTGACAGGGGGTGTTCCTGGTAATCAAAAGGGGCGGATATATCATTTCCATATGGTTTTCTTCACCATATTTGCTTCAGGTACTGCTATCTTTTTCATCCTTTGATCTCCTCTTACCACCTCTACTAAAGCTTCTATTCAGTTCTTTGTGGTTTGTCATATAATTATTGCCGTGAAAAAATTACGTTGAAAGAGTGGGGAAAAAAATAAAAAGAACATTTGTTGCTATGTGTTGTTTTCTTGCCAAAACTGCACATAGAAATTGACCATCACATTCTGCATACCATGTTTAGTTACATGATTGGGGTTACTATTATTCCCCAAGATCCTTTGAGAATTGATAGGGTGATTTGATGCACTGTTAAAATGGTAAAGTCTTTGCCATTTTTACTACTCGTAATGTATTATATTCTTGATTTCATGGGCTATAAAGAGTTTAATTCATAGGCTTGATCCAAAGTGTTGATATGGTGATAGGAGGCACGGAAGAATATGAGAACATTTATATGGGATCAGCTCATGTTAAAGACGTTGCGCTAGCTCATATTCTACTTTATGAGAATCCGTCAGCATCAGGAAGGCACCTTTGTGTTGAAGCCATAGCCCATTTTAGTGACTTTGCCACCAAAGTTGCAGAACTTTATCCAGAATACAAGGTGCCCAGGTAAGGAACTTGATTTCTTCTTCCTTCTTTCGGTATGTAAATGATATTACTAGTTAAATGACAAATGCCAGATTAGGTTACTGAAACTTACGGGTGCAACCCGGGCCGAGTTGGGTCGCCAACCCTAGCCTAACCCAAGATAGCATTCCCTCAACCCTAACCCTACCCAACGTGAGCCTTGGACCGAGGACGGTCAACCCTAAACCATCTTTTACAAATCGGGTCAGGTTGAGATGGGTTGGGTTCGGGTTAGCCTAGAGCAAAAACAGAAAAAAAAAATACAAAAAAAAACCCTCAAATTTTGAAAATCATGATAAAATTAGATGATGAAGCTTCTGTGCAGATTGGGTTGCTCAAGACCTCATCCCTAACCCAACCCGAAATTAAATCAGGTTGGCTTTTCCCAACCCAACCTGAGCCGAAATCAGGTTGATCCTGTCGGGTTCGGGTTGAGCCCAACCCGAGTTGCATCCCTACTAAAAACTTGGCTTTCTTTTGTGCAAAACTCTAGAACCTTCCCCTATTAAAGTCCCAATCCATTCAGACCCATTGGACCATTAAGAATGGTTAACGGGTCATCTTTTTAGTGGATCAGGAAAATGAAAAACAAAACCAAAGAGGAATCCCAAAATGTTTCCTGCCTGTTTTGGTACTAAGCCATCAAACATATATGAAAACATTATTTATCAGTGACGAGGGGCCATTATGCAGTAGATGTTGTATCAAATGATTATAAAGGTTAATCATTTCTGAACTATTTTATCATTTTTTTATCAGTAAGCTGGTTTTTTATCATTTTATCTTATGCAGTTTTCCGAAGGACACCCAACCAGGGTTGTTAAGGGCTCAGAATCCATGCAAGAAGCTGATTGATCTGGGTCTCCATTTCAGCTCTACGGAGCAAATCATCAAGGATTCTGTAGAAAGCTTAAAGAGCAAAGGTTACATATCCTGAAAGTTTTGTTGCAGATGGAGTAAAATAACTATCTCCTCAATATCATATATTTTGCTGGATTCCATGGCAATAAGTGGTTTTAATGGTGTGTATCATTTCTTGGTAATAACTAGGGTTGGTTAGAATTTACTGCCCATGTGTTTTTCTGATGTTAATCATATCCTTTTTATAGGAACTTGTATAGAAATGATTGACTATTGGTAAACTTTATAAACCAGAGAACTTACAGGGCTTTTTGGAGAGATAATTTTATCAAAGTTTGTGAAGGATATATTGATTTGTGCATTGAAAAATGGATTTAGGAGAAGTGATAGGTAAAGTTTTTTGAGAACTTTACCCACCCTAGGCATCTCTCACCACTAGATAAACTAATGTTCCATTAAAAAATGGGTGTCGGGTTGGGTTGCCCAAGGCGTCAACCCTAAACCAAACCGAAATTAAATTTAGTAGGCTTTTCCCAAGCCAAAATCGGGTTGAACCTGTCGGGTTGAACCCAGCCCAAGTTGCACCCAGGGCCATAATATCATAAAAATGAACAAACATTTTAAGTGATATATTTACCCCTGTTTCTTCCCCGGGCCACCTCACTCTAGTGTATTGGTTAATCTTTTTACAATAGAAGGGGGTGGCCGAGGGAAGGGAAGGGGACAAATATATCACTTCCCATGTTTTGATAATTGGACGAACTCACCTTGCTTTACATTGTTTAACAAGCTGTGAAAAGATATTACAATTCCCAAAAAGCTTAGCAACCAATGTGTAAAACAAGGTGACTTCGCCCCCATTATCAAAATACGGTTCCACGGATATGAGAAGCATTTAAGTACGGATGCGTCACTGAGGCCTTGTTTGTTTGGATTGCTAGAATTTTTTGGAAAAGAAAAACATTTCTCAAAGTTCCTACTCTTCTAGACTTCTACACATGACAAAAGAAAACCTATTCAATTTTAGTTGGAGGGACTTTCAATTTATGACGATACTCTATAAATTAATCATCATCATATCATTTTCCTCTAAATAGTGGATAGAAAAAAAAATTCCCAATATTTTTTTCCATCAGAAATGGTTTTCTTGCAATCTATCTAGCCATGCTCAGAGACCACTACAGTCTGATGATGCGAGGATAAGATTTAGGGGCCGTTTGGATACGCGGATTTTAGAATCTTGGATTTCCTCAAAATTGTAGTTGGGAGACGAGAGGACGAGGAGAACGACTGCTTCACTTCTCTTTAAAATCTTGGATTTTAAGTAAGAAATCCAGGTTTTAGAAATCTCTCCCACATCCTGAGATATCTAAAACCTGGAAAGATGGGAAGATCTCCTGCTCTCTTGAAGACGGAAAGAAGGGGGAGAAAACAGAAAACGACGGCTTGTCTCCTTCTCTCGTCTCCCAGCTTACGATTTGGAGGAAATCCAAGATTCTAAAATCTGCGTTGGATACGCGAATTTTAGAATCCAAGATTTCTTCAAAATTATAGATGAGAGACAATAGAAGAAGCAGACCAGCCGTCGTTTTCTGATTTCTCGCCCTTCTCTTCATCAGCAAGAGAGTAGCATATCATCCCATGTTTCCAATTTTTAGAAATCTCAGGATGTGGGAGAGATTTCTAAAACGTGGATTTCTTACTTAAAATCCAAGAAACGCTGTCGTGACAACATACAGCAGCTTGATCAAGAACTCTCTTCCACACTGTTTAGGGAAATGATATCAGCACAACCATATTTTGATAGTTTCGCTAACACATCTTGTCTTTTAGTATTTAAAGAGCTGTTAAAAGTTATTACATTTCCCAAAAAGCTCTCACGAGCCAATTAAAGAAGAAAAGACAGCTGGGTTTTTGCAAATATCAAAATAGGGTTGTGCTGATAACATTTCACATTATTTATAGGGCAGTGATAAATCGACCCCATATCTCTGTCGCCCTCTCTCTCAGCACCGCCCTATATGAGGGTCGATTGGGGGGTCGATCTATCACTGCCCTATTTATAGTGTGTTTATATATAGAGAAATTTGCATCAATATGATATTTAATAGCTGAGATTGTCGGGGAATTTGCTATGGGGTAGCGTGGTCGTGGTCGGGATTTGCTAGGGACCATCGCAGAAGGCATTTCATGAGCAGGCTTTCGCATGAGAGAGCAGCTACCTCAGATGAAAGAAATGAATAAGACAGAATCTGTTGAAAAGTGAGCCTATGTGGATGCTCTATCATGCAAAAGCCGGACTGCAAAATGCCTTCTGCAATGGTCCCTAGCATATCAACAAAGGGCAATATACATTGATAAGGTTTTAGACCTGATTATAGGCCTGATTCAAAAAATCCTTCTGGAGAGAGAGAAGGTAGAATAGTTTCACTAAGAATCATCTACTATCTCTCCGGGTGGCCTTTTTTGAATCAGTACCTCCTTGGATGCATACCAAACAAGATTACAACCTTCTTTTCTTTTCTGGTAACAAAACAAGATTACAATTTAGATAAAACACGGTTAGCTACAGTTTGGAAATTCAAATATTGCAACTTAATTTCACTACTCAATTTTGGGGGCTGACGCATTTCGAACTGTATCAGTTTGTTTTATTGCGGGAGGAAGTTCCCAATGCAGAAAATAGTCATGGGGAAATAATTGTGAAGGTGAAAATAGTGCAAATTATGAGAATATAATTACTGTGGATATTTTTCTTTTTTTCTTTTTTCTTCAACCCTCTTTTCAAGGCCAATTTCCAGAGTAAATGAAGTACGCCCCATGGCGCACAAAATTTAAGATGAACCACCAAAATCCAGACATAAAATTTTGAAGACCTCTGCAACTTAATTACCTTTTAGTTTCTTCATACTCTAGAATGTGTGCTTGTGAAATGCCATCTATAACAAGGACGTAACTTTGTTGACATTTCTCCATGGAAGCTCAGAATGATGTTTTCTGTGCAGCTTCATGAATCGTTGAATGCACCCTCGGCGTACTCCCCGCCCATGGAGTCAGGTGTTCCGTTTGCAACCCTGTTTACACTAGTAGGATTTGAGTAGGGAGTATTATAGATAGAAATAGGGCTCCCCCGAGAATGCCGGTTTTGCGTAACTGTACTGCTTCTTGTTGCTTTGCGAGCCTTTCGACCCTGAAAAAACAATTATTAGATAGCCGTGTACATCAATTAAATATATCAACAAAATTAAGTGCAAGAATGATACCAAGCAAACTCTGACATGATACCTCTTTCTGATACCATGCAAGCAGTTAACGATAATTTGCAAAACATGGGTAGGAGCAGTGTTCAAAATGCCTACACAGGTCAAAATGCAGCCAAAGTAAATCCTAGTTGACTCATCTAGGTGCGATCGAGTACGCAGTTGACACGGTCATAACTTGAGAGAGTCAAAAGAGTTCTGATTGACTTTGTATGACAAAACAAGGACTCAAAAAAGAACTCAGTCAAGGAAAAAAGAGTTGATTCGGGCGAGTCCACAATGACATGGGAGTATTGAAACTATAGGTAAAAGGGCTCATACAAGTAGTATAAGCAAACAAACAACCGCCGGATAGATACTTCAAAATAGAACCACAACAGCACTCTACATGCAGCATTCATATCCAACACAGTCACACATCCATTGCACAGACTGAAATTGCATTGACCGGTATTGATAGTTTACTGATGCAGCCCAAAAACATATGACCCAGCAAAGAGGATTGTTAAATGCTTAGATCATAATCCAAGTACCATAGTAAAATTTGTAGAAGTTATATACACTATGCACACAATAACATGTATAACTTGGCAAACTGGGAATTTTAAGCACTAAGGAATCTGTGATTACAGAAACCAACCTTTCCCATGCACTTCTCCAAATGAGGAGCAAACCTTCCGGCCATGATAGATCGACCGCAGTTCATGCACTCAAAGATCTCATTGGCAACGGCGGGATGAGTTTGTCCAAATATGTCAACCACGTACTTGCTATTTGTTTCACCACTATTGCTAGGATCAGCAACCCTCACCCGAGCCTGCGCTGAGAGCCTCAATTCTTCTTCTTCATCCTCCAAATTACGATCAAGGCCTAGCCTAGCAATCCGGTGACATTCGGAAGCAACATCCATGATTAAGGAGTCCAGAAGATCCCCAAAGAAATGGTATGATAACTGCATATTGGTAAACCACAATAAAAGCAGTGAACTGCAATGAATAGCATTAGGAACAAATATGCTGCTATCTTTCAAAAAAAAAAAAAAACAAATATGCTGCAAAAGCATGAGTAAGCAATCAGCCACACATACACAGTGACGGTCATCCTTGCATGATCAAGTTAAGATCTCTGAGGCAAGAAGAAAGCCACTGGTTGATCTAATGATTTTTCCTTATGAAAGATTAACTCCTCGTACATGATCTAAATTTTATAATATGTTGCAGGTTAAATTTTAAGAAGAGGTGAAATAGTTTTAGGAATTCCTTTTTAACAAAAAGGGATCCAGCTACATGTCAGCCCTTGACATGATATTGGAGCACTTTAAAGAATTAGGATAGAATTGAGAAAAAAAACTCTTATTTGGTGTACTTACACCTTTAAGAATGATAAATATGATATGTCAATTTAAAAAAAAAAAAAAAGGAATGATAAATATGATATTGAAAATTCCACAGAAATTCCTTGAAATTATGTTAAATTGATGTATTAATGTGATGCTAGAAGAAAGAAGAAGAATCCAAGAGCTGAAATGGCAAGACGGAATATAGTAATCCCTAGAAGCTAGAATCTACTACTTAAGATGCTGCTCTGCCTCCTGCTTTGGAATCACTTGCTCCTATCAACAAATGCTTGTATAATTATCCCATCGAGGCCACTTTTTATTCAAATAAACTTGTAGTTTTAGAAAAGAATTTGAGACATATGCCTCAAGGAAAACCTCAAGCTAAAGCAAATAAGGATGCCACACTAGATGAGTAAACCTTGCTTGCGGCACTCTGACAATAGAGTGTACCAAATGCTTTGGTTTATTATTTTATTTGTTCCCCTTGAGAAAAAAAAGGAAAGAAAGGGACTGATGTTATTGTTAAAAAAAAAATGAAAGGGACAGATGTTATGGGAGTTTAGAAGAAAAAAAGATACAAAATAAGAAGATTTGGGATCAAATTTGATATTTGACCAAGTAGTGAAAGCTGGGCTTCGCGACAAATTTAAATTCATGAGACCTAGAGATATCATATAGATGAGTTGCATCATTTAGATGCATTTTTTGGGTGCAGAAGTGGCTGGAAATGCTTCCTAAAAGAGGGTGGGACTACTTTTCACATTTTGTCCATCTTTGGTAAGTTGAACATCCTAGGTACTAAATGTCTGAAAGAAGACTCTCACAGTCTCACATGTAACTGTTGTTTAGAACATGTGGAAAAAAGAGGACAAAATTATGTGGCCCCCATCGATAAAGGAATGGCGGATGGGGTATCTTGAAAGAAGCATGCCTTGGAAAGGGCCACAAGAACATCACATCATGCCTTGGATGTCTGGGTAATAAATCTAGTAAGATGAGCAAATAAAAAATTCAGAAGAAAAGAAAAAATTTGGTAGATTTAGCAAGTATATTAACTTTTGTAAAAAGCCTAGAAAGAGTTCATTAAATCATTTAAAGAGAGAATATGCATGATGTATGCATGATGTGGGTCTATGTTATTAGCAACTGCTCCATTGATAGCTGTAACAGATCTGAATACCATTCATATGTTGTTCTACTTGAGTTTCCGAGATTTATCACAGCAAGCAAGAGAGAAGTGAGGTGAAAATGGAGGTGAAAATGGAGTAGGAACAAATCCAGAAGAGTTATATTAAAGCAGTTATCTATTTACTAGTACACCAAGAAAGAAAAATTATAAACAGGAGCAATGAATAAATGCAAGCACAAAAAATTAAAAAGAACAATAGTTGCTTAAACAGTAAAAATAGGGAAATGATAAATGCGCCCCTTTTCATTACTTCGGACACCCAGATGCAGCGTTTGTGACAATCAGGTCGGTTGAATCTTTCTGACGTGAAGTCCATCAGCCCCTCTGCAGACATAGATACACTGCAGCTGGGTGTCCCAAGTAATGAATAGGGGCACATTTATCACTTCCCTAAAATATGCGTGGTGCAAGCAAAAATCAAATTATAAACATATTCATTGTTCAATCACATTTTCCTGCAAACAAAATGGCAATGAAGAAAAAGAATCACTAGAACAAGAGATTCGGAGGTCATCCCCTTGTTATTTCTTGAATGGCAATGTCATTGTCCCTCTTGGTTATAAAATCACTATTCCATGAGAAAGCATTTCCGGAATTGTCATAGATCTAATATTGAAAATGTGCATACTTGTGAGTTAAAAGGAAAACTTACGTGGGATTGAGGAGATGAATTATCATCATTCGGTAATGACATTTGTACGGGATTTTAGCCAGCAAAAAAGCCTCCTACTAATCAAAAACTCCAATTGCAAACTGTGTCAATATATTCCAAGATCAGTTTTGTCTTACTGAGAAAATATGCCAACATATTAATCTAGCAAAGAGATCACATATATAGCAAGTTCGAAATCAAGAACCAACATCGCAGCGATCTTGAAGACAAAAAGGATTCCTGAAATCATTTATACTTGATCTTTTTCTTTTTTTTTGATGGGCAAGCTGGGGATAGGCAGACCCCTACCAGATATATTAAGATAAGAAAGAAAAGGATACAACATGAGAAAGAAAAAACAATCCCAACACACTGGGAAGGGGAAGCAAAAAACCAAGGGCACAAGAGCCACGGTACAAGGCAAAAGCCAATAGAAAAACAACAGCAAAACAAAGGCAAAAGGCAACACTACAATCGAAAGCAACAAACCACTCCTAGCTCCCAGACTCAGCCTAATTTCAGAGGCTTATTGCCATTTATACTTGATCTAGCATTATATAACTAACAAACTGAACTTATTGCCAGGGTTAAGGGATCTATAAATATGAACTTCAAGATTAGTTATCTTTGATTGCAAACTGCTAGCTATCTGATGCAGTCCATAACTTTAACAAATCACATCATAAAAACCATACCATTTCATCGTCAAAAGATGGATCCAGCAGTGAGAAAAAAGAAAGAATAAAAGGGAAAAGGGAGAGGGAAGAGGGGATGATTATTGATTATGCAAGTGATATCAGCATGAGGTCACTGAATTACTATGCTGATGTCAAGACATGGTCCCACATGGCTTCAACTGTCCATAAAGTTGGAAAAAAGGGATCAACGTGCGGAACAATTTTCCAGAATATTGTTGGTACTTCCTGAAAAGGTTTAGAGGGGTTGTTTGAATTGGCTTGTTTACAAGCCAATTCAAATAAAAACTTGATGCAGAGAATCAGCACCTGGTCACTTAAGGCAATTGAGACTTATTATAGGATGATGGAGGAGAAGATTTTTTTTTGTTTTTTGAATGCCAAAGAAAAATATCATTAAAAGGGCAACGAAGTCCCGAGAGGACTGAGCTGGTCAACATACGAGGGAAGAGACAAAGAGTGGTCATATGTCCCCATGTGCAATTCTTTCCATGCTTAGTTTGAATATGGATGAAACTTGAAGCATGTGTATCGATAGCCACACCATAAAAAAATCATGATCAAGTGTTAATTTCCAATTTTTTTTTTGAAATTGACAAATATATTCATACGAGCATAATAAACAATGGGGACCAGTAGTCCCACGGGATTTACATAGTATGAATTGCCCAGGGGCATTCTCCTTGGCCCAAAAGAAAACTGATGCAGGGAAAGTGCAGCTATAACAGCAACATGCATGGCAAGCTTTGGACATGGAGTTGGAGTTCAACATATGAAAGAAAACTCCATGGTTCCAATCGTCAGCAACTGAAATTTTCTCAAAGCTAGCATGTAGCTGTTTGGCTCTTTCACACAATTAATCAAACACCATAGAGCTGCTGAATTTCTTCTAACCATACAAAATTTACAGATGCAGAAAGTTCATGATTGAGATCAAATTCCAAATCTACTAAGAGTCAGTCATAGAATCAAGCTCTGGATCTAATCGAGTATGACATGGATAGTGAAATTATGATTCTGAACTTTACTACTTCCAAATCCAAAATTCAATTCGATTCTAAGTTTCCTCGTACAGGAACTTCAGATCTACTATGTAAAATTTTAAGAGACAAATATTAAGACCGAGCACATCTAATCTTGCACATGACCATCTTTCCTAAACATTTGCATAAAAAATTCTGGAGATTTGAGGAACCTATCAATGGCAGAAGAGAACATACTTACAGGATTAGAAGATCAAGAGAAAACTCCACTGAAGTTTCTCGAAATGTTCCTCAATCCCAGCAATTTGCAAGATCTAGGGCAGATTCACCTCCTTGATCCTCTTCTTGATAATTCTCTGACGAACTCCACTTGTTGCTTGCAAGAGGTAGCAAGAAATTTCAGATTTCAAACACTCTGCACAGCAGCAAGATAGAATAAGCGTGAGAAGAGAAGAACTACTCGAATTCCAGCTGAGATCTTCTTCTTCCTTGGACGAAAATGGCAGCTAGAAACCCTCGTTTACTAGAGGTTTCCCTCCCACAAAGTATTCCCCAATTTTATTCTCCAAAATCCAAAGTCTAGGTCTGATTACAAATGGAGGAAAATGGCCTAGTTATAGGCTTCTCTACAATGGAAATGACACATATGCCCCTTCTATGAATAAATGACTAAAAACTAAGACTAAGTGGTCGAAATAACGAAACTACCCCTAAAAAGGACATACAACATGGAAAAATAACTACACTACCATGCTGGTACAAGTGAGTTAGGAACAAAAATAGCCCTACACTAATGGAGCAACGTCGGATGCCGATGGAATAAGGGATGCTCCTGCATCAAAAACCCATTCCCCCTTGTGCTAAACTATTTCTTTCCTTTACATTTTGTTTCCAAAACACTGAACAAACTCTACATGCACAAAAATATTCTCCACAGAAGCCAGGCGAAACACCCCTGAAAGGGTACCAGGACTATCTAATTCTTCATGGAGGATGATCGTAGTACTTGCATTTCCCTCCCCCGTGAGCAAGCTTCATCTAAGTCCTTCCAAAAACCTTCTACTAGGAAGGCCAACTGCTTTACTATTACCCAACATCAATACCCCGAACCGTGAGCAAACCCAGCTCGAAAGAGGAGTAGACAGAAAGAGGAGTAGATGCCTAACTTTGAGAGCGTTAAGTTCCCTACTACCTCGTCCTAGGGTTTTTCATTTTTTTAGCTGGGTATCCCTCTTTTCTATGTCTAAGAACATTTTCTTTGTTTCTTCAATATTTTCCTAATATCCTATTCCCAGGTGATCCCCCATTTTTGACATTTTTTCGAACTCTTCAGAGAATACCCTTTCTTCTACAACAGGCATTACTTCCCTTTCCTCTTCTGAGATCTCTTCGCCAGGATTCAACACCTTCTCTTCTTCCTCAGAGGTTTCCATCCCTCCATCTACTGATAGTTGTTCTCCCCTCTCAATGCAAGACTTAATTTTTCCACTGAGTTCCACTTCCATTGAGTCTCTTGTCATTTTGGATTCTTCATCCGGGGGGATTATTTCCTTCTTCTTTCCCTTTTCTCCTGCCCAATTAGCCTCCGGCCACTCCTTACTTTCCTGTCAATTATTTTCCTTACAATGTTGCTGATTAGGCAGAGGAACGCAACCTTCATTTACAGAAATTTTTTCTGGCAGTTCTGGAGCTCTATCCTCGAAAGTCGTGGCATCATGCCTAAGTTTTGAGATTTGGAGTTTCTTGAATTCTTTTGCATTCTCTCTTCTCGATGGGGATACATCATGAGAGCTCCCCTTCCTTTATTATACTTATCCCTTCATTCCTCCTCTTCTGAGAGAAACAAATCACCTAATCTCTCATAATTTTCTAGCATTTTTATTATATTTGAAATAAATTGTTTCTTTTTGGTCCTTTCTATTTGAGACATTTCTCTCCCACCATTTCTTGGGAAACGCAGACCCACCTTTCCTACCTTCTTTGGGAGGGAAATGGTCTTTGGTCTTATCGAGGCGACTAAAAGAGGAGACTTTATCCACATGGAAACTTTGCGATTTCCAATCATTTTCACCTTTCCAGACAAGGTGACTCTTCTCAAAAATTCTGGTATCTTGACTGCGAAAATACTTTTTTGAAGCCAAACTTCAAATTTTTCGAGGCTATTCCTAGTCTGAAATCCTTACTCCCCTTATGATTAGAGGCAACACCTTTATAAAACTGAAGCTTTTCCTGGCTACTAGTTAGACCACCTCAGTTTGGTTGATCCTGTAAGGGATCTACATGTGTTACGGCATTTAATGTTGCTTGCTTGCCAGACTCTATCCTTGGCCTAAGCGATCTAGCTAGCGAAGTCTCAGCTACTGAATGGTTAGGTGGAAATTTAAATTTTGATTGGAAGACATGTCGGATGATGCTACATGGATCCAAGATCTTTTTGAAGATCGAAGTACATAGTAGATATCGTCAGATTCGCATCCGACCGAGTGATGAGTGGAAGACAGACTTTAAGATGACGTAATTTATACAAGTAATTTGTGATGCCGTTCCAGCTAACTACACCGAGCACTTTCATGTAATTCATGAACCGGTTATCTCTTGGGCAACAATATTTCCATTGGAATCACCATCAATAATGAGGATGCAAATCCTTCTTCCCAAGGTATGCCTCGTTTGGACTTCGGAAGATGGACCACAATCGCATCTCTTAATCAATCACTGTGAGAGGTGACAGTAATGTCTTGCGGATCATCAATATTTTTTATAGCCCTATTTGCATCAAAACTGATATGAGAAACATTTTCCAAATTGGAGACTTTTTCTGCAAGAAATTGTTGTAGAGAAATTGTTGTTGGAGGAAGAATGCAACAGGAACACTATTTCAATAGAATTAGAAGATTTTTCAAAGATGTTTACAAGGAGCAAGGCTTTAAATACTGTGATATATCGGCCAACATATTGATAAACATTCGTATAGGAAACCTTTTGGTATGCCGGTATTCACAAAATTTCAGTAATATTCCTAATATATTGATATTAAAGGGGGTCCGATACGGCCGATATATCGGGACCTTCAAACCTCAACAAGGAGTACATGCACTGAATTCTGCAGAAAATTGAAAAGTGCCAATTCACTATTTGACCAAAGAGAAGAGGGTTATGGAAGAAGAATTTTCAGCTGAGTGATACAATAGGACGTTCATTTCTTCTAGAAGTTAACTACATTTCTTGTAGGAATTGACTTTCAAGAAGCTTTTATTTGTTTCTGCTGAGATTGCAGCAACATCAGTTAAGATTATTTTTATTTATTTTTGAATGGTAAATATCAGCTAAGATTAGATGTGTACATTGTTCAAGTATTCTCTTTTTAGAGTTTACTCTGTTATGGTGGGTTGAAGCAAGCTAGAAACAGAAGTTTTGGTTGTAGATTGTAGTAGACTAGTAGGGATTAAAATCATTTCTTGGCCTTTATGTATGTGCATTCATTCAGCTTGATAAATGATATCTTATGAAAAAGACTTCCATACAATAAAATTTTCCAGAATAATAAAGTTAATTTTCCGTTTTTTTAGTGGTCCATAGGATTTTTGAGGATCCAGGATCCTTTGAGGCTGATTTCTTTGAGGGGCTTCCTGCGGTGATTAAACCAACATAAGATGGCTCGCCAGATCCAAGACGAAAAGGAGTAGTTGAAGAACATATGATTTATGCTCTCAAGTAAACAGTGGAAGAGGGGACACCAGGAATCAACTCTCATTTACATTGTAATGATGTGGTCTGCTGTGTTGAGGTGATCGAGAATGGCCTGACACCTGTAAATCATTTAAACCAGATTAATTTTAACCAGTCAGTTTTGTTGCCTTTGGTTCTAATGGATTACCAGGCACTCGCTAAAGAGAAGATCCCATTGGAGGTGGGTTTTCGAATAGGAAGATCTCCCTGATCAAAGTTGAACATTGCCTCCAAGACTCTTCAGCTCACCCAGACAAGGACTATCAAGGATGTTGAGGTCCCATTCTCTGTTTCAAAGAATCTTAGAGACTGGCAATGCGGAGCATGGGAGCCATCTATTGATTAAGCAGATCGGCAGAGATACAATGAAGAAGTCGAGGGTACAACCACAAGTCTATGGTGGAGCCATTTCCAACAAGAAAAGTGACACAAGGGCGAACCAAATCTTGTAGCTTTAGATTACCTCTCATGCCCCGAGAGACAATTATAAGGCATGTTCATGGTCCATATATTTTTACATCTGTGATGTATTTTGGTTTAGCCCATTTGCGCCATAGGGAATCGTGGTTGGACACTAAGTATCAAATCTGCCTAATCAAAGAGGCATTGTTCAAGTCCAGAATCCTTCTAATGCTGAGACCACCTTCCTCCCTTGGCCTGCAGAATTTTCCCTTGCATTAAGGGATCATTAATTTGAACCGAAAGAGAAACGACTTTTGAACTGCAGGATTACATAAACATATCAAGTGAGAGACGAACCCCATCTAACAACTTGACCAATGCAAGAAGGCTTGCCCACACTATCTTTTCAGGAACCCAATCTACAGAATATATCACCATGGAATCTCTTTTGGGAGAAATTCGGTGAAGGGGAAGAAAACTTTCAGCTAAAGGGAGATTATCACACCAGTTTACCCACCATGTGTACGTAATTTATCCTATGAGTTAGCCCATCTAAGAAATGTTCTTACTCCATTACCATGCCTTTCCAGCTAACTGTTCGACAAAGCAAGTGGGCACGGGCTACTCATCCACTGTTTTTCTCCCCTTTTTATTGTTTCTCCTCGAATAACTTCTAATAAGAATGAAAAGAGCCTACATTAAACTTGGCAAAAACCAGGAACAACAGAAGAAGAGAAATAAAATAAGTTACAGTGCCAGCATATCATGGCACCACTTGATATGAAAACAATGAATCAATTCCAAAATTAGCTAGAGTTTGCTTAGATTCCTTCTCTCTGGATATGAGAAGGAACACTCAGAAAAAGGCCGGACCGACAGCAAATCTTTCATTTCACGAAAATATCTTCTCAACTGCCAAGGAGAACAACTACTATCATCTCACAATATAGAAAAACCATGTTATAGTATTCCATAAACATTATATTGTCCAATAAGAACTTGTATAAGTTACCATCACATGAAACACATCAGTTTCTGGTGTGAGTGATAGTACTCCAAAGCCAAGATTTTGATCCTTTGTTCCATACCACCCTGCAAGCATTCTACTTTAACAAACTTTTAACATAATGTGAGGGTTTCTAGAGCTGCAATAAGTCTTTTGATTTGATCTTTATAACTGAAACTGGTAGGCAACACACTAACTTCAACAAAATCCGATGCCCCAATTTAAACAATCCATTCCCTCCAAACATCATTCTACTAATGAGATTGACTAGGTGTTGATGCTTTCCTTCTTTTCCATAATCATAACTCATACAATCACTGGCTAGAAAATTGGTCTGTCCAAAGGCCCATTAGCTAGCTAAACAATCTCCAGAAAGAAAAGAGAAGAAAAATTATGGTTATTCCAAAGCCATCATTGTTGTATCAATCAATAGCCTACAGCGGTAGCAAATACCCAAAATAAACCAATGTGTATTAAGAAGGCAAAGTTCATGTCTTAAACCACCTTCCAAGGGTGGGAAAGCAGACCAACTCAACTCAACTCAACAAAGCCTTTGTCCCAAACTAGTTGGGGTCGACTAAACGAATCCTTTAGAAAAAATTTATGAAGAAGGAATCTACCCAGCTCTAATCCTGGCTCTAGTTGGGTTCTTCTACGTGGATCATTTTCTTCCACACATTCTAAAATTTCCAAGGAACTCCTGACTCATCCATGAGCACAAAAGAAGAATGTGTACTGGATTTCCTACAATATCACTGCAAATGTGCATGAATCTATAGAAGGAACTTCCAAGTTAATCTCCAAATAGATAAAAGGAAAATCATATAGCAACATAAAAGGATATTGCTCAAAGAGAAGGAACAGAGCTCCATAGTGATAAGTAGGAAGCAGTTTGGACTTTCAACAGTACAAGTAGCACTCCTATAATAGTAAGAACTCACTGAATACCTACCATTAGATTTGTTGTGCAGATGTCTTGTATTTTGAGTTTTTGACAGTAATTTATCACCCGGACGGACTAATGTGCGTGACGCAACAGCTCTCCCTTCCCAGGGTTTTCGAGGAAGCGCCTTGGAAGGAAATTAATTTTTGGATTGCTTTTCTAGGGGTATTTTGGGAATTTTTTGATGTAGTAAGATTTATATATGATACATATATATATATATATATATATATATATATATATATATATATATTTTAAGGTTAAGGTGATATACAGTTTAGGCATTTTCTTAGCTGAGAGAAAAGGAAGAAAGGAGAGTTTATAATCATCAGAAAAGGAAGAAAAAAGTGGGTTGTGGTTGGATCAAATATCAAGGGTGGTGCTGCCTGCACTGGACTTCACGCTCGGGCACCATATAAAAACTCTGTAATATCGAGATAGTGAAACTCCCTTCTCCTGTCAACGTAGGCACACTGCCAAACAAAGTAACTCTTGTGTTTCTTGGTGTGTGTGTTTGTGCTTCTTGCTCTCATCTTGTCGTTGGCTGCAGATCGAGTTTGATCCGGTTTTTGTAAGATTTGAAATCTCTCGCTTACTTTTACAAGGTTCAGAATGTTAAAATTGCTTCTTATTTGTGAAATAATGAGGACTTTTTTCAAAATACATGCAAGAGGAGCATATATGTAACATTTTTACAACTAAATAATGTTAGAAATTCTCACTATGTTAAGTGACCATTTGTTGGGACGTATAAGAACTAGGGTCAGGTTTACAAATTCTCACAACACTCGACTCATGACTTGATGTCTTAATTTTATGACTCGTGACTCGTAAGAGTTTTTGACAAGAACAGAAATTTATTTGAAAAAAATATAACCCAATAGCACATAGAAAAAGCACTAAGCCAAAAATATAAATAAATATATGCTTATAACTTGCATGAATAAAAATAATTAAGTTCTAAGTTCCAAGTTTTCAACCATAAAAAAAGAAAGCCCTGGCCCGGCAGCTCGACTCGACTCGTGTCTTTTTTTTCCGAGTTGGCTTCCAGCGACTCGTAAGAGTCACCAGACGACTCGAAAGAGTCTTAAACAGAGTCACCCATGCGACTCGCCTCAAAAGCTCAGTGGCTCGACTCGACTCATAAGAGTTATTTTTTCGAGTTGACTCACAGCGACTCGTAAGAGTGACCAAACGACTCGCAAGAGTCTTCAACAGAGTCACCCATGCAACTTGCCTTTCGCCCAATGACTTGACTCGACTTGGGAGTTGACTCATACGACTCATAAGAGTTTGACAACTACGATTCTCACTATGTAATAGAACAGACCAGTTTTACAGTATGTTTAAGATGGATTGCAGCCTCCCACAAATTATTTTTCAGAAATTTGACTTCAATAAATAATGCAATTCGACGATGTGCTAAAATAAGAAATAGATAAGTGCATTCTATACCATACCTGCAGAGAACTAATTAATGCAATTCTCCAAAGAGATCAGATTCAAGTATTCCAAAAATGCAAATAAATGAATACAAAAAGAAGAAGAAGAAGAAAAATGGGAAAGTGCTCATAATTTTTTTTCTAATTTAGATATTAATTAAACACTGTGCTTCGATCAAAATGCAAAAATTCAGCACAAAATTTCTAAAATTCAGAAAATACTGAATCAGCATATGGCGATCAAGAACTGCGTAAGTAAATCGGAACATTACTCCGTTTTACCTTTCCTTTTTCTAGGGTTTCGAAAACGTACGAGACAACGTCCTGATAAGGGCTTGACGAAGATAAGAGCTGTACAGAGAGAGAGAGAGAGAGAGAGAGAGAGTGCGAAATAGAAATTAAGAGGTATTGAGTGGAAACAAAATAGAGATCGAGATCGAAACAAAAAAAGATCATTTGGAGTGAATCGCTCCTTGAATTTGAAGAATTTGATCTAAAATTGAAAGGGAAATGAATGAGAGAGAAAGAGAATTCACATCGAGGTGCGGTCTGTGATGGAGCTTTTGCCTGCTTCGTTTTTGCAGAGAGAGAGATTATTTTTGTCTGGGGGTGGAAATATGGATCCGGTCCAGAGTAGACCCGGCAAACGGGTAACCCGCGCGGGTACTGGTAAAAAATACCCGCGATTCTACGGGTAGGTTTTTCATGGACCCTGACCCAACCCGCGCGGGTTGGGTAAACCTGCGGATAACCCAATAAATTTGAGGTATATGATTGTACGCTCGACCGTACCTAAAGTTAAGTACGGTAGAGTACCAAATCACATGGGTCCCACATTTTTTGTGGGCATCTAAACCATTCATTTGCAAGGCCCCATCATAGATAGGGTGCATACCAAAAATCAGGTCCATAGGATCATCCTAACCCATCCATTTGTGGAGGCCAAAATGGACAGACAATGTTTGTCCACAAATCTGCCCATTTTGGCTTCCAGTTTTGGAGGGGTTAGGATGATTCAATGGTGCTGATTTTTGGTATGCACCCTATCTATGATGGGGCCTTGCAAATGAATAGTTTAGATGCCCACCAAAAATGGGGGACCCATGTGATTTGGCACTCTACCGTATCTAACTTTAGGTACGGTCGAGCGTACAATCCTTTTCCTCAATAAATTTATATTTATTTTGAAAAAAAAAACTTTGCGGCAACGACAATTTCATTCATTTTGCAACCTATATTGTTGTTAATTGTTGCAAGATTACCAACCATTCGTTGCAAATTCCAGCACCCAATTAAAGTTATTGACTGTTGGCCACCCACATAGTCTGATTGGTTTGATTTGTTTTGTTGGCCCACCCACATAGTCTATTTTTTATTGTTTAGTGTTTAGGCCTTAAGAATAAAAAGTTGAAAACCGAATGGCGGGTAACTTGCGAGCACCCGCGGGCACCAACGCCCGACCCAGACGCACCCGCGGCTCACGGGTACGGGTATTTTTTTCGCCGGTAATGAAATTGGTACCCGTGCCCCTGTGGGCCGGGTGTACCCGCGGGTACGGGTCCCATTTTGCCAGGTCTAGTCCAGAGCGGTAATTCGACTAGGTATTGGATTGGGTCCGCCCCCTCCTATTACTGGACAGGGTGGGACCCACATGAGACATGTTTAAACTTTAAAGGGCCTAGCCTAATGCGTTCCATCAACTTGGTGGAATGTTACAGTTCTATTTGGGACTCATTCGATGTTAGGCAAGGTTTTCATGCATGGGTCCCACTCTTTGTGGTTCCCAACGAATATGTGCTTGGCAAACCGGACCTGTCAAACCGGACCGTTGATATGATGGTCCATCAAATGGATCCCTAGTGGCCTAGTGGGTCTGATACAAGGTTTTAAATTTCGACGATAGGATTTCGGCTGAGAGAGAAATTGAAATCACGTATAATCGAAACGTTACCAAATTTCGAACGAAATTTAAGAATTTCGGCTGATATTTCGTTTTCCCAAATTTCGGCCGAAATTTAAGGGATTTCACCCAGATTTTTGGTATTATTATATATTTTTCCAAAATTTCAGTCGAAATTCCTAAAATTCCTGAAAACTTTGGGGGGGATAAAATATTATTTGATTTGATTTTGGCAGATTTCGGCTGAAATTTCAGTTTTGGAGAGGACTGAAACGTATTATGAAACCGAAATTTAAAACATTGGTCTGATATTGAGCAAAGATCTCATTCACAAGATTTTCATCATTCTTGGTTAAGGACCTAGAATCATCCAATGAAGATGGGATTAGGGCTACACAAAAAACCGGCCAAACCGATAAACCGAACCGTGCCATGCCTTTCGGTTTGGTTTGGTTCGGTTTTTCTAGGCATTGGTTCGGTCAAAGTTGAGACTTTTACCGACCGGTTGACGGTTTTTGAGTTTTAATCCGAAAATGAACCGAACCGAACCGATGGGAAACTGTAGACACCCTATTTTGGCCACCCCTCTAGACACCCATTTTTAGCCGCCCCCACTTAACTCAAAATTGCACCTCCTTTCTTTTCTCTTCTTATTAGAGGGCATTTTTACCATTTTCGGTAGTCTAGGGGTAATTCTGTCATTGTAGTCACCCTAAGGGTATCAACCCTAAGCCTAGATATAAATGCAACATAAAAGCCTCATTTGAGGGAGGATATTTTTTGGAGCTAGGGTTAGAGGTGGAAAGCTACAGATTGCAGAGAGAGGAGAGGATTGGAGTGTGAGAGAGAGAGAACGAGCAGAAGAGAATGCCAAGAGTTGAGGGAAAGAGAGAACAGAGAGAAGAGAAGGGAAGGAGGGGAGTGACCTCATCTCCAGGGGCCTCCATTGATTTTGGCGGCCTCCAACAAATCCAAATAAACCGTGAACTGGACCAAACCGAACCAGTCAAAATCGGTTCAGTTTGGTTCGGTTATACCTCCCATCGGTTCGGTTACGGTTTGGATTTTCTCCAAACCGATGGGATCTATTCAGTTAAAAAAACCTTCCTAAACCGAACCAGACCGAATCGTGTGCTGCCCTTGATGGGATAATGATTAGGCTAACCAACAATATTCATGGCCGTACACATATATGGCAGTAGGATTCTATTCATGGCCTTATAAGTTGTATTTTTCCATTTTACAAAGCATATGGAAACCAACGGCAATTTGGATATACCGAAGCTTCTTTCTTAATTTTTTTACATGGAAAATACTTTTTCCAATGTTGGGTAAACCCAAACTCATTTTTCCATGGTCTTTTCTTCAAATTTTAAAAAATTTTCTTGTTTTTCAAGAAAAAAAAATCCTTAGAACTTTATTTTTCATGAAATATATTATTTTCCATAATTTTCATTTCCCTGGATCCAAATGCCCTTCTCTGATTGGAAAACCCAGATCAAGGATTTTATCCTGTTGATTGGGGCTATTATCCCCTCTATTCAGAACGGGAACAGCTCCAATAGGTAGCGCATCTTATGCAAGCGGGGTAGCCAATCCCAAGAGTTATTCAAGAAAAATTCGAGCAAGATACCCAATGCCAGAAATAGCTTATCCAATGATTCTTATCCCTATCATGGTTTTTAATTTCAGTTTCGGTACCGGTTTCGGGCCCCACCGAAATTGAAATTTCGGGCGAAATCCGTCAAAACCAGAACAACACTATTTTATTCAATATAAAATTTCGGCTGAAATTACCGCTGAATTTTTTGGTAATTTCGGTCGAAATTTCGGTAAAATATTAATTTAATTTTTTTTTAAAAAAAAAAACAGGTTTTTGGTCGAAATTTCAAAATTTTGGACGAAAAAAATACCATTTCGGGTATTATTGATTTTGGTGTCGGTCTCCACCGAAATTTTGGATTTCGGATTTCGGTCGAAATTTAAAACCATGTCTCTATGTAGGACAGTCCAAGTCCTTGCCAATGGAGAATTCGTCAAAAATAACCAATATTTAACATCCCATGAAAAAGGTCCTATCGAATGGTTAGGATTTTCCTATTAACTCAACTGTTGAAACATGACCCTTCTGCAAATTCTTCCACATCTTAACCCATTTCAACTGTATAATGAAGACTAAAGTAAAGTAACAAGTAAACCGCAATGGCTTAATCAATTTGTCATAAAATTAACAATTAACGTTTATTATTTTATGACTGTTGTCAAAATCTGCTGATCTAAATCCGATCCGACCCTATGCAGATAAATGGAAAAGTAAAACAAGAAGTCACCTCAAGATGCACACCGCGACTTTATGTGGTTCGGTCAAGATGCCTACGTCCACATGCAAATCATTATGAGAAATAAAATTACAAGGATTACATGGGATAAACCTGCAAACCCGCAAATCAAACTCTTCCACTTGCTTCTCAACCAAAACCATGCACAAGAGAAAAAGCCATGAAGATCTCTGTCTTCCTCTCTGTGGTGGGGAAGCAAAGTGTTTGTAAAGTCAAGAACAAGAACAAGAACGGAAGTCTTTCATTTATAATTGAATTACAAAATTACAATAACTACAAGAGAAAAGCGTAGGGAAGCTTAGATGTGGGCAATGCCATCTCTGTGGAGTGTTTGGAAATCCGGGAGATGTTCTTCAAAGGGTGGTTCTCTTTGGTAAACGACAGATGCAGTCCGAATAAGAATCGAAGCAGTAAAGCCCCAAATGAGGAAATTCCCGTTCTCCGTTTCGAAATCAAAGAGATGAGTTATATACTTGCAACCCATCCATTCCATTTCTTCACTTCTATGCTTGTCTTCCTACACAGGAAAACGTCAACCTTAGGAAATGTTAAAAAATATATATATGGTAGTGCCATTGTCAAAATATACATAGTCGATCGTTCCAATATCAGTCCATATGAGATAATGAAATTTTTTTGTAATTATGAATATTAGCGTGCCTACAGAAAATGAAAAAAATACGAGAAAAATGATGGAATTGAATAAGACTTGTTACAAATTATCTTGTTCTTGTGATAAATATGGACCAACTAAGATAGAGTCTCTAGATACAATCAGGTTTCTTAGCAATCAGCTTCCTTCAACTGGGCATTTTTGACAATGCAAACCAATGTTAGGATTTTGCAAACCTGATCCCTGACTACCATGCGGAAAGGGGAAAAATCTATGGAAGAGTCAATGTTCAAGAGAGGAAACTCTCTCTCTCTCTCTCTCTCTACACACACAAAAAAGTGCTTTTGGTCCGTCCACCGGATAAGTTACGGACCATATAACTTATTTGGTCCGTTGACTAGAAACACTATGCACCCACGTTGTTTGGGTGATGCAAACCATTCATTTGATGGGCACTGATATAGATAGGGTGTACCCAAAAACTCATCCCCCATAAGATCATCCTAACCCTTCGATTTGTGGAGGTTAAGATGGACAAGAATAAACCTCCACAAATTGAAGGGTTAGGATAATCCTATGGAGATGATTTTTTGGGCACACCCTATTTATGTCAGGGCCCATCAGATGAATGGTCTGCATCACCCAAACAATGTGGGCCCACAATATTTCTGGTCGACAGACCAGATAACTTATCTGGTTGTGCTGACCAAAAACACTTTTCCGATATACATATTATACATAGGACTTTGTGAAACAACCAATTACTCCAAAAGCTTAAGCCATTGGAGATCGCATTATTTAATCTTTTATGCTTTAACACTCCCCCTCATGTGTGGTCCCTCTTTTTAGGGTCGGCTTACACGTGGCACATGTGACCCCTCTTTAGGCTTCGCCATTACATGTCGATTTTTCTAATATCAAAGAGTTTTGAACCCAGGACCTTTGTTTTGATACCATGTGAAACAATCAATTACTCCAAATGCTTAAGCAGTTGGAGATGGCTTTATTTAATCTTTTATGCTTTAACATCTGCTAGGCAATTTCGCATAAAGCCAATCACGGCTCACATTTTCAGGAAGGAACAGTGAACTCGAGATGAATTAAATGAATAAGACAAAACCTGATATGCGGAACCTCTCTAATGGTGCATTCAATGAAAATAACTACCCATTTTGAATTTCAAATTTCTCGTTTTATATGACTATCATTATCCCCATTTTAAGGGAAATAACCGTCGGTGGATAACCGTCCTAAGTTCAACAAATCAGTATCCAATGAATAACTTGCTCTTACAAGACCTAACTTATCTTATTTTAAAAAATGGTTGTAAACACAGCTACAAAGAGATTCACTACCTTGAGGAACATTTCTAATGGAGCATCGAAAACAGCATGCACTTCGGCAGTGTTAAGAACAGGCTCGAAGTTATCCTTGTCCCTGAGTAGACCAATCACTGGTGAAACACTGAGAAGATGCTGCTTCGAAGTAAAACAACAATCAGTCTTTCGTAAGTAAAAATATATATACAAAGAAGTGGAATGCTTCTATAGGTAGATAGCCGACTCGCCTTTGGTTGATCAGGCTAGTGTTTCAGAATGATATATGTTGGTCAAAACATAGCCCAAGCAAATCTTAGTTTAATCAGCATGACGTAATTGAGTACTCGGTTGATGTGGCTTGATGTGGCTGAGTACTTGGTTGACACATTCATAACTTGTGAGAGTCAAAGAAGTTTTGATTGCATTTCTAGTATAAAATGCAGACTCAAATAAGAACGTATGCAAGGTAAAAAGAGGTCCGTTCGTTCGAGTTGACAATGATGTAGGAGAGTTTTGAAACTATAATCCAGATAGTCTATTTTAGGTCATATGTTGAATCCCTAACGACCCCAACATCGTCCAAATCAGAAGATCTTATAATATGTATTTTGGTCATTTAATGTCGATATATTGTAAAAAACTATGTATAGGTACAGATGATCCCATTTAGAAACCAAAATATGATTAGTCGATAGTAAAAGTGTCTAATTGGTGTGATTTTCAAGCAATCATGGACATCTAACTTAGAGCCTACCAAACGGACTCCCTAGATCAACCATAGCTTTGTCCATTACAATGAGATTGTACCCTACTATAGTATTATCCACAAGAAAAGATGGTGTAGCCATGGCGAACCTTAGAGATGAACGGTTCAAGGAATGCAACAATCCGAACATGAGAGGGATCCAAGCCGATCTCTTCCTTGGCTTCCCTTAATGCCGTTGCAGAGTCATCTTCATCTCCCTCCTCCATCTTCCCTCCCGGTAATGCTACTTCGCCTATAATCATCCATCGTGTACTTCGCATGATCTCCTAGGCCATATTTGGCATCCATGAAAGTTTTTTCCATAGAATATTAGTTTGTCAGGTGGTGTTAGAGAAACAAGGAGGGTGGGAAAAGAAAAACTCTACTCAAAATAGAGTTTTTGTTTTCCTTATTTTTTGGCCACTTCGCATCATTTTCTCACTCATGTCCTCTCAATTCTCTCCTTCTCCCAGTCTCCCTACTCCTCTCCCAACACTTGGTAAGCTAATATTCCATGAAAAAAAAAAATTCATGGTTGCCAAGCAGGGTTAATTGATAAATGAAATCAAAACAGTAGGGATTATTTATTATTACCTGGATGTGTCGAAAGATTTTCGGACCGCTTGGTAAGAATTACACGTAATTCTCCTTGGTGACCTTCGAAAAGGCATACCAGAACAGCGGCCCTCCTCTCCCTCACTCCGGCAACATGGGGCGGGTGAGGGTTTTCTGGTAGAGTCTCGAGGACCCCGAGATGAGAAATTGTGTCTCTTCTACTTTCTAACGTGTTGAATTTTAACTTCTCAGTGAGACTTTGGAGCGCCCAATCAAGATGGTTGTCACCGCCATTAATGGGGGCGTTCGAAGAAATCTCACCCATGATTAGAACAATCACAACCATCCCTTCAACATCATAATATATGATGAGAGGAGGATTACACGTAGGATCATCGGTGTGAATAAGAATCTGGATGACCAATTGAAGTCTCTACTTGTAAGGAGGGGTGAGCCCACCAAGTTGGTGTGATCCTCTATCAAGTTGTGTGGGACCACCTTATGTTCCATCTTAGATCGTGATCTGATGGAGATCATTCGACTAGAGACTGTAATATGCACTGCATACAACTTGGAAGAACCTTGCTAGAGGAATATTTGCAATTTTGCATGGGTTGGGAATCACATCCCATGATAATGACCATAGGGTGACATTATCATTTTGGAATCAACTATATATGCTCGAGGTTGCTTAATGATGCAAGGCAAACAAAATCCCTTGGCCTAGAAATCTCTAGTCTCGAATTTGGTCGTCATAAATCCTTTATATAGAGATTTTATATGTCGTATGCCTGTAAAGTCAAGTATTTTTCAAAAAGTGCTGTGGGGCCCACTTCATAGGATGATCCGAACCGTTCATTTGTGGGCATAACTTATTTACGTTGTGGCCCAGCAAATGAACAGTTCGGATCATCCTACAAAGTAGGTCTCACAATACTTTGAAAAATACTGGACTGCATGCACACACGGTTTGGATCATCCTGTAGTTGAGAATCATCATGACCATCTCACACCTCGGTTGCCATGAAATACGATGATGTGTAATCTAATGTGTTCATCTCTAGGGTTGGGCCTGTAGCCCAATGGTTCAGGGCCATGAGGCTTTGTTTCTATACCTTGAGCTTGCAGGTTCGACCCAGCTTACCTCCCAAAAAAAAAAAAAAAAGTGTTCATCTCAAGATTGACACACTCATATCTTCCTCGGGTTGCTACATGAGGGCCACACGATTGGCAACTGTTGCTGTTAAAAGCTGGACTGGCTCTCAAAAAGTGATCCATATTGAGCTAGCTCTGGAAAGATGTCCTACAACCACAGAAATGGATAAAAAAGATGACCGAATTTGGACTTTAGAAGGTCTTTCTGATGCCTAAGTCTCACATGGCAACAGTAAGAGCTGAGCTAAGTGAGAGAAAGAGCTTGAGAGAGATCATAATGTGTGTTGCGTACCTTGAAGTTTGTCCCCCCTTTATAGACTGGAGTCCCATGCATCAAAGTAATGCTGCCTTTTATATAGTCTTGCCTAATTGGTGAGTTTCTTGGAATACCGCTTTCTAAGTTTATCCTGCTAAGGCGGCTGCGATTTCTATTGAATTTCTATGGCTTCTGGAAGCGTGGCAAAACTACCCTTTTACCCTAACCAGCTTAGAGTCTTCCAAGTGCTGCGTGTCAGCTCCTCATTGAATGATGAGTTGCATTTTGATTAGAGTTTTTTCTCACCCTCTTCTCCCTCATGCCCTCTCTAATCTCTCTCAACACTCTCCCTAGGTCTCTCTCACCAGTCTCACTATCTCTCTCTTACCACTAGGGAAACTAAAATTCCATGAAAATTTTGTTTAGAGCAATGAAACATACGTAAATATAAGACTTTTATTGTCTTCCATATCATATGTTCTGGCTTTTGTAAAAACCGGAGTGTAGAAAATATTTGATTAGTAAAGAGCAATTCAGATCGAAACATAGATGCTTAGTGATCAATAAGGTTTTGAGCCGAGAACACCTTAGCCACGTGTACGTGTGTGCATTGGAAGGAGTATGATAACGTGTTAATAGTATGTGAAAGTTCGTTGTAAGCTCAATAAGGTTAGTGGTCTTATCTGAGGAAAAAAAGTCCGTAATGGTGTACTCTAGGGTTTCCTTTTGAGTTATTAAAAATACGGGAATAGTTCCTACTCTCGCAAAGGTTGTTATTTCTTCCCATTGGAATACACATAAGGAAGTGAAGAGGGTAAAAGACTACCTCAGATTGTTCTTCATTTTGCAGAGGATCATAATCATCTCAGGATCAAGAAATTATTTTTGCCAAAGCATTCCAAAGCCATAGACAGAGGTATCTTTGTCCAATCACTTATTATGTGTAATTTATTGAACAATATGCTTATGGTTTAGATCACACAATCTTAGTATTTTATGGTAAAAGTAAGGGGCTCTATTACCACCCAAAATAAAATTTGATACGAGACAAGACCCCATGTGAGTTGTGTAGATCTCATGTGTGACCATCCATGTTTTCTTCTAACTAGTAAAAGTGCACGTGCGTTGCACGTGGAACTACAGTATGTTAACCACATATAACAACAAAATACATGTTGATTTTACAACTAAAAGCTTCCATCTTCCCCCACTGGTAGGTATGTAAACATTTTAAGTGATGACTACATTTATAAGATGTGGTTGCAACAATCACAAATTAGGCTATAAAACCTTGTCAAAGTGCAATGCAATCTTGTTGTTCTCAGTTCCAATTGCACGGTCCTCCAGCAATCTCTGTGACCTTAAAAAGTCATAATCCATATTAGAGGACACTAATAAAGAGAGCATACAATTATTAATTCATATCTGTGATTCCAATAGAAACCTATAATCATCAATAGTTTTTGTCTCTAATCATATAGTAGGTACCATGTTGGGACATCAAAACGGATCACAAGCACTTTCACTACAACAGAGAACTGGAATGACACCACCACCAAAGAGTAACGCAATTCTTCCGTTAGTCTGCGTAGAAGCTTAAAATGTGAGATATACTATTTTTACATGCAAAACATGAGAAACAAGAAATACGTATTTAAGTCAAACTGCTAAAGAAACAAACCAATGTACTGCTCATAATCATCTGGGTACATCACATATATTTTTACATAGCCATTAGTCTAATAAAACATGAGATCCAAGACATACATATTAAGCCAAACTGCTAAAAAAACAAATTGCAATTTGTTGTACACACTCGGCTAGAAGAACTTATCCTGCACATAGCAACTATTATTAGTTCTCATAAATTAATAAAAAAGCACACACAACCTGCTTTTCAAATTTCAAACCAGCTTCAAGCAAGTTGCCTCAATAACCCATGATGAATATCCACAAACAAGCAGTTGTAGTTCTTCAAGAGCTCTAGGAAGTAGGAACAAGTAAAGTCATCCATCGGACTTTGTTCAAAGAGTTTCATGGTCTGGCAATGACAGGAATCTTGTGAAAATTAGATGCAAATGCAGCATAAAGATGCCAATTGGGTTGGGTAGCAAAGTTGATGGTTGGACATTTGCATTATATAGATGCTTTGCTACTTGCTGGAATGCCTACAAATATGATATGGGTAAAACTATCAGCAAGCAGATATTCCCAGCCAAAATAATACTCAAAACTGTTATATACAAATCGTTCTAAAATTAAAACATTAAAATGCTTTTCAAGATCACGACTCTGGTAGCTTTCATCTCAAGTCGGGATCGAAAATGGCTCAATTTTTCTTATGCATCCTTTTCAATATAGCCAATAAAAAAATGAAAATAATAATTAGTGGGAAACTTGCAAAAGAATGTCCATTCTGAACTGGTGCACAAAGAAGCTCGGAAACAGAAAATTTTCTGCCCGGAATCTAATGGAAATTAAGTGTACCAATGATGGAAACAACACAACAGTAAAATTTAGCTCAACAGTACAGTTCTATTCAATACATCATCATTAAACGAAACAAAACCTAACATGTGTAAATTAAAGCAATTTGCATTTAAACCTTTTCGTCAGAATTTTTTTCATGAAGTTTCATCCAAGAAATGTTTAACAAATTATAGAATAATGTTTAGGCAGAGAAAGGGAACCTTAGTCATGTACCAAAATCCGGGTTCTCCTCAATGCTCCATGGAAATGCTCTTCAAAATAAAGTGTAAGTAAAAAATCTCAGCACCTTTAGGACCTACTTGGAACTTTTTGATTTCAAGAAGGATACTCTAGGAGGGGAAAAAAGGAAAAAGAAATGAAAGATTCTAGAAATAAAAATAGGCATCCAACAAAGATGAGATATTTCTTGTATCAAGACCAGAAGCGGCAATATTCCTCATATATATATATATATATATATATATATATATATATATATATATATATATATCATCCATTACCGCTGGAAATCGCAAAAGAAGTCACCAAATCAATTTCCTATTTCCAAAACCGACTAAACCCAAAGCAGATCAACCGTCGAAGTGCTCTGCTTCCTCGTGTAATTGAGGAGGATTAGCGTAGTAGTTGGAAGCGATTTTCAGTATGAGGCCCATCTGTTGGAATGCTTGCCAGATAAATTACCTACATCATCAAACAACTTCAGCAAATCACACCTATACTTTTGTTGCCAGTATTTTTTCTTGAAGAATAGGGTAGACACCATAACTTTCAAGCTTTTGGATGTGAGATGTACATGCATCTTATGCATAAAGAAGATATCTACAAGGTTCTGATGATACGAAAAAAAACAAAAAAAAACATCAAACACCTTAAATCTTTCGGGCATCGTCAAAGTCAAATCAATAACCAAGAAGGTTCTGATGATACGAAAATAATAACCAAGTCTGATGATATCTTCGTTTTGATCTATTGTTGTTGTTGACACCACAACAATAACCAAGAAGAAAATCTAAACAATCTAAATAGAGTACCCTCTTTAATTAACAAAAAGGAAACAAACATAAGATCATGCTTGGTTGTTTAAAACACATTCTCTTGGTTTAGATGAAGAAATCTAAAAAATACACTATCTTAATATTTAGAGGCAAAATTATAATAGATCAAAATTTTACTTGAATGATTAAAATAAGATGTTGGTATTATTATTCATGACATTCTAAAGGAATATAAATGTCAGTAGACCGATTTCAGAGAGGCAAGTGTATCCTTTGATAATCGACATGATCAGTCAAGCCTACACCAAACCTAATTATCCGGTTAAGAAAACTGAATTATACATTTAATTTAAACCGAACAAATATTGATCAGAACTGCTAATAAAATCCATTAAGAGCATATATTACCAGGAAAAAAAAAGCAGACACCTATCTCCGTCAAGTCCCATCAAGTCAATTTAAAAAAGAAGAACACCTACAATAAAATAGAAAAGTCAATATTTCGACAAATAAATTAGTAAAGTGAACAAATCTAAATCATAAATTTACTATTAAAATATTTGAAAGAAATATGAAAACAGAGAATGGTGGGTTTTTTCCTTGAGAAGGAAATGAATCAAATGAACAGGAAAGTTGGCATAGGGAATAGAGCAATAACATATTTATGTAACATTATTTTATTTTTTCATAGCAGAAACAACATGAAAATTTCAAACAGACCACTATGTGGATGTTTGTTAGCTAATCCAATAATAATTGAACAATTTGCACATAAACAAAGATGTTTGTGAAACAAAGTCCAGTAGTCAATGTGATTGTAATTGCAATCTAAAAGAAACTTCTATTGCATGGAGTTCATACAAGGAACTGTTTTAAACATTCAAGCAGTTGCACACCTCGTCACATTCAACTACTATCTGAGCATGCCTGTGTGTGTATTAGTAGATAATCTGTTAGAAAATGCAGTCTCCAAGACAAATAAAGACATACCAAAACAAAGGGTTCGAAATTTTGTTTCCCATTTAGATATGGTAAAGTCAGTACTCATAAAACGTATAAGAACTCTCTTCTCAATTCTATTTGTCGGATTTTGTGTAAATTTTTTTTCCTTTCAATGATTTAGAGGGAAATGATATGGTTAATTGGTTATGGCTTATTTGAAGGGATATCAAGGGTTTCTCAGAATACAAATTGAACCACGCCGGTTGAAGTTATTTTTCCATATATAGCGAAACAATGAAAAAAATAGGAAATTATTGTAAAGTTTTCCCTGTGAAAAAATAACTTTTTTTGAAGTTTTTCCTCACTTTTCGCCCCATTGTTTTATTATTAAGCAGAGAGAACTCCACCTTCACTATCAAGTGCGGTAAAGGAAAAGATTGAAAAGAATTCTACCAAAATTGTTCCTCTGCCACAAAAAAAAAAAAAAAAAAAAAAAAACCCATGTAACTAAATGATAGATAAGTTACAAAGTTGAATCAAGAATCGGCCAATTCAAGTCAACCGACACCAGCTTTTAGAGACATATGAGCGAGAAAGAGAGAAGCATTTCAATTCGGGACAAATGAAGTAAAATAGTATAAAATTCATAGCTCAGTTGAGAAATTAGAATTTAAAAATCGATAGGAGTAGTGCCTCATCGTTCATGCCCAAGAGTTTATGATGTACATAAAAAAAAAACCCACACATAGAGAGAGGGAGACAAGGAAAAACAATTTCCATACGATATAACCTATTATAGGGAGCATTTACTCATACATCGACTGCTATACTGCTATTTACCACCCAATATTAACAAAAGATAGATGATCCAAGTGTCAAAAAAATGGATGGATCTTGCATTGATATTTATTCAAAAGACATACAGCTGAATAAAAAATCTAATTAGAAAATCAAAACCTAATCAGTTGATGGAATGGCTTTAAAAGAACAAACGATTGGTTCGTATGGCGGGTCCACCTTTGCGGGGTCCACAAAAAGCGACCAATCGGTGGCTTTATAAGCCACTTAAGCGCAGGGAGCTCCCTACGCAGCTGCACATGAACACTTTCCTCACAAATGAAACCATTTATATGAAGTTAATCGTAAGAATAAAAAACTTCCATTGATAATCTTTATAAATCTCTAAGGAAAAAAAAACTCTTGATAACCTTTTTAAATCATCAATTAACGATAAGCAATTCATAACTATCATCTTCAGAATCATCCACAACAAGAGCAGAATAGGGGTTGTTATGCAACAACTGTTGTTTACTGGGGCCTGGAGGAAGTGAGCAGATTTGTTAAATAGCCTTGGGTGATCTAGAAATATAAGAAATTCATTACTGCAAATCCAAAATAAATTAATCCAAGCATGATTATGTCTGGAATAAATGTGCTCTATTGGCCACTCATGTGTCCTAAGCACTGTCATGCATGGTAGCCTATGCTGAAATCACACCTAAACATATCATTATGCAAGAAGCCACATCACTTACAAAACAAAGATGTAATTTTCTTTCACTAATGAACGATAAAAAGTACACATTGGAAAAAAATGTGTGAATCATAGATTTATAAACAAAATCCCAAAACTAAAATTTCAGTGTAGAAGTTTCTACACAGCACCCATCTAGATCATACATTGATGCAAAGTAGGTCCTAATAGATCACTTATTAAATGTCAAAAAAATGAAAGTTATTTAATTCCAACCATAAAAATTGGTATGTTGGTGTGTTAGTCACCAAAAAGATATGTTAGGGCATTTTTTCACCATATCAACTACCTTTATTTGATTTGATCTTACATTTTACATAGAGGAGAAATTGACAATGATTTTAAGCAAAAAACGTCAAATGCAGGCAACGACCAAAACTGCTCAAAATTTCAAAGAAACATTGTGAAGAGATAAAACACAAGTATTTACCAATGTTTTGCTTCTCACATGCATAAATCAAACTATCACTGAAATCAGGGGCGGAGCTACATGTAGCATAAGGTGGGCAGCTGCCCTTGTTGAGTTGGGCCAAACTCCTTAATAGGCCCAACTCAAATGGGCCCAGCCTTATGTATAAGCAGCCCCCCCTTATGTATAAATCCTGGCTCCGCCACTGACTGAAATCCAACTTTTCTATCATCATATCTTATGAATGTCCTACATTGGCTTTTAGGAGAGACAACAATCTATATCATCTCCCCCAACAAAACAACAAATTGGTTTAGGAGAGACAACAATCTATAACATTTCCCCTAACACAACAATAAATTGGTAACAGAGCTAAGGGAATTCTCTCCTTTTATCATTGTCAATTTCTCATCAACATTTATCATAGTAAAGGGAGATGTGGTTCGTTCTTTGCCCATTTGATTGGTTGCAGCAATGAGACCAACCTGAACATGAAATTGGTCACTCACGTGTATTGTCATTAGGCCTATCGACGTCATCAATGAGATGGTGATATCCTGAAATCACTGGTCTAGATTTCACTTTGCCAATAATCATCAATTAATTAGCAGTACAAAATCAACACTTCATTAACATACATGTCATAGTTCTTAAGTCACTAATTCACCTTTTTTTTCTAGAATAGTCTAATTATATAGGGTGCTTAGGATTCAGGTTCTATTTCGTTCAATAAACAAGTACCCGGTATTTAAAAAAAAAAAAAAAAGTCTAATTATACTCATGCAAAATTAAGGGGCTATGAGAAATGCTTAAAGTGCTTCCACTAACTTTGGCCATTGTAAAAAATTAAAGCAGAATATAAACAAGTCCTTTTATAGACAAATTATTGCTTAGTATTGCATAAATCATCAACTTTTTGGTCTCACATTCTCAGAATTAATCTACAAAATTGTTGATCACCTGTAGCAATTAAAATACAAGAAAATAAAAAAATTGGCTTCATACCTCAACAGACCCATTATACATTAAAAAAACGCTGACCATCTGAGCTAGCAGCCTAGCAATATTGCAAGCTCTGTGTATAGTTCATATGAAGAATAGACAATAACTAAGAGATACACCAATGCCACCGGACCAACTGCGACTTGACTCAATGACTCAAATATAGAATAAATAAAGATAGGAATGAAACCAGAATCTGTGTATAAAAAACGATATAATTCAATCAAGAAAAGAAAAGTGTAGCATATAAGGGAAACCAAATACACTGAAAGGAATAAAAGTGCAATATACTTAAATGAAAGCAAAAATCTCTTAGCATTTCCAGGAATTATAGTTCACAAATGAAATAATCACCGATCTCCATGCAGAAATTCTCTTGAATATCCATCAACAAAGACAAAAATTGATCAAAGAAGACGGTGAAGAATAAATACAGAGAGAGAGAGAGAGAGAGAGAGAGAGAGAGAGAGAGAGAGAGAGAGAGAGAGAGAGAGAGATACGGACGGAACAAGCGCCTACGGTGATTCCAACCATAAGATCGTCCTGCAAATACTCTCTCCACCTGTACCTTTCCCAAAAAAAGAAGAGAAAAAGTACTCTCTCCACCTGTAGGTTCATGCTCTTAAGCTCTGGATGCCATCTGGAAGCAAAAGGATGGAAGAAGAAGACAACAAGGAATTAGAAGATGGAAGGGGTTCTTTAGTCTGAAGAATTTGGATCCAATCTCTTGATCTCAAATCCAGCTTGCCGATCACACTCATCAGGCTGGGGGAAAACATTACTGGCCTTTCATTGTGTTAGGTTTGAAGGAAGTCGGGAAAAGCTTAGCAAGGGGTCCAACGATGGTGGTGGTGGTCAGAAGAAAATATGGTTGAGATTGAGGGAGAGAGCAGTGAAAGAGGGTGGAGGGGCATGGAAAGGAGAACAGAGGGTATAGATAGAAGGAGAAAAAAAAGGAGATAGAGGCCGAGAGAGCTGGCAGCGTGAGGTGACACCTGTGGCGAAATCGATCGGTTTGGCAGACACCTGTGCAGATGAACAACTATTGGTTGGAGAGACGGTGGATTTCGTGCTTTAGGGGAGATGAGTGTTGTTGGTACTTGGTAGAAGGAGCGGCGATCTCTTGGACGGGTATGAAGGGGTAATTCAGAAGATGAATTGACATCTGGTGGGATTTTTGGACTTATCCCAGGGGCAAACCACAATTGAAAATGACGGAAAAACCTTGAGAAAAGAGGATACAGAAGGAAGTTTATCAAAATATAAAGTGGGCCACACATGGTGTTTGAGGAGAAGTTGGTTGATGAAATTTGAAGGTGTAGGCTTTTAGAATAGTAAGGATTGTTGGTACTTGGTAGAAGGAGCGGCGATCTCTTGGACGGGTATGCAGGGGTAATTCAGAAGATGAATTGACATCTGGTGAGATTTTTTGACTTATCCCAGGGGCAAAGCACAATTGAAAATGACGGAAAAGCCTTGAGAAAAGAGGATACGGAAGGAAGTTTATCAACATATAAAGTGGGACACATATGGTGTTTGAGGAGAAGTTGGTTGACGAAATTTGAAGGTGTAGGCTTTTAGAATAGTAAGGATTACTTAGAAAAGCCATTTCAAAAGTGAAGCCATTGGTCTTAGCCCAATTCCAAACAAACAACCAATGTGTAAGGTAAATGACTAAAAACACAATAATTTCAAAAATTTGAGGAACGATAGATACAAGGGCGCCTTTGCATAAAGAGCAGGAAAAGGGCCCTTGATTTGAACCATGTCATTAAATCGAAGGTTACCAAAAATGATGTGATCCAATGAAGGGCCCTTTTCCGGCTCTATGCAAAGGGGCTCTTGCATCTATCATTCCTCCTTTAATTTTCTTGCTAAAACGAGGTCTGATAGATCTAAGGGCTAGGATCATTCGATCAAGTTCCGATCAAATGACAACTGGTCTCAATCACCTCCGGTCCTCTGCTCCTCACACCCAACCGTCGGGATTCTTCTTCCCCTTTTCTCCTCACCCCTTTTACTTATTCCCCTCCTCCGGCGTACCTTAGCACAAACCCTAATCCCCCTTTCTCCTCCATCCAAAATCCCACCCTCTCAATGAAGGAATCTACAGAAAACCAGGGTGCGCAAAACACCACCCCCACAACCCGGCCCCACCACCACCACTACACTCCAGCCACCACCACTCGCGAAGATTGTTGGAGCGAAGGCGCAAGCCAAACCCTAATCGAAGCATGGGGCGACCGTTATCTCCAGCTCAGCAGAGGCAACCTCCGTCAAAAAGACTGGAAAGAAGTAGCTGACGCCGTTAACGCCCGTCAAGTTGCCGTTAACAAACCTCGAAAAACTGATATCCAATGCAAAAACCGAATCGACACTCTCAAAAAGAAATACAAGCTTGAAAAATCCAAACTCGCCCCCTCAAATTGGCCTTTTTACACCCGCCTTGATCTCCTCATTGGTACAAACCCTAACCCTAACCCTAAAAAACCAAACCAAACCCCTAAAACTCCCTCCTCTGTTACTTTCACCGTCAAACGCAAACTCCCCTCTCCAAACCCTAGCCCTAACCCTAATGCGATTCTCGCCTATTCGGCTGGATCTTCCTCTAGGATGAACTCGCCTGGATCTACGGATAGTTCCGGCGAAGGGATTCCGGCGTTCAGGGAGAATCGGCCGGGTTCTGATTCGCCACCGCCGGAATCTTCGTCGGGTGTTCCGGCGTTTAGAGAACTGGCTAGGGCGATACTGAAATTTGGGGAGATTTATGAGAGGGTAGAAAGTGCGAAACAGCAGCAGATGATGGAGCTTGAGAGGCAGAAAATGGAGTTTACTAAGGAGCTTGAATTTCAGCGAATGCAGATGTTCATGGAGGCGCAGATTGAGCTTGAGAAGATGAAGCGCCCTAAGTATAGTTCTGGCACTGGTGAGTTTCGCCTAATTTAGGAAATATTATTGAAAATCAGATGTATTTATTTCTATCTATGTTGATCGCATTATAATAAAGTTGTAATCTCTATCATTTATGATTATGAACGGAAAATCAAGGATGTTTTAGGAGATTTGACAGTCTCCAATAGGTCTACAATTGATAGAACACTGTTCTATCAAAACAGAAATTAAAGAAAAAGAAGAGAGAAAATAGAGAAAGATGAAGAAATCAGGGAGTTAATTTGAGGAAACTCAGGCATCCAATGTGCAAGAGCACTGAAATGAATATTATTTCTTGAGAATAGCCATACGACATCTACATGGATTTATAGAAATCTATGGTAGCAATTAAGGAAATAAAATCAGCAGAAATAGAAAGGCAAAGTAAGGAAACCTAAATTATGGAAATAACCTAAAAAGAAAGAAACGTAATATTCCTCCGCCCTTAATTTCAACCTTGTAATAAAGGTTGAATAGTAATAAACTCCGGGAATTTACGCTGGAGGAAATAGTAAGGCTCCCACGTGGCATCTTCCATTGGTAAATCTTTTCATTCCACGAGAACCTCAGTCAGTGCTCGATTATTGCGCTTGACAACCCGTCGGTCCAAAATGGCTTGTGGTTGTGTTTTAACTTCACCTGTTGGGGACGTGTCTGGCAGGTGACTTTGAGGAATCACATGTGGTCCTAGCTTCTTTTTCAAACATGACACATGGAAAACATGGTGTATTTTTGAGCCCTATGGAAGATCTAGCTGATAAGCAACATGTCCAATACGCTTAAGCACCTTGTAAGACCCATAAAAACGTGGAGAAAGTTTCCTGGAAGCACGAACATTAATGGACATATGTCGATAAGGCTGTAGACGCGGGAATACCCAGTCACCAACTTGGAATTCTCGCTCAGTTCGATGTTTATCTGCCTGTTGCTTCACGCGGGCTTGAGCACCTTGTAAATTATCCTTAAGAATCTGCAGCACACAGTCTCGATCGCGTAAGTCATAGTCAACTTGGTGCACATTAGAAGACCCATGGGTGTAAGAAGTGACAACAGGTGGGGCACGCCCATACACAATTTTGAAAGGTGTCCTCTTTGTAGCAGAGTGATAAGTCGTGTTATACCACCACTCAGCCCAGGGTAGCCAACAGACCCACTCCTTGGGTCGATCACTTGTGAAGCAACGCAAATAATTTTCTAAACAGCGATTGACTACCTCAGTTTGGCCATCGGTTTGGGGATGGTATGCAGTACTCATGTTCAGCTTGCTCTCCTGCAAGCGAAAAAAACTCTGTCCAAAACTTGCTAATGAACACTGGCTGCGATCACTGACAATAGATTGGGGCATCCCATGCAACTTAAAAAATATTATTTATGAATACTTGCTCAATAGTAGCTGCAGTGTATGGGTGAGATAAGGAGCAAAAGTGAGCATATTTTGTAAGACGATCAACGATGACGAATTTCGCACTTTTCCCATGTGAAAGAGGCACGCCATCAATAAAATCCATGGAAATATCGGTCCAAACCTGTGTCGGAATCGGCAAGGGATGAAGAAGACCGGGGCTTGCCACCGTCTTACCCACTCCTTGCGAATATCATCAAGGTCATTAAAGAGCGGCATCGATATGGCTACAAGTGACACATTCTCCGGTATACGTGATAGTGCGTCAGCCACCACATTTTCAGCCCCCTTTTTATAGATGATTTCATAGTCATAACCCATCAACTTAGAGACCCATTTGTGCTGCTCCATGGAAGAAATCTGTTGCTCCGTTATGTACTTTAGACTCTTGTGGTTTGTCAGTATTTTGAAATGCCGACCAATCAGATACGGCCTCCACTTTGTGACTTTATGGACGATAGCCATCATTTCCTTGTCATACACAGACAACTCGTGGTGTCTGGGGCAGAGGCGATGCCAGAAATTTTGCACAAGGGGGGCAAAATTTGTAGTAATTTTTTTGGTCGAGGGTACCGGAAGGGAATCCATGGGAACACACACAAAATTAAGCGCCTCTGTAATCATCTACAATAAATACCGACTCCCTTTCATTTCAATTACTTCCATGGTGTCGTTCCTTTGAACTTTCTTAGGTATCTTGGTCCTATGTCAAAAGGATATCTCATCCGTAAGACACGGCTTACAAAAATTCAGTGGTTTAACTTTTCTTGGATTAATTGACGATTAATGGATCTAGGGGCCAGGATCATCCAATCAATGTGGGTGCAACGGGAATGGGCCATACTCGTGAGCCGATCAGATCAATGGATCTAATCCCATACTACACATGGTGAGGAGCCAGAAGCTATATGTTAGTTTGGATGTTGGTGGGTCCCGTAAAGATAATCCCAATCTTCTCTCTCAGTCGAAGATGTAGTTAAAGCTTATCCCAATCAATCTCTCACTGCAGTGCAACTAAAAAATTGCCTTAACAGGGTTAAAGCTAACTTATTAAAGAGGAAAACCGTCTAATTATGGATTCTTTTTTGGAACGAAAAAATAGCATATAGATAAATGATAAAAGTGGGAAAGCGACAAATTAGGGAAGAGACGGATTTTATTGCAAGAAAAATGCTAGCTTGGCGAATTTGTAACCAATCATATCCAGAGTACATTCAAGCGGCTAATTAGCCACTTGAGGCTAGCATTCCTCTAAAAAATAATGGTATTTTTTTTCCCAAAATTTAAGGGGGGCAATTGTCCCCCTTCCCTTTCATGTGCCATCGCCCCTGGTCTGGGGACAAGGCCTTGCTTGTAAATGCTAAGGGATGACCCTCTTGCATTAGTACTCCACCAATACCGATACCAGAGGCATCACACTCTATCACAAAAATCTTGTTAAAATTTGGCAAGGTGAGAACAGGTGTAGTTGACATTGCCTCCTTTAACCTCTCAAAAGAAACATCAGCATCCGCTCCCCATTTGAAGTTGTCCTTCCGCAATAGAGCGGTTAAGGGCGCACTTATTTTGCCATAATCTCACACAAATTTCCTGTAATATCCTGTCAGCCCAAGAAATCCCCGCAATGCCTTGATTGTGGTCGATTTAGGCCACTCGACCATATCTTTGATTTTTGAAGGGTCTGCTGCTACCCCATCCTTTGAGACAATATGACCAAGGTACTCAACCTCAGTTTTCCCAAAGCTGCATTTAGATCGTTTAACAAAGAGACAATGCTCCCGCAGGAGGGTGAGAGTAATCCGTAAATTTTGCAGATGATCTTTCCAAGACGAACTGAATATGAGAATATCGTCAAAGAAAACTAAAATAAACTTACGGAGATATGGTCAGAAGATGTCATTCATAAGGCTCTGAAAAGTGGAAGGAGGATTGGTGAGTCCGAACGGCATCACTAAAAATTGATAGTGACCATCATGAGTTCGAAAGGCTGTCTTCGGAATGTCCTCCTCGTGAACACGAATCTGGTGGTACCCGAAGCGCAGATCCAACTTAGAAAAATATTAGGCACCTCCAAGCTCATCAAGTAATTCATCCACCACTGGAATTGGATACTTATCTTTGATGGTGGTGCGATTCAATGCGCGGTAATCAACACACATCCTCCACGAGCCATCTTTCTTTCGCACTAGTAATACAGGGGATGAGTAGGGGCTAACACAAGGCCGAATAATACCAAGTGCTAACATTTCACGTACAACTATCTCGACCTCAGCCTTCTGTATATATGGATAGCGGTAGGGTCTCACATTCGCAGGACTACTGCCCGGAAGAACGGGTATGCGATGATCATGCGAGCGCTTAGGAGGTAGCCCCTTGGGTTCTTCAAATAATTCAGCAAATTCTAAGAGAAGGACCTCCATTTCCTCAGCTTCTGTGGCAATTTCAAAACTCTCAAGTCTTCGCAGCTGCACAAGGAAGGCCTCATGCTCTTTCTGTACCAGCTTTTCCATACGATGATTGCTAATTGTAGTTACACTGCCTCCACTTTTGTCCTTAATAGTGACCCTTTTTCCGTTCAACGAAAATTGCATGATGAGTTTGGAAAAATTCCAAGTAATATCTCCCAAAGTACGCAACCATTGAGCTCCTAGAGCTAGATCACAGCCATCTAGTGGCAATAGGAATAGATCGGTGACTAACTCCTGATCTTGTACGGAAATCTTCATATTGGGGCATTTTCCCAAACTAGTTAAGGTTCGACCATCTGCTATCTTAACCTCAAATTTATCAGAGTGCTCCACAGGGCAAGAAAGTCTTTTGGCAACCCACACGTTAAGAAAATTATTTGTACTACCTGAGTCAATTAAAATCGTCACAGGCTGGCGTTTGATGTATCCATTGATCCGCATAGTTTGGGGAGTAGAATATCTCGCCAAGGCATGTACATAAATAGCAACTGTATCACCATTACCTTCTTGATCGGTATCCTCGTGATCTGATTCACCATCGTCCTCAATGTCGGAATCATCCACGGGCTCGATCATCAGCAATCGCCTTTGTCTACAACGATGACTCTTGTGCCACTTCTCATCACAATGCCAACATAGCCCTTTCGACGTCCGATCCTTGAGTTCTTCTTCCGTCAATCGTTTCACCGGGAGGTTATGACCCGTAGATTTGACAGGACCATCTCGAGGCCCATCTGGAGGCCAACTAGTAGAGCCTCTATATGAATGTCGACTATCTTCATTGAGTTTTTCCTCTTGCAATCGTGCATACGAGATAGCCGATGTCATCGTGCGAGGGTGATACATCTTGACTTCTCGTTTAATGTCTGGACAAAGTCCTGCTACAAACGTTCCGACCAACTGTGGCTCTAACCAGTCCCTGGCTCAGTTAGAAAGTCGTTCGGAGCGGCCTTGATACTCCAAGACAGTTGTTGTTTGGCATATGTTCGCTAGCTCTCCATGAACATTTTCGTATCCAGAGGGGCCGAAGCGAACTAATACACCCTCCACAAACTGTTTCCAAGAAGGAACTCCATGGCAAGTGGTTTCAAACCAATCGTACCATTGGGTAGCATCGCCCTCGAGACTGATGGAAGCAATTTCTACCCTGAGGTCCTCCGCCGACTAATAGAATCGAAAATAATGTTCTGCTCGGAACACCCAACCAATCGAATCACTATCATCCCATCGCGGAAACTCTACTCTAATGAGGGGAAAATTTTGATCTCGAGCATTATAATTTCCGCCTCCCCGATTATCTCGTTCGTTGATTCGACGATCATGAAAACTTGTAGCGTCTTGTTCAGGCCGATCCTTGTGCACAATAGTAGATTCAGACACAAGATCAGGTCTATCTTTGGTGGTCATCACTTGAGGAGGATTCGTAATTTGGAGACCAATTCTCCAAACATCTTCATTATTTTTTCTTCGAAAGCTTGGAATCTCAGATCGAACTTCGCTTCCAAGGCTTGATCTTCTGACGAACCATTCTTGTTCCCGGCAGCCATGGAATAAGCCTTCAAATCTTTGATACCGAGCTCGTTCTTTTGAAGACGCGTCAGAGGCATCCACCAGGAAAGTGCTCTGATACCAACTTGATAGAACACCGTTCTATCAAAACAGAAATCAAAGAAAAAGAAGAGAGAAAATAGAGAAAGATGAAGAAATCAGGGAGTTAATTCGAGGAAACTTAGGCCTCCAATGTGCAAGAGCACTGAAACGAATATTATTGCTTGAGAATAGCCATACGACATCTACATGGATTTATAGAAGTCTATGGTTGCAATTTAGGAAATAAAATCAGAAGAAATAGAAAGGGAAAATAAGGAAACCTAAATTATGGAAATAACCTAAAAAGAAAGAAACGTAACAGCAATTTCTTCTTTTTATCTTGTTTTTTTTACCTTTTCTATGTTGAAGAAAGAAGCCACGCGACTTTGATTTAAGGAGTCTTGTCAAACTCAATTTTTTTGTTATTCTTTTTCTTTAATATTCTTGAATTGTGTACTATCAATATCTGTATTTGATCTGAAGGGTTTATTTCTTGGGATTTGGAATTCTTTTCTGTTGGGAATCCATATTATTTTATTTCTTTCAAACTAGAGCTCTTGAAACAATGCGTAGAGAAATGAATAGGGATGTATCTTAGTTACCTAAGACTAAGCTCATTTATGATTCAATATGTTTTGCTTTCAACAAGAAGAGGATGAAATCCCCTCTTGCAAGTGAAGTTTTGGTCATTGGATAGGTAAGCAAGAGTTAATATTGGTCTTCCCTTGGATACAGATCTTGGAATTTTGGCTTCTTTAGCAGGTGAAGCCATTGCCTTCTTTCACTGTGCTACTATTTAGATGAAGGCAAAGATCTGGAATTTATAAATTTTTTGAGGAACTTACCTAGAATGTGATGATATAATTGAGATAAGTACATTATTCTTTCGTAGTCTTCTATGTCACTTGATTATGGGTATGGGTGTAAGTACAAGGCAGATATTGGTTCTTAGAGACACCAACTTAAAAAAGGAGATGAGATGGGTATTGCCGTATTGGTATCTATTCATGCACATCAGCATCCATGAAAGGAGTCATGTGTACAACTAAGGTGCGCCTTTTTTTTATGCTACGAGTTTTTTTTAGCATGATCTATCGCAAAAAAGTGATTTCGTAGCATGTTAAAAAAATCAGGCAAATGAAAAACTAAATACCTATTTTTTAGTCCTGTGACAAAGTTGCATGCCTAGTGCTATGTGATGGGTACAATGTGCATTTTCTTACCTAGTTTTAGGGATCTCTGTTCTTCCATATTGTGGTTTGATATGAAGTTTGATGAACATTGACACATGAGAACTTTAAGAAGAGTGTTGTGGGAAATTGATGCCTTTTATGTAGGTTTTAGAGATCTGGTGGAACATATTCTATGGGACCTTCTTTTACCTTTCAAAAAAAAAAAAAATTATATGGGACCATCTTGTGATCCAAGATGGATCAAATAATTGGATCAGGAAGGCACGAAAAATGGCTTTGCTGAGATTCTTTTTAAGGGAATCTTAAGTTTCTAAATATTTTATTGAAGGAAAGGCATGTTTCAATGGGTACAGTTCCTTAACCATAAGCTTGTAATGGCTTTGCTGAGATTCTATTTGGTGGGTAAAAGCACTTAGGGGTTGCAGGGAGGATGGTTTGCTCAGTGATGAAGAGCTCCAAGCATTCACAATTCCAACTAGGGTCGCCATGGTGGAATTTAGGACAAAGGATGCTACAAGTTCTCAGTTGGAAATTCAGTTACAAGTTTATGGTGGGTTCAATTGCTCCAAGGTGGTATTTGGAAGCGAAGGAGTTATGGGGACTATTAGTATGTTAGGATAGGATTGAAAAAGTGATTTGCTCGTATTAGGCTCTTAATCCCCTTCAGGCCCAAGTTCACTTCAACATCCAATTCGCTGCTAGAGGCCGGTTTCGAGATGCTTCTACTCATTGGCAAGAGGGCCTTGATGATTCAGAATTTTATTGTTGGCGACAAAGCGTAACTTTTAATTTGTTTCTGTTACATCTGTCATTCCTTTGGGTTTGTGGGTCTAGGGAAACACAACTCACAAGGGACAAACCTGGACGTCAGTCTTGACAACTATGTCATCTTTTTTTTTTTTTTTGAATGGTCAACTATGTCATCTTGTTGGGCGCCTAGTTTGATGCGTCCTATTCTAAGGTTCTAAATGCCTATAAAGGGAGGCATGTTTTCCAAAAATGGTTGCGGAGATTTGGAGAAGAAAAAAATTCACTGTGGCATCAAATAATTGTAGACAAATATGGGAAGGGTTGGGGGTTGTGGGAGAGTAGAAATCCATCTGTAGGAAAAGGCTTGGGGTGCATGGAGGTCCATTTGTGAGTCTAGGCCATTGTATGACCCTTGGGTGAGATTTAGAGTGGGGAGGGGAAGGGACAGTACTTTGGGTAGATCTTTGGTTAGGAGAGTCCTTGTTATGCCATGCATTTCTGAGCCTTTACCTTTTAGCAACCGATAGGGAGGCTAGGGTGTGTGACTATATGGAGAGGGAGGCAGATGGGGGAGTGGTGTGGTCCATTACCCTTAGGCGAAACCTCAACGAGTGTGAGATAGTCAGTTTTTCTACCCTTTCAACTTGGCTTTATGCTTGTTATTGTTCTCCTAATGAATCAGACTGTAGAGTATGGGTCTCGAACCCCAATGAATCTTTCTCGGTTTGCTCTTTCTTTTTTAAGGTTGGCCGCTTTGAATAGAGAAGCATCTCGTTATGCTAGGATGTGGAAATCTTTGGCCTCTCCCAGAGTGGTGGCTTTTACATGGACGGTGGTGAGGAGGATCAATACCTGTGATCGGCTAAAAAGAAGGAAAGTTCACATGGTCTCTTGGTCTGTGCTATGCAAGGAGTGTGAATAGCCCCTAGACCACCTACTAGTCCATTTCTCCTACTCCTATAGGCCATGGAAGAACATCATTTCAAGCTTTGGCTTATCATGGGTTTTTCAACGTTCTATAAAATCTATTATCTTGGATTGGAGTGGAGGCCCTTTTGGCGAAGTGGGTCAATCTTGTTGGAGACTAGTGCCTTATGTGATTGTATGGCATACTTGGAAGGAGAGGAATAATCAGATTTTTAAAATTGCCCGAGAAGATGGGGACGGACTTTGCTAGACATCAAATTTGATATTATAGCATGGAGTAGAGCCGGCAATGAATTATCTCCTTAATGTTGTAGATATCCTTGGAATTGGAAGGTGATCATGTTAGAAAGAAAGAAGGAAAAAATTTCGCCGAAGTGGTGCCCTCCTTCGGGGTGGATAAAGTTAAACTTTGATGGAAGCTCCAAAGGGAACCCGGAGGGCTATTTCGGGATTCAAACGGCCTATTATATTGTCTTACTCCGGACCGGCCGACATTTGTGACTCCAATGAAGCGGAGGCTAGGGCGCTAGTATGGGGGATGAGATTGTTTGCAGCCAATAAAACTGGTACCCTCATCATCAACAGTGATTCTTCCAATGTAATCTCTTGGTCTTGTGGTAAAGCCGCGGGTCCTTGGAAGCTAGCAGACATCATTTTGGCAATTAGGGTTCTCGATCAACCCCAAGTTCCATCACATGAGGCTGTCTGCGAACAAAGAGGCCAATAAGCCAGGAAAAGAAGGGGCAGACAAGGACGGTTTGTCGATAATCCAAGCTATCTCTGATTCCATCCAATAACTTGCTTCCCTACTGAGGGTCGAGGCCTACAAGTTGCTGCTAGAGATCCTGAAGGGTGCTGATATGCACAGAAATTCTTTGTTATGTCTGTGTGGCTGAGAAACAGATGCTGTTTGGCGTATTGGTTCTATCGGTTGGTTCAGGGAAGGTAAGCTTTGAAGGCGTGCTTCGAGTCCAGCTTCAGCCGAGCGAATAAGGTGTGCTTCGGGTGACATTTCCTGATCTGAAATTTCGTTAGTGAGCTGGTTCGGTTCGGTCTATCCCTTAACTTAACCGAGGGTGGGTGCCCTTCTTCTCGATAGAATGACCGTGAGATTGACGGAGTGCTGATTCAAGACAAGCATCCAGTTGTTGCCTTCGAGAGCAGGAAACTGAATGAGACGGAGCAGTCGCATCCTCGTAGCTTCCAAGTAGTGAGTGTGGTTTTTGGGGGGTTTTGCCTTCTGCGGCCTCCTGTGGTGCTATCTGTCTATTTGGGGGGAGTGGGGACATCTTGTTCCACTCTTGTATTTGCTTTGTCTTCATTAATAAAGTTATCTTTCGAAGAAAAAAAATCCAACCACTTTCAAATAGATAAATATATGGTCCATCATCTCTTCTTCATCCTTGCATAGGGTGCCTATATTAGTATGCCCCTGGGAGTGGTGGCTTTTACATGGACCGTGGTGAGGAGGATGTTCAATACCTGTGATCGGCTAAAAAGAAGGAAAGTTCACATGGCCTCTTGGTCCATACTATGCAAGGAGTGCGAAGAATGGACCACCTACTAGTCCATTGCTTCTACTCCTATAGGCTATGGTAGAGCATCATATCAAGCTTTGGCTTATCATGGGTTTTTCAACTTTCTATAAAATCTATTATCTTGGATTGGAGTGGAGGCCCTTTTGGGGAAGTGGGTCAATCTTGTTGGAGACTACTGCCGTCTGCGATTGTATGGCATATTTGGAAGGAGAGGAATAATTAGATTTTTCAAAATAGCTCAAGAAGATGGGGAAGGACTTTGCTAGACATCAAATTTGATATTATAGCATGGAGAAGAGCTGGCAAGGAATTATCTCCTTATAATGTTGTAGATATCCTTAGGAATTGGAAGGTGATTATGTTAGAAGGAAAGAAGGAAATTTGTTTTTGAAGTGGTGCCTCATCCTTCGGGGTGGATAAAGTTAAACTTTGATGGAAGCTCCAAAGGGAAACCGGGTCTGGCAGGTATTGGAGGGCTATTTCAGGATTCAAACGGCCTATTATTATTTTCTTACTCCGAACCAGCCGGCATTTATGACTCAAATCAAGCGGAGGCTAAGGCGCAGTTATGGGATGAGATGGTTTGCAACCAATAAAACTGATCCTCTCATCATCGATGGTGATTTCTCCAATGTAATCTCTTTGGCTTGTGGTAAAGCCGCAGGTCCTTGGAAGCTAGCGGACATCATTGTGGAAATTAGGGACTTAGTGATCTTGGTCAACCCCAAGTTTCAGCACATGAGACGGTTTGCGAACAAAGAGGCCTATAACCTAGCAAAAGAAGGGGTAGACAAGGAAGGATTGTCCGTAATACAAGCTATCTCTGATTCCATCCAGTAACTTGCTTCACTGTTGAGGGTAGAGGCCTAAAAGCTGTTGCTAGGGGTCTTGAAGGGTGCTGATATGCACTGAAATTCCTTGTTATGTCCGTGTGGCCGAACAATAGATGTTGTTTGACGTATTGGTTCTATCTACTGTAATCACATCCTCATAGCTTCCAAGTAGTGAGTGCGTTTTGGGGGGTTTTGGCCTCTGCGATCTCCTGTGGTGCTATCTGTCTTTTTTTGGGGGGGACATCTTCTCCCACCCTTGTATTTGCTTTGTCTTCATTAATAAAGTTAGTGATGTAGGACCGGGAAGAGAAATAAAAGAAAGAGGGAAGAAGAAGAAGAGAAGAAGAATAAGAAGAGAAGAGGAAGAATAGGAGAAGAAGAGAAAAACGAAGAATGGAGGAGAAAGGGTGAAGAAGGAGAAGAACAAATCTGTAGAGGGGTGAAAACCAATCTATTTTTTACTCATCAAAACTAATTAAAGCTCCATACATGAGGCCTATACATAGGCAATGGAAATAAAATTCCATAGAAAATAAAAGCCCTAAAACTAAAACATGAAAATAAAATTCCTAGAAACTAAATAACATGGAAAATAAATCTCTAAAATCCTAATGGGCAAATATGCCTCTTATTAGCCCTATAATCTGCATCAGTTATCTTTCAAAAAATAAAAATAAATCTAAGCCATGTTCCAATAGATAAATATATGGTCCATCGTCTCTTCTTCACCCTTGCATAGGGTTCCTATATTAGTATGCCCCCCTCCTGTTCAGTTTGTCCAAAGTATTAATTTTCTAGACTCTTGGAGGAATCGGGCTTTCCATATCTTGTTCCACTTCATTAAAGGAACTATTTCCTTCCAAGGAAACCAAAAGATAACTACACTAAAAAAGTGCCCCCACGATTAGAAGCCCCCTTTTCTTTATCATCTTCAAACTATGAATTGAAGGGATATTTTACTTTATTTTATTTTATTCATTCAAAAAAACAAAAAAAAGGGTAAGAAGACACAAACTTTTCATCTTTTAAATTCCTAGGGTATGTTTGGATGCGCTACATAAACTCAGAGAGTAGTGGAATAAGTAGTCAAAAGCGAGGAGACAAGCATTGGATTTGCTTGGAATTACCTCGGAGACTAGGGGAATAAGAAGGGGTGCCATTACCTTGGGGTGCAACTTGGGTCGGGTCGGGTTGAGCTTTTGCTAAAAAAATAATAGGAATGAACCTGAACCCGACCCGATTTTTAGGCAAAAGCTCAACCCGAATTCTAAAAAATCGACCGGAGTTGCACCCCTACCATTACCAGTATAGAGAGAGAGAGAGAGAGAGAGAGAGAGAGAGAGAGAGAGCACCATTCCCAAGAGTTTTCAACCAAAATTTTGGAGAACTTGGTTTGAAAGCTATGAGCGGACACGAATTCCACCTCAGCAGACATGCAACAATTACCTAGGAGACATGCGAAGGTGTCTCTTGGGAGTTCAATGCAATAGTGGCAATCAAACGAGGAATGGCATCCCAAATTCAACCAAAATGCCAATGGCTGCCGAGATTTTGTGCAACCAAACACACCGTATAGAATACCCACCCAGTACCCACATGCTAAACTCCCACCCAATATCTCATAGTAATTGGAAATTTTAATCCTTTTGCCCCACACAATCCTATAGAGGCCTGCCTATAAAAGCTTCTCTAGAAATAATATTTCTTAACCAAATATCCTCGTAAAACTTTATACCCTTGCCATCCCATCCTTTACCTAATCCCCTCAAGAAGACATTCCAAACATGACTTGTGGACTTCCAAGCTCAAGTGTGTTTACCTCTGCTAACTTTCTAATGCCCCTCTCACCCCAACTCTCATAATTCTTGCAATGATTTTCCTCAATGAAGTTTCTTCTATCTCACGCTTACTCCTAGAGCAATGTTTGTTTTTTCCATAGTAAGGAAAAAAAAGTTGATTAGTAAGTTAGCGCCAGGTTAGAAGATAAAAGCAAGAGCTGGGCTCATGGTGGAAATTGTGAACTATTTTTCTAGGATGTTTACTTTTGATTGGGGAAACAAACCTTCAATTCTTTTGACTGCCCTCAACTCCCCAATGAGGAAGTCATCTTCCTCGAATCTCGATTTTATATAGATGAAGTTCATAGAGCAGTCTTCAGCTTAAACAAAGATAATGCTGCAGCTTCGGATGGCTTCTCCCTATTTTTTTTCAAGAATTTTGGGAGGTCATTGAATCCAATTAAATGAAGGTGATGGATGCATTTTTCTTCTATCATATGACAAAGCTTTTAATGCCTCTTTCATTTCTCTGATTCCCAAAGTCAAGAATGCAGAAGATATTAAAGATTTTCGTTTTATCAGCCTGATTGGAAGCATTTTCAAGAAAATTTCTAAACTCTTAACTATCAGGCTTAAGCGGGCTATGCCTCTCTTGGTGGCAGCTAGTAAAAGTGGTTTTGTCTATAGGACAAATCATTGATGACATAATGGTGGCCAGTGAAGTTATTGATTCAACCATAAGCCACGGATCCAAAGGTATGCTTCTCAAGAAAGATCTTGAGAAAGCATATCATAGGCTTGAATGACCTCTTTTGATGTGGTCTTTGATGAAAATGGGGTTTGGTCTTAAGTGGGGAAGTGGATCGAGTGGTGCATCTCCATTGTCCATTTCTCTATTCCTTTTAATGTAGGTTTGCTATTTCAAGGCTTTGAGGGGTCTCTGGCAAGAGGATCCTCTATCTTCATCCTTTACACATTGACATCTGGGAGTATTGGTTACATAATGTCTAAACCTGGGAAGATTGGTTTTCTTAAGGGCCTGGAGGCATGTCTTGGCTGCTCCATTATTTCTCATCTTCAGTATGTTGACGATACTATCATTTTCTAATAGGCTTCGCAAGATCTCACACTCTCAGAATCATATTTTTCTTATACCTTGTCGAGGAGACCACTGGGCAAAGAATTATCATATTCGAATCTTTAGTCTATGGTATTAATATGGATTTCTTTGAGAGTGAGTCAATTGCTTCTGTGCTCAATTGCTTCCCTACCTATCAAATATCTTTGCCTTTGCCACAAAAATGGAACTCTCAATCAGCATGTTTGGGATCCTATGGTTGAAAGAATTGAGTCTTGACTTGAATCTTGGAAGACCAAGTACCTATCTCTCCCCAAGAGGATTACAATGCTTCAAGCATCATTATCTACAATCTCAACTTATTTCTTCTCTATGTACAAGATCCCTACTGTGGCAGTTTTAGGAATTTCTTATGGAACGGTGGCTCCACTTTCGAGAGAGTTCATCTGATCAATTAGGAGACAGTTTGCTGTCCTAAGGCTACTGGGAATCTTTGTGTAAAGAAGGTATGAACCCAACATTTTGTGCTTACAGGAAAATGGTGGAAACCTTTCAATAATAATGATGAATAATGAGTCAGGGTTCTCTATTCTTTTTTCTTTTTTTTTTCAATGGCAGCCAGTGTTCTCTATTCTAAATACTCAAAACCTAGTATGTTTCTCAGGCTTGGGGAGTAGGTGGATGATGAATATTCCTTTTATGGAGAAACTGGAAGATGGTGTTCCAATGCTTCTCCTCCCACCTTTCTTCTTGAGTGGGAAATTATCAAAATACCTTCTTCTAGTTGGATAATTGGTGTGGCAAGCCCCCAGAACACACTCTAGAGATATTTTGTAATGAAAAAAATTGTGTATTTTTCGTGGTTGAGTGAAACTTGTATACTGGGGTTGTTGGAGTATTATTTTTTTCAAAAATAAATTTTTTCTCAATTGTGAAAGGATTAAATCCATGAAATGACATTTTATGGATTAATCCGTGTGTAAATGCATCTTAGTTAATGCATTTGCACTTTAATGCATGATAATTGTAGAAAGGATCAATAAAAAATAAAAATAAAAATATACCTGAACTTTGGACTCGACTTTCTCGGTCGTGTGCTTTCTCTTTTAATATATTTCACCATTTCAAACAAAAAAAACATAACTGAACTTGGGTGTTGAACTGAAAATTTTGGAGAGATATTGATCCAAATTTTGGCATTTACCCATGAACTCATGCAATCTATACATTGTCGGTGTAACATATCGGTTGGCATGATCGAAACGCTACCAACATGGTATCAAAACCAAGGTTTTAAATTTCGGTTTCAGAATGGGTTTCGGTACTCACCGAAACCTAATTTTTTGACGAAATTTCGAAATTTCATTCAAAATCACACGAAACCGTAAAAGTATTTTTTAATCCTGCCTGAAATTTCGGGGAGATATTAAATAACAAATCAATTCCAGATTTTTTGAGCGAAATCCCTTGAATTTCGACCGAAATTTCGCTCGAAATAATGTAACGTTTCGATTACAGTCGATTTTGATTTTGGTATTGAGTCGAAATTTAAAACCTTGATCAAAACTATCGAAATTCGATCGAAATTTTGTAGAAAACCAAAATTATTTGTGGACTTTGTCAGGGTTCCGGGGATACTGACGTATGTCATCTGAAAGTTTGGTACGATGCTGATATTTTACTCTTACATATGGTTGGCACCACAACCACACTTCATAAGGCTCTCTTTTGGTACTCATATTGAACTTGGTTGTACTTGGGTTGTACAAAGTCTCCACTAACTTTTTTGGTAGGTAAGTTGGGATCTAAACCTGCAGCCTCTAGATTTAGGCATAAAGGCTTGACCAACTCAGCAACATGCTCAACCCCAACCACCAACTTAAGGTTTTCATTAGTGTGTCAATATATTTTAGCCGAAAGATGCTTGGGATTTGTCTATTCAAGTGCTTTTAGCCTAATGATGTGTGGGTTTGGTTATGATCTATGCAAATGCTTGAGGCTTTTACTGATGTTATCCTTGAGAAATGATGATGAAGATACTTGGAACATCGATAAGGCATGTGGTCTTGAAGCAGAAGGATAGGGCATGGTCTGAAAGCCAATGAGTGAGTTTTTTGAGACAGGAGCTCAAAGTTGCATCAGTTCATGAGTTGGCTAGGGAAATCTACCACATTCTTTCAGAAGTTTCTAAATCTTTTTTATGCATTGATTTTATTGAATTACTGCTGTACTCTTGTCTTATGTATCACGTAAGCTATGAGCTCCATGTAAGGGCTATCTAGATTGGATATTTTATGTTCCATGAGTTGGCATGTTGGGATGCACAACCTTTACAATCTTATCTCTGAATAGTCTTAAGAGTGTATGTAAGTTGCATTTGCTAGGGATTTCATTCACTCAACCAGGTTAGAGGTAGAAGGTTAGAGGGAGGGAGGGAGGGGGTTTATGTTTGGATTTCCATTGAAACTCAAAGTTTCAATTTGCATCATTGATGAGGATTGGGATTGTTGAAGAGTATGTAAGGGTAGTTTAGGTATTACTTGTAGGAGTGAGGGTATTATAGTCTTTGTATTCATGTTGCCCTAGATGGGCTTATATATACATCATTTACATGAGGAGCTCCCTAGTGGAGACTCTCCATCCTTCACTCCTCTTCTTCTTCCTCTCTTCTAACTCTAATCTCATTTCTAACATGGTATCAGAGCCAAAGGTCTCGAGTTCAAACCTCCCAGATAGCAAAAATCCACATGTGATGGTCGGCCCAAAGTGGGACCACATGTGCCATGTGTTTGCCAAGTGGGGCCACACGTGAGGGGGAGTGTTAAAGTATAAAAGATAAATAACGCCTTTCTCCAATAGCTTAAGCTTTCGGAGAAGTTGGTAAGTTAACATGGTATCAGAGCCAATGGGCTGATCCTTCAAGAAGGAAAGAAGAAGAGTCTATCTCCCTCCACGCCATCATCTGTTTCTCTTGTATCTCTCTCGTATCTCGTTTTCCTCTCTTTATCTCCCTATAGTTTCTCCTCAAATCTTCCGTAAGATCTCTCCCCCAAGAGTCTCTCGTTTTTCTCTGTTTTTGTTTCAAACCCCTAAAATCTCTCTCTGTATTTTCTGTGTCGTCGTTTCTCTCTCGGCAAAACTCATTTTCCTCGGCCGTATTTACTCTCTCTTTCTCTCATTTGGGTTGTCGTATGGCTTGTTGTCTTCTTGTCTTTCATCCTCATTGTGTTTCATGTCTTTTGTCTTGCTCTCCAAGGCGCCCACCAAGTGTTTGATAAAATGTCTCAAAGAGGTTTCGTGCATTGAAAGTCTTCTTTTCATTTCAAGTTGAAGGTCTTCGGCCTCAACTTGAGGGGGAGTATTGACTTGTACTATTTTTCTTGTTGTCTTGTATTGTTTCTTGTGGTTCTCTTATTATTTTTTGTTGATGTCATCTCTTTCTTTACATTGTCTTCTATGTATTGTTTTCCATGTCTTTTATGTAGTTCTTCAAAGCACACACCAAGTGTTTGCTCAAATGTCTAAGAGAGGTGTAGTGCCTTGTTTCTCTCCGTTTCTTTATCTTCTTCAAGGCTTCGATGAAATGTCCGAGAGAGGTGTGGTGCCTTGTTTCTCTCCTTTTTTTTCCGTTACAAGTTGAAGGTATTATGACCTTCAACTTGAGGGGAGTCTTCTCAAGTTGTTCTCATGTGGTTCTTTGTGTCTTTTCTTGGTGGAGTGTTGTTATGTTGTTGTCTTCTTGAGAGAGTGTTGCTATGTTGTTATGCTGTTTTTTTTTATGGAGAGTGTTATCGTCTTCTCTTTATGTTATTTGTTCGTCCCCTTGGTGATTATTACCGTCTTTCTTATTTTCATGTCCCTTCATGTTGTCCGGCTTTATGCCTTATCTCTTCGTTTGTCTTGATACTGTCCTCCTTGTCTTGTCATCTCCAAGCTCATGTAGTTTCGCCCGATGGGGAGTGTTGTTGTGCTCCCTAGTCAGTCTTTGTCTTCTCAGTTTTATGCCTTCTCCCCTCTTTTCTGGGTGATGGCTTCCATATCCATCGTTGGTAGGCTCTCTTACAGGCGACGGTCTTTTCCCGTCGACCTCTCTTTTCCGGACGATGGTGTCCTCATCGTTGGTTAGCTCATTTTCAGGCGACGATGTTCATGCCGTCGACCTTGTCTTCAGACGATGGTTTCCCCATCGTTGGTCAGTTATCTTCTCTATCATTTTCCAGGCGATGGCTTCCATTTCCATCGTTGGTCGGCTCTCTTACAGGAGATAGTTTTTTCCCGTTGACCTCTCTTTTCTGGGCGATGTTTTCCCCATCATTTGTAGGCTCTTTTCAGGCGACGATGTTCATGCCGTCGACCTAGTCTCCAGACGATGGTGTCCCCATCGTTGGTTGGTTTATCTTTTCCCTCCTTGTCTTTAAGCGACGATGTTCATGCCGTCGACCTTGTCACCAGATGATGGTTTCCCCATCGTTGGTTGGTTATCTTTCTCCTTCTTTTCTTCTTATCTCCAAGCGACGGTTTTCCCGTCAACCTTGTCTCCGATGGTTTCCCCATCGATGGTTATCTTCTCTTGGCATTGTACTACTTTGCCGATGTTCGTTGTGAGCGCCTTTGGTGTGCCTTTTTTGCTCAATGGATCGCTACTATTTCCCTGTCGAGGTGCTTCTGTTCGATCCTTCATGGTTTGCAGCTTTGTTCACCGGGCTCTCATTCAGGAGGAAGCCCTGTTCTATTTGCTCTTGTCGTAGTGCTGCTTCAGGGGGAGCTGTTCCTTTTTTGTGGCTGCTGATCTCTACGATTGTACTCTCATGGTGGCCGTTATCTTTTATTATGTATTCACCACACCAGCTTGAGGAGTGATATACCAAGCTGGATATGTGTTTGAGCTTATTGTAATTTTTGTTATCTTTAGTTGCTTGTTTTACTTCTTTGTAGCAAGTTGGAGTTCCATAGTATATACACTCCATCTTGAGGGGGAGTGTTGAAGAGTATGCAAGGGTAGTTTAGGTATTACTTGTAGGAGTGAGGGTATTATAGTCTTTGTACTCATGTTGCCCTAGATGGGCCTATATATACATCATTTACATGAGGAGCTCCCTAGTGGAGACTCTCCATCCTTCACTCTTCTTCTTCCTCTCTTCTAACCCTAATCTCGTTTCTAACAGCGATCATAATTGAAATTTGGAATCTTGCCTTAAAATTAGTCCCTAATTCTTGGCGAAGCTTTATTTTGTGCATTGCTTTAGGTACATTGGCGTAAGCCAGTTGTATCTCCTTGATTTTTGTGGAGTAACATCATGGACATTTGCTTTTCAAAAAAAAAAAACATAATGGACACTAAATGTTGATGGAATTTGAATAAGTGGGGTTGGGGGTTGAGGAATAACCAGATTAGTGGGTGGATGGTTGTTATGGACTTTTCAAACTGGTTTTTGCTTGAAAAATGATTTTTCAGATTGAAGAATCGATATATTTTTTTGAAAATTGACAATTTCATTGATACTATGAAGATTACATTGGGGACCAGGGGTCCCGACTTGCATTACATAGAATCAATTAAGGGTGGCTAGGAGCATGCTCCTAGACCAGTAAAAAGCCAAAATATGATCTTCTGGGTCAACCACTACAACGAGTTTTACACTTCCATGCGCTGTCACCCTGCCGAATACCTATTCACTTCCCTTTCGAATTCTTCATCTACTACCGCAGCTGAAAATGCCTTCACCAGTCCCCCTTCCTTTCCTTTATATTGCACATTGGTCTCATTTTAAAGTGCCATATTTGTGGACCCCATCAAATCATAGCTGTGACCTGCCACGACACTCAGATGGGGGAGAAAAAGAGGAGAGAGAGAGAGAGAGAGAGAGAGAGAGACGAAATAGGGGAGAGAGATAGAGACAAAATAGAGAGACAAGAGAGAGAGAGAGAGAGAGAGAGAGAGATGGGAGAGAGAGACGAAATAGGGAAGAGAGAGATACGGGAGAGGGAGAGACAAAATAGGGGAGGGAGAGAGAGAGACGGGAGAGAGAGATAGAGACGAAATAGGGAAGAAAATGCCTCCCTCCCTAGGGTTTCCATCGACCTAAGGAGGGAGCTCCAAAATCGCCTAAAAAATCGCCTTCTTTTTCTCAGAGCCCTTTTTTGCTTCTTTATCCGTTGAAGAATCGATATATCTCTCAGGAGAGATCAGGTCCAGACCAGAAATTGTAGATGCAGGTGGGTGAGGCCCCCCTACACTTGAGCCATCACAGAAGTGACAGAGTCAACCTCTTGTCGCACAGTTACATGCAGCTTTCCAGTTTGAGGTCAATAGTGATGGCATCTGAAGTGGCTATTTTATAGGCTATGCTAAAAAATAATAATGCCATTAAAAAAAAAATAGTAATGGCATCTGAACCTGGGAGAGTGATGGCTCGACGAAGAATCTAAAGCTGTTGGGGCTGGATTGTTTGTGTACATGTGCCTTTTAGCGAAGTGACCATGTTGCTGGTTCGTTTGCCACATGAGGTCAAGAAATTGCCACTTCCAAAACATTACACAATCCTGGATTTATATGGAAGCTTGATATCTGTAAAGGTGAAGTTTCCTTTCTGTAAGCTATTTCCTAATGGTTTGAGAAATGATTGGACTCTATTAAAGATATCAAAGATAAACGTGGAGCAAAACACATTTCACTCGAAGGTAAAGAAGAAGAAAATCACATCCTCATTGTCACAAACTAAAATAATGATCTTTGGGAGAATATGGGGTGTAGGATACACCAGTGCAGTCATCCAATGATGGAGGTCTTAGGGAATTCAAATTGCAAATTCTATTGGGCCTAGATGTTACTGATGACCAAGAACATAGACATTAAGGCAGTCTTGTGCCATATCTTCCGAAGTCAAGGCTTCCCATGTACTTTCTTTTACTAACCAACTTGCTCGTTGACTTGAAAAGAGACAAAGAATCAATTGTTATTGGCACAGTTGCTACTCGCTCCATTATGTGATTGAATTGGGGTTCTTAGTCTTCTTATCTTTGATATTACTCGGAGCCAGAGAAGGGAACCTATGTAGCTTTTTATCTTCATCTCATTTTGCTCCATTTTATGAACTTTATTCCATTCATTATGTTAACTGAATTGTTGATAAGTTTGATGTGTTATTTGATATGCTGTTTCCTTTTTGTTTTTTTTGTTTTTTTTTGAAAAATTTGATATGCTGGTTCCTATTGCTTTCTTGAAAACCATATCTCATTCAGTAGTCTCAATGTGATGCTGATGTTACTTTGGGCATCTATCTCATACATTCCCATCACCTGGTCAGATGTAATCTGTATTTTGTTTCTCTTAAGATAAGGATTAAGATGCACCAACACCTGGGTATATTTTTCCTTTTTTGGTACATTAGTTGGTTAAGGCGGACAGGAATATAACAGCAGGAGTAGATGTTCCTCATAATGAGGCACCTTCTACCCCTCAAACACAGAAGGTGTTGGTGCCATTCTCTGGGCATGTTCTATGTGTCATGATGATGGTACACTTAAAGATTTCTCTCAGATAAAAAGAAGACTCTACCATATATTTACGGCGAAGTTCTAGGAGAAACAAGATATCATGGTAAAAAGAGAGATCTACTTTTGGAATGCATTGTATGGAAATCTCTTTTGAAGAATTTGATATACTGATGCATAAATAAGCTTGTATTTAACATCCTGATTGTCTTGTCTTTCTGCTAAACTGACCTTGAAATTTCAGTCTAATACATTCTCAACCATCATTACTTGCATCAGGGAAGAAGTTGTAACTTAAAGGTGATTCCAACCCTCCCTGTTGGAAGTGAGCGACAACTAGATGTTTTTTGCTGAAGCCCTCTCGAACCTTGAGCACCAGATGACCCATACAAGATGTTGGTGATTAGGGTTAGTATTGATTCTACATACAATCTTTGTTCTTTAACTATGGTTTTTTTGTACATACTCAGATTGTATAACTAGAGGGGTCTTTTGTTATCATTTAGTTTAATTCTAATAAGCATACATTTCTCATTTGCACATGTGTTTCATTGTTTTCCAACAAGAAGCTGCATATGTGCGAAGTGCAAAGGTTAGTTTCTCATGATTGCAGGTTATATGGATGACACTGATTAGTAAAATCGGTGGACACGGATGCAGCTCCTCTTTTTCAAGAGAGAAGAGCCCCCTCTTTGCATCAAAAAGCCATTTCGTGGCTCCTCTTCTTCTATAGAGAAGAGCCTCTTTCATAGCAGAATTTATCTTATTCATTTAATTCATATGAACCTCATATGAGGTCGCACTTATCCCCTGAAAAAGACGTGCTACAAAATTGCTACTGCTGAATTGCCATGATATAGTGATATCTGCACTCTTTTCTTGTGATGATGACACTCTTCACTAGACAAAATGGACATCCCCAATCTGTGATTGTCTTTTACTTAGATCCTATAACTAGTATCCCTTTACACTTTTTTATATATTCTTATTTCTAATTGCTATTAATTTCAACATTGAGCAATGTGAGATCTAAGGTGGGGCTCATTAGATTATCTATCTTCAATGGCTATCAAATTCACTCTTGGACAATGTGAGATTTAATATTAGGCATATTTGACGATTTGTCTCTAATGGCTATAACACACTATAATTAAGTATTCTCCATGTCTCGCTATTCCAAAAAAAAAGGGAAAAAAACAAGAAAGAAAGAAGTGTTTCTCCTTGTCTCATACCTTTCTAACTAATTTCACATGGATTATGCATGCTCAACATTTCAGGACAATGCATGTGCTTTCTACATGAAAAAACCACTAATAGAACAATGTATGTACTGCGAAAGAGCACGAAAGATTATCACTTAGTCTTTTAGCATGAGTATTGCTGCCTATAAAAGTTTTCTTTCTCTCTGTCTACTCACCTTTATATAATTTGGTTAAATAGAATTAGAAAAGATGCAAGAATGCAAGCGGTCGTTGAAGCAATTTTATTAGATCAACTGAGATATTGGAAGAAATCAAAAAATCATCGAGTCGCAAATGGTAAGTTCAAATATAATTCTTTTTTTTTTTTTTTTTAGCTAGATATTTTTAATTAAATTATCCATACAAAAGAGTAATCACACGCATAAAATGATTTATGAGAATCATTCAAAATATTAAAAAAAATGATTTATGACAAACTAGTGGTGGTCAGAAACAAATTAAATAAAAGAAGGCATGTCATTGTTATGGGAAAAAGGTAAAATATCTTTGATCTTATTGATTCTTTCCTTAGAATGCATGATTGCAACCAGTCTAACCCTTGCTGATACCTCATTTTAACCCTCACCTGAAATGAATGAAGTAAGCCAGAAGGTGTGGAACCATGTAATTGTGAAATTAAATACATGGTATAATACTTTTGAATTGCTTGTTTGCTCAAACTGGTGACATGTTTGGATGCTTTCATTTCATTCTTTGGTTCCCCACTTTAGGAACCATATGAATAATGGAGAAACTCCATGAAAGGAATATCAATGATTCATATAAATCACTTAAACCTCATATGTCTCGAATAAACCCAACGAGTTATTAATAATCCTGTTATACAGAAAAAATCATTTCCCACAAATTTAGGTTTTTCGGGCGTTAGTCAAAAAGAAATTTCCTCCAAGGAAAAAAAAAAAAAAAAAAAGAGGAAAAATATATAAAACCTGATGAAGGTGTTATTTCCCTTTCTGGGTATGTAAATATTCCGTTTTTCTAAGAGTGTTTTCTTTCTTTTCTCTGTGAGATATATATTTAAATTACGTATATGTGGCTCTGTATGTGTGTGTGGATCTGCTTGTTGCATTAAGACAAAAATAGACTAGAGTCGCCTCCTGGGTTAGGGCCTAGGATCCATAAATGACTATGATGCCCGCATAATCTTAGATTGGATTCGTTGTCTGATTACGGAGACGGAAGGCGTTAGGCACCATCCTTGCCCTGTCAAGACTGGTGTCCTGAACTCGAGCCTGATAATTGCACCTCTTATTTTGTTTCTTATTACCAGAAAGAGAAATGCAAAATAAGATGCAAATTGGATAATTTAACAGTAAGATGGAAGAACAATGACCTAAATAGACAAAAAGGGCGAAATATGCGGATTATAGAGAATAAAGGAAATGAAAATGCAAAGAAGACAGAAAGGATGAAAGACGCAGATTATAAAGAAGAAAGGAAATGAAAATGCAAAGAAAAAAACTAAAATATCAGATATCAAGAGAGAGCACTAAAAAATCAGAGATCAAGAGAGAGCAGATGTGAAAAGTGCAAATAGAAATTTTGGACAGTCTCTTGGATTAAGACTAGGGTTTGGATTGAGAGAGAAGGTTGGAATTAGGATGAAATAGGATTCATCCTAGCCGAGCATCGTTCGGTTGTTGTAATTATTTTTTTTACCTTGCCACATCAGACCAGCCACCTCGTGAATGGAGACAACAAAGGGGACTGATTATCGGCACAACCATATTTTGATAAAATGCTACAATGAAATAGGTTTAAAGAAATTATTTACCTTTACTTTTTTTTTCTTTCTTCTTTAATTTTGTTGTTGATATATGGGTTAATAGAAACCAAAATTCAAAACAAGGATAGGGTTAGACATTCAGATATAGGTGCCGCCCTTGATATTTGATCCAAAGACAGCTTCTTTTAAAGTCGGCTGTCGGCCTGTCGGCATGTCGCTGACCAAATATCTATGGTGGCTATGAATTACCAAACACCATCTAAAAATCTCTTGTTGGGTTCGATAAAAGCATCGCCCTTTATATTTGATCCGACGACAGCTTCTTATAAAGTTCGTTCCGTCATTGGATCAAATATCAATGGCTGCTATGAATTCCCTAACACCATATAAAAACTCTTGTAAAGGGTGTGTGTTTCAACTTTTAACCACCTTGTTTCAACTTTTACCCCCCTTTCTTAGTTCTTACTTGCTGAGAACCCCCTCTAGTTTAAAATTGTAGTCATAGATAGGGCCTGTCCATATCCGAAAAAAGCCCCATATCTCGGCTCCAATAGAAACCGAAATTTATTACGACCGTTTGCCATGTTTTTTAGTTACATTGCCGTTTCTATCATCATTCTATACAAACAGTAAAGAAGAAATATGTCCAATTCTCCGTGAAGTTTGGTGTCTCTCCCGCAGTGGAATTAAATAAGAAGATCAAAGAACAAGAGTCAGAAAAAAGGTGAAAGAAGTCACACCATTGAAAATTCAAAGGCAGAAGTCAACATTTTCACCTCGATCAATGTGTTTGAAAACTCTAAAAATTAAGAGAGATTTGATTAGAAAGCTTTCAAACTGATGTGGGTTGAGATGGGATTGAGGGTGACAAGGAATTGCAGATATTTTCACTCGGGGGAAGCAAAAATAATTATGATTCACCCACCCAATACGAGAAACACGGAAGAACATGTGATTCTGTACTCGCCTTTTTCCATTTTCCATCTCTTCTTTTCCACTCCTGGCCCACTGTCGGCCGTTTGGATTTTCGGTGAAAAATTTTTACAGGAAAAAAAAAATTCATTTGGAAAAATTAGGGTCAGTTTTTGGAGGTATTTACCTCTTAAATAGTGTCAACGGGGAGGCCACAAGCTTTGTAGTTATCCCGTAGAATTGTGGTAATTTTTTATTTTATTTGAGAAAGATCACTATATTCCATGGAGATTCAGATTCACATCAATGAGGTGAGAGGACATGTAGTAAGTACACTAAGTCACTCTAAGCCCTAGATTTAGCCAATCCCATGCTACATGCTAGATGTTTGGAACTTTTAGGGATATGAGAAAAGGGAAAGAAAACTATTGTTAATCATAGAAATATAGGGATATGGGAAAAGGGAAAGAAAACTATTGTTAATCATAGAAATAATGTCATCTAAAAACTCGGCTGATCTCTATGGACCAATGCTCAAGCCTTGAACCTAAGAAATGACATTTGAAGAATTCCTTCTACTTCCAACTTGCCTTCCATTTGGTCCCCAAATAAATAAGCTCATACTGTAGAACCCTTTTTTCCAACCCAAACCCGACCCGACCAGATTTCTAACCCGATGAGTTTAAACCCGACCCGACTTGAGGAACCCTTCTTTCCAACCTGAACTCGACCCGAACTCAACCCGGGTTGGGAAAAATCAACCCAACCTTACCCTACTTTGTTTCAGGTTGCATCCAACCCGAGTTGCACCCCTACCGTAGAATAGTGGTAAGTAATGTTTGGTTGTAAACCTCGTAGAGTAGCGCTAGGGCCAGGTGTCATTACCAATTTAGAGATAGAAGAGAGAGTCAAGAGGGAGAACGAGAGAAAAAGAAAAAAAAGCATAATTTCTAGCTCTATGCCCTTATCTTTTTACTCCAGTTATGGATGAACTTACAAAGGGTACCCAAGACGAGGGGCCGTGGTGTATGTTATATGAAGATGACATAGTATTAATTGACGAAACCAAAGCAGAAGTTAATGCTAAGATCGAGTTATGGAGAACTACTTTGGAATCCAAAGGTTTTGAACTGAGCAGGGCTAAAACACAGTATATGGAGTGCAACTTTAGTAATGCAAGGAGGCGGGGTGAGGATGTAGTAAATATGAATGGACAAGAGGTATCTAAGAGGGATATCTTTTACAATCTTGGTTCAATCCTACATAAGGAAGGAGAGATTAGAGATGGTGTTAACCACAGAATAAGAGTAGATTGGTTGAAGTGGAAGCATGCTTTAGGAGTTCTGTACGATCGTAAAATACCTACCAAATTGAAGGGAAAGTTTTATAAGACATCTCTCAAAATGTTGGACCACCCAGAAGCAACATGTGGATAAGATAAGTGTAGCGGAGATATGAATGCTTAAATAAATGTGCGACCACACAAGGTTAGATCGAATTAAAAATGAAGACATCTGTAAAAAAGTGGGGGTGGCACCAATTGAAGAGAAGATGAGAGAGTGCCGCTTAAGATAGTTTGGGCATATCCAACATGGGCCTTTAGATGCTCCAGTGAAAAGAAGTGACTCATGCCAAGTTGATGGAGTAAAAAGAGGTAGGGGCAGACCGAAAACAACTTGGGTCGAAACAGTGAGGAAAGACTTGAGGGTTAGGAACATAACAGAGAGCATGACCTTGGATATGATAGAATGGAAGAAAATGATCCATGTAGACGAGGGGTGGACATGGTTCGGTTCGGTTTTGGGGTATACCCAGAACCGAACCATATATAATCAGTTCCCAGAAATTGGAACCAGAACCGAACCATATATGTTTGGAACCGAACCGAACCGAACCAGAACCATATATAATCGGTTCGGTTCAGTTCGGTTCTGGGTTTACCCAACCTTCACCAAATGTAGATATTTTGCCTAATCGTATTTATAATCGGTTCGGTCCTATTTATATATGAACTACAAAGACTAACATGCACGAATTTGGAATAATCAGGCACAAATTTGCACAAATTTGGGCAATGCAAAAATTATATATGACCTACAAACATGCACAAATTGGAATAATCAAGCACAAATTTGGGGGGTGAATTAAAATTTTAAAGGCAAAGCAACACGTTAAAGAGGGGGTGAATTAAAAGGGGGTGGGGTGATTTTATCAAGCGATGAGGCATTAGGTTTTAAGGTAAGGGTCAGTTCTCGGTTCGGTTTTTGGTTCCGGGATCCCAAACCCAGAACCGAACCGAATTTCCATCGGTTCCAGGATATCAGAACCGGAACCGAACCGAACCGAACCATATGTGCCGGTTCGGTTCGGTTCCTCGGTTCGAACAGGAACCATGTCCACCCCTAATGTAGACGGACCCAACTAGTGTGAGGATTCACTACAAGAAAGTCAACCTTTAGACATTTTTCTTTGCCTCAGTCTTTTTTATTTTTCCCTTCCCTTATACTGTGATAATTTGCTATGACATGCAGGGGAATTGAAGATCATTTGACGTTGCTCGTCTAGCTATGGATTTAAAGAGGAAGGGAAGGAACTCAGGGCCATGCCTTTTTTTATATTATTCTTGTGATTGTGTTTGAATCGATGGATGCCATTATATTGTCATTTAATGTGGAATAGTGTCATTTAAGATGGTTTATGCCAGTTAATTTGTTTCATTTATCTATGTTATGCCACTTTAGTTTATGGACCAATTACCAATGGGGGACAAACATTAGGCAAAATTATCAACATGACCCATGCTTTTCAAAAATTATCAACGGAGGACAAAAGAGATCTTGTTAGTAAAAGCTGGACGAAAATACCCTTTGGCATATACAACACGTTTTGACTTTGGAGGAGGTTTTCAAGTCTCTAGGATTGGGGTTATCAGGTATCAAAATGGGGTTACCAATTTCAGAATGGGCTTATCAAGTTCCTAAAAATTGGCCGAGGGTACTAGAGTTTTGGAAGGGGGTTTTCAAGTATTTGGGATTAGGGTTATCTAGTATCAAAATGTGGTTACCAATCTACGAATGGGCTTATCAAGTCCCTTAAAATTGCCTAAGGGTACTGGAGTTTTGGAGGGGGGTTTTCAAGTCTCTGGGGTTGGGGTTATCCAGTATCAAAATGGGGTTACCAAATTCCGAATGGGCTTATCAAGTCCCTTATGAACACGTTTTTACTTCCTGTTTTTTTCACTCGTTCATTTTCACGTTTTTTTTCTTTCTACCGTACGATTCATCTTCCTCATCCTCCATTGAAAGGGAGAAGGAGAAATGCAAAACCCTAAAACAAATGAAAAATAAAACCTAGACATTGAAAGATAGATGGGAATGAACTCACGTTTCAAATTTTTGAGTTTTCCCACCTCCATTGGTGGCTAAATGATGAAGAATATGACTGGTAATGTAGAAAAAAACAAAGTTGAAAATGAAAAAGTGAAAAAAAAAGAGGGAAAGAAGGGAGAAGAGGGAAAAATGGAAAAGCAAAACGTGTTGCTTAAGAAAAGGGCATTTTCGTCCAGCTTTTAATGAGAAGACATATTTTGTCCCCCGTTGATAATTTCTGAAAAGCATGGGTCCTGTAGCTTATATAGATGGCATCGTAGTATATCACATCAAAATTGCATTGTAGCTTATATACAGGTGTATACTGGCTTATACAGGTTTTGCTTGTAGTGCAGATTTCAAAAAAAAAAAAAACAAATCACCGGCTGTCACAAAACCTTCGGTGAATATATTCTTTATTTTAGCGGCAGTACTGTAATATAATAAACACCGACAGTGATTATAATCATCGGTGAATCAGACAAAATAAGACGACATAAATGCGAATTTCACTGACTGTGTTGACCGTCGGTGTATATTACAGCGACATTTTATAAAACCGTCGTTGAATAATTTACTTTTGATTTAGGGACGCTGAAATTAGCAACGTTTGGAGAAAACGTTGGAGTAAGTTATACCGACATTCAAGCTTATTTTCACTCACGTCGGTAAAAGTCCTTTTTCTTACAATGATTAGACTTAGTCAAATTGAGCCGGGTAGATCCTTTCACCTTCTTCATGAAAATTTTCTAAAGGATTCATTAGCCGACTCCAACTAGTTTGGGACAAAGGCTTAGTTGAGTATTTTGGTCACAAACTGATGGCACGACCTGATTTGCAAATCTCTTTCGGAGGTGACTACTCTATTTACAAATTTAAATTTCAAACTAGAAGATTATCTTTGCAAATAGAGCAAAGTAGAAGACTTCTTTTTGCAAAAAAACCCAAATTTGTTTTTGACCCATTTTACATCTTTTCCATTCCTGGCCCACTACTTGCCATTTGGATTCGGGGTGAAAATTTTTACAGATAACAAAAAACAATTCTAGAGAACTATTCATTGGGAAGAGGTACATGTAGATATTGAGCAGTATGTAGAGGAATGTAACCCAATTCAAAGAACAGAAATTTTCAATTTGGAAATAGAAACATCCTTTGAGAAATTATTTCTAATTTCCAATTGGGAAATGATATATTGGCCTTCTTATCTTCCCAAGTGTAGAAAAGAGGGTGAATAGATAATTTCCCTTTCCAATTACAGAGAAATCTCTTAAAAAAAGGAAGCTTTCTACGGGAGTTTTTGGTTGATACACGAAATACGAAAAAGGACAGGTTATAACATAGGGAAACGCTATTTGCCGTACACTGAGAGGAGAAATTGGGAGTTGGATTTTGACAGAGACAAGAGTAAATCGACTTCGAAATTTGAGAACAAGAGACAAAACCATTCTCCGTGCAAAAATAATAATTTTTTTTTTATGGTTTCTATCGTGAGATGGAGAAAAGATATGATTCTCAGTGTAGTTAGGGGAGTCGATTTATCATTTTGGGGGGTCGATTTATCACTGCCCTGTAGTTATTCTATCTTCTCGTAATAATTACCGGGATTTAATACGTGCAGTGCTCGTCAAGTCCAGTATTTTTTTAGAAAGTACAGTGGGCCTACTTCACCGGATGATCCAAACTGTTCATTTGTTGGCCACAACCTAAATAGGCTATACACCACAGATCATTTCATTAGGATGATCCTAGCCCTCAGATCTGCAGAGGTCATCCTTTAAATTAATCTATGTACGGATGCAACTCGGGTCGATTTTTGGGAATTCGTGTTGAGCTTTTACCTTAAAATCGGGTCGGGTTTGGGTGGATTCCTATTCATTTTTTTTAGCAAAAGCTCAACCCGACCCAAGTTGCACCCCTAAATTTATGGTGTATAGCCTATTTAACACGAAGGGACATAAGCATCTAAGTATTTTTCCTAATGAGCCAAGACCTATCTTGTTCTTGTAGAAAATCAAATATCAAAGCACAAGAGATACCACTTGTAGAAAGCAAGATCAAAGCACTAAAAGCAAAAACCCACAAAACCACAAGATCACACAAGAGATGAGATAGAAAATTTTCTCTTTAAATAATCCTTATACTGTATATAAAGCGTGAATCATGGGTTAAATTCTACCTCACTTTTTCATTTTTTCCATTCATGTCCCACAGCTCAGCACAGTACCTTTTTCCTTGACATTTCTGATTTTCCTTAGGGGTATTCTCGGCATTCATTTTGGGCAATAAATACCCTAGCACAAGCGTCGAAAAAATAATGCCACCTGTTAGCACAGTCGTACTATAAAGGGAAAACCGTGGGTTTTACTCTTCCACCCTTTCGTATGAATTCCCATCGTGTCCCGGAGGACATTTATGTCATTTCAACAAAAACTAACAAGTGCTACTGATAAACTCACTCTCTCTTCGCTTTTTGTGCAGCGTCTCTCTCTCTCTCTCAACTATATTCCATGGAAATAGGCATTGCCCATCTCTCTCCTACTGCTCGGAGAGTTATGGGGTTTATTTTTATGGAAATGCCTATTTGCAGTAGGGCCGAACAAATGAACGGTTTGGATTGTTGAACAAGATGCACCCAATGAATTTTCTAATGAACAAACATTATGTGGTGTCTGTATGTAGGTCAAAATATGTTTTTTTTTAAGCTATGGTGGGCCCACCTTGTTCAAAAACCTAAAACATCAGTTGTTGAGGCCCAACAATTGAATGGTTTAGATCTTTGATCCAGGTGGGCCTACAACAATTTACAAACACCGTATAATGTGTATTTGAAAAAAAAAATCACTTGGCCCCACATTATTAAAACATCCAAACCGTTCATCTGTTGGGCCTCAACAGAAATTGGCCCTGCTCATAAAATCTTCTCCGTGGTATGATCCTAACTCTCCGATATGTAAACGTACCACACCATAAATAAGCCTCTATAGATCGAAGTGTTGGGATCATTTCATGGGGATTATTTTTATGAAAATGCCTATTTACATTGGGCCCCAAGAAATTAACGGTTTGGATTTTCAAACAAGGTAGGGAAAAAATGAATTTTTTAATAAATACACGTTATGTGATGTCCGTATGTAGATGCAGCTAAATTTGTTTTCCTACGAAAAACGTGCAACCACCTTGCTCAATTATCTAAACCATAAGTTGTTGGGGCCGAGTGTAAATAGGCTGCACCAATAAAAATGCTCTCCATAGGATGATCGCGGCCATCCTATCAATGGAGATTTTGATGTGGTGCAGCTCATTAGGATCATCCAACATAGATGATTTTTGGGGCACAGCCTATTCACATTAGGGTCCAACATATGAATGGATTGGATTGCTCATATTCAGACAGTAGGTGGATCTTTAGCTTAAATGGTAAAGCCCTTGGGAAATGAGGTCTGACCACAATGTTCCCAAGAGGATGGTGGTTCGAATCCACCAAGAGATTTAAACTTTGCAATCGATTTTACTGAAACTTATGAATTTTATATGTTGGCTCCCCCTTTCGATCTATGTTTTCTGCCATTAGGACCAGGTTGTTCGATATAATGCTTATGGTTTCTATTTTTTTTATTATGTAACCTGAAGTATTATTGTTTCTATGATAATAATTGAAATTAATCCTTTTAATATATTTTTCCAGCAAGATCATTGGGATCTAACAATTGGTTCCATCTGGAATACTATTGTGTCGCTTGTGCTCATCAAATTTGTTGTTAAGATGAGTCACCAATACAGCTCAGAGGTTTCTCAAGAAAGAGCAGGACTTAGAGTTGGCCACTTTAACTAACAAGTTGTCAGCCACAAGCCAGTCCAATGCTGGGGCCGATCACGAATCTGCCATTGCTTGTAGCAATTGTACCTTTTGGAATGTTATTCTTTCGGCAAATGCTATGCCTTCATTCTTCAAGTTGTGCCTTCTCTCTCAGAGATGCTATTACCCATTTATGAATATCTCAATATCGTTCTACTTGTGAGTATTTAGTTACCATTAAATTTGGGCTTGTTGTCTTCAGAGAACCAATGAGCTTTAACGAATATTATTTTTATAGATATCAATCGAGACGCACCGTGGTTTCAATTAAACTTATATAACTATTATAGAACTTAATTTGTGGTTACTCTTACAGGAAATTGATTGCACGTGCAACGCCCGTGCATTTTTACTAGTACTTCAAAACCAAAAACCGTACACCATTTCTCTGGGTGTTTTTCACTTCACTTATTCCTCTCTGCCTCTAGCTAATTAAAGTCCAACACCAATTAAGAATCTTACTCCTCTAACCACTTTCTACAAACTACAAATCTTAAACAAACCTCAACTCTTAAACTAATTAACCAAAAACAGCTAAACTAATTAGGATTTCTAGTTTGACTAGAATATGGACTCATACCTGCTCATGTCGGCCCGCACCATGCCGGTCCGGTCCCTCCGGCGTACGTGTAGAGTCAGTGTTGACTCTCAACTGTTCTAGCTCAATAGAAGATTCTTGATGGAGTCTGAAGCTACCCACTGAGTGCCAAACCATTCATACATATAAGAACATATATGACTCACCTCTTTGCAATGGGTGAATATGTGATTTATAGATTCTTCCTATAGAGAGCAAAGGATGCATTTGTTCATCAGTGAGATATTGCGTCTTTTGAGCTTGTCCATCGTATTGATTTTTTCAATACTACTATCCGCGAGAAAGCTTGGATCCTAGTTGACACTAGAGAATTCCAAACCTCAAGCCATAGAAATGGAGAAGCCGGGAGGAGACTAAGAAACCTGAAAAATTGCCTGACCAAGAAGAGACCTCTTGGATCGGGGGTCCAAATACCACAATCATCATTATCTTACATGATGAAATACTTTGTTTGTTGCCAAACTAAAGCAATCAACATATGACGTCCAAAATTCCTATTAAAAACAATATCCCAAACTATTCTACCCCCACCCTTTTATAACTCATATATACTATCATTGTTTTTTGTTGCAATCCTATAGAGACTTGGGAAAGCACAGGATAAATGACAGACCTATCCAAATGTTACTCCAAAACCCCACTCTTTTCCCATCCCTCATCCTATAGCTAATTCCTTGGTTGAAACAATCAGACAATGCAAAAATAGATTTCCATGCTCCTGAGCCTCGACCTCTACCTATTCTACGCACATCCCACCCATCTTAGAATTACCACAGGTAATTACATTGTAAAACAACAGAAATAACCACAGGTAATTACACTGTAAAGAAGAAAGAATGACCTATAGGTTGAGTCGATGCACGAATCTAAATCCGTTCTTCTTAAAGCAAATATAACCGCATATTCGATGAATGATAATGCATATTGGTTCTTCAGCATATGCCTCAAGGATACAATGGTGTCCGCGCTCCACGATGTGCACTCAAACAACCTTGTTGCTTAGCGAACACACCTATGTTTGCCTTGACCAGAGAGAGAATAAACCAGGGAAAATTTTAAAGAATGCAAGTAGAAGTATGTATATTTATTAGTGAAGAGATACTTTTCTTCAAAGTTAAAAATATACATGACTTTTGTATAAAAATTAATAACTAAAATTCGAATTTCTAAATAAATTAAGGAAAAAGTAACACCTAATGTAATTTTGGGGGAAGGATTCTGCGCGTATCGGATATATGTGAAAATATTGTCTAGATTCCATGGCCATGGGCTTTGCAACTGGCACACGATAAGACGTTTGTTGAATTACATTCTATAATAAAATGAAGTTGATGGCTATTTTAACCCCAAACGATGGTTCTATGAAGCTAAACCCTTCTCTTATAGCCCTTTATCTTATACATAGGATTTTCATTGGGCAAGGACCATATGAGTCCCCCATAATGTTCTACAAAATCAATGGTCAAGATTTCACATACATGTCCTCATGTGGGACCCTAAAAAATGACCTTGAGTGTAAACTCCCCCCTACTCTTTCTCACTTATAATACATCCACCTTCTCGAGAAACTCCCGAGAAAACAAACCTCCCAAGAGCCCGTTACCGACTCCTTCACAAGCTTACGCCAGCCTCATAAGCCTTTCCTATACGTTATAGCCTTTTAGCCTTTCTCTTCTGAGAGTGACACGAGACCCCGTATCTCTCCCCAGAGATTGCCTCATCTTTTACTCTCTCTCTCTCTGTAATCATAAGACTTACCTCGTTCACCCCACTATATATATATATATAGTGGCAAAAAGTTCTTTCTCTTCAAACCCAATATTTAATTTCCTCAATGGCAATAACAAGTGAAGCCTCTTCTTCCCAACCTCACAAAGAGAAGAAAAGACCCAAACAGAGAAATGGGAATATGAAGCTCTCAACAGACCCTCAAAGTGTTGCAGCCCGAGAGAGAAGGCATAGGATAAGTGAAAGGTTCAAAATCCTACAGAGTTTGATTCCTGGAGGGAGCAAAATGGACACTGTTTCCATGTTAGAAGAGGCCATCCATTATGTTAAGTTTCTCAAAACACAAATTTGGCTTCACCAAGCAATCATGCCTTTCCATGACTCTTCTCTTTCTTTTGACCCCTCTTCACTTTCTCCTCACCATTCCCATTCACATTACTCCCCCTTGGCAATTACATTACCACCACCACCACCTTCAACTCCATTCCAGCCTTCTTTCTTTGATGGAGATTCTACCCATGTTAATTCCTCATGTTTCTTTTGATTACTAAAGGCTGTTTTGGTATCTAACTTTTAAACTATTTTGTCTCAGACCATGTTTCTTAGAGAGAATTTGATGTCTAAAAGCTCTCTCTCTCTCTCTCTCTCTCTCTCTCTCTCAAATGAAGCTGCATGAGTATGTAACTTTGTAGAAAGTTGTTCTCTATATATAAGACTTATTGTCATGTCAGTTGTCTTGCTGATTCTCTTGTATAGGTTTTTTTTGTGGGTTTGGTAAATTACTGATAGAATTGTAGTTACCATGATAGAAAATGAATGAAGCACTAGGGCCTCATCTAGTTTTTATAAATTTTAGATAGGTTTTTTATGGGTTTTACTGATTCTCTTATTTAGGGTTTTTTCTGGGTTTGGTAAATTACAGACATATAGAATTGGCTCTCTTTGGATACATCAACAGTTTCTTTCATTTACTCTACCCAGGCTTTTCCATCATTTCCACCCAAAAGAGACTGCAAAATGAAATCATTTTGATAAAGACAAGTAAAAAGGGGTGAAAATATCAGTCCTCATAATCTTTTATGGAAATGATTTTGAATGTACAAATGATTGTTTGCAGAGTATACTGATACTTGCACTACCGTGTTTTGTTCACTCACCCTGTCTTTTCCTTTTTAATTGGCTTCTTAGAGCCTTTTGGGAATTGTAACAAGACACTTCCGCAAAACCTTGTTTGTTTTGAATTATGAGAACCGATTGTGAGTTCAAAACTGATTATTGGACTCAATCAAACGTAAATTTGAGCCCAATAATCAGTTTTGGACTTTTAGCCTCACAATCAGTTCTAAAAATCCAAAACAGGGCCTTCATGTCCCATTGTTGAATAAGATTACATCAAATTTGTATTATTTGTAAATAAGCACCATTTTTTAGGCGTCCAAAGATGCCCTAGGTTCTAATATAAACGAACATCTTCATAATCACTTCTTTAATTTAAAATTCTAGTGAATGCCACTCATGATTAAGGCTCGCATCCACATTTATGTCTCTTATTACTGCACCTCTATTTTAATTTCTCTTCTTTTTATTCTTTTGGGAATTGTATTCAGGTGGTTCAACCGATCCACCTATTTTACTGTCACACCCAGTCGGATCCCCTGTAGGTTATACCTCTATCCTGTAGGTTATACCTCTATCGGTGGCTGTCTCTAGCAAATTCACAAATCATCTTCAATCGAACCTCAAGTGTTGGGGGTTCCACGCAAAAGCAATAGTCCCACATCGGATGTCTGAAATGGATGTGGATGGGTTATAAGGGAATGGGCACCTTCCCTCTGACGATAGCTTTTAGGGGTGAGTTCTACCCGGTTAAATTCCCTACAAATGGTATCAGAGCTGAGGCATGGTAACTCCCAGAAAGATGTCGGTAACCCCGGTGTGCCTCCGAGGATGATGGAATTCCCTCGGAGAAGATCTCGTAGTTCCTACGTCGCCAATCCGTGGAGGGACGAGATTGTCCACATTGCTTCCGCGTGGAGGGGGAGATTGTTGGGGGTTCCATGCAAAAGCAATAGTCCCACATCGGATGTGTGAAATGGATGTGGATGGGTTATAAGGGAATGGGCATCCTCCATCTGACGGCTAGCTTTTAGGGGTGAGTTCTACCCGGTTAAATTCCCTACACTAAGGATGTCCCGGGTCCTACTTACGTTGTATACATTTAGGGTGTGATTTGGATTATCAGAATTAGGTGTGGGAATATGGATATGATTTCAAGTCTAGCATTTTGGTTTGGAGAAATAATGGAATCAAGAGGGTGAAATTGACACCACGACTGAATTAGAGAGGAGGGAGAGAGGGAATGTCGGCATTCTGATTCCCACCTCAACAGATAGCATTCTGATTCTGATTCTACTGAGGTTGGAATGGAATTTTATTAGAATTTACATGAATTATATGTTTTCTCGACACGATCCTACTACATTCTCCAACACGACCCCACATTTTACTGACAGGACCCCAACTTTCACCGATTTAACTCCACATTTTACTGAGTCGACCCCGACTTTCACCTAGTCGACCCCACATTTTACCAACTCGACCCCAAATCTGGCCGAGTTGACCCAACATTTCACCATTTTTCACCATGTTGACTTTTTCGATCGGATTTTTTGTAATTTTTGAAAGGTGTTTTTACGGTAAGAGAGTGTTTTTTTAAAGAAAGTTTTTTTTTTTGCTTCAAGTTAGGTGTTTTAAAAGGAAATATTGATTTTTAACAAGCGTCTACTAAAATGGGAAGTGATATATCCGCCCCTTTTCATTACTTGGGACACCCAGTTGCAGTGTATCAATGAAGTCAGATGGGTAGATGTACTTCACGTTAGAAGAATTCAACGGATTTGATTGCCACGCACACTGCAGTTGGCGGTCCCATGTGATGAAAAGGGGCGCACTTATCATTTCCCACTAAAATTTAGCTGTATTAACTAAAAAAATGGAGACTCAAGTAGATATATTATGGTAATCAACTTTATCTTACTAAATTTATTCATTTGCAATTTTGTTAGTATTTATCTATGATATTCATGTAAATGTTTTTAGGGTTTTGTTAACGAGTCCCCCTGTAAATTTACATGGCTTTTGAGTCTTTTTTTCTCAAACAATGTATACATTTACATTTTCAATGCAACGAGTGCCCCCTCACTTCCTGTTCACCGAATCTTGTTGAGAATTAGATATTCAAATTCTCGAAATTTTATTTTGTGATTCACATTAGAGACATTTTGTTTCCGCTGACATAGTCGTATGATACTTCATCTTTTAATTATCCATCAAAGTGTAAGATAAAAGAGGTCCTTGATTCTAACATTTTCCCACACCCAACAAACAGTTACGGGCACATGTCTTAGAGTGATATGAGCCACACACAATTAAAAGGAAATGTTGAAAAGAAGCGCAACTAAACGCAAATGTTAAAACAAACTCATTAATTAATAAGAACACAATTGTAGCACTACAACAAACTACTAACCGTTACAAAAAAGGCACAGATAAATTGATAAAATGATAGAAGACAGATAGCTTGAAAACTGAAAAAATTAGCACAAAATAGTCGGTGAAGATTTCATGTCTAAATGGGCAAATATAGAATATTGTCACCCAAATATCGCTAACTTTGCAGTGTAGCTTGTATAGTTTAGGGCCATGTCAGGTAAAATTCAGGTCACACTGGGAAAAAGTGGGGTCGTGTTGATTTTTTCCTGACACGACCCCAATTTTCAGCTACTCGACCCTACTATTACTGAAACGACCCGAGATTCCACCACCTTAAGCCTTCTATCGGGGGCTCAAATAAGTTCAGCATTCGAGCCAGACTCCAAATTAAGTTCACCTACTCGACCAGATTTTTTCACAAGTCGACCAGATTTCTTCCTTAATTATTATACGACCGGCTTTCTTCGACCATGTTTTGAGTTTTTAAGTTCGGTTTGATTACATTCTTCATCGATGAGGAGAAAAGTTTAGAAATTTACCTTTTGCCAACCGACGGGTGGCGGTCCTTGTAGGGACAACGTAGAAAGGAAGGAACCCTCGTTTGGTGGCGCTTTCTAACTGTATCAGAAGAAGAAACACATAGCATAAGGAACCCGCGTTCGGAGAAGATGAAGGAAAATGACTACTCTCATACACATACAGTTGAGGTAATAGGTGTTTTTTTTCTTGCACGACGCCATCCGAAGGAGAGAAGAGTTGAAAGTATAAGCCACCCATAATTTCAGAAATAAAATGCAATTTCTGGGTTGTATTCCTAAAATATCATCATTGTATCTATCAATGCAGATCTTCTCAAGAGTAGGTTTATGAGTCCAAACCAATATATAAAGCTGCTTGTTAAACATGCATGACTATTTAACAGAAATAAATAGCTCCTGGTTGGAATCATATGTATGTTGTAAGTGATATATTCGCCCCCTCTTCTTCTAGGGCCACCATCTTGTAGTGTTAAAGAGGAGTCATAAATACACTAGAGGGGGTGGCCCAGGAAAGAAAAGGGGGCGAATATATCACTTCCCATATTCTAAACCCTATTTCAACCTGTCATTTCATTAATTACTAATTAATGAGGAATAATCACCTTCATCCACTTCATGGGTCTTATCATATTCCTCTTAACTTCAATGCAACATGGAAGTTCTGAAAAAAAAAATCTTCATATAGAAAATAAAATAAGTAGAGTCGATGTTTTTAAATAAATTACTTAATATTTCTTATCCACTTGCTAATTATTAATGTGAGGCAGCTTACAGAATCGCCCTCCCCAAAAATCTTCATTATACAGGGGTTTTTTCTTATAATAATCCTTTTCCCACTGCTTAATTGTAATTTAATCGTTTTTTGTCCTGCTTATTATAATATAATCATTTCTTGTCCTACTTAATTGTAATTTAACTATTTCTTGTCCTATTGTAAAAGTTAAAAAACTTCGAAAACATTTTCTTATATAGTTTCTTGATATTTCTTTCATGAAGTAAGTATTTCATCCTATGTTTTTTAAATTGAAGTGGGACCCACATGGTCCAATGATCCAAACTATTCATTTGTTTCGCCCCAACTTAGATAGGCCGTATGCCAAAAATTATTTCCATAGGATGATCCAAACCCTCTGATTTATAGAAATCACTACAGATCGGAGGGTTAGGACCATCCGATGGAGATGATTTTTTGGGTACGGCCTACCAAAATCAGGGCTTGACAAATGAATGATTTGGATCATTGAACCATGTGGGTCCCAGCATTTTTTCCAGATGTTTGTACCTACATGTGGACACCATAAGAATTGAAATAAACTTCCTATGATGATTCTTATTCCACTTTCCCTGTGAATGGAATGAAAAAATTCTAATAAAAATTTAACTTCAATGGGGCAGAATAAGAACATGTCTTGGGTCATTCCGTTCATATTTTGAGTAAAATGTCAGAATCAGGCAGAATCAGAATAGGATGCCGATTCAAGTACTTGATTTCGGCAATCCAAATGCACTGAGGTATAATTTCATAGTATGGTGAATACGATAGTTACTCGAGACTATTCCTTACCAAGCTAGCTGAGATCCCTCTCCTCATATCAGCTTTCTCATGCTCTTATTTTTAGGGTTTAAAACTTAAGGTGGGACAACTTATTATGAAATCAACAATAGCAAGTAAACAAGTATTGAATAAGTGATTATTCAGGTTTTGTCCAAAAAAAACCTATTATGAAATCAAATAGGCCCTAGATGTTCCTTTACAAGCCATGCCCCATAAATAAATGTCGAACCAACTACTCCAACACCTTCAATAAATATGAGTTCAGTGAAGTGAAAGCTTTATATCTCACATGCACTTGCTCCAGCTTCTCTTCATTAAATATAGGGAAATGATACTTTATTTTACTTTAATATATCAAAGAGTGCCATTATAAAAAAAAAAAAGGAGTGCAAATATCATTTCCCCAACCCATCAAAATCAGACCTAAACTGTGTGGAACTCTCAAGAGGAAAATTCCTTAAAAAGTCTTCTGTCGGTCCATATGCCAAAACCCAAGAAATGTAAATAATCTCTTAGGTCCATGGAAATACCAAAAATATCCATCTTGCATTAATGTTGTGAAGTGAAAAAATTTTAAAAAAAAACCATCCCATTCCAGGGGTAGTTCTGTCCAACTACAAAAACTAACATGAAAACCTTACATAATAGAACATACATCCTAGTTAAGTGTATGTACTTGTTTTCCTTTATCATACAAAATAGGAAGGCCTCTTAAATGAAAGCTCTGGTGAGCATGGGCCAAAAACATGTCTTCTTCTACCTCACTCCCATCCTCTTCAAACTATGATCCATGGCCTCTGAAGAACCTGAATCCTTTCATTGGCACTACCCAGACCTCGACGGGAAGAACTTCAAATTCCATGGCCGAACCCTCCTTATCACAGTCATCCTTTTCACCACTCTACTCTTCATCACCTTCTTATGTATATACGCGAGATGGGTGTGTAGGTACCGGCAATTAGCCGTGGCTAGCACGCACGTTGACCTGAATCCGGCAATGGGTGCGCCACTGGCGGCGGCGGGTCTTGACCCGGCAGCGATCGAAAGCTTGCCGGTGTACGTGCACCGATCGTCGGCCGACGAGGCGGATTGTTCTATATGTCTTAGTAAATTTGAAGAAGAGGAGAAGATTAAGGTGTTGCCTAATTGTCACCATGCTTTTCATCCTATGTGTGTTGATAAGTGGCTAAGTACTCAATCGAGTTGCCCTATGTGTAGGGCGTCTTTGGTGGAGTTTGTAGTGTGAATTTGAGAGAGAAAGGAGAAGGGAAGGGAGGTTTTTGGAGATTTGAGAAGAAGAAGGAGAAACAAGATGGTGAGGAGTAGGACGAAAGCTTTAGAGAGATGAACCACAACAATGTCTTATTGTGACAAGTGTGATGTAATTTTGTTATTTTTATGGGAAGAGGAGCTGTACTCTGTTGTCCGATTGTGCAAAAGGAACATGGGTTAAGGGTTTCTTTAATATTTTGTGTCGTTAAGCACTTGTGTGGGGCCACCAAGATTCCTTAATAAATGATCTCTCTCTCTCTCAATATAGTTTTACCTCTTTCTTCGTGTAGGAAAATGTGAGGTCGTGTCGCCCCACTTTTCCAAACACTACCTAACATTTACCCGACCCGATATAATCCCGCCCCACTTTTCCAAACACGACCTAACATTTACCCGACTCGATATAATCCCGACATGATTCGACATTTTGGCAGCACGACCATGGTTTTAAATTTCGACCGAAATCCAAAATTTTGGACCAAAATTTTGGATTACGATGGAGACCGACACCGAAATCACCCAAAACCGAAACGGTCATTTACTTCGGCCGAAATTTCGGTTTTTCCGAAATTTGACCCAAAAAATCTATTTTTTTTAATATTAATTTAATATTTCACCGAAATTTAATATTGAATAAAATATTGAATTTGGGTTTTGTACCAGATTTCGGTCGAAATTTTGAAATTTCAGGGTCCGAAACCGAAATTTTAAACCTTGGGCACGACCCAACATTTCACCAACACGACCCCAACTTTCCCCGAGTCAACCCAAATCTATAACTAGCATTTGTGAGCATGCACAATTGTAAAATGGTGTGCCCCAACGTCAAGTCGTGTAGGAAAAAAGTGGGGTAGTGTAGCGTTAATTTTAGGTCGTGTTGGGAAATTTGATATTGTGTTGGTGAAAAGTCGGGTCATGTCGAGCCCACTTCGTGCGACGAACACCGGGGAGAAGGAACCCTCGATTGGAGAAGATGAAGAAGAAAAATAGCAATATTATCACACACGCATACCTTGAGGCAAAATGGTCTTTTGTACTGTACGATGCCATCCATCAGTATAAGTAGTCGAAAGTACCAGCCCCCTATGCTTCCATAAATAAAATGCAATTTCTGAGTCATTTTCCATTGCTATATATTTTTATGGTTGTGCACTTGTCTTTGCTCCGGTATGTCTCAGTGATGACAAATGCTCTCTCTTGGGTTGTGTCTTGTTTTCATTAAAAAGGAGCACTTGTAGTTTTCTAACAAGATTAATTAGGTGACCCCACTTTTTACCAATACTGATTTTTTTTTCTTTTCTAATGAGAACTTGCCAAAGGTGGATGACAACCCCAGAGGAAGATTCTAATTTGGATGACAACTCCCATCTGACCCATCCTCAGGCAAAAACATGAACTCAGAAGGGGAAACGTCGACTCTGAAACTGAAGATGAGGACTTTGTCGCAGGAGAAGCTCAACTTCCGCCAGAGGAAGACAGCCACACCCACTCTGAGAACAAACCATCATGAGTGGAGGAAGAGCTAGAGAAACTAGAATCTGGGTAAGGAGATGATAGCCCTACTCCCACTGTGGACAAACAAAAAAAAAACAAAGGACAAACCACTAAGAACAACCCACCAGAAGTTGAGGAAGAGCCGGATCGAGAATCAGAAAGCTAAGTCAAAAGATGATAGACCTCTTGGAACATTAGGGGAATATTGTCCACTCAAGCGAAAACAAGTTCGATGAGCTTGAAATTTGTTTCTTCGCCGTCGTTTCACTCATAAGTCTATAGTATTTTTGGGTCATTTGAGTCCTTCGTTTTCCGTATCTAGTGTCTTACGGATAGGGATGATGGTTTTCATACTTAAATGTATCATCTTTCATTTCATTTAATAAACCGGTAGGGGTCTCCAGCAAAACCCAGTATACCTGCCAAAAAAAATTTGCCAAAGCTGAAAACGAGTCAACTCTGGTGAGTCAATGCGTGGTCAAATTTTCATTAACTGGACTGATCAAAGGAGTTTGTTAACAGGGAAGGACAAAACTCAGACTCAGGCAAGAATTAAGTTGCCTCTCTCCACGAGCTATTGTCACTACATACCGAAATTTCTAACGGGTGGAATTTTATTGTCACCCGAGACCTATAAATGAAAAGGGTTATCTATTTTAGCAGCACCATTTGCCTAGAAATGAAGAGGGCCCAATTGGCTATATGATTAGACATTAATCGGTGGTTAAAGTGTCATAAAAAGACAAAATAGATGAAGTATACCAAGAGAAAAGAAGGGGTCCATTATATTCTCGGCCAAGGTAGCTTCCTATTTTTCTCACGGGCAGTGTTTAGAAATGTCACTTGATATTGTTCTACTTTTGATACGACCACTATTCAATCACTTCAGTTAGTCATGCATTCGAAGTGGGTGGTGCAAATAACCCCTTCTTTATCTTCTTTTAGTGATGTGTGTTTCGTTTTGTGTATATGTGAGGATTTCATTTTGTTGTGTGCATATGTGAGGATTTACCTACTTAAAGTGGGGATGACATTTTTTTCAGATACTATTGTAACTGCTCTCTGCAGCTTTTCAAAACAAAAAACTACAAAACAGTTAAAAAGAGAAGAAGAAAAGAAAAAAGTTGAGAAGAGAAGGAAAAAGTTATAGGTTTTGGTTCGACGATAAGACATATAAGATTTTATGTGGACAATAATTGATCTAAGATCAGCAGTCTAGATTGAAAATGACATTAAGAGTGAAATGACTGGAGTTACCTATTGACCACAGTGATCAGTGCATTTCATCTTCTTCAGACATTGATGGTTAGTTTAGCCTAATTCAACTACATCGGCTAAGTTGATCTGGATGGTATAGTTGGATAAATAGATTAAGCCAAATAGAGTTTAATTGTGGGTGGAACTCAAGTAGGCCTTTTCTATAAATATAGGGTTTGTCTTTGCTGTCATCTAACTTGACCAAAGGAGATCTTCCTCACCAAAGATCTGGCAAACCAGAGAGAAGATTCAACCAGGTTGATCGATCACCACCATGGCCGATCGAGATAAGTTTCTTGTTCTATTCTCTCATTTGTATTCTAGTAATTTTCATGGCTAGATCCTTAGATTAATAGATTTGTAATATTGTTTTTTTTATAGGTAAGTTGGGATCGAACTTGCGACCTCAAGGTTGAGATAAAAGGTCTCAACCATTGAGCTACAGGCCCACCCATGTAATATTGTTTTGATTAGATCTATTGTGTTTGTGATATGACATAATAATTGAATACCATGATCGTAGGTTTACAATATGGCCATTGAATACTCTTAGAGACTTTTCACCACCATTTTTTAATCTTCTTGGTGCATGGAGATTGCGTGAAGATTTTGTTTCTCCATCTTAAAGATCGGAATTCACAATTGTGATGAGAGATTGGGATTTTTTGTTCCTTGGAAGATAACTCATGTATTCCTCAAATATCTTGTATTTCCTAAAGTCCTGACCAAAAAATTGAGACATTGTAATACCCATTTTCATTAGTAGATATTTCTGTTGGATTCGCTCCGTCGGTTTTCTCTCTTTATTTGAGGGTTTTTCACGTAAATCTTTGGTGTTCTCATGTTCTTGCGCTTGTCGTGTTTAATGAATTGTCTCACTTAGAATTACTCTATTATTATCACCTATTTTTGTTGTTGGGTTTGATCCTATCATTTGGTGATTGCACACATTTTGATACTTGTTGACAGTTAGTTATTTAATTCACATATACTTGCTTTGGCTCGGCGAAAACCATACAAGTTTGAGGTGATTTGCAGTCGCATTTCTGTTGGCTATGAAACAGCCAACATGTAGAGTAGAGTGCATGACTTCAATGCCAAGAAAATATTTCAAGAGAGTCAATCTTTGACATTTTTTTGAAGAAAGACCTTCAAGAAATTGTTTCCATTAAGATTGTAAGTTGTGATAACAATATCATCAACATACACGAGGATGAAAGTAGACATGGCGTCATTGGCATTAGTGAAAAGAGAATAATCGGCCTTGGTTTGTCAAAGGTCAGCATTTTGAAGCGTAGAAGAAAATTTTTGCAAACCAATTTTGAGACTTGTTTAAGCTCGTTTAAGGATTTGTTAAAGGTTTAAGGATTTGTTCAAGGGTCAGACGCGTTTCACCCCTTATGAGAAAAAACTAGTGGAATGGTAATATAGATCTCTTCATTGAGGTAACACGTAGTTCATGTTAAGTTGAGGATGATGTGACCAATTCCTAATGGCAAAAATGGCAAGGAGGCAACGAACAGTAACAAGTTTTACCACTGGCACAAAAGCTTCCCAGAGATGGATACACCCACGGGGTTGGGTATATCCTTTAGCCACAAGACGCACTTAAGGTTGTTATAAAGACCTATTTTCCAATTATGAAAGAAACTTTAAGGCTCTGTCATAAATAGTTATATTTCCAACTATGAAAGTGAGCAACTCAAAAATAAAGTCCCTAAGATAAATTGCCCAAGGAATTGGATTGTGATGACTTTGCACAGAAATGGCAACAAGTTCAGATGACTGAGCAAATAGAACATGTATATTTTTTTTAATGTCCAAGAAATATCCATACAGACAGAACAGGAATTCTTCAGCTTACATTCAACCAATGATTCCCTTCAACCATGTATGAATTCATCATCTACTTTCCAGGTCTAGATTGTGCTCTGAATCTTTAACAAATCACAACATTGATAAGAGGGTCTATATTTTTGTTCTTTACGTAGTGTATATTATTACCCCGGGATGTACACGTAAAATCTACAACAGGTTCCAGCTTGTGCTCCAACACTGGAAATTATAGATGGATTTGAACATTATGTCTTGATCTTTGTTTGAACACAAAACATCAGTTCTGTTGATGTACTTTGTTTCAAAGTGTGACAAAAACCATGTATGAAGTAGAAGAAAAACTCTTGTCAGTTAGACATAGTAGATCATACCAACCTCAAGCAAAGAAGTGTGAGGAACATTCAGAACCACATCAGGGTCCCTGCAATTTTTGCTAAGAAAAGCATAGACAATATTTATCGCAAATTTCTTGATCAGGGATGATGATATCTTTGCCTTGGCACATGAGTGCCCAAGAATATATGCCACCCCAGATTCTTTGGCTTCCATGATCTCTAAAGACTCATCTCTGAGAACAGAATTCTTCAGAAACCCACGCTCAGTTTCCATTGCTTGTATGTCCGACGAAGATTGGGTATTCCCATCATTAGGATAGACAAAAAGAGGGAATCGGTTATTACTATTTTCACCACTTGAGATCCCAAATTCACAAGATGATCCAATCTCTGATCTTAGCGCACATTCTTCTCGTTCCGTCTCAACATATTCAATAATTGTGGATACTAATCTATTCTCAAAATCATAGTTTTCTTGTTGTAGATCCTTGTACCCATACCTTACTATGCATCTGAACATACTGTACTCTTTTGGCCCAATCCTACTTATAAGAAACCGTTCTCCTTGGCAAACATGTGGAACTTGAACAGATTTGATACACACGAAAACTAACACCTGATGAAAAGCAGGCAAGTTTGTCACAAAGTGTCCAAACACGGCCGGCACCCCTGTGACTAGATTAGTGTAGATAAGGCCAATTCCAGGAACACGAACCATGCCTAAGCTAGGCCCGGAAGCCAAAATCCTTTTCACTGAGACCCTGTTCTCCATATCGAATTCATGTTTCTTCAATGTACCATAGTTCCATACATACATGATGCCCATGAATATTAACGACAGAACGAGAGGAATCCATCCCCCTTCGGAGACCTTGATAAGGGATGCTGAGATGTATAATAGTTCAATTGATCCAAAAAAAACTAGAAATGTGAGAGAGATGCTTATATTTTGCTTCCAGACTATTATTATCACCAAAGACATCAAGCAAGTTGTCACAAACATAACAGTTGTGACTGAAAGCCCTGCAATTCAGGCAAACCAGTCTGATTATTCGTTCATGAAAACTCTAAAATAATTTTTTTTTATTTTTTTTTGAATGATAACACTCTAAATAAGTTCACATTAAAATTTATATGCATCCTATTAAAAGTTTAGGATCATACCATAAGCATGACCAATCATGTTGCTGTCCCTTAATCCAATCATGACAGATAAACACAGACACATGAGCATCCAATTGACTTCTGGGATGTAGATCTGCCCGTATATTTGACTTGAAGTATGAATGATCTTCACGCGAGGGAAACAACTTAGTGCACAACATTGGCTCACCATAGAGAAGGTTGCTGATATGACGGCCTGACTTCCAACAACAGATGCACAAGTAGCCACTATGAACACCGGCCAAAATACAGGTTCTGCATGATAAGTTGGACTTGAGTAAGTAGAAAGAGGAGATAATTAAAGTGAATTATGCATATTGGTGTTAAACAACCAATTACTCCAAAATCTTAATATGTTATAGTTGGTGTTCTGTAATCATTTATACTTCAACACTCCCCCTCACACGTGGCCCCTCTTTTTTTCTGGGTTGGCCGTACACGTGGCACATGTGGCCCTCTTTTGGGTTGGCCTTACACGTGGAGTTTTTAATATAAAGGAGTCATTGGGTTTTGAACCCAGGACCAACCGTGAGGCAATAGGTGTGATACCATGTTAAACAACCAATTACTCCAAAGGCTTAAGCTGTTAAGAGTTGGTGTTATTTAATCATTTATACTTCAACAATGGGTAAACTGAAAAATAGGGATATTACAAGTATATCTTACCTGGTATGGCTTTATAGAAGCTTCTCTGAATATCTTCATGGTGCTTTGAGAGAAATGCAGCCTCGCCCATATACGCAAGTACCAAACATGGATATACTAGAAATGTGAAAGCAATCTGTCGTACACATACTGTAAGTTCAAGTTCGCATAATATCGCAACAACTAACATGAGTTATCAGCAAGAATATGCCTTAACCTTAATTGAGAATGGGGAGAAATGGCCCAAATCAGCAAACATTGTCTCTGCACCTGAAACAATTATTTGTTTTTTTGTATCAGGTGAACTAAGTGATGAGAAGATTTAAGAAATATAGAAATGTTAAAGAGCTACCTGTAATGCAGAGCACTATTCCCCCTAATGACACCCACCCTTCTAAGCCAGTGCTCCTGAGGAACCTAAACATATAGAGCGGAGAGAGTGCACGGAATATACTTGGATTCCATCGAAATATGTTATAAATACCGATGCCACTAATACACAGAAGCCAAGCTGTTACAATGGGTGCGAACATGAAAGCAACCCTGTGTGTTCCATGATGCTGAAGTGAGAATAGCCCCACTAAAATGACACAGGAAATCATAACAACATAATCTGGAAAGAGGAACAAATGTTAGCCATTAATTACAAAGAAACTAATGGGATTTGCACATCCATCTTTAAAGGGAAGAAGTGAGTGCTGGTGAACTTACTCTCATGAAGTTCTGAGATTTTTACTCTAATGCCCGATACTGCTGAAAGAACTGATAAAAAAAAGCAGATCTTTTGAGTCTGACAGAAAATTAACATTATGTCCCAAACTAAAACACGAGCATCAGGGGTAGAAGAGATTGAAGAGTTTTTTTTAAAGCCTCTTAGCCATCCAAATGTCCTTCATAGATTACAAAGGTTTGAAGGAGATACACTGAGATCGGTCATTGTTTGTGTGATTTGGACAGTAGCTCGATCAACAGACCAGATCATCAACCGATATGCCAAATCATCGATCGAGAGAAATGGTCATCGGTCGAGAAATTCAGTCTTTGATCGATGAATGGCGAAGAGTATATCTGGACAGTAATGGATAGAAGGCAATTCAGCCATCGATCGATGACTGATGCAGAGCAGTTATGGCACAACTGTTTTTAGTAACTTTTGTCTTTAGCCTTTCAGATTTTTGTTGGATGCTTCCTTGTATATTTAGGAGCCTATTTCTATGCAATTACCTTTTAATTGTAGATTATGTTTTTAGGTTTTCTTTGAAGGGTTTGTAAGCCTGTAGAGAGGTAAAACTCAAAAAAGAGATCTAGAGGGGACTTTTGAGTTTTGACCAGTTTATATAGTGAAGTTGTTCTTCTTAAAGTTGCAGCCTCCAAATTTGATTTATCTTGTGGATTTCTAGGGGTTCAAGTAAATCCTCACATCTTTCTTCTTTTTTTACGTTTTTTTTTGTGAAGTTCAAGAACTGATTTCTAGCTGTCGGGCAATCAGTTCCATAAAACTTATGTAAAACAGTGAAGATCAACAAGCTCCTAATCAGATGACAACAAAATACATACCATTTATCTGATCGAGTGTAAATAAATCTACAATACTAGTGATCTAAATATTCAGTTACCTGAGATTGCGGGGGTGAGTACGCCATCGCCAATTGCCATACAGGTTCCAAATAGAACAAATATCAACAACCCATTACGGAATTTTGGGTGCTTCTCAAAAAATGCTTTCAGCATAGAGCTCTCCCATGTGTCAGATTCTCCTTCCATCCCATATGCAGACAATTTCTCATCAACACTTTGTTGATTGGGTAGAATGCATAGTCTAGCATGTCTGCAGAGCAGCGAGTACAATGCGAAACTTCCACCTGCACTATTAGTGTTGAAGTATAAATAATTAAATAACACCACAGCTTAAGCTTTTAGAGTAATTGGTCGTTGCATATGGTATCAAAGCTATTGCCTCATGGCCAACCCAAAAATAGAGGGGCAATACGTGAGGGGGAGTGTTGAAGTATAAATGATTAAATAACTCCATCTCTAACAGCTTAAGCTTTTAGAGTAATTGGTTGTTTCACAATAAATGGGCAGATGATCCAATGAAATAGAAAAAGAAGAGTGATATCGATTACATATGGAAAGACAAAATCGTACCTTCACCATTGTCATCAGCTGATAACAGGACAAAAATGTACTTGAAAAGTGGGATGAGAGTGAAGGTCCAAAAGATAAAGGAAAGCACACCATATACCTCTTCATCATTCTCATGAAGGCTCAACTTTCCTGAGAAGGCACTCTTGTAAACATAGAGAGGTGAGGTACTGAGGTCACCATAGACCACTCCAAGACTCTGATAAGCAAGTGTTAGCACAGCCTTGCAGGAAGCCCTCTTCAAGTTCTAGTTCATGACACAAATTTGTTCATGTCAGAAAGTGTTCATTAGAACCAGAGACACATATCGGTATCACACGGAGACGAAGTACCAAACATGAAGGAGATACCAAACAGAACATTTATTTATTAAATGTAAAAGGCATCTAAAATCTAAAAACGAAGAATCAAGTTAAAAGTATAATGAGAGTAATTTATAATCATGTGTCTGCTCAACCATTGTAGAAGAGATCAAATTCTCTTGTAAACTATATGCTTATAATGCAGATACTCTATATCAATGAACACACAGAGCAGATGCACCTAGTCTGCTGAGTGGGAAATTGCAGTTAGAATGGCAGATAGAATCGATAATGAGAGTAATATATAATCATAGGAAATTTGAAATGCTGTGAAACATTTTGCTAAAGATGTCGAATTGACTAAGGAAATTGCTAGATAAGAAGAATATCTTATGCTGATTGTTGAATCAAAATGTTAAATTGACTTTATCATTCAATAATATCAGAGTGATGCCCATAGTAAGCAAAACATATAACAGCAAAAAAAATGTCGACCCCAAAAAACAGGTTTAAAATGTCTATGGCTTAAAAAATGTAGGAAAAAAAGAACGGCAAAAAAAGGTGAGTCAAACAAGGGTATAAAACGGCATCATTTCATTAAAATGCTACATAAAAACATGCATATATGTACCAAAAATTCTAAAAAAATTATCAATAAATATCATTAAGTTAAAAAATCTAAAACAATAACCCATGATTCATTGATTTCTCATCATATTTAACTAACTTAGATTACTCATAATGAATTCAAGTGAGGTGGTTCTTTCGTTTCTTCTTAGATAAGAGGGCAGAGGAGCAGAGATAGAGATATCTGGTGTAATGAACTACCAAAAGCGCCAAGAGAGAGTGTGAAGAAAGGAAAAAAGATAACAAGACAAAAAATATTTCTCATGAGGCTTGAGAGTGGAAGAAATTGAGGCAATTAAAATGGAGATTGGAATAAAGTGGAATTAAGAAAGAAAAAAAAAAGAGGAACTGATTAAAGAGTTGAAAAATGAAGGAAGTTTTTTCAAAAGCAATTTTGAAAATAACAATAAAAAGGGCTTTTCATAAAGACCTTCAATTAAGCAGAATTCAAGCTTTTTGAATAAATGGGTCGAAGTATTTTTGAAAAGCGACGCCATTTAGAACGTGAAATCAGAATAAAATGTGCAGTTTTCGCTAACGTAGGTGATGCCAAAATGACATAGTCTGCCAATTTCCATGACCACCATTGCAGAAAGCCAAAGAGGGGTGCATAAATAGATTCAATGAAAAACTCTGCATATGATTGTTTAAATTACTTCTATAAAGGCAAGCCGAGGACATTGAAACAAAACAGCAATGCTGTGATACCACAATTATATTACGAAATCCTTTAAAATACATGGGGAAGTTATGGACAGTATACAATCTAGTAAGAACGTTATGAACAAATAATACAGTGGATGATTGCTAAATTATAACAAAAGAAATAAAAAATTTTGAATAAATTAAACATTGCATCAATTTTCAAATCACATGTTGCTTAAAATAAGAAGATTTAAGTCCCACAAAGGTTTCTAGTTTGATTAAACTAAATAATAGTCAAATACCATAAACTGTTATATATTCATCATACAAATGCCAGAGAACTCTGCATTTTCAGACCACTAAAGCATTTCCCCACCAATTCTTGTACATGTCTGCATAACTTCAATCAAACCCCATTTCCACTGATTTTTTTTACTCTGTATCTAGTTTTTTTTTAATGGCTTCCCACCTTTTACTCTGTATCTAGTTGGAAGGTGCTCTTATGCTTCTAACAAGAAATGATCAGTTCAAACTTCTAACCCAGATCACCTACCCCCAAAAAAAAAAAAAAAATCAGTGCACTAAAGCATTTTCCCACCAATTCTTGTACATGTCTGCATAACTTCAATCAAACCCAATTTCCCCTGAATATGAGCTCGAACTTCAAACCAAGATTACCTACCCAAAAAATACAAAAAAATGTCAGTCTACTGAAGCATTTTTCTTTTTCCACCAATTCTTGTCCATGCCTGCATAGCTACAATCAAACCCAATTTCCCCTAATTTTTTTTATTGTTTCTAGCTGGAAGTTGCATTTATGTTTCTACCATTTGATTATGAGCTCAAACTTCAAACCCAGCTTAATACCCCAGAAAAAAAAAACATTTCGTTTAGAAGAAACAACACATTTCATCATTACCCATTTCCAAGAATCCAGACTATAGATAGAAAAAATAAAAATGTTTAGTAACCTCTCACAGACCCACTTTCACTACCCAGGAAAAAAAAGGAAATTTTCACTTCAATGCACCAAGTTGTAGTTGTCAAGAAGAATATGAGTATAGGAGAAAAAATGCACCTGGGAGCAGAACCCTTCTTCTGGTGCAACTGATGGTGGGTTTGGCGTTGTAGGATTCATGGTAAAGAGAGGATTTCAGAGCAAGAGAGAATTACAGGTGCCAGTGATGCCAAGGAGAACAAAAACACTTGTTCATTTAATAACATACAAATAAGAATATGAGAATGTAACCAGTAGGCAGTAAGTAGTAAGCAGTTAAAGCATGAAAGGAGCTACTGAAATGTGAAATGCATTCAATGCTCTCTCTCTCTCTCTCTCCACACTCAATGGTCTTTTCTCTAGAAAACAGTACTAAAGTTTGTAAAGGAGCTGAACTACATTCAACTTCATTCAATGCTCTTTTCTCTCTAACTAGTTGAATTATCATGAAAAAGTTCCTGAAAATCTTTTTCCTAGAAACACAATTTTTCAGGGTCTAATTTTGCAGAAAAGTTTGGAAAAGGAAAGGTTTTCTACAATTTCCTGCTTTCCATTGTTTGATTAGAGGGGGGAAAAACATGAGCCAACTTATATTTAGAGGGACCTTAAGTTTAGGGAAATGTTATCAGCACTACTGTATTTTGATGAGGGCACTCCTCACTTTATTAAAAGTACGGTATGGCTCGCACCATGAGATGATCCAAACCGTCCATTAGATGGACCACATCCTAAATAGGTTGCGCCCCAAAAATCATTTCCATCGGTTGATCCTAACCCTCCGATCTGAATGTTAGAGGGTCAGGTTGATCCTAACATTCAGATCGGAGGGTTAGGATCAACCTATGGAAATGATTTTTGGGGCACAACCTATTTAGGCTGTGGTCCATCTAATGGACGGTTTGGATCATCCTATGGTGTAGGCCATACCGTACTTTTAATAAAGTGAGGAATGCCCTCATCAAAATACAGTAGTGCTGATAACATTTCCCTAAATTTATCATGATATCTCGTTAACATATCAATTTACTTCTAAATTGTGTAGGCCATGTTTGGCAACCATGAATTTTTTTTTCATGGAATTTTAGTTTTATCAAAGAGAGAGAGAGAGAGAGAGAGAGAGAGAGAGAGAGAGAGAGAGAGAGAGAGAGAGAGAGAGAGGTCGGGAGCTTTATAAATTTAGGCCTTAAACAGCCCACACCGGTGATCGATCTACAAGAACAAAAATAAAATAAAGTACAAGGCAGTCAAAAAAAAAAGAAGGCACACCAAGTATACTGAAAGTGTGTGGCTACATCCATATGAGAAGACTTCAAAAGATTTTCACTATATAAAATGTTACAGTCCTAAGTGAGGGCCTGCCTAGGTATTAAGACTGAGTGGGATAGTTTAAAAGGTCTGCGGTGACACATTTCATCAACCCTAGAGCTTTTGGCATATCAGTTAGGTACATAATAGATCCTCGCTGTACTTATTCTCAACAGATGTTTTATCGTGACAATCTGCAAACTAGTATTTCATGAAAGATCTGTACACATCGAGTTGGATTTGTTAGGAAAGTTGCCTTATTTCCGACGACTGTGGTGGGAAGGCAAAAAGAAAAAAAATAGTAGGGTTTTTTTGGGGTTTTTCTAAAACCTACGATATAATCTCTCTAAGCACGTAGGACGAGTGTGGAGGCTAGGGAGGGCCGTGAGAATGAGAGAGAGAGTGGGTTACTTTCGACGTACAATCTTGCTTGAGAAGCAAGTAAAATATTGGTTGAGAAGCAAGTACAGGGTTGCGGGTTTGTTAGGTTTTGGTTAATCCATTGTAATCTTTGTATTTTTGCTTTTTCATAGTGGAAGATGTTGTTTTCGCCCTTAGATGTAAGCATCTTGGCCGTAAAATGCCGTTGTTCATCTTGTGGCTTGTGTTTATTTTATCTTTTCATTTACTTCTGCCCGATAAGATTAGATTTGCCGGTCTGATTTTCTCAACAGAATTGTCATCTCAAACTAGAAAAGATTCATAGCTTTAATTCAACATAATTTCATTTCATCCTTCTTAAGTAGGTAAGCTGGGTTTGAACCTCCGACCTCCAGGTTGAAGAATAAAGCCTTGATCATTTCACCCTACATATTTACAAAGGCTCTTGTGATGGTATTCACTCTATTTTTGACAAGTTAATCTTTAAGAACCTCCATGCTCCAACTTGAGGGGGGTTACTAGAGGATTTGTAGCTTTTACAAGAACCCTTACCAAGAATTTTTAGAATCCTTCCTTCTCCTCTATCCTATTCAACATCTTAGCACGGATCATCATTGCTTGGAAAAGATGAAATCAACGGTCTAGATTTATTCATGTACATGGCTCAAATTTTGGTGTTGCCCTCCAAAAGTCTCCTTTTTCAGGATGAATTTTTTTTTTCCACGGGATTTTTTTTTTTTTTAGTGCAACCTGGAAAATGGGGAAATGTTGGAAAAACTTTTCCTTTCAGAAAATTTCCTGAATTTTCTTGCAATCCAAACATGGACTTAATGTGGGACAGAATTGTGAGCGTCAGCAAAAATATCTCTACTGTCAATTGTGTCCTATTCTCTGCCTTTTTGGAAGGGAGTCCCTATCATCCTCTGCACGTTCACGTAGGGATGGGTTGAACCTCCTAATCAGTTGTAGACTTAAATGATTGGAATTTTATGTGTTTTATTTACTGGAAAAGTGATATTTCCACTGCTCTCCTTTGGCCTTCTTTTCTTTTATGCAAGTATAGTTAGTTTAAGAGAGGCTACTGATATGGGTGCTGCCATGTTTTGATAATTGCACTAACTCAACTTGTCTTTTCTTTTTTAATTACTTTTTTGGGAATTGTAATCACTTTTTTTTTCTTACTGATATTGGCACCTTTCCTTTTCTTTTTAAATTGACATTTGAGAGCTTATTGGAAACAGTAAACAACTGTTTAAATAATAAAGGAAAAGATGAGCTAGTGCGATTAACAAAACATGGCAGTGCGAATATCAGTAGCCTTTTTATGGGTAATTGTAAAAACCTTTGGCAGCTGGTTATAATAAAGGACAAGGTAAGTTAGTGAAATTATTAAAACAGGGCAGTGCCAATATCAATAGCCTTTAGAAAAAAGACAAAGGGGAGAAAGAAAATGCTAAGAAATGAGGTGAAAAATTCATTTCCTCCCTTTTTTTGCCTAGTCAGCCAAACATAGATAGTTGTTGATCGGTTTAATTAGTAGTAGTATTGTCTTTGGTGGAATTATTTTCCAAGAAAACAAGGATTAGTTAAACGATAAATGATATTCACACCTCCTTTGTTTGTCTTTTATTTCAAATGATTTCTTTTTTGGTAGGTAAGAAGTAAGAAGTAAATAAATGGGGGGTTGAAATGGTTTTTGTTTTTTCTAGGTGGTAGGGGTTGAATTGTCTACAAACTAAAAAAGTGAAAATGTTAGAAAAGTGGGTGGAGATATCATTTCCAAAATTAGATCACTGTATTTGGTGAATGAAGGGAATTGGCTTGGACTTAATCACAACCATACCTACTATCAGGATCAATACAGATTATCAACTTTGGATCTTGCATTGGGACATGTATGTGTGATCCACACCGTTGATCTTGTAGAGTTGTAGATCATCAAGAGAAGACCCACTTGATATTGGACTCTTGCTAAATTGATATCCCAATTGTAAGATTAAGTCCTAGAAAAATTAATGGTTTATATTTTCTTGGTGGGACCCTAACCGAGGATTGAATGATCAAGGGGCTAGAATCATCCGATTAAGAAGAATTCAATGGGCAATGGGTCAGTCTTGTGGTCACTGGTTGGATCAATGGATATGATCATTTTCACTTGCATTTGGCCAACTCATTTAATTTCCATGGTATTTTTTTCCAAAATAAAATAAAATTTCCCATTTTTTCCAAAATACCCGTTTGGATACCTTATGCATTTGTATTTTGATTTGGATTTGAGTTTTGGATATAAAACACATCAATCAATTTCATGATCATGTTTTAAGAGAGAGAGAGAAAGAGAGAGAGAGTGAGTGAGAGAGGGATGTCTTGCTGCTCCCGGAACAACGTCAAGGAGCAGCGACGGTGACGAAAGTTGCCACAAACGTTGATTTCCAAATAATGTCTCGCAGAAAAGATTCGAAAATCGAAATTTTTTAAACTGTCGTAACTGATTTGGAAATTATAAGGATCTGATCTAGTTTAAAATATCAACTAAATCCAAATCTAAATCTTGCTGGTATCCAAACGTGGCCTAAGGTTTCCCATTTTGTACAAAATTTCAACCCTATGACCTTGGAATTTTTCCATGGAAAAAAAACAATTTTCCATAATTTCTTTTTCCAAACTACTAGAGGGAAGAAAACAATAAAAAGAAGAAATGATGTTCTAACTAGACTAACAACAGAGAAAGATTGAGACAATAGATAGGTGTGACATATGAGCATTAGTTTAATGTAAGTGGGCCCACACCACATCAAAATGGTTAAAAAGGGGAATGATAACCCTTGTTTTTACTTGGGAAAGCCCACTCTAGTGTATTTATGACTCCTCTTTTAGACTAGAGGGGCTGGCCCAAGTAAGAAAAAAGGGCGAAAATATCATTTCCCTTTAGAAAAACATTTTTTTCCCCAAAAAATCATTTGCGTCCACCGTACAAATGAGAATGTAGTACGGGTGGAATGGTAGAGAAAGAAGTGGATGTTGAGAGTTTCCTTTCACATCAGGGGAAGAGGGTGGGCCCATGTCACATTCATCCATTAAGTGCATTGCCTTAATAATGGAAGGGGGGATGAACTTCAAACCTTCCACGGTCAGGGTGGGACCAATATTAGATTGTGTCAAATCTTTCACTCTTAAACCTTATGTTTGGTTGCATGTATTTATCTCGCAGAGTAGTGGTGTACGCAGTCAACAGGAAAGAGATATGTTTTGGATTTACGGGGAACTTACCTCGTAGAATAGTGGTAAGTAGCGCGGATGTCATTACCAATTTAGAGAGAAAAAGAAAGGAATGAGTGCATAATTCCCAAGACATCCAAGCAAAAAGCCATGTTTTTTGTGATTTTTCGTTTGAATTTTGCTGGGAGGATACAAGATTGTCACATCAGCAGATAAGCTGGAGATGACCAGAAACATCCCCAATAGTCTCTTGGGATTTTAGTACTATATTTGTATCACACAAGAAGTTTTGCTAACATGGCACCTAAAAGCCAAGCAAAACCCCTAAGCTATCATGGCTTCTATGCAATCAAATAGAGTAAGGGAGCACTTGGCTACCATGAATTTTTTTTCATGATAAATGAGCACTAAGTGGTGAGAGAGGGGTTGGGCGGGTGAAGTGACTAAAAATCAGGAAACTTGCATCTCCAAGTGGTGAGAAGGGGCTCAAAATCATGAAACAAAAAACTATACTCAAAATCAATTGATTGTTTCCTGATTTTTTGCCACTTTTCATTATGAGAGACACTAGTTTCTTGTTTTCTGTTGTCTGATTTTTAACCACTTCACCCTCAAGGTGGCAATTGGTGAGGGAATGCACTCGGTCGGCATAGGCTGTTATGTGCCTAATTGCCCGTAATGAAAATAAGCAAACGTAAAATAGAAAGAGGGAGGGAGAGAGGTTGATTCGAGGCAACCGGACCTCCTAATGGCTCGATTCGAGAGGAACCATGACTCTCCTAACAAAGTCACCTTTGCTGTTGTAAACTTCTTCCCCTCTCATTTCATTAGAATATAACTACTAAATATAAACACAAAATTGTTACACATCACCCATCCATTTTCCCACTCCATAAACAACCAAAACCCACTACCCACTACCCACTACACATAAACCATAACTAACACCCATAACTCTAAATCATACTCCTACAACTAGATTATAACTACCCATAATCACCATAATTATATGCACATATCATTCATTCCCCTTAGAAATAACCTTGCCCTCAAGGTCGAATTATTGAACAAAATACTTTAATCCACCGGGGTCCCAAATCGTAATGGAAATCATTTTGTTGAGGAACATAATTAAAATTGGACTTCCATCTTCAAAACATTAGCGATCTTTGGAACTCCACTTTCAAAATCCGTCGTGATCAAACTCGAAAAGAAAGATGATTTTTCATCTTTTTCTTCATCAATTCTCGCAGTTTTCTCTACACGAACATCAGCTTCCTCCAGTTTCAATTATTTATCTTCTTTGCGCATTTCCTTGATCTCCATTCTGATTTTGTTGAAGCCTTCCGCAAAGCATCGGTGTTCTTCCATCATTTTCAAAGCCAACGCTTTAATCTCCTACAAATCTTCACGTATGGATTCCCAAAACTCCGAAGACCCAGCCATCACGCTAGATCAACGGCTCTAATACCACTTGCTACGTGCCTAATTACCCGTAACGAAAATAAACAAACGTAAAATAGAAAAAGAGACGGGGAGAGGTTGATTCGAGGCAACCAGACCTCCTAATGGCTCGATTCGAGAGGAACCATGACTCTCCAACTCTCCTAACAAAGTCACCTCTGCTGTTGTAAAATTCTTCCCCCCCCCCCCCCCCGCATTTCATTATAATATAACTACTAAATACAAACACAAAGTAGTTACACATCACCCATCCATTTTCCCACTTACAACACACTCCATCAACAACCAACACCCTCTACCCACTACCCACTACCCTAAACACATAAACTAACACCCATAACTCTAAAACATATTCCTACAACTAGATTATAACTACCCATAATCACCATAATGATATGCACATATCATAGGCCTTCCGACTAGCCGTGGTCGGACCACCTGCGGCTGGCCCACCCGATATCATTCTAACATTTCCAGTGACCGGTGCACGCCGGTCTGTGTGCGGGTCGACAGAGCATCGGAGCCGCTCATTTCGATGCCATGCCGGGGACCTGTGATGACTGGAGGACCGTCGGCGGATGTGGGAGCTGGTTTTCTCCCGTATCCCCTCTCGGTAGTGCGGGATCACCACATCGGGTTTGAAGGGCGGTGTTTGTTTGTCTACGTTTTCTGTGAACTTTGGACCAAAATCCGAATTTCACATAAAAAAGTCTCAGAGTCGCCAACCAGGTTAGGGCCTAAGACCTGTGTCTGCTTTTCCTATGAAATGGGGATAGAGATCTGAATTTCATTGAAAGAACAGTAACCAAAGCTGTACTCTAGGATTGGGGCCTAGAATTCGTAATTTTACTCTGTTTGTTAAGGCATGGTCTTTACAAAAATCTAAGTAAGGGTTTTGGTCACATTCGGGGAAGGTGTCAGGCACACCCCACGCCCGGATAAACACGGTCTCTTGACATGATTTGACAGTTTTAAAGAACTTTATCATAAATCTTAATTTTTATCCTTTATTATAATTAGGCTTATTTGCTATACGTAAATGAATGGAATTTACAAAGAAAGAAAAAAAAAGAATTGGTTTGGGTGTTATCCGGAAAATGAAGACCATGGGATAATCTTAGCCTTTCAATTTGAAAAGATCCATGCCAGACTTCTGCCACCTGAAATAGGTACATTTTCTTGTTACATAATTAGAAGGGATTAGGCACCAACATTGTGAAACCTTAAGTTTGATCCTTCCTGATTTATGATTATGATCATTATTATATTTAATACAATTAAGTATGGTCATAGTTATATTTTGTTCAACCTTAAGATTATGATCATTGTTATATTTAAAAGCTTCTATTTTAATCCAAATTTCTATCAAAACTTTTATGAAACTCTTTGGTCTGTTTAGATGTTTAAATGTAGGATAAAAATTTTGATGGAATTTGTTTCCCTGGAAAATGAGTTTCCAACCTTTGGCCAACTCATTATTTATGGGATTTTTTTTCTAAAATTGATAATTTCTCAGATTATGGAGAAAATTTTCAACTGTATATTTTTTCCATGTAAAATAATTTCTTTTCCAAATGACCTTTGGTAAAAAAAGAAAAAAAAGAAAAGAAGAAGATAGTGTCCTAAGTTCTAACTAGGCTAATAAGAGAGCCATTCAAAGCAGAAAAAAACTAGGCTAGTAAGAGGGAGAACTAGAGGTCTACCATATGACCAAAATGGATGGCAGCATTAGTAATATAAGTGGGCCCTCATTCATTCATCAACATTCAATAATGCTAACCAAAAAAAAAAAAAACCATTTGTTTTTTCTATATGTCAATGTAGTACAAATGAAAGGGTTGAGAAAGAAGTATATGTTATGAGTTCCATTTGCATATCAAGGGAGGAGGGTTGGGCCCATATCACATCATCATTCATTGCATTACCTTAATAATGGAAGGGAAATATGTAGGGAGGATGAGGTGGGCCCACATCACATCCCCCCATTCCTTACATTACCTTTATAATCGAAGGGGAGTGTACTTCTCCTATCAATTCTCAACAAGCGGGACCCACAATAGATTGTCTCATATCTTCAGCTCCTCAAAGCAAATCAATCTCCTTCTAACAAAAACAAGATATTAGCTTTGCCATTAAGGCTCTGTAAATTTTGTTTTATGTTGTAAAGATGAACATAAAACAAATTGCACGCGAGCCTAATTTAGATATCTCTCTCTTTTAATCCCATACAATGACCCACATGTCATGTTCATAGTTTCAGCTTTAAGTTTTGATGTGCATTTGGATTGGGAAGAAAATGACAATACAATCTATTTCAGGGAAAAAGTTAGATAAAAATCCTATAAAATCTCAAAAAAGATATAGAAACATATGCAAATATAATTGACATTTAACTTTCATGAACACATGCTAAAAAACAATCACATCTCCAGAAAACTACTTATAGTGGCTTGACATAAAATACATAGTGACATGTGCGTACATGTCTAATGATTTAGTACATACCACATTTCACATATAATTTATATAAATATTTATGCATAGTACATACACCACACTTTCCAAGCAATTCATATAAATATAGACCCCCCCCTAAATGAATAAAATTCCCCCCTTTGACGGTTTCTATGAGAGTGGTTCACGGCTTGAGGATAAGTTCACCCCCTTTAACGTTTTTCTCTGCGTTTAAAACTTAAGGAATAGCGTTAAAAAGAGGGGATTTTATCCGTCAGAGGGGGGAAATATTATTTCCCTAAATATATGGGAAATTATAAATTCATACCTTTTTTTACATGGGACAGCCACTTCCAGTGTACGTGACGATCAAGCCCGTTGAATCCTTCCCAAGTGAAGTAAATCAGCCCCTCTGCAGTCAAAGATACACCAGAGGTGGCTGTCCTAAGTAAAAAAAAAAAGGGGCTGATATATAACTTCCCATTATATAACACATGTTGGTATGGTATACCACTAATATACTTATGATTTGAGTTTTGATATGTATTCTGTTTTCTGTATTCATTTTCATATCGATTTCTGCATAAATTTAAAACCATGCATGGTCATGTTTCGAACTATCATGCACATGAGATGCCGTGAAATAGACAACTAGCATCAAAGATTTTATACAGGGAGGGGGGTGAAATAGAGACATCGATGATCCTAGCCCTTCAATTTGAAAAGATCCAGGCTTTTCATTTTTTTGGGTTTCTGTCATAGATAGGTCATGCCTCGAAAATGAGGACCATGGGATAATCCTAGGCTTTCAATTTGAAAAGATCCAGGCCATTCATTTTTTGGTTTCTGTAGTAGATAGGGTGTGCCCCAAACATGAGGCCACAGGATGATCCTAGCCTTTTGATTAAAAAAGATCTAAATCATTGCTTATTTTGGTCAGGCCGTGCTAAAAAATGAGGGCCATGGGGTACCCTCGTCGACCGTCCATATATAAAAGAACCCTACGTATCAAGACCTAAACTGAAGGGAACTCTTGTAACAACACAGCTTCAAGGACTCTCCATTGGATCAGTACGTGTGACCAACTCCATCTAAAAAATGCAAAATTAAAGGAGATATAAATGTAGTTTGGTGATGTGGATCCAGTAGGGGTGCCCTTGCTGCTTAGTTTTTGTAAGGGTGCCTTTAGTTTTACCCCTCTCTCTCTATTGCTCGACTCGTGATCAATCCTAAGAATCATCTTTATGGCCCAATATGGTGACATACATTTGAAATCAAGATTGTTGGTCTCTTATTCCAATCGAGAGAAGGCCCAAATTCTATTAGGCTCTGTTTGAGCCATTACCAAAAAAAATGAATTCATCTTTGGTGTGAGTTTCGCAGTATAGGAGGTTGCATTGTTGGTTACCATGGGAGGGCAGCCAAAGTGGAAGAAGTTTCAGAAGATGTGAAAGAAGAAAGAAAGATCACACTGAAACTTTAAGTTTTGTATGGCTTTGATACCATGTTAGGAGGAAAACTCCAGTATTTTAAATGCAGTGCATGTATTATAGATTTATAATGGCCTACATATATAGAGGGTGAGTAAAATCCCTTGATTGAAGGGATAAGAAGGGATTACTTGCATTTTGTGATTCCAATAAATCAATTCATGGCCGGTATGAATTTTATTGCCTTCTCTTTTTTAACTTCTCACATTTCAGAAAATTTCCCACTGCATGAGATGAGAAATATCAGTGAGTGTTTGCTTTTATGGGACGAAAATGTTGGTGGATTTTTCTTTCGTTTGTTTTTACTTTCCAGTTTGTTGAGTTTGGAGAATTCCTTGCATTTTGGACAACTTGGAGAGTTGGGTTTGGATTATTCTTTTAAAGTCTAGGTGTTTTGTTAAAGATATTGAATTAATGACAGTACATTGTGAATGATATTTAGTAACTTGTGAGACCCCTCATGAAATGTTTCCTTCTGGCAGGACTTTTTCATTAGCTCTGAGTTTGTGCCTAGAGGTAAGGAGAAGAGAAAGCCAGAAGATTTGGGTGTTTTTGGGACAATGAATATGACAAAAAACTACCCCCCTAAGAGTAAAAAATCATCATTGTGGAGTCTCTATTAAGCAAAACCATTAGATTTAGGTCAATTTTCATGGAAGAAACTTAATAAAAATAATTACATATACATCTAATGATATGGTGGGCATGGAAATGATCATCAAGAGGAATAAAATGATGGGCTAGTACTTAGATTATCAAATTTGTTATAGCAAAATATAACTCACAAAGGAAAAACTGTAAGTAGACAGGGAGCCATGTTGAGATCAAAAAATCATGACACTTTTCTTGATTGAGTTCTCTCACACACACACACACACACACACACACACACAATCCTCATCATGAACAAAAGCATAATACGTGTGCCACTGTTATTTTCAAGGGACACAATCCTCATCATGTAAGTAGAGATCCTAAACCCGTAAAATAATTCATATATTTTTTAGAATGCAATGGGAAGGAAATATAAATCCAATATGTGAAGAATGTAAAAATACATATGACACGAGTTCAAAGCAATGGCTTTCCATGAATGTGAAAAATACATATGACCGACCACCTTTTACAGTTCAACCATTCAAAGTGGAATTATTCAAGCTTCGGATTAACATTAATCATGCAAATTTTTCTAAGGCAGAGCTTGAACAAGAACAAAAACTTTAAATTATTAGATTAATATGTGATAGCTTAATAGTTCCAAGTTATAATGCAAAAATGCACCTACTTGCGTGAGGAACTCGCCCTGTTAGTAAGGAGTTACACGTGCTCTACAGACCACACCTCTTTCTTCTCAGTGAGCCCATTTTTCTTGATTTGGAATGTTCACCCAAATTAAGTTCGCTAAAATCAGCCTAACCCAAAATTCTTCAATATACATCTTGATGATCAAACATTAATCCATATATTATATATCATTTATAAGAGGCTTGCCATCATATAGGATTTGGTTCCAACGCCACAACCTTTCATACCTCACACCTTCACAAATGAAAACCAATAGCGAGTCAACCGCTTTTTAAAAGCTCCCTGCATCAATCATTCCCTCGCCCAAGTTGACTACATTTTACCTTGGCCAAGTTGTGGCTTATTTTTTGTTTTGCCCTCCAAAGTTAATCAAAACTCCTTTGACTCGATCTGATTTAATGAAAAAATTGACCATGATAATCATTGACTTGCTCGATTCAACTCACTTTTACAGTACTCGAACTCTGTCCGAGTTTTGAAACAACAGAGTGAACAGAAACTTGCTTGCAATACTGCCAAGGATCATCCAAAGGACAGAATGTGGTCCTCCACATTTAAGAACACAATCATCCCTAATTGGTGGTGAATGTAATACTCAAAATCTTCATTGCACTAGTAAATCCCAAACTTCCTCCCAAGAAGGATGAGAGCCATGGTCCAATTTGTGAATAAGTGTGTAAACTGATCTAAATATGAACATTGCGTCATGTTTGAGTGCCCAAAGCATGCCATCCAGTTCTGCAGTAGCAAGATGAAATGTGGGTATAATTTTTTTGGCAATGGTCATTCAGAATAGTTTAGAGCATTACTAATTGCCTCCCTCATCCATGACCAAATCTTCAATACAGGTTTCACCATCAGGAGGGGCACCTCCCACATCTACTGATTCAAAGAGCAGCCTGCAACCAAAGGATCTGATCAGAACATAAAAACATTGCACCCTTCACCAATCTGTCATTCAATGCCCTATTTGGTTCCTTTCCATCCATTACCAATCTACATTTCTTCGTCATTTGCACATGAGATCTTCTTTGACAATACTAAGAATGCTTGAGATTCACCCAATAATTACTTTGTTCGGTTGTTGTATGTGATATAAGTTCCATAAAAAGAGGTTGTGGGGATTCTGTTTCACTGCATTATTAGAGGGCCTACTGTAATATTAGAGGCCTACTGTAATATCCATCTAAAAATCATATGATATAAGAACTGATTTTCAGGGAAAATCCAAATAGCTCAATTACATATTAATGGGAAAATCCAAATAGCTCAATTACATATTAATGCAATAGACATGGACGAAAACAAATACAGGGCTAACAACACACTAATTTCAAAAAGTGGAGGGAAGAAAAGCATCAGCATATCTTCTCAACAAATTAAATTGGGAAAGTCTCTGATCAAAGCAGCATGAGTATCTGGTCGGAATGAGTGCTGGAATTACTGAGGATTGGGTGGTCGGCTATTGGCAGCAGAGACCCTCGAACCCCACTCAAGTAGCTCTTTGCTCGTATCGTCCTTGTGAGCAATCACCTCGATGAAGCACAAGCAGTCCTTCTTAGGCCCCGTTGCAGTCTCAATCGCTTCCTTCAGCTCCTCTTCACATACAACCTGTAAATGAATCAATTTCTATTAGAATTGCTTGAGATGAGAAATATAAAGGAAGAAAAACTTGCCATTTCAAAAAAAAAAAAAAAGGAAGAAAAACTAGAGCTGTAATAGTCAATCCTACTTACCTTGGTTGTCCAACATTTGCCTTCTCCGTTGTGAATTGCGTCCACCAATGCAGTATAATTCCAGTTCTTAATGACATTATATGGGCCATCATGGATCTCAACCTCTATCGTGTAACCACCATTGTTTATGAGAAAGATGATGGTATTCTGCTCACAACGCAGCATTGTTGATACATCTTGGGCTGTTACCTGCAAACTCAATCAATAGCATTTACTAATTGACTTGATAGATCAGAAGAAACATCATTTTTTTGTGCTCTTAACAAAAATTTCAGTGGTCCATCAACCCAACTCAACTGAATTGTGGTTGTGCATACCTGAAAACTTCCATCACCAATGCATGCAATAACTCGCTTGCCCTTCGCTGCCTGAGCATACCCAAGAGTCGCTCCCACGGACCAACCGATTGAACCATACTGCATTTGGAACTCATATCTGCAATACCCATTTCAAATTTCATCATAGTCATTCACTTACATCAATGGTGAAAACAGAGCGGAATTAAATATACATGTTGGGTGAAAAACAGAAGAAAACACAGAGAGAGAGAGAGAGAGAGAGAGAGAGAGAGAGAGAGCAGAGCATAAGTAAATAGATATGTTGGCCTACCCGCAGCCTTGCGGCAATTTCAACTTCTGGCAATTAAACCATGAATCACCGGTCTCGGCAATAACCGCAGTCTCGCTAGACAGCATCGCCTGTATATGCTTGAACAGGACATTTACCCTCAATGGCTCTTTGGCAGCAGATTTGAGGGGGACTCCGTCTGGAACAAAGATCCGATGGTAGTTCTCATAAGCAGTTGTGTTTCGTTTAAGCCTCTTTGCCAATGCCCGCAGGAAATCTTTCATCAAAATGCATCCAAATGCCGGTCCATTAGCAACTACAACTCGGTCAGGTTGTACTATAATGGCCTTATCCTTCTTGAGGAGGAGAGAGTACCCAACTGAACTGTAATCGTTAAAGATGGGTCCCGCAAACAGGTAAGCATCAGCCGATTCGACAATCTCGGCACAAAATGCAGTGCTCACAGCACCCCAGTAAGTGCCGATGAATCGCGGGTGGGTCTCCGACACGAGCCCTTTGGCCGAAGGCATCACTGCCACTGCATACCCGCAAGCATCGGCGAGCTCTACAAATGCACTCCCTGCTTTCGCAACTCGAATTTTCGGTCCACCCACCATGACAGGCTTCACCGCCTTGTTCAAGAACTCCGCAGTGGCTTCCACGGCTGCATCAAGACCCATATGATTGCTCAATCTGCAAAATTCAAAGACACCCATATGAATTCTCAATCTGCAAAATTCAAAGACCCACATGAATTCTCAATCTGCAAAACTCAAAGACCCATATGATTTCTCAAACTGCACAATTCCAAGACAACCATATGATTGTTTAATCTGCAGAATTCAAAGACACATATGATCTCAAACTGCGCAATTCAAATTTCAAAGACACCCATATGATTGTTTAATCTGTAAATTCAAAGACACTCATGTGAAAGACACCCATATGATTTCTCAATCTGCAAAATTCAAATACACCCATATGATCGCTCAAACTGTAAAATTCAAAGACACTCATATGATTGCTAAATCTGCAAAATTCAAAGATGCCCATATGATTTCTCAATCTGCAAATTTCAATTAGGGCCCGTTTGGATACCTCATGCATTTGTATTTTGATTTGGATTTGAGTTTTGGATACAAAACACATCAATCATCTTCATGATCATGTTTTGAGAGAGAGAGAGAGAGAGAGAGAGAGAGAGAGAGAAGAGAGAGAGGTGTCTCGCTGCTGCCGGAGATGGTGAAGGAAGTTGCCACAAATATTGATTTCCAAATAATGTCTCGCAGAACAGATTTGAAAATCAGAATTTTTTGCACTGTTGTAGCCGATTTGGAAATCTAAGGATATGATCTAGTTGAAAATATAAACTAAATCCAAATCTAAATCTTGTTGGTATCCAAACGTGGCCTTATGTATTTTGGGAATGGGCTACCTCCCCAAGAACACTCCAGAGGAGCTTTTTTTTTCTGAATGGCAAAAATATAGATTCAAACTCTACTACTCTAGAGGAGCTGTTAGATGCGACCAATTATGTATTCTTATACTCGTACTAAATAAATATTGTTTGCTTCTTTGTAAAGGGGCAAAGGGGTTTTGATGGGTTAGAGGCAAGGTTGTATGTCATCCTCTTGTAACTAATTTTTCTTATCAATAAAATTTAAGGCGCTTCCCTGTCCTAGATAAATTCCGGGTTTAAAAATAAAAGGGTGTAAAACCATACAGTCCGGTATTTTTCAAAAAATTCAGTACGACCCAACACCATAGGATGATCCAAACCGTTCATTTGATGGGCCACAGTGTAAATAGGTTCTGCCACAAAAATCATTTCCATAGGATGATCCTAGCCCTCCGATCTATAGAGACTATAGATCGGAGGGCTAGGATCATCCAATGGAAATGATTTTTAAAATACAGCCTACTTAGGTTGTGATCCATCAAATGGACGGTTTGGATCAATCTACGGTGTGGGCCATACAGTACATTTCGAAAAACACTAGACTATAAGGTCTTACATTATATCTAAACTCTAAAAAAAACTGCAAAATTCAAACACCCATATGATTGTTCAGTGTGGAAATTTTACCATTTCAAATTCAATCCACCCATCATCAATGAAAGAAAATGAAGAAAAAAAAAAGTGGGTATTTGATTGTTAGGTGTACTTACTTGGGAGAAAGGAAGAAGGGCACAGGCTCTCGACTAAAAGTAGGATGAGGAATTGCAGAAAGATTACACCCAATACTTATATAAACAGGCTTACTCTCTTTCAAAGCAGTAGAAATGGCTGTATCTATCAATTCATGAGCATCCTCCAAATTATTAACCACAGCCTGAAAACAAGTAACAGTCTGAAAACACCTAAGCTCTTGGCTAAAATCCGGAAGCCCAATAGTATGATGCAAAATCCGATTAGTCCCATAATCATTAGAATTAGGCCCACCCACAATACAAATCAAAGGGAGATTTTCACTATAAGCACCAGCAATAGCATTCAAAATGCTTAAACCACCAACAGTGAAGGTAACAACACAAGCTCCGGCCCCGCGGGACCGGGCATAGCCATCAGCGGCATAGCCCGCGTTGAGTTCGTTACAGCATCCGATTAGGTTGAGTCCGGGCTCGGCTAGGAGGTGGTCTAAGAGGGTTAGGTTAAAGTCACCGGGGACTGAGAATACATCGGTGATTCCGATTTGGACGAGTCGACGAGCGAGGTGGGAACCGAGTGTGGATGAGTCGGAGGTTGTGGGGAGGTAAGTTGAGGGTTGGAGGGGTGAGAGTGTGAGAGATGATGGTGGGTGGCCCACATCGTTGGTTGTTGTGGGTTTTGTGCATGATGAATCTAAGGTGGTTCCGAATTTTGTTTCCATTTTTTGTAAGAGGGGAGGAGGGGATTTTGGTATGGGGTTGATGATTTCTTGCAGGTTTTTTTTGGTTTGTGTTGGAATGTGAAGAGGGAAGTGGGAGAGAGATTTAAGGGGATGGGATTGGGAAACAAGGGGCGGTTTTTGGAGTGGAATTTTGTGTGGCTCAATTTTTTTTGAATGGTTTTGAAGACGGGTCTAAGTTTCTAAATGAGTTTGAATCTCGTATCGTGCGAAAGGCCGACAGAAAAGTAGTGGATTCACGGCATTCAATCAGGGGTTGGATTGCTCTGAGCCTATCATTGGTTTTTAGTTTTAGCCTTCTTCTAGGAAAGGTGTAAGTAAAAACCGCTGCACATACACATGGGATGGCTCTCCTCTCCTCTCCTTGAAGTGGTTTTGTATAACTGAAAAGATGGTGACTGATATTTGCACTACTGTGTTTTGATAATTGCACATATTCACCTTGTCTTTTTAATTTTTAATTGGCTTTTCAGAGATTTTTAGGGGGCCATAATAACTTTTGAGAGCTATTTAAATAATAAGAGACAAGATGATGATTTAGTGCAATTATCAAAACATGATAGTGCCAACATCAGTAGCAAAAACATTGTTGTAGAAACACTTTAAAGCGTTAAAAAAAACAGGGTTAGATTTAGGGCAATGATAAATTCGCACCCCTGTGGGATAATTCACTCCCTTGTAATGTGAATTGCCGTTAAAAAGCGTTAAAGTTGCACAATGTACGTTAATAGAGGTGTGGATTATCCCAGAGGGGGGGCAAATTTATCATCTCCCTAGATTTATTGAGATTTTATATGATGTGTACAGGTCGACTTTTTCACGATTTGACCAAACAGGTAGGAAGACCAATTACAGGTCGACCTTTCCACCATTCCGTCAAACAGTTGTAAAACATGTGAAAAGGTAAAATTAGTGGTTCCTAGGTCTAATTAGTGGTTCCGAGTGTTTAAAATCCAATACATACAGTCATTCTTACTTTTTATAGTAGTTTTGACTCCAATTGGTTGTGCCACATAAATCATTTCTATAGATCTGAGGATTAGGATCATCTTATGGAAATTTGATTTTTTGGGGCACAACCTATTTACGTTGTGGCCCATCAAATGGACGGTTTGGATCAACCTATGGTATGGGATGTTTTTTTTTTTATTTTTAAATATGGGTTTATGTGCGACCACATATTATGTAATTTCTCCGAGTTTAACACATGAATCTCGTATTGTGCGAAGAGCCCGAAAGTAAAGGATTCGTGGAATCCAATCAGGCAGCGGATTTTTCGCATCTAATCGTGTAAATTATTAATTATGTTTCGACGGTCATTGTTTTGGCGATTAGCTAGGGAATTTCTCATAGAGTCATTTGCCCCTGACTTTTGCATAAGAGAACAAGCCACACAGGCTCAATTTTCACAGATTTTGTCTTATTCATTTAATCATCATTGGTGGCTGTTCTCTTGTGCAAAAGTCAGCCCCGAAATTCCCTAGCAAATCCCTTCCTTTCGTTCTTAAGGAAAACGACAAATCCGCAGCATCTATACGTGGAACTCTCTCCTTGAAGTGGTTTTATAACAGGCAGAAAACATGGTCGTTGAAACACTATAGAGGGGGTGGCCATGTTAAAAGAGGGGGCTAGTTTTATTCGAGGGAGACAGATCTGCAAAATCACCGGCTTTCAATACCAAGGGCTTCGTTTGTTTCCATTTGTATTTTAGGTACAAAATGTGTCTGTTTCTATCACGGAACAGAGTCGTGCACTTCCCTCGAACGTGGTTCATGAATCATGATAATAAAAAGGGGATTTGCTAGGGAATTTCGCGGAATAGAATTTTGCGGCTGACGTTTGCACGATAGAACAGCCCTACGAATTAAATGAATTTGACAAAATCTGCCGAAAAGTGGGCCTGTGTGGCTGTTCTCTTATGCAAAATGGGTTTCCGCAAAATTCACTAGCAAATCTCACTAAAATATATATGCTTGTAAGAATTATTATGACTAATGTTTGTGTGTGATCTAATAATGATTGATGTTTGTTGTGATCTAATAATTCTACCTTTTTGTCCTGCATACCACATGTAGCACATGTTTATAGCACATGTTTGTGGTCCTCTGCATACCACATGTAGCACATGTTTGTGGTCCGGCGCACCCTGAACCCGTCCAACCTGATTTTGGGTTGGGTTGGGTTGGCATTTCCTCGAATTGGGTTGGGTTAGAGTTGAGGCCATTAGCGACCCAACCCTACCTTGTCCCTCTAATTTTATTGTGATTTTATAGCGATTTCAAAATCTTAGTTTTACAATTTTTTATTTTTTATTTTGTATTTTTTGTATGTTTTTGCCTCCAACCGACACAAACCTCATTTGTTCCAACCCAACTCGATTTGGAAAATAGGGTCATGGTTGAGAGATTTAAAGGCGGGTTACGTTATGTTCCAGCTATTTGGAGTGTGATGGAGGTTTGCTAGTCTGAGTAGTAGTCTTGAATAACCAGCCTTGTTTCTAGGCAGTTTTGTTGTGATTAGGAGTCCAAAATAAATGGAAATTTTGCTGGTTGTTAGTGATTATATTTATCTGTTATTGTTAGGTTGTTATGGTAAAGACCCAGCTATATATTCTTTTGTAGTCAGTATTTATTCTTTTGCTTTATGGAATGCGGTAAGTTTTTCTACCTTTTTTTCTTTGCTTTGAACGTGGGACTGGTCCTCCCAAACATAATCATTTTTCTTCCTTTCTACCGTTTGAACCGGTTATTGAGAATGTACAAGGTTATGGGTTCTATCCCTATCAACAAGAAAGATAATTGTATGCTTACCAATTTGTCCCTTAAGACACATGTAAGCGGAGTGGACTGTTCCCATGATAGCCTGGAAAGAAATTTCTGGGGTTCCATGATGCTCTTCTTCATGAGTTTCTTCTTATTCTTCCTTCTCACTTTCAGAACTTCAATCTGCTGAAGCTGGGGAAACTTACACTTGTGACAAAGAATAAAGTATTCGTCACAATTGTAGCACAATCCTTTAGAATGTCTCTCATTCATCTCGCCCATCAGTGGCGCAGTCAAGGGTGAGGATTTGCCTAATTTTTTTTCTTTGAATTTATTCCTAAAAGTTTACCTATCTTTAATTTTGAAATCCCATTGTGAAAGTGTTTTACCCCCAAAATATCTCTCGCTAATTCCAAACGGCTACTTTTTAAGGCATTTTTAAAGCCTTTTAGATCTTCCTTAGTGCATGCACTTTAACAACTTTCTTTTCATCATGCCTAGTTTTGAGGCATTTTACCGTATTCTCTGTAACCTTCTCTATTTTTGAGGAATTTAACGCCTATTTTTAAGGCATTTAATGTTGTTTTTGGTGGCACATGCTAAGATGATCCAAAAAGTACAGTGGACCCACACTTCATAAGATGATCCAAGCCGTTCATTTTTCGGGCCACAACATAAATAGGTTGTAGTAAATCAAGGCTTACCTGGACTTCCTGAGGTGAAGAACACGGCCTGCAACTTGCCACCATATGAGTGAGAGAGAGAGAGAGAAAGAGGGTTTTTTTATTTTTTATGCCATAGGGTATCCTCACCCCACTTTTGTAGGGTGGGACTATTCGTCTATTCCCTAGGGATGCACGCAGGCACCCGGAAGATCACGCACATCGGTTAAATATGGGGGATTCGAGCGCTGTTCACTGGGGAGCAAACCCATGACTTTACACCAGAGAGAAAGGGAGAGGTTGCATGAAAGGACACTGATATTACTACTTTGTAGATTTTTAGGGATGGACTTCCATGATTTTTTTGCAATATCTAACGAGGAAAATAGGCATTGTTCAAAAGGGAAGGTAATTGTGTAAAAGGACATTGAAAACTGAAAAACCTGTTGAAATGTGTACGACTGGGTGAAGAGAGAACGTGACATAAAGAGGCATTGTTCAAGCCATTAGCAACAACAGACCCCTTAAATTGGTCCATTTCCTACAAAGCAAAAGGGCATCCTCATTTCCATCGTCTTTCTTCTTCTTTTAAAAGTTTGCAGAGTGAATGTTGATGCCTTACTATTTGTCACCCCGGAACTCAATGCGAGGGTTAATCAATTCTTCCCATGGGATTCGATTCCCTGCGATTGAGAAGAATAGGCCATCCGACTTCTTCCTTTCATGCTACTAGTAAAAGTGCACGTGCGTTGCACGTGAGACTAATGAGAGGATTAATGAGAGGATAACAATCGGAGAAGTTTGACAATAAAATAAATAAAATCATACATACAAACAACAACATCAAGCTGGGCACAAAGAGCCCTCATTTTTTTTTGAAAAGGGCAACAGAATATATATATATATATGAGAAAAGGGTTCCTAAGGGTGCCCTCATATAGCTTATATGAGGTGGCTCTTTAAAAACATAGGGGCCCCACATTGTTAGGATGATCCGAAGCATTCATTTGAAAGGCCACATCATAGATATGGTGTGTACAAAAAATCAGCTCCATTGGATCATCCTAACACCTCCAAAAGTAGGGGCAAAAATGGAAAGACACATTTTGTCCACAAATCTGCCCATTTTTGCCCCCACTTTTGGAGGGGTTAGGATGATCCAATGGAGCTGATTTTTTGTACACACCTTATCTATGATGTGGCCTTTCAAATGAATGCTTCAGATCATCCTAACAATGTGGGGCCCCTATGTTTTTAAAGAGCCACCGCAGCTAAGCTTAGCTGAGGGCACCCGCAGGAACTGCAACCTCTATATATATATATATATATATATATATATATATATATATATATATATATATATATATATATATATATGTAAAAACAGAACCGAGGTGGTCCTGAAGGAACAAAGATAATACAAAGATAGCAGTACAATAATTCAAGGAGGTAGATAGTCAAAGCACTCAAACGCGGCCCGAAAGACTCCTTTCTTGGCAAGGGTGTCTGCTTCCGCATTGGCTGATCTCCTGACATGGCGAAAAACTATTGAGGAGCCCTTAGCTCTGTCCTCTATTTCCTCTAAGAGAGGCAAAAATCGCCAAGGGGGAGAAGTGTTACCCGAAAGCCAGCGAATAACATTTAAGGAATCCCCTTCGACGATAATTTTGTCGCACTCTAGACGAGGCATCGAGAGAAGCCCGCTATGAACGGCTCGGACCTCTGCCTCGTTTGAGTCTGCCACTCCGATATGCCCCGAGTAGGCCCAGAGGACTTCCCCTTTGTGGTTTCTACATAACCTCCCTACTCCTGCCATTCCTGGATTGCCGATAGACAATCCGTCAAAGTTAAGTTTCAGGGACCCCGGAGGAGGAGGAATCTAGGAGGGGAGGATTTTCACTTTGGTAGCCGATTCCAAGCATATGATTGACCATCCTTCCCAGAGGTCGAAAGCTGAAACAAAACGAAACAGGGGAAGGCTTCGAGCCCAGGATATGACCGCAGCTATCAACTGAATATAAATCCAATAGGGAGATCTAGCCTTCCCTTCAAAGATACGAGCATTCCTCTCTTTCCACAAGAACCACCATGAGGCCAGGAGACACATCTTCCACAGCGTTCTGCCTTTCCTTTTCCAAGGAGTCCAGGCCCAACTCTGAATGAATTCAGCCATAGAGTTGGAGGGGACCCAACTGATTCCAAAACGAGAAAAAATAAGACCCCAAATATGGCGAGCGACCTTACAGTGTATGAAAAGGTGGTCAATGGATTCCCCAGCGGATAAACATAGAGGACAGTGATCTACCAACCACATTCCTCGTTTCCTCAAAAAATCCATAGTTTGAATGCGGCCCAAGCTAACCGATCACCCAAAGAAAGCAACTCTCGGAGGGCAAGATTGTCTCCAAACCGAGGAGGACACATGCTCCACTAAAGAAGGGATCAGATGGTTATAAAAAGATTTGACTGAAAATATCCCCGAAGGATTCCAAATCCAAATCCGACGATCTACGCCCGAAGACTTGATGAAGCAAGAATCCAATAAGGAGAGGAGGGCGATGTAAGAGTTTAACTCCCTAACAAAGAAGTCTCTGCGAAACGTAGGAGACCAAGCCACCTTCCCATGTTCCCTTGCAAAACATTCCGATACCCAGGCCTCTTTCTGAGATGAAACGATGAATAAGTCAGGAAACATCACTTGAAGAGGAACATCCGAACACCAAGGATCCTGCCAGAACCGAATCCGATCCCCCCTATATACTCTGAATCGGACGCCAGGAGCAAATAACGACTTCAACTTCAAGATGTCCCTCCAAACCGTGAGACCTTTGAGTTTAAAATTATCAACAGAGTCCCAATGCCCATGATCTGAACCATACTTACTTCCAATGACCCGGACCCACAAAGAGGATTGTTCTTCGCCAAATCTCCACAGCCACTTGCCCATAAGGGCCTGGTTAAAACTCTGAACCCTCCTGATATCCAAACCTCCATTTTTAGTAGGCAAGCAGACCATACTCCATTTAATCAGGGAGACCCCCTTGGAAGACCCTGATCCGCCCCACAGGAAGCGTCTCTGAATTTGTTCGATGCGTTTAGCAACCGAGGCGGGACATTGAAAAAGAGATAGAAAATATATCGGCATATTGGATAGAACGGCCTTTATAAGCACTAATCTACCTCCTTTGGAAACCAACCGGCGCTTCCAGGTGGCCAAACGTCGCTCAATCCTTTGAATAATAGGAGCCCATAGGTTGTGTTTCGGTCGACCCACACCAAGAGGAAGACCCAGATAGGTTGCTGGAAAGACATCTAAACCACACCCCATAATTCCGGTGAAAAATGATGCATCGCTCTCAGAAACGTTGATCGCGAACAACCGAGATTTTGCGAAATTAGATCTTTGACCCGAAACCATCTCATAACAACGAAGCATAGCTTTAAGGTTAAGAATCTGGGATATGACCGGAGAACAGAACAGAAGAGTGTCATCCGCAAACTGAAGAAGCGATACTTCCACCTTACTCTCGCCAATAAGGAACCCTTGATATAGCCCCAACTCACTTCCTTTTTTCAGCAGTCTGCACAGTGATTCGGCCACAATCAGGAAAAGAAAAGGAGAGAGAGGATCGCCCTGCCGCAATCCTCTAGAAGATTTGAAGAATCCTTTTGCTGATCCGTTGATGAGGACAGAAAACCAGGCGGACGATAAGCAGTTCCGGATCCACCCTCTCCACCGACCCCCAAAGCCCATACGACCCATGAGAAAATCTAATGCTGCCCAATCCACTCTGTCATATGCCTTCTCCATGTCAAGCTTGCATAGAATGCCACCTTCTCCCTTCCTCCGATAATAGTCAATGGCTTCATTGGCTGTTAAAGAACAATCAAGAATTTGCCGGTTGCTTATAAAGGCACTTTGACAGACCGATATAATTGAAGGAAGAACCACTTTGATACGATCCGCCAGAACCTTTGCGAGGACTTTGTAAAGGCTGCCCACCAAGCTAATCGGGCGAAAATCCGAGCTTTTTGTTGCTCCTTCAATTTTTGGAATGAGGACGAGAAAAGTTGCACCTGTCCCTTTGTCAAGGATGGCTCCCTCAAAAAATTCTATGAAGAATCGAAGAATGTCCGATTTTACTGTTTCCCAGCAAGTTTGAAAGAAAGCCAAACAAAAACCATCGGGTCCAGGGGCTTTATCTTTTGCCAGAGAAAATAGTGCTGATCGGATTTCCACCTCAGAGAAAGGGATTTCCAATCCGGCTGAGTCTTCCAGGCTTAAGCTAGCAAAACAAATGTCTTGAGGAATTGGGAGTAATATCCCATTAGCTGAGTATAAAGATCTGTAGAATTCAATAATTCGCTCCTTGTCAGATACAATCTCCCCCTCCACTTCTAAGGATTCAATTCTGTTCCTTCTTCTGCGAGCACTAGCCATGGCATGGAAGAAGGCTGTGTTTTTATCTCCCTCCAACAACCACTTGACTCGAGATCTTTGGCGCCAAGAGATTTCTTTAAGCATCAACAACTCTTTATGCTCTTGAATTAATCTTCCTTGTTGCTCATAATCCTCCGCCGAGGCCAAACCACTCTCTGCCAATGTATTTATCTCCATCAATTTGTTCTCAAGAATCCTCTTCCTGCCTTGGTCCACTTCTTTCTGCTCCTTATCCCACTCTTTTAATTTCCCCTTAATGAAGCGTAATTTTTTGCCTATAACTACGTCCCCTGGACCTTCAAAGACGCTTTCAGACCACCATCGGACTAAGAGAGCCTCCATTTGGGGATTTTCCAGCCAAGCTAATTCAAATCTGAAGGGGGGCGGGCCCCAGAACTCCATTTTAGGAGACAAAAGGAGAGGGCAATGGTCGGAAACTGAATGGGGTAAAGCCTGCTGATAGACTTCAGAAAGAATTGCCAACCAGTCACCCGAGAGAAGAAATCGGTCAAGCCGACTCCGGTTCGAACCTCTGGCCCATGTGAAAGAGGAGCCACCCAAAGGTAAATCTGCGAGCTCGTTGATTGCGATGAAATCAGCGAAAGATCTCATGCCCGCAGTGACTCGCTGACCCCCAAGTCGATCTCTTGATCCTAGAACTTCATTGAAATCCCCCCCCCCCCGATACACCAAGGAGCGGAACATAGGCGTCGCGTCTGATTTAATTCTTCCCAAAAAGGACACTTCTCAGAGGATGACAAAGGACCATAGACGCCTGAGGAGAACCAGACTGAATTATCATTGCATTTTTGGAAAGCAACGGAGAGAGAGAGAGAAAACTCCACGCCAAACATCCGTGTTGTCCCACAAGACTGAATCCCAAGCCACCAAGATGCCCCCTGAAGCTCCTTTGGATGCTAAGAAAGTAAAATTCCAGTCAGTATTGAACCCCATGCTTCTCATATCTATGTTACGGATTTGCTCCATCTTTGTTTCCTGAAGACAAACAACCTCAGGGCGCCGATGTTTAACTAATGCTTTGATTTGAATTCTTTTCTCCCGAGAGCCCAAGCCGTTTATATTCCAGGATAAAATCTTCATTAACAACTGTATTCCGATGAATTCCTCCCCGCCCTGATACCAGACTTTCTTCCTTTTTTCTAGGATGTGAGACCTTTGCTATGCGATCCATAATCATAATTGATATCCGATTGAAGTCTCACCAATTCGCGCTCCGTGCGTTTCAGGTTTACTTCGGATATGGAGACTGGAGATGACACTCCAGCGACCTCCCGTAGTTCTGCCGCCTTTATGCTAGACCTATATTCCTCAACGGGACCCGGAAATATTAGACCCAGATGAGAACTAATGTGCATGGTATGATCCACCATCAATTCAAGCACTTGTTGGGAAGAAACCAGGCCCGAGTCATTCCGTGGAGGGACATAAGAGAGTTCTGAGGCACAAGACAGGAGCTGAAAATCCGCCTTGCTACACCATCTCAGTGGACAAAGATGGGAGAAACTTCCAAGCGATACCCTGACGAGCGAGCGAAAGGACCACTCCCTAACTTCACCAGAGAATAAATGCTTCATACCTCCCAAACCACTATAATCAATGATCACCTTCCTTTGCCCCACCCGGCACTGAATGAAGAAACGGTCATCACGAGAGATAAGGATACACCTACTCTTGTGACGTTGCAGACTATACCCCCACACCCGGTTGTCACCGAGCTCCTCCTCCGTCTCAGAATACGTGCGAGTAGCGCCCATTGTGCTTGAGTCGTGGAGGAGGCTCTCCTCCTGGTTCCCAGGGCTCACCAGTGGAGAAGCCCAAAGGTCCTCTGAAGCAACTTCTCTTTCAGAAAATTCCATTGGACCCGAATCGGGCACGTAGATTACATCTACTCGAGGAGAGTCTCTGTGGTGCGGAGGGGATAAGGCTGAGATAATATCTTCAAAGTTGTTGACCTTAGAGTAAGGAGTAGCTGTTGCTGATGAGTCTTGAATAGGACCAGCTACACTGGACCACCTGTATGCATGTGGGGGACCCCCTTTTTGAAATTCAACATTTTTGCCAGGTGAGATGCTGCTAACCGGTGCCGCTTTCTGCGCACAATAGGCTGAATGTGAAGGAATCTCCGACTCCACCAACCCGACGACCCCAGCATTTATCTCCGGCACAGACAGCAATGCTGAGGCTTCATTGATGGCATTGAAGACATCATGGATTGCAGTTATGGGATGGTGAACTACTTCAGCTTCACTTACCCCTTCAGTAGGAGTATTTAAAGGAAGACCCAACTCTTCTTCGGAAACCATCTGCCCAGCCGGAGAAGGAGAGGAGATTTTTGCAGAGTTCGGGTCGTCGTCAACTCTTTCCCGGGAGGCTAGAATCCAACGAATTGTGCCATCGATAGAGCTTTGGAGAGATAGTTCACTTCCGGGGCGTCCTTCAGACATGATCAGCATCCTACCCACTTCATATCCGAAACCCGCATAACACGACAAATCTACCTCCACCACCTGGCCTATTTTCCTCCCTATACGCTGAAAATTATCGGTGCACCATGCTTCAGGTGGAACTCCTTCTATTTTCCACCAGGAAGGCTTCCCCGCCTTAGGAAATTTTGTATCCCACTTCTGTAGATCTTCCAGAGGAGAATGGGATGGAGAGCACCAATCTCTGATTAAGTGAGATCGATTAGCGCCCGCTGGGATGGAAATTTGGATTTCTAAAGGAGCAATTTTATACACCACAGCTTCAGTCTCTTGACTGCTATTGCGAGAGAGCCAGTCTTCCAGCGCATCCAGATCACCATCCCACCCTTCCTTCATCTTCCCCCATAAGCCTAAGTCTGCATTACTAATAGACTTAAGGGGGACTACTTCAAGGTTGAAAGCTACACCTTCCGAAGTTGCAGGAAGCAACGGCTCCATTCTAACATTCTCTGCTTGAGGCGCTGTTGGTTTAGGAACAAGCCGCCTCCTCGCCACCGGATCCGCGACTGTTCTTGGTGCCCTGGAAAATTGAAGTCCGAATTGGACCAGACTTTATGACACTTCCAACATCTAACCCTCCTTCGAAAATTCCTGAAAGCACATCTGCAACATCTCCAATCTCCCATTTCTCTATTCTTTCTTTTGTGGAAGGCACTCTCCATTCGTCTTCCCTTCTTGCTTCGGACGGGTAGCCACTCCTCCTCTTCAGATCGGTGAGGCCAATTTCTCTGCCCAACTGCCGGCTCAGAGCCAAACTTCTTCCAACCTCCTACAGAATCGCCCAAAAGGCCTGCTTCGGGGTTGATCCGCCGGACCCCAAGAGGGATCAAATTCGCCCCACTGGCCCATCTAGGGCGATCTCCCCCAACACCTCTCACCCCGACGGAGATCATAATTGTCACGGAATCCTCCTCCACTCTGCAAAATGTGCCGACCACCGAGCCGTGAGAATCCACCGGATTCTGGATCGAAAACCCACGCGGAGACCGAGATGGAGGAAGACACCGAATCTTAAGGAGCTGAAGAAGAAGAGGTAGAGGATACAGATGAGAAGAAGATCCCTCTCCCTGCAAAATTATCCTTGTACGAGAATCCTTTTGTAGATGTCGACCAGATTTAATGTCGTGAGGTCCACCTGGCCGGGTGCATAGTTACTTGTATGCTGTGACTATCGCCCAGCATACGAACTATGTCCGTTTTACACACAAGGTGTCCAGGTGTTGAGATACTAATGGTGTGGTGGCACTAGAAGGCGGGTATAGCCCTCACGGCTCCTACTTATAGTATCTCTCCGAGAGTAACCTGTATTGAGTGATTCCTGAGTGACCGTCGGCAATCCGTGGTGCAATCGGCTGAGATTGGTGATGATGAATGGGCTATATACTACAAACCCCCTTCTTCTTCTTATGTTAATCCCACCCAATTTCAGATCTGGGATGAAAGGAAATGGGGATCCGATCGGTGGAGTGGGTAGCTATAATGGAGGCAAAGGGTATAGAAGTGGTGGCTATAGGTGGTGGTAATCGGAGAAAATGGGTCTTTGACGGAAAAAATGGAGGTGATGGGAATTTAAAAAGGTGGTGAATGTGGTAGATGGTGGCTGATTTGAGAATTGAAAGGGAAATCAAAGTGGGTTTCAAAATCTTCGTGGAAGATGAGGATGTGGCTGTGGCAAAGAAGATGGTGGTGGTTCTATAGAGAATAGAAGAAATGGGGCTAGAGATTTTGAAATGGGTTTTCCAGATCTGTTGGAGGAGATGAAGGTGTGAGATGGGTTTCAAGAGGTAAAAGAAATGACCGGATTCCGACGGACCACCGGAGGAGATAAAAGTGTTCGGATCCCGGCAAGCTCACCGGAGTCAAGGGAGGTCAGAGGTAAATGGGGTTTTGAAGTAAAATAGAAGAGGGTTTAAAAGGAAGATGGAGGTTGGAAATGAAGGGGGTGGTGTTGCTCTAGTAGAGGTGGATGTTGATATGTAAGCAAAAGAGATGATGGTGGTCGAATCTTGAGGAGGTGGAGATCGGCACCGGCGAGACGGGGAAGGGATTGAATCTGGGCCCAATAGAGATGGAGGTGGTGGTGGCGATGGTAGGGAAGATGGATAAGGTGATCGGAGCGTGGAAATCGAGGTCGAAATCAACCGGCGAGGATGCCGGAGAGTGGAACCCGAAACCCTCTCTGCCAGTTCTCCTCCTCCCTCTACTTCGATGGCTTTGATGGCTTCTTCCCTCACTCTCTTCTCCACATTCAGAGGCCCCGAAATCCCCAAATCCAAAACCCTAATTTTCTCTCCCAAACCCTCAAAAAACTATTTCATGTTCTCTCTCCCTCTTTTTCAATCTCACCATGGCCGATTCAAAATCTGCGCCTCAATCTCTACCCAGCAGATCCGCACCAGTCCAGAGGATCTCGTTTCGTCGATCTCACCTCTGCTCTGAATCTTAATCAAAGACCCCTCATTTTACACTTCCCTTCCAAAGCTTCCTTCTATACGGTGGTAGCAAAGGCATCTATCGGGTGGTAGCAACGGCTGGGCTGGGCTGTCCAATAACCAGTTTTCCAATGGTCTTTTGGAATGGAAGTTTTCAAGCAAGAGCTCCACAGCGAACTCCTCTGTCTTCTGCACTCCGACAAGAGATGCCATGGCTACACGTAAGGCCCATCAGTAGCTACATGTATAGTATAAATACTCATCATGTCAACCAATTAAAATGACAATTAAGTACTTAACTGGTCACATTTACAATTTGTTCTCTCTCTCTCTCTCTCTCTCTCTCTCTCTCTCACACACATACAGAGTTGATATTGGCACACCATGTTTTGATAATGGGCCAAACTGGCCCTGACTTTCTGTTTTAATTGGGTGCTGAGAGCTTTTGACCACTGATTAAATAATAAAAGACAAGGTGACTTCGGTCCATTATCAAAACATTGTGGTGCCAATATCAGTAGCCTAAATTTTTTGGAAATTGTGATACATTTGAACCCTGGTTAGATACTAAAAGACAAGGTGAGCTAGTGCAATTATGAAAACATGTTAGTGCAAAAACCAGTATCTTATATATAATACCTGATTATGATTACGCATCCACTTGAAGCCGACTGAAGGAATTTATTTCCATTTTATTTAGTTTTTTAGGATTTTATTTTCCATGTTATTTAGATTTAGAGAATTTATTTATTTCCCATGGAATTTTAGTTTAATTGCAGGCCTCATGTATTAGGGATTCTAAGTTTAGATGATTAATTGAATTGATTGAGTGAGATTTTTCCCATTTTTTTGAGAGATTTCTCCCCTCTAATATTATCTTCTTCCATTTCTAGTTCTCTTCTTCTTCTATTTCTTCCTCTATTCTCCTCCTCTTCTTATTTTCTCTCCCGGTCCTACATCACCCCCGTGTTATGAACCAATCCAGATTGTACATTTTATCTAATGTAATTCACAATTGCTGAAATATGACTCCTCCTCCATAGAGGGGATCTCTCCATTAGAACTAATATTGAGGTGGTTGTTCAAGAAGGTTTCAAACCATCCACTTCCAGACCTCTGCACCGACAAAATTGCTTAGAGCCAGACAGGGTTGCACAAGCAATCATCCCTGTTTATGCACCTCAACAGTCAACAACACTCAAATAAGCAAAGTAGAATCCAAATTCAAAACCAGGGATAGTGTTATCCGGTATCTGAATGACCTGCTAACAGTTTTGGGTTTAGGATAGTGCAATTGCAGGCCCGCCCATGGTTGAATACCAGAAGCATGACAACGTCATTCGAGTAGTTCTTGAACCTTGAAGTACTTAGGATCGCTTTACATGGATCATGCAAATACAAACTCCACAAATCATTGCAAAGAATAATAGGAACATCCTCAATAAAAGTGCAGATATTTTAGGAGGCTTTATGACAAGAGTCTCCAGCAATAGAATATCGCCGATGTTAATAAAAATCACAACATTATGTGGACTCTAATATGTCTGATGAATCGGGCTCAAAAGTAACTAAATAAGAAGGGAAACATACAACCACAAATATAAAAAACAAACATCTGCCTTCAGTTTTTTAGTCAGCATTAGAGATATCAGAGAACAAACAAATTCAAGTAAAGAAAGGTATTTGAAAGTCATGGAGTAAAACAGTTGATCAAGCATTACACTGATATGGCGAGAATAAAATCAAAACAAAGGAAACAAACCGAAAAGAAAATTAGAACTCCACAAACACAAGCAACCTGAACAGGCATTTAAAAAAAACATTCATCCCCAAAAATCTGGAAAAATGTAAAAATAGAAAACTGCAAACTGGGTTTTCAATCAAAACAACACAAAATTTCATGCTTAGTTATTGTATCAACAACCCAGATCAAACTATGCACAACAAAACTCGAGAACGAAAACCTCAAAATGTGATGTTCTCTTCTAACCTTTTTCCTAGTCAGCCAAAACACAGATTTCAAATGAAGCAATCTTCTAACATTCTCCAAAAGGATATCAAAAGCAGAGCTTCTTATCGTCCTTCTTGGTCTTCTTCTGCTCCGTTAGAGTAGGAAAACCCTTCCTAGTGTAAAGGAGACACATTTCCTATAAGAAACATTCTTGAAAGAGACGGAAAAGGATTGGAAGAAAAACCTAAAATTTCTTTGATTTCGAGCTTTCCCTCAGGACATTCGACATCATTGATATCCGCACGCCTTCTCCCATCTCCTTTTCGATTTTATTTCAATCGCGTCTTGTCTTCGGAGACATTTTTTTCCATTTGTTCGTTTCTTCTAATGACTACATGAAACCATAAAAAGTAAAGAAAAAGAAAACATATTCTTCATATTTGCTTAGTCAAACTCAATTGCAAAAGCCAAAATGATACGACTTAAACACTAACATTCATAGATATATATAAATGAGGACTAACTCATTTTCAAATCTTACAGAAATAAGTGTCTTTGCTACTTTGAAATTATATATAGAAGATACCATACTTCAATAAATAGGAATCAGAAAGTCCAGGAGTATAGGCTTACATGATTTTTATGATGAAAACAAAATTTCAGCATGGAAAGAAAGAGAGGGACCCCATATTTTTGTACATTATACTATGCTAAAAGCACAATTTCTAAATGGGAAGCCCAGTTTAAATCTCCAAATAAAGGAACGGTACTTTAATGAAGTTATCCAATAACAAAAGAACTCCCTTGTGTAACCGGCCTCTTCAAAAACATGGCTCAAAACTTGTAGAAAAGCAATAAAAAGTTGAATGAAATGATTTTACTGACTTTAAACACCAACATTTGTCCATGGTTACATGCATAGAAGTTATTGCATGAGCATAAAAACTACCAAGAATTTAGAAACACAAAAAGTTCGAAAAGCATCTGATTAAACTTGTCCTCTACTAAGTAAGATGGAGCAAAACAGATGATGCAATAAAAAATGGGAGAGATCAAGGGAGAGGGAAAGAAATGTAAATGAGTATCTCATTGAGTTGGAAAAAAATCAGTTCATATTTAGCATTTCCTTAAACTTGTAGCAATTGTGATGTTGTCAGTATATTGTGCAACTTATAATCATATATTGAGGAATCCAAAGCAGTATTTTCCATACCAAGCCTTTCTAAAATGACGGAGATGAATCTTCATCTTAATATAATGGGGAAAAGTTTTTTTTAGGTCTAGGTGAGTTCAAAGAATTAATTAAACCCAAAGCTCACGCAGTTAAATGATTGAAAGAAGATTATTTTTTGTTCTCACTAAGATTACCTTCTATTTGCCAAAGTCAGATGTGAAGTTTGTTTTAGCACATTTTAGGGTTCAAATGGATTTGAATCAAATTTTTCTTCTTTTACGCCATTGTGTCATCCAACAATATTTGTCATCATAAAAGGCCTTAATCCAGATTAGAGAACACTAATAATGAGCATAGAGCATACAAAACAAAACATGACTGACACCATACCCTCATTAATCAACTAAATAATAATGAATTTGTATGTGTGATTCCAAGAGAAACCTATAAGCATCAATAGTTTTTGTCTCGAATCATATGGTAGGTATCATCTTGGGAAAACAAAACTGATCACGAGGACCATCACTACATCATTTTTCCCTCAGAAGATTGTCAATATTTTAAATATCATTTTTTTATTAATAAAAATAAATGAAAAATAATTGTTCCATCATAAAAAAAAGCTGGGGAAATATCAAGATTTTTTTTTATCTTATAAACATCTATTGAGATCTCTCCAATCCTTGCTCGGAATTCATATTGTGTAGAGATAGCAATTTCTACGTGAATAAGCAACAACTAAGAAATACTTACATTTACAAACCAGACAAAAACGGAATGGGTGGAATGTTGATAGTGTCCAAGCAGTCTCAAGCAATAAACCTACACTGTATAGGATGTGATTCATCAGACTTTCCTTTCTGAAGGGAAGATAAACAGATCATGAGAAACCAAATTTGAAAATAGCAACCACCAACCTCTCCACATACTGTTTCAAAGAATAGTAACATCTACTCAAAAAACCTTACATCAAATGAACAAATAAATCAGAAATAGGTTAGGTATCCATTTCCAAGACCAATTGAAAGCATAACATATAATTCGAAATCTATCTTCCTGTCAATATTTGTACAATAAATAGTTCTTGTGCACATCTCATGTTCATCTTCAGACTATAGACCACAATGAGCCACAAACTTCTAAGAAATAAATTATGGAACATCAGGACTAAGGTATGCATTAGTGATTCATATTATGTTGAAATGAATAAAAATAACATTTTGTCCAAAGAGATTTACAATCATCAATCAGAAAAAAAATCTCACCGTTGGAAAGAATGTTGGGTTAATCAGTGCAATAGCTGTTTTTTAGGGAAGCACAATCAAAAGCTCGTATAGGTAGTGGAAATTACCCTCATCAATGCACTCTATAAAAGAAAAGTAAAGAACAGAATTTGGATCATGGCACACAGAACGAGCAACAACCTTTCAGCCCAAAAAACCAAAAAAATTCAGAATATAAAGCTTCAAAGACATACTTAAAGCAACATAGACAAGCGAAAAGTAGTATGGATTGCCTGTCCACAATTGATGAAGTGGCATAAGCATCCAAAGATAAAATATGCTCAATGTAAATGTCTCCCATTTTGTTGTCACAAAACTGGCAGTGATGGAGAGGAAGACATCTAGTGCTACCAATGGAGGTGGATTTGTTGTTAGTGTATTTAAAACTGGGGGATGACGAATGGGTTTGTGCAGAGTGTGACATTTTATTTCCCCTTGCCTTTTCATACGCTGAAATGTCTAAGCTCTACATCTTCAGTATTATATATCTAGAGTGACACTTATGGACTGTTAGCAATAAATACAGGAGTATATGTACTCATGCCAAATCCTTGAATACTGAATCAAATTCAGTCTAAACTTTCACTTTCATGCTTTTCCAGCTCAGCCCTCTCTGAAGAAAATACTATGGTAAGTTCCATGACCATGTAGCTTCAACAGCGAAACGAAGCCTTGTTTCAGATTTCCATCTGGCAATTGCCACCACGCAATATTTTGTTGTTGACAGTCATATCTAAGTATGTAAATACCCTCTTGTTTTGGTTTTTGCCACCTATATCGATTATATAAGATATATTTGGTTTTCCCTGAAATTTTTTAATATGTCTAAATTCTAAATGGGATTGATAGGAAGTAGTTTTTTTTCTTTTATCTAAGTCTGTTTGAATTCTCTATGATTTTGTTTGGCTTGTTTTCATGAATGTGGGTAAGAACAGTAAGGCTACTCTCTTCTGGCGCTGAGAGATGACGAAATACTCATGGCCATCACAATAGCAATAAGGATTTCTTCAGTCCCATTTGCTCTATCATGCCTGGATATAAATAAAAACCAAGCAAAATAATTCCTTCAAAAAACTAATCAAATATCTCGGAAGAGAAATTAAAAAAAAACAGAGGAAAATACAAAATCTTTGTGAATTAGTAGTAGAAAATAACAGGGTGTATCTATCATAACAAAGAGGGAATAAATGTCAGTGTACCTTGATTTTCTTTGCCCTTATAATAAAGTTCCTCAAAATTTTGGGAGAAGTATTCCAGAGGAGTAGCTTTGACCTGAACAAGAGAGCACATGAAATAAACGATCAAAATATGGCGAAAATCAAAATTATAAGACAAAGGTCCATACTCCAAATGTGGAGAAAAAAAATAAAAAGACTGGCAGCCATGACCCACTCAATATCATGAAAGCTGAAACCTAATCAGTAAACGAAAGAATGTCCAAGAAGATCATTCATGGCTGTTTGCAATTCACATGAACAGTTCTTCTTAAACAGATGATCAAACCATTTACCGCAGCAGATTCATTGATCATGGAATGATGAAGTAAGATGCATCCTCCGCTGCCTTGTTTACTCGGCAACAAGTGCCTGTTAGAAAGATATCCTCACAGCATGTTGATTCTGGAGATTGAAAAGAATTAGCAGATGGACGTCGATACACCGACGGCAGCAAGGCCCAGGAAAGAAGGAGAACAAAAGTTCCTCCGGTGGACAAAAAAAAAAAACAAAAACAAGAACATGTTTACATATGAAGGGTTTTATGTTGTTTGACACAAGAAATTAAATTGGCATTGAAGAAAAAGATAAAATCAAATACTGACCAGAAGATGCGGTGGTGGCAAGGAAGAAACCTTAGGAAATGGAGTGACAAGCCCTCGCAGTGGGTAGAACCGGAGAGTGGAAAAAGAAGAATAGATGATGAGAGAGAGAGAGAGACGAGAGGTGCTGACATTTAAATGACATGTGCTGGCATCTAGATGACAGGTGCTGCTGGTCTGGGACATAATAGCAACAGGTGTTGCGTTGTGCGAGAAGAGAAGACGGTGTTTTTTGGACGTTTCTTCGAGGGCAAAACAGGAGGGGAAAAGACATAAATGCCATGGTGTAGCCGACGCATCAGATGACTTCACTAAAAGCAAAATGGAAATCAAAGGTCGTGGGAGATATAGCTGCCGAGACACACAAGGAATTAGAAGGGAAGTTGGTTGACGAAATTGCAAGGTCTAGGCTTTTAGAATAGTAAGGATTAATACCTTTTTCGAGAAACAAAGGGACTTAAAATTACTAAAATGCAAGCCTAAGTAAAGATGAATGCATGAATGCAAGTGGAAAGGCAAGCAATATCCATTCGGTCAAATAACAATGAAAATGAACAAATAACTAGGGATGCAACTTGGGTCATAACTAGGGATGCAACTTGGGTCAGGTCAGGTTGAGCTTTTACTAAAACATTAATTGGAATCAACCTGAACCTGACCCGATTTTATGGTAATAGCTCAACTCGACTTCCGAGAAGACCTGAGTTGCACCCTTACAAATAATGCATCAAGGTAGAATAAGAGATTAAATGGAAACACTTACCATCGAGGATGACTCTATTTCTTCAACTGTTTGTATCCTTGGGTAAAAGTTAAAAGGGATTTGCTAGTTAATTTCTCATAAAGCCATTTCGCACCTGACTTTTGCAAGAGAGAACAGCCATACAGAGTCGCCTTTCAACATATTTTGTCATGTTCATTTAATTCATCTAAGGCGGCTGTTCTCTCTCGAAATGGCTTTCCACAAAATTGCCTAGCAAATCCCCAAGTTACAAATTGTAATAACTAATGAACTATGAAAAGATAACTATCATGAAATGGAAATCACCCATAATTGCTCCTTACTCTTGGGTGAAAACTTGTCACACCTTCCTTAATTTAAAATCTCAGTTCGTTGAAAATAACTATCATTATTTCTATTTTTTTAAAAGAAAATGACCGTTGGCAGATAACTGTCTCTACATTCTACGAATTAGTATCTATTAAATGATTCGGCCTTACGATGCCGAACTTATTTTATTTTGAAAAATGGGTGCAGACACCTACTTACATTAATAAATTTGCCTTTACAAAGTCATTTTCTCAAAAAAACATATGCTCCTTTAAAAAGGCCATTGATATTGGCACTACCATGCTTTGATAATAGCACTAGCTCAACTTCGTCTTTTATTATTCAACCGATTGTCAAATGTTATTACAATTCCCAAAAAGTTCAAGATGAGTCCGTGCAATTAATAAAACATGGTTGTGCTGATATCATTTTCCTTTCTATTTTTGTATTACAACCAAATGGACCTGAAAGAAAAGCACTTATCTTCAATAGGGCCATCTCACGTGGACCGTTACGCTCTCACTTTAGATAGCTCTCTTCATGAAATCACCCATAATTGCTCCTTACTCTGGGGTGAAAACTTCTCATACCTTTTCTAATTTAAAATCTAAATTCGTTGAAAAATAACTATCACCTTAGGATTATGCGCCCCCTTTAACGTGAATCGTGGGCAGACTTTAACGCTTTTTGACATTACTAGTGAAGTATTTTATATTTTAGAACATTAAACTGTAAAAGCCATGTTTCATTAAATGATAACTATGTCAGTTTAAGCCATTCAAGTTGTTTAAAAATGCATGTTGATACTTATTGATTGGATAACAAATATATACATTTTCAATGGCATTTCTACTGAAGTTATGATCAAAGCTGAAATTTGAGTTGGGTTAAGGAGTGACATCCATGCTTACAAATAAGTAGTTTTTAATACATATGGTATTATGTTGTATTGTATACATTCATACGTATATATGATTTATGCAATGAAGCTTATATCTTTTTTTTCCCAAGTGGTGCATTCATGCATATATATCTATCTTAAGACAATGTATCCAGGGTATGTTTTATGCAGTTTAATGGGAAGCAAAATAAATAATATAAATGGACCTATAAGCTATAACAAAAAACACAAATGGTAGATGAGAGTATCTCTACATTAATGTGAGAGATTCTTCCTATCAATTGCAGTTATATTAATTAAAAATGATAACAAATTTATTATATAGCATTCTGAGGTAACCAATCATACTTCTCCTGAAGATGTAGTAGCCAAACAATAATGTGATTGACTAATCTCCATGTGACTCCTAAACGAAACAATCACACAACATCAGGTGCCTTCAAGTCTACATAAAAAGGGCTAATATTCAAGATTAATATTATTAACTTCATAGTTAGACCAATCCAAAATATTTAACCCATGGAAGCTATAAAAAAGAAAGGTAAATTCACAGAGTTCTAAAAAATACATCTTTAGTGAAGAATGCAAAACGATAATTTGGATATGGGCGAGAATGAAGCATACAAGCAGGATTTGTAGTATAATGTCTCGTGGCTCTAGAACATGTGAAATATTCTATATTTTGGAGAAGAATTTATTACCAAAGTGCACAAAAGAAAATGTAGATTGTTAGATCAGTTGACAACTCCACCTACATACTGCAAAATCAGATCAGGATAGAAGAAAATATTTTGGATTTTCTCATTTTCCATGAGAAGGGTACTTTGGTCATTTTAAGATAAGGGCATTATTATCATTTTCCACGACGCAAGGGAATTTGGTTGGTTGGCAAACTTCAGTGTAGCTTTCAATTTGCACACCAAACCTTGTATCAGTATAGTTATCTAGTCAGTGTGATTTTCGGATGGTGATCCATCAACATATTGATGGAGTAGATCAGTTATTGAACCATTGATGTGTTCAGTATAATATTGCACAAAAAATGTTTCAGTTTAGTTCCAGTTTGTAGTTAATCGCTTTTCATAATCCAGAAGAAACATGGTGCCTTAATTTTGAGTCCATTTAGGACCAACAATCGGTTCCCAAGATCCCGAAGAAACAGGGCCTTAACTTTGAGTTCAATAACAGTTTTAGACTCAAAATCGATTCTCAAATCTAGAACAAACATGTACCAAGTCCCCCCTTTTTTTAGATTTTCAGAACCGGTTGCCCTAATCAAGGTAGATTCTCAAAACCTTCAACTGAAATTAAAAATCATATCCTAGCCCTAACCAGCATCAAACCTATCAATAAAAGAGGAAAAAAAATATATCACGAAACAAAAAAGGCACAACCTCATTGGACCAACCTTGTTATACAAAAAACTCAAACAATACATAAATCCTAACCCTAATTTTCAATCAGACACATCCAACATCCACAAAAATTTAAACTTTAACAACAAAAATAAATAAATTCCAACCCCTAGCTAGAAGAATATCACTACAAGATCAAAAACAATAAATCGTGTACCTGTTCGCAAGGTTGCAAAAGAGGAGGAAAGGAAAAAAAGAGGCGATCTCTTTGTCACGATTCCTTCAATCAGATCTCGAATCTAAAAGCACTCTAGTGTATTTTGACTACTCTTTTGTAGAGATGGCTGTCCCAAGTAAACAATAGGGGGCTTATATATAATTTCACCATTAAACATAAGATTTATAAAGTCACTTTTATTAGAATTACTGGAAATACACAGTTTTTAAGTGGGAGATGATATGTTCACTCCCCCCTGCATTAAGCATGTGCTTCCCTTATAACGTGATTTGACGTGAAAAGTGGGCAACTTTAACGCTTTTTTATGTCAAATCACATTATAAGGGGGGCACATGTGTAATGCAGGGGGTGAAAATATCATCGCCCTTTTAAGTTCAAAATCATGTATATATTGAGATTTTAGGGAAAATTTTCCTTCTACAATGAAGAGGAAAATGATATGATCATGCAAGTTTTATTGGAAGTGAAAGAAATGAGGGAAGTTTTATTGGCTTTTTAATAGGCAATCTCTATGTTAGTTGACATGTTTGGTGGTCTTAAGAAGTTTTATTGGCGTTGCAAGAATGGTAGTGAAGGAGGCAACTTTTGGATGCATATTGAAGGAAATGTTCGTAGGAAAAAGCAACAGTTGGTGATTTGTTTTGGACAATTGTAGTGGTGTATTTACTGGTTAAAATGAGCAAAATAGGCTAAAGAAAATAAATAACGGTCAAAAAGAGTTTTTATATAATGAAAGGCCTTAAGAGTCCTTTATTTTTCAAAAAGTACTGTATTGCCCATACAATAGGATGATCCAAACTGTCCATAACATAGTTCGTGTATTTACTGCTTAAAATGAGAGAAACAGGCTAAAGAAAATAAATAACGGTCAAAGAGTCTTTATATGATGAAAGGCCTTAAGAGTCTTCTATTTTTCAAAAAGTACTGTACGGCCCACACAATAGGATGATCCAAACCGTCCATAAGATAGTTCGTGATTTACTGCTTCAAATGCGAGAAATAGGGTAAAGAAAATAAATAACGGTCAAAAAGAGTTTTGATATGATGAAAGGCCTTAAGAGTACTTTATTTTTCAAAAAGTACTGTACGGCCCACACAATAGGATGATCTAAATCGTTCATAAGATAGGACACACAAAATTCATTTTTGTTGGTTGATTGTAGAGAGGTTCATCATATAAAAACTAAAAAAAGCATTGTCATAATGCTATTTTGGACCAATTGTAGAGGGGTATTCATTGCTTGCTTAAAAGGACTTAAATAGGCTAAGAAAATAGATGATGTGATAAGGTCTTATGAAAAACATAGTCCTAAATGCAAATGGGACATTGATGGAATATAGGAAGAAGGGAGGAAGGAAAAAAACAAAAGCATTGTCATAATGCTTTTTTGGACAATTGTAGAAGGGGATTCATTGCTTAAAATGACAGAAATAGGCTAACAAAAATAGATAGTGTCATAAGGTCTTATTAAAAATATAGTCATAATGCAAATGGGACATGGATGGACTACAGGGTGAACGGAGGAAGAACTTAGCCATGATTCATTTTATATATATTATAAGGATTACAACTCCCAAAAAGCTCAAATGAGTCAGTGCAATTATTAGAACATGGTTGTGCTGATATCATTTACCTATTTTTTATTGTTCGACTTTCCTCTCGAATCATGAGGCAAAAAGACAAGTAAACAACTGAGAATCTCTTTTCCTTCTATTTTCCTTCTATTTTTTGTATTACAACCAAATGCACCTGAAAGAGTAACACTTACCTTCAATAGGGCCATCACACGTGCACCGTTACGCTCTCATAAGCTAACAACGTTTCTCGCACGTGCCAATTCCCAATCCCCCCACTCACATATAAATATACGATCACAACTAAACGAAACGATGCCCTAATCGCCTCATCACTCTTTAGTCTCTCTACAACAGAGAAGAATATTTCTCTCCGCTTCAGAGATTTCAAAACCCTAACCCTAACTCTCTCTCTCTCTCGATTGTTCTTTCTTCACTGAAAAACCCTAGCTTAGTTCGAAGCTTCGATCTCCTGTCGCTTATTCCGGTAAAAAAATAATTCAACTTTCTCTCTTTTCCTCCTTCAGGATTGAGATTTTTTTTCTGATTTTTGGAATCCGTTTTGGTTTTTTGTTTCTCTTAGTTTTTTTCTTCCTTTTTCGTGTAGACCTAAAAATGTCGGACGATGAAACAAAGGAAGAGAAGGAGTTGGATCTTTCTACTCCTATAGTGGTTGATAAATACAAAAACGCTGCTGAAATCCTCAACAGTAATTCTCTCTCTCTTTCTCTCTCTCTCTCTCTCTGCCTCTTTCTGTATCGATTTTACAAGCTAAAACCTAGATTTTTTGAGCGAGAATCTGAATTCTACAAGATTGAGTGGTAACACACCTTATTTACGCATTTAAAATCTAGTTTTTAGGATTTCAAATCAAGGTTTTAGCTTAAAAAAAAAATCTAGGTTTTAGCTTGTAAAATCTAGGGTTTTACAATTCTGGATTATAAAATCCAAATATATCCAAACGGGGGTCTATATGTACCTTTTTTTTTTGAACTTTATAAAACTGTTTGAAGTTCTTGCTTTGCAATATTTGGGATTAGGGTTTTGTTTGGATTGTTTGAATTTTCTGGAAAAGTTTGGAAAGGAAAATTATTTCCAAAATTACCTACTTTATTTACACCTGAAAAAGGATAACTTGAATCAATCATATTCAATTTTTACTTTATTTACACATGAAAAAGGATAACTTGAATCAATCATATTCAATTTTTACTGAGCTTCTTCAAGTGATGATGAAACCCCTCTAAATTAACCATAAATTGTGAGAAGGAAAAAAATTTCCTGAGAAAAATTTTCCTGTCAGAAATGTTTTTCTTGCAATCTAAATGGGGGCTTAGGGTCTTCTTTTCTTGGTTTTACGATTTTTTGATAACTTTTGAGTAATAATGCAAAAATGTGCAGAGGCATTGCAATTGGTCTTGTCAGAATGCAAACCGAAAGCTAAGATTGTAGATATATGCGAGAAGGGTGATGTGTTTATCAGAGAGTAAGTTTTTTCATTTTCTAATTTAATAGTTGTCATTGAGATTGAACCATGTTCTTATTAGTAAGCTTTTCTTTTCATTTTCTTGTAAATTTAGTAGTTGTCATTGAGATTGATCCAGGTTGTTATTAGTAAGGTTTTTCATTTTCTTATAAATTTAATAGTTGTCATTGAGATTGAACCCTGTTGTTATTAGTAAGTTTTTTTCATTTTCTTGTAAATTTTGTAGTTGTCATTGAGATTGAAGAATGTTTTTATTGTCTAAAACATTTAGCTTGTGTATTGTTGGCGAGAGGCTGTAACCAATTGAGTGCTGATATGCCATCTATTAACCTTTTTTGTCGCCTATTTTAATTGGGTATATTGGATTCTATTATTTTAAGTTGTAATGATTTTTTTGTACGTACGAATGCGATTTTTATGGTCGATTGGTTAATTTGTTCTTTGTGTATAGGCAAACTGGTAACACGTATAAGAATGTTAAGAAGAAGATAGAAAGGGGCGTTGCATTCCCGACGTGTATTTCTGTCAACAACACCATATGCCATTTTTCTCCTCTCGCAAGCGATGAAAGTATCTTGGAAGAAAATGATGTTGTGAAGATGTGAGCTTTATTCTTATCCTTGTTATGTTTTTTTCTCTTCTTGAGTTAAAGTAAATGACTATTCATAGACTGATCTTCTTTATTGGTTGAAGTGATATGGGATGTCATATAGATGGTTTCATTGCCGTTGTTGCCCATACTCATGTTCTTAAGGAAGGCCCAGTCACAGGAAGGGCCGCAGACGTTATTGCAGCTGCTAACACTGCAGCTGAAGTTGCTTTGAGGCTTGTGAGGCCGGGAAGAAAGGTACTACACTTATTGATTGGTGGCCTAGATATCTACATAACAGTGTTTATGAATCATACTTAGTTTCTTTATACATATTGATGCCATGCTTTATTTTCTTGGGGCAGTTGTACTTTTTTATGATTTCCTTTTTGTTCTGGCAGAGTTAATTAATAATTACTCTTTCGGTGTTTCCATAGGCGATGAAGGGCTATAGTAATTTAGTAACTTAGAAACTGGATGTATGGCATTTTTGTAATTCAAAGAATGTTATTATTGCAAAAGCTTTCATTCTCTTGTTAAATGCTTAAGCTTTGGCATGTCAAAGCTTTGACATGCGTTAGTCACCGTTTATGCTTTTTGGCTCTTTCACAAATTTCAACTGCCCATAATTAATTTCTAAGCGAACAAGACATATGTTGCATGGAGACATATTTCTTTGATGTTTGGAAATTTATGTTGGAAAGCAAAACTGCGGAGAAAAGTTGAAATAAATCTCATAAAAAGGACTTCTTTATCCCTTGACTTGCATGACTTTTTTTGGGATGCTTTCTCTTCGAAGAAAATTGTGAAGAGAAAAAAGAAAAGAAAAGAAGGGAGAGCCTTGAGGCTTCAGAGAAGCACTTTGTGCCTTCGTTTTTTCCCTTTTGTTTGTTGGAAACTTTTGAAGAGATTTTTATATTTTTTTGGAGAATGGAAGCGAGAGTGTAATCCAAATGGACAATTTTGATTGGTAACTGGCCTTGACATATTTGTGATTGGGTTCTTTGAATTTTCTCATGCTAAATTCTCTTACCGAATTATTGCATGTGGTTGTTCTATTCCACATCAGAAAGAGTCTTTTGTCTCTTGTACTTGGGTAGTCATTCATTTCAATTTTTCCTGACCGTTGTGCTAAATCATTAATTGATCTGCTAAACAAAATTACCACATGTGGCTAGTCTCTACAAATCAATTTTGGGCACTATTTTGTTTTTACTTATTTCCTTTCCATTAATTTTTGTGTGTGTATGTTTTATGATTTTTACATATGAACGGTTTTATGATTTTTACAAGGGATTTGCTAGCGTCCATCGCAGATGGTCTGTTGCATGTCAGACCAGCCACACAGGCTCACTTTATTGCCGCTTTTGTCTTCATTCATGAGGTGGCTCATCTGACATGCAATAGACCATCTGCGATGGACGCTAGCAAATTCCTTTTTACGGATGAACGTTTATTAATAATTGTAACTGATATAATCTATGACAATAGGGTACTACTTATTATGCTGGCCCAATTATATTCCTCAAGTTGTAACTATTGGGGGAAAATTATATTCAAATCTTGAAGGAATCTACTTGTTTACACCTCACAAGCTTCATAACTTTAGAGAATTGGAACTCGCTCTTTTTTTTCTCCTCATTCCAATAATAGGAGTCTGCGACTTTAACGCCTGGTTTGCTATGAAGAAAAAAATTGGAATATTGCTATGGATGTGGGTGGTGGGGGGATGGCTTGTTTCATTGGGGATAGAAGTGGTGAATTTATTAGCTGCGAATAGGAACATATGGCTCAAATAAAAATTAGGATTTTTCATTTTATTTTTGACGGTGTCTTCAACTTCTATAATTTTTCATAGATAGTGGCTTTAACCCTGCAAGACCCATTCCAGAAATTCTGGATTATTCAATCGTTATTCATCGAAGTATAGAGATATGTATTTTATTATTGATAAACATTTCTGTTCTTTAAACTTCCTTAGTAGGTTAAGACAGCTCATTGTTGGGATTGTAATGCTTTAACACAAGTTCAAAAACAAAGTGGGTGTACACATTGATTTCCAGGGGACTAAACCTGTTTGATTCTATGGAGAGCATCATTAAAATTCCAGAAGCCACATATTGGTGATAGTGCTCCTCAGTAGTCAATTCCATTTTGGATGTTCGTATTTTTCTTCTAAATTGGAACGTCTAGTTGTTTTGTTGTCAATTTCAATTGTGGAAGTAGCTTCTTAAATAAAGCACCTTTGTGCTTCTTCTACAAAACCATTTTGTCCTTAAATTGGAGACTAGCAAGGCATTATTCCTCTAAATGATGATAACTTTTCTTGGGCTATGGATTGATATCCAAATGATGCTAATGTCATAGTTACTCTGATAGATCATCATGTCTTTAATTTTTGACCTTCATTAACTAACTCATTGGATGTAATTTGTCTTTTCGAGTACTATCTTGCAGACAGCTTATAAATAAAGGAGTCATTTGTGTTTGTTATGCCAGATGAATGACAGATCAGAACGCGATTTTTGTAGTGATGTTTCTGTTATGCCATTTGCATGGTAGTCATACACCCTGTGTGATAGAGGTATTACCATAGTATCTTTTGAAGGAAAACCAGTCTTTTCTTTCAGTGCAAGTAACTATAAACTCGAGGGCCATGTGGACCTGCATCCTCTAAATGATGATACATTGATCTTAAGCTATGGATCACCATCCAAATGAAGCTTCTGTCATAGTTACTCTGATAAGAGTGTCATGCATTTCTGTTGCTGTTTTAATAGCTGGTTTGAATGACCCACTTTGGAGAAGCTTGAACATGCAACTGATAGAATAACTGTGGGTTTGGATTCTATTGGAAGGTAATCCATGGATGGGAAATAGTTGGGAAAACATGACAAGGAACTGTTGAAGTGACAGTGCTTATTTTGTCCTTTTAGGTGATAAAAATGTTTGATACACACGTGAAGTTATCTGTTTAAATAAACTATCTGGCTTTGTCTTGTTTTATCAAATCGGGGTTTGGTGTTTTACCATTCGTTAAGTAAAAATTGTAGTAGAGGCCCCATGAGTGGATGCTAGCTATTAAAACAAGGCATAGTTCTCTGACAGAATCCTTTGTATGATATATGCATACTGACATAGATGCTGCCTTTCATGCCAATTTTTTTGGCCTTTTCTCTTTCTGCTGATTGGCGAGTTTTTGAGTGGACATGATTTGGCAAAAATGATGAAAACTGGTCTTAAGCTATGGATCAATGTCCAAATGATGCTTTTGTCATAGTTACTCTAATAGGGACTTGTGTCTTATCGTTATTATTATTATAATTATTATTTTGAAAATTCCTTATTGTTACTATTTGTCCTATCAATTTTCCTTTTTTATTTTCACTTACTTTTTTTACTTGGCATGTTTGTTTTTGTTCATGCTGGAAATGGTTCAATAAAGTATCGATTCAGCTGAAAGCCATGCTTCTTTAATTTGTTGGTTTTGGACGGCATATTATTCTTTAACTACCGATGTTGGTTTGAAATGCATGTAAATTTTCCATTTTTCTTTCAGGCCTTTTGTTTGTTTCAGACCATGTTGGAAATGGTTAAATGAAGTATAGCTCCAACTGAAAGGCATGCTTCTTTAATTTGGTGGTTTTGGTCGATATCTTGTTCTTTCACTACCGATCTTGGTTTGAACTTTGAAATACATGCCTTTTGTTCCATCTGCTCGGCAAGCCACCACACTTTCACTGTTTCTTCAGTGTAAATGTCTTTATTCTGCATCACAATTGGAAACTTGTTTCATGAATCTTCATTCTATTTTTAATTTTGTACTGATAAGAGTATTGATTATAATGTTCTTGAGTGGAAATTATGCCTCTAAATGACGAATCTTTGTTAGAAGCTATGGGGCTATCCTCCAAATGAGGCTTTTGTCATAGTTACTCTGATAGGGTGTTGTTCCATTATTTGTTGGATTTAAACTGGTTTTTAACTTTTCATTTACATTTCTTCCTCTCATATTTTATAATTCCTGTGTTGCTCTGTTTTGAGCTGCATGGGAACTTTTTTTTTTCCATTTCTTATGTTATTCCTTATTATCAGTATTGCATCGGGCATTGTTCTGTTCTTTGTTGGATTTAAACTGCTTTTCAACTTTTCATGTACATTTTCTCTCACGATTTTTTGTGACATCACTTTAGTTGCTTGCTTAGTTTTTAGTCTCACAGGAATGCTTATTTTTCCATTGTTCATGTTATTTTTAATACTGTTTTTGCCACCATTTTCCTGATACCATAATATAGGATTTTTGTTGATCCCACTGGTTCAGGAAATTGTGACTTGTATTTTGGGAAATGTGTCTGAAAGAGATTGGATGCTTCATCTATAGCCTCTTCTCCTCAGACAGATACACGTCTACATGTGCTAGAATGAAACAAAAAACCGTTAGGTGTGGTAATTTTGGCGTGTCCTCTGTACATTGATACTAGTTTGGTATGAAGAAACTAATGAAGTGAGGGAAACAAATATGGTATTTCCTTATAGCATTATAGATGTGTCTTATACGTCTAATAGCTGTATTGGTGTGTATCTGACATGTTTGGTCACATGACGGAGATGCCTGTGCCATTCCACTTATAATACAATCTAGTGTTAATGTTATCTTGATAACTGACAGTGAGGAATTCACTTTGAAGCCTCCAAGTACAACCTCGTAAAAAATTGCAATTTTCATTTCATGAAACCGGTTGCGAGCAAACAAGTCAATGATTTATTCTCTGTATATTCATATGTAGAGCATTGGTATAATAGCCTTGTTCTCTCCGTTTTGCCTTTTGTTGGTTTGTTATCATGTAGTATTGTTTCTCATCGGTCGACCCTACCATTGGCTTTCAATTTTTCAGTTGGTCTGTTTTGTTGAAGCATTAGCCGACCCCAACTAGGTTGGGACAAAGGCTTTGTTGAGTTGAGTTGTTTTGTTGAAGCATTCTTTTTAGTTTTTATACCCCCATTCATGTTTTTCCCTTTTTCGTTTTATAGAAAGGGATACTTGTATGTATGTTTGTTGAAGCATTCTTTTTAGTTTTTATCCCCATTCTTTTTTTCCTTTTTTTTCTATAGAAATCGATACTTGTATATATTGGATTTTTTGGTCAAGAATTCCATTAATCTGTGAAATATAGTGGTTGAATTTGATGTACTTACAATCAAATGATGCCCATTAATGTAGCTTAATCTGCAATTTTGCCTAATGAATACTTGTCACTTGGTTTGAAACTAATTCTATGTTTTTTGATATTTGCATGGTACTAGAGATACATGTAGACATAGGAAGAAATCTCTCTGGTTGAGATCCTAGAGAAAGAGGGTAGAATGTCTGTCCGAGAGTTTTTTAACCGCCGGCATACAAATCCCCCATCGGGCCTGGATACCTTCACAAATCAGTGTGTCTGTGGTCCAACCTTGATTGGGTGGCTCCAACTTTCCTAGATCTGGTAGAAAGTGGATACTCAGCTCAGGAGCTTTCTTCACGACTGGAGCCTTCTTTAACAACTGTTGCCGGAGATCTTTGTTTGTAATAAGTCAAGGGGGGAGTAGAGAGGACCACCATGGCGCCCCTCGGATATTTTCCTCGATCGTTAGGGAGCCAGGAGGATCTGGACATGTGGCAAGAAGGTTTGACTTCAGAAATGGATCTGCTCGAGGAAGGCAGACTACTCCAAACCAAAGTGTAAGTGATTGGAAGTGTATGAAGTGCAGCTACAACAACTATGGCACACTACGTGTCTGTAGAAAATGCTTGGGGCCGAAGTATAACAAAAAGGCATAGGTCCTTAAGTCGTGGATACCTAAGGCGACCCCAAGGAGATCCTTACACCTAGAATGGATGAAAAAACCCCCGTGTTTTCTATGCCAAGCGAATTGATCAATGATAGGAAGAAGACCCTAAAAAGTTGCTTGATAAGTACTTTGAGAAACAGGCCCCTGTTGGAAGAAGTTTGGACCTTGGCGAAAAGAAAATGGGCCCTGCCGCTTCCCAGCAAACCGTTCTGCATTAGTCCCTCAATGGTGCTTTTTTGCTTTGAGTCTCAAAGTCAAGCTACCTCCATCCTACGGCGAGGAGGTGATGCTTTGGGTGGATACCTCATTTCCCTTCAACCGTGGTCCCTGCCTTAAATACTGGTGCAAGAACAGTGAGACTTAGGGGCTGTTTGGATACACGGATTTTAGAAGCCAGGTTTTTAGTTTGAAAACAGTGTAAAAGAGGGTCAAAGACAAGAGAAGAAGCGGACCAATCGTCGTTTTTGACTCATTTTTTACTTCTCTCCCTTCTTTCCATCAGCAAGAGAGTAGAAGATCCTCCAATTTTCCTGGTTTTAGAAATCTCAGGTTGCAAAATCTCAGGTTGCAGGAGAGATTTTTAAAACTTGATTTTCTTGCTTAAAACCCAATAAACGCTGCCAAGACAGCACACATCAACCTGATCATGAACCCTCTTTTACACTGATTTCAAACTAAAAACCTGGTTTCTAAAATCCGTGTATCTAAACGACCCCTTAGGTTTTTTAATATCCCACTTCCACGGTTGAGATTCTGGGTTAGCATTTTGGAGAAGTTTTGAAAACACAGATGTCGGACAGTCATGACCACTTCCTGGAATTTGCTTCTGTTAAGGTCTTAACTTCGTTGTGGAATTATTTACCATCTTTTATAAATATTCTGGCAGACTCCACGGCTTATCCAGTTGGAGTTAAGATGGTGGATGAGTCTTTAATACCCTTTAAAGATCCTTTGGTTGAGGGGGATTCAGCCCCTTTGGTCCCTGTTTTAGATGTCTCTGTTGATCCACCGCCTGTGGTTGATCCGCCTGTGGTTGGCCCTCTACCGGTGGTTTCTAGGGGTAAATTTGTCTTATCAAAGTTAAAAGAATTGTTGGACAGATCTGTACCCGGCAGATACACTTAAAAGTTTAGCCCCATCATTGAAAGGGAAATCGGTCAGTCCTAGGAAAGGACCCTGTCAGAAGTCATTAAAAACTAAATCTAGTATTTTCGCTGGAAAAGCCTCCAGAAAAGATATTTCTGACTATCGCAATCTACATTCGCTGTCAGTATAAAAGGCGGTAAAGATTAAAAACCGCTTTTTTAGAAGCAAAAAGAATAAAGGAAGTTCAAAAGTCTTGAATGATATTAATAGTCAGATCAAAAGGTTTCGTGTCAATCCCTCCAAAAAAGGCACTCCGTTTCAGAAAGAAAAAGTAGGTCAGAAGGGCGGGGCGTGTGCCTCCAGAATTATTTATTAGCTACAAAAGGAGGTCTTTCTCTATTTAAAAGAAACTTATTGGGTTTTCAGAGAAAAGTAAAACCAAAGAACTCTAACCTACCTTCCAAGTTTAGCCTTCTTCTTAAAGATTTTGATAAACCCTTCAAAGCCTTCTCATCTACCATGTCGTCCGACCCTGGTTCCTCATCTAAGAAGAGGAAGGCGGTCACGTTCGAGGTAGATGATTTGCAGTTTCTTAGGGATTCGGAATATGATGAAGCAATGGCGGGCGAAGAATGTCCTACGCCTAAGGAAATTACCATGGGAATTTGGAAGAGATAATGGAAACAATTCGAGGAATGCTCTGGCTAACAAGGACTGTCTTCTAAAGGTTTCGGGGAAGTCTGATCCGAATGAAGCTTTTGTCAGAATTTATAAACTTTCATTCTTTAAGGAAGCTCTGGACGTGGAGCGAAGAGCCCATCGTCAACGTTGGGAGGAGGTTAGTTAAGGCAACAAAGATTGAGCGATTGGAAAAATTGATGGGCACTTCAGTAGACTTATCTCAGGAGTCCAGGATTCCCTAGATCGGGAAGTCAGCATTGAGGTCCGGAATCGGATGGGTATGGATGTGGAAAGACAGGAGGCGATCTCAAGGCTGATGGATTTTCTGGAATCAGAAGAAAGTAAAGTTGTTCCCTCAGAGGAAATGGATGAGCTGTTGGCTATGGGGGATGTCTTTGGAATAGGTTTTGACGATGATCTAGAAGCCACTCAAAATTTGTTTCGGTCTATGGCTATTAGGGATCTGAGAGAGCGAAGAGAGGTTGGACCTGAGAAGGATGATGGTGAAAAGGGGGGCGAGCGTAGCAACCCTGAATGAAAGGCCTTCCAGCCTCGGGAAAAAAAAGGGAGGAGAGAAAAGAGAGGGGAAGAAGAAAAAGGACAAAAGGAGAAGGAAGAGGAAAATAAACAAAAAAAAAGAGGACAAAAGGAGAAGGAAAGGAAAAAGAAGAAGAGAATAGAAAACGAATAGATAGAGAAATGAAGGAGAAAGGAAAATAGAATTCAGTAAGGCTCTGTTTGGTTGCAAAATACATGGAAGACGGCTGGGCATTCTTGGGAATATGAAACACCAAATGTTGTTTGGTTGTCAAATTTTAGCACAAATTCCATTGGACTTCTAGACATGGAGGAGACATTATTATTAGCTTTTTGCTTAGGTGGCGCCTATGTGGCGGGATTGACCCCTCTCCTAATCTTCCAATGCAGAACCTTCATTTTGGTGGATTTTAGAGGGGAGAAGAGTAGAATATGTCTTGTCATGTGTAATCATTACTTTTCTCTCCCTTTCTCTCTCTTCTACTATTTATTTTGTTAATGACACCCTCCATTCTCCACATGCTTTGACATCCAACCAAACACACTACCAATATTCCCCTAATCTTTTCTAGACAACTCTACACATCTCCCATCCTTGTCACCTCCTTGTTGACTACTACTTCCACTAAAATCCCAGCTAACCAAATAGAGCCTAAGAAAATTGAAGGCCGGACTATAAGAAAAAGATAGGTGTTGTGGGATTGCTTCACTAAAAGTGTTTTCTTTCGTGGGAGGCTCTTCCCCATAGGCTTGTGAATCTATCAGTCTAGTGCCTTTTGGTGATAGTATAGGGTTGTTTCTAATCTGGTGGTTTTTTAATGGAGTTTCAGAATTTGGGACTGTAGGTCCTTAATGGGTAAATCCCTTTCACAATCTTCCAGGATACCTATCGTTTAATAGCACTGTGAATTGCCTGTCGTTATCCAAAAATTGTCTTTTTCCATAGCCATAGCTTGAGAGATTCGTTCTTTCGCTTACGTTTTCATGTCTGGATATTTTAACTTTGCTATACCTTCATGGAGTTTTCTTTAGATATGGAGTTTTAGAGTTTCAAGAGGCAGGTTTGGTAGTTTCAGATGAATCAGTCACCTTGAAGTTTCAAGAGGTTTCTGTTTAGGAGAACTACAATTATACGCAGTCTCAAAATGGTACAGGTGATAGTTTCAAAAGATTGCTATGAAAGATGTAAAGAAGGCATACTACAGAATAGAGGAAAGGAATGCTTAGTTTCTACTGTAATTTTTGGTTATTTTGGTTACTTTTGAATTGGTCTCAGGTATGCCCGTTCCAATTCACCTTAATATTTTGTATGGCAGGCTGGGACTCTTGGTCTCGATTGCTATCTGAATATTAAAGAAATATGTCACTTATCAAAAAAAAAGAAAAAAAGAAATCACTCTAGTTGAGGATTGTGTTTTTGGTAACTTTACTGGTGAAAAGTTGATTGATTTGCTTCAAAAAATGAAAGTCAGGGCTTCACTTTATTTATTGAAGACCAGTGTTGATTTCCATGATTAAATTTAGCTTACACCAGAAATGAATGTGCTTGTGTATGGTTCATTTCAAAACTTGAGGGCCAGGGATTCAAATGTCTATATTTGATTGATTTCCAGATTAAAGTAAACTTGAAACTGATGCAACATTCTTATTGATACCTACATTTAATATTCAATTTGTTAGTTGGGATTTTTGAATGCTTCTCACATGGGAAGACATTGACTGTTCACACGAATAGGACACTCTTAAAAAATCAATGAAGAGTTCGTTAAATAATGAGTGCATACTTTCGATTTAAAAAAGAATATGATAGTGTATACAAAAATAGATCTCTGCGGTAGAAGTGTGGAACAATCAAAAGAAGTATCTTGGCAATATGTGGATTGGATTATTAACTTGCAAGTCACTTAATAAATTTCTCATATCTTTCGTAGCATTTGTTAGATTTATCTGTTCAATTTGTGGTAGAAACAGAACTCCAATATTTATGTCGAAAACACCACTTCATTTCATTATAGTATTTTTTTTGTACTTTTTTCGAGTCTTAGAATGAACACCTGTTAGATGTCTATTCTAATTTTGGAAAACAGTATATGTAACTTTCTTGCATTTTTTCCCTTTTGATGCTACTGTTTCTTTTTGTTGCTAAGTTGGAATTAGTTTTTCATTTACTCACAGACCCTTTATGTGGATGTGGCAGAATAAAGATGTAACAGAAGCTATTCAAAAGGTTGCTGCTGCCTACGATTGCAAAATAGTTGAAGGTGTCCTCAGTCATCAGCTTAAACAATTTGTTATTGATGGCAACAAGGTCATACTGAGTGTAACCAATCCTGAGACGAAAGTTGATGATGCTGAATTCGAGGAGAACGAAGTCTATGCCATTGATATTGTAACCAGCACAGGCGATGGCAAGGTGAGGGCAACATCATTACTACATATTTCTCCAATTGAAATCATTAGATTTCATGTTGGATATTCTAGTGCTGTGGAAGTTCAACTAGTACATGTTTTGGGGTATTGCTGATCCCTGTCTTATGTATTGATGGATGATGTAAAATGCAGCCTAAACTGTTGGATGAGAGGCAAACAACCATCTATAAAAGAGCCGTTGACAAGAATTATCACTTGAAAATGAAATCATCAAGGTTTATCTTCAGCGAAATCAGTCAGAAATTCCCTATTATGCCATTTACTGCTAGGTTTGTCAGCTCCAAGCACTCTTTCTTCAAGTAAATATTTAGTCCCTGTTCGTTTGAGATTATGCGAACCAATTGTGAGTCGAAAACCAATTATTGGACTCAAAATTAGACGTAAATTTGAGTCCTATAATTGGTTTTCGATTCACAATCAATTGGCATATTCTTAAACAAACAGGGCCTATGGAGTTTTAATTCTTGGCATTTTATCTTTACCTTAATAATCTTGTGTGTTTTTTTATCAGGGCGCTGGAAGAGAAGCGAGCCCGGCTGGGACTGGTTGAGTGTATGAATCACGATCTCTTGCAACCATATCCCGTTCTGCATGAAAAGCCCGGTAAGCGTTCAGTTCAAGTCCAATGCTTTGTACGTTTCTGGGCTTGCATAACAATGTATTTTATGTTATATTTTTCCTATCAATTAATTTAACTATAAAGTCATTGCAGCTTTTGCGTGTTCTATGCATGAATGTCTGGAAATTTTTGCGTAGCTTGTAAGGATGCAATTTGGGTCTGGCCGGGTTGAGCTTTTGCTAAAAAAATGAATTGGAATCAACCCGAACCCGACCCGATTTTATGGTAAAAGCTCAACCATGTGGATTGGCTTTTACTGTTTATATCCCTTCAGAGAGTAGAAGTTGAATTTTGTTTTGGAAGTGGGCAAGTTTTAATTAAGTTGATATTGTGTTAATTTCAGGAGACCTTGTTGCTCATATCAAGTTCACAGTTCTGTTGATGCCGAACGGATCAGATAGGATCACATCCCATACTTTGCAGGAGTTGCAGCCTACAAAGTCAATTGATGATGAACCTGAAATCAAGGCGTGGTTAGCTCTGGGCACAAAGACGAAGAAGAAAGGTGGAGGAAAGAAAAAGAAAGGTGTGCGCACCCTGTTTTCTATTTGCCTGCCATGATAAGTCAATTGTATTACTTGTAAGATTTTCCGGGAGATCTTATTGGTGCATCCAACTCTGATTGCAGGTAAGAAAGGTGACTCGAAAGATGAGTCTGCAGAAGCCGAACCCATGGACACTGAGGCATCAAATGGCGCTGCTCAAGAATGAGATTATCTCAATTTTGTTTTATTTATGTATTGCTTGCCCTTCACACCAAAGCTGACTTGTTCTGCTGTAAGCTTGCCCAGAGAATTCTCCCTGTTTTTAAGTGTTATTTTTCATTCTGTGATGATGGGAAAGCAAAGGAGTTTGCGAGTTTTATATGGTTAAAAGGAAAACAATTGCATATGTAGGTGAGGCAAATTTGGAATTTATAAACAACTAAATAATAACAAAAAAAAACTTTACGGTTCCAAAATTTTCAAGTTTGTGATCTAGTAACACTAATCCTTATTTGAATGATGTTTTCATACCCAGAGAAAGTGTAAGAATGCTATCTCATGGAGTTCGGATAAGGAGGGAAGATCAAACCCCTAGAGTTGAAAGGTCCAAAATGCAGTAATGAGGAATTCAAACACATTGTTGATTGTGTCTTGGTTAATTTAACTAGGTGTTTGGACACTGAGCGCGGGCCTTGGCTCAATGGTAAGGTTGCTCCGTTGTGACCTGGTGATCTCATTCGAGTAACGGAAACAGCCTCTCTGCAAAGCAGGGGTAAGGCTGTGTACATCGAGCCCTCTCCAGACCCTGCAATGGCAGGAGCCTTGTGCACTGAGCCGCCCTTTTTAAGGTGTTCGGATACTGCCTGTGAGTTGTATTCAGAAAAAAAATAATGTTGCTAGTTTATTTGTTGTACCAAGAGATTTTTACAATTACTTTAGGGGTAACAATTCATCATAAATTCTAAGCAAATTTGTTTGGATTGTGGGAAAAATATCAAGAAAGCTATAGGTTTTTTTTTTTTGAATTGCTTGTGGGCACAATGGGAAGTTTTAACGTATTCTAGCTTTATATTGTTGAGAATCGGTCAATGTCCTCTCAAGTGTTGAGTACAAGAATTGAGATAAATATCTCTGCTTCTATGAGTGATATTTCTGTCTTGATCTCTTATTCCAAAAGATCAGTTAGAAGAGGTAGAGGTGATGGAAGGACAAGTGAGAAATAATTGAGAAGACAAATTTCTATCCAGCTCATTCAAAATAGAGTAAAAACTCTGTATAGGAAAAGCCCAAATCAAACAGAACATAAAAAAAAATTCCTAAAATCTTAGAATGTATTTGCTTTTAGGGTTATGTACTTCAATCTCTAGGGTTAATCACTAACAATTTAATAGGAAAGAATATAGTAATTTAAAGGAGATTGGAACATTATGTCATTTTATTCATTAATGGCATAACTATAGTTAATTAGACAAATCAGTTGTTTTAATAATTTAGAAAGTGTAGACTTTAGGGGTTATTTGAAATAAACCATAATTTTAATTAAAGTCAGATTAGATAGAACTTAGGCATATAATCTTTGGCTTTCATTTGAATTATGAGTTTTATAAAAAACCATTCTAGGATTTAGTTGTAGCGAATGAATGAAAAATCCGAAAATAGTTTCCCATCTCCCCTCCCTTTAGAGTTCCGATGGTTGGCAATAAGTTTGTGAAGGAGATTTAAAAAAAAAAAAACTTTGCACCCACAGAACAACCGTATCCCAATTTTGTAACAAATATAAGGTTGACTCATGAAACATATCACCATGCTCACTTTGGTGAGAAAATAACTTCATCCTCTTCAAACATTACACTGTCCAAGATACAACTCACCAACATCTATTAGCCAATCACTGAATAGAACTCATATAACACAACACTGGGAGCACATACAAAGACATGGGAACATGCCACCACATGACCATAAAGTAACTCTAGGTATAGGTTTGAATAAATACCTTCCAAGTTCCAATATAGCAAAATGCAGATCCAGCCAAATCAATTACACACTAATACCAACTTTAGGAGATACACCCCTACTATTGCTAACAATAACAGAGACACTCATACTATTTTCAACAACTAGCAAACTAGCCATACAATTGGCTGACATCCTCCCCAAACTCAACTATTAACCTAGAGATTTTTGTTTGAAAAATATATGAAAGCTCACAGTAAGACACAATCTCAGTATCAACCAAGTCTAAACTAAAAGACCTCTACAAGAAAAACCAACACAACTAAATTCACAAAACAGGTTCTACTATGTTACAAAAAGACAAGCAAATATTTTTGAGAAAATATGGAAACTCATTCTCTGACATTCCTAATTACATTGAATCTCTCTCCAGAGATAGCTGCATTTGACATACTTTAAAACATATTTCATGGTATGTCATAAAAGAAAAGAAAAAGGAAAAAAGAGTATCAAACACCATAAACATGACACTCAAATGTCCAGAATCCAGATCCCTGCAGCGGTTACTGCAATACAGAATTTGGGTATGATTTGTATTTTAAAGAGATCAGTTAATGGACTGCCAAAAAAATAACAAATAAAAAGAAAACTTATATTAGATAATATTCCATACATTCCAAGAAAGCATTGTAGGGAAGCAATTAAGGCTCCTACATTACATAGCCACTCATTCAAAATTGATATCAATCAACTAAAATCAAGTCTTGATTACATATGCCTGATGTTTTTCTTTTTCTTTTTCATTTGTTGTGTATGTTGATTGGACCTGCAACCACAAATTCTAGAAGTTCAACCCTATATTTACAGATTACAGCTATTCTGAAATCTCTGGATAAATTTTACAACAATCTGAACACGAAGCAGATGGAAAGCCAACTTGGAAAACTTCTGAGCAAAACTCTTGGGAAAACACCTGAAAAAACATCTCTACATATTAGTCACAATGTGCAAAGTAACTGTCTTCCCAAACACAGGTATTAAAAATTGAAGTTGGAGCCGAAAGGAGTTCCACTTACACTATAAAATTCCATCATATGTGATGGAGAAAAAAAGATTGTTGAAAATCAGCCATGAATTGAAGTCGCCAAAGTGTACAAAGATGGAATTTGTATAAATATAATGTTTTCTATGCCATCTTCAAAGCTTGTTGTAGCTGCACAAATGCTGCTGGATGCATCCTGCTAATGACTGCATTGAAAGATGATTCCCCATGAAAAGCAGCACACGCTGTAAGGTTTTCCTTCAGAGAAGTCTCCAATGATAAGTGCTTGATCGGATCTGAAGCTCTGATCTGACAGGAAAAAGAAAAGATATATAGCTTTAAACTTGCATCCCCCACATTGGTGTTCATTCAAGGTTTAAAATTTCGGTATCGGTTTCGGCCTCAACCGAAATCAAAATTTCAACTAAAATTTGAAATTCCAGGAATTTTTTTTTTTTTTTAAATTTGGCCAAAATTACTGAAATTTCGGAATTTCAGCCAAACTCTGGAACCGACATCAATTCAAGGTACTTTCGGTTTCAGTCCCGGTCGAAATCCGAAATTTTAAACCATGTGTTCATTGTAATTGTGTATCTTCATAAGCTCCCAGTGGAAGGGTTAGGGCAGTTAAATCCGTTGCTCGAAAGCAAAGAACAATTTCGGAATTTCTTGTAAAATGGCATCTAGAAACAGATCCCAATTGTCATTTACTGACAAGAGACTGAAAAATAATATCGCATTACAAGAAAATAAGTTATACTGACCCTACTCAATTACAACTAGTATATAGCAGTTTTTTCTTTTTTCTTTTCATTTCTATTTTTGAATGGCAGGATACAGCAGTTTACCTGTCTTCTTCTCAACTCTTTACTTAATACAGCCGTGCCGTCTCTGAGAGATCCGGTAGAGCTTATAGTATCGCCACTAGCATCAATGTTGAGAAAGAATATCACGTCAACATATAAGAAAAAGGGAAACGAGATTTCTACAACGTTTAAGAAAAGCGAAAAGAGATTTCCACCCGTTTCCAGCGTTTCGTAAAAATGGCCGCATTTCACCCCTTTAATTTGTCTTTTCTTTCACTTTCAGTAAAAGTTAAAGGGGGTGGATATATCATTTCCCTTGAGAAAATCGCAACCATTGAACAGCCACAAATAAAACAGCAAAGCATATAATGAGATTGAGGCATTGTAAGAAATGTCACCTGGAATCTTCTTCATTTATTTCTTCAGTTCCATCCAAAAGAACACTTGTACATATACTGCAAGTATTTGAGTAAATGCCATCATATATTAAAAATAAGTGGTGCTGATGTACTTAGCATTACAAGTCATTTATTATGAGAGAAATAGTACCTTAGAATGTGATCAAGTTTATCAAGGACCTCAGTTACTCTTAAGGTCAAAATAATAGAAAGAGCTAATGCATATGTCTTTCTATGGATGGCTGTTACATTGTCAATCTGTCGCCAAGAGCAACGTAAGAACATATATCAGAGACTTTGAAAGGATATCATAACATAAATGATAAATACAAACAGTTGGAAAGCAGGTAAACATGGAGATTTAATTTTTCTCAAGTTGCACAGTTCAGCAAAAAATTCAAGTTTAGAGTCTAAAAATAAATAGGTTCTCAACTTCTCAAATGAACAATATAAGTCTAACATTTTAGAACCACTAATACTACTTGCCTTCCCCGCCTAACACATTACCAGGAAGTAGGAACCATATCGAAAAGCCACTAAAAAAAAAAAAGCAACCATATCGAAAAGCTTCTAAGAATATTGAATATTCTAAAATTGCATGAATCAGTTCCTGAGAGCATTTTCTAGCATCATCAATGTAGAACGGAGTGCATTTGCAGTTTGGCCACCAAAGGTGCAGGAAGTGGTAGGACAGTGAAGACTCCATGATGAGAATTTGAGAACACTGAAAATTGGAGCAGCACCATTTTGGGCACCTTCACATCTGGATGTCCTCAAACTACTTGTAGGTGAAGACTTAACAGAGTAGTGATTGAAGGGGCCTCCCTTAATGTGATTTGCTGGCTAGGTAGCTCTCACATTTTCCCTTAGAGATTTACAGCTTATTTTGATGAAATTAACGACATCGTGGGCAATTCGCGTATATCTTTTCACCACATCCGGAGATCCGCCAATGGCGTGGTGGACAGGATTGCTAGGAATGGGGTTTGGTTAGAAGCTCTAGACTCGTTTGACTTTCTCCCCCCTTGACGTTCCGTTCCCTTTGTTTTTATTTGTTATTGTGGCTTCTTCTGTGTACTCTTCGTTCTCTTTTCTTGCCAGTAACTTTGTGAGATAATGCTTACAGTGTGAAGTGAGGACCATCCAGCGGGCATGCTCACCAGAGCCCTTGGAAGAAACAATTTGCAATATACAATATGAAAGCTGGGTATGATTTACATCTATGTTCTAGCTTGAGGGAGAGCATTGCAATGAAAGGAGCTTTTGGATCTTGCGCCTGTATCTCAGCTGGAAGGTGCCCCATGTTGCAGCCAAGGTTTAAAATTTCGGTTTCGATTTCAGACATAGCCGGAGCCGAAATTTCGGCCAAAATTTGGTAAAAAAAAAAAAACAAATTTCAAACTTGTGCCTAAATTTCGGCTAAAATTTTCGAAAAAAGTAAATTTAATCCTAAATTTCCCAAATTTTTTGGTGTTTCAATACATGTAATAACTAGATTGGATTACTTCATGAATTTCTTCATTTGCATTTGTTGAAATGGCATAAATAAGTGTAGACATGAATAGGAATAAAAGTACCAACTCTTTTTTAAAATGAATAGGTACCAAGTCTTTAGTTTTATTATTTACAAATATCTGTGCTAACTAGGCCCAAGAGGGTGTGTCGAGGGCGGAGGTGGATCTCTTTGATTCCCTCCCCCTTGACTGCATTATCCTAGCCTCTTATTTTCTGTACTTTCGTATTTTTTCCTCTTTCTTCATTCATTCTTGTAAAGCCTTTTTTGAATGAAAATTTCCTTACCATTAAAAAAAAGGATAAGATAATAGTAAAAAATCTTCAGAACCACAAAAGTACTTATTTTTCCTTTCACGTCCTTAATGTCACAATACCCTTGGAGTGCGTGAAAATATAGTAGATTATTAGGGTTGGTTAACACACTAATTAGGGAGATGATATTTTCACTCCTGCATTACGTGCTCACAGCCCTTACAACCTGATTTGACTTGAAAAGTGAGCAACTTTATGTCAAATCACGTTATAAGGGGGGTGTGCAAGTAATGCAAGGGGGGTGAAAATATCATCACCCACTAATAATAACATGTTTTCATACATTTTAACTCTAGGGTTGAAAAAAAGACTCTAGGGTTTAAAACTCAACAATAGCAACATAAATATAATGGTTGTACACAGAAATCATCACACTTGGAATAAAATCAATAAGATATCAGGTAATAAAATAAAACGGATGCCACAAAGCAATTAGCCAGGCAATATAAATTTAAATATCATTCAACGGAATAAAAAAAGAGAGAAACAAATTGCTAGAAGCATTAGATAAACCATTGACATAGTATTTCCTGTGGCTTATTTACCTTCTCGAGCCAGATATCAGCCAAACAAAGAAGTATATTTTGATTAATTGAAATTCCAGCTTGTTGAAGGACCAGAGAAAAGGATTGCTCTGCTGTTAAATGGGCAAGATAATTGGTATTCATTACCAAGAGCCTTGCTAGAATGGCTCCAGAAGAAGCCTTCACTGATGTCTTAGAAGGATCATGGTCATCTTCTCCACTCAAACATATTATAATTAGTTTCTACAAAATGCACAACAAATAAGAAAAAATGTAAACAACAAAACCATCCTTCATAATGGGGAGAAAATTATCATTTAAGGTCCATTGTCAATAAACTCCAACATCACTATGGCCAAATAAACCAAATTACCTGAAGAGTACTGCCAATCAATGGAGGTGATTCCATCGGAAAACACTGCAAATATTGAAGAAAAGATATGGGTGAGGCAGGCCCCTTCACTTTCAAAAGATGAAAAAAAGAAACAAAAAAATAAACCACTTTGCTGACAATTTACAGATTTTTCACACGAATGATAATTACCCACGAGAGAGCTGTTACTAATATGGTTCACATAAAAATTATAGTTTCCTGTTATGTTTTACTTGTGAAATTTGCACCGAGTTAAGAGTACCATTTATACATTCATTAGCGGGCAAATAATTTGATTATAAAAGGATTCCATTGGATATTTTCTGGAGGAAGCCAGACCAATACCTCAGGTTCTGATAGTCAAGATGATTTGGGAACTATTTCCAACTTTATGACACGTATAAGGCTCAAAGTACAATGCAACCAGCTTTTGAAATCCTGAACACATAAATTTTCAATACTCTTAGATAGAGAATTCTAAGCTGGGGAAGAGAAAATATATGCTCTAAAAAACAAGCTATGACTCTAAAACTTAATCAAGTCTATTGTCCTAAAACTTAATAACCGGTTTTGTTTGTAGTTGTTAATGATACACGCCGTGGGGAGATGATCTAGTCATCCCTGCACAACACAACAGTCTTGAGAACTATTTCCAACTTTATGTGCTCACATATCTGACTCAAAGTACAATGTAACCACCATTAGACAGCCTGAACTTATAAATTTTGTGAAGACAGCTATGGAGTTCTAAATCGCAGAAGATAAAATGTACTAAATCAAGGTTGTTGCTCTGAACTGTGCGACTTGTTTTGTTTGCCAGTGTTAATGATATGCGCCCTAAGAAGATGGTCTTATCAGCCCTGATCACAGTTATTTTGGGAAGCTATTCTATCTCCCTAAGTTCAAACTACAAAGAAAACCAAAGAAAGCTACATAACATGCTATCTTCCTTTTAATTGAATATTAAGCAAACCCAAACCATTGCCCGTCACAGCCCCCCTCCCTATCATTGGAAGATCCTCCCACTTAAAATAAAGCTTGTTTAGATGGGTTTGAAAAGCCTCATTGGCAAGTGCATCGGAAACCCTACCCTTCACGGTACTGGTGGGAGAAAGATCAATGTTTCATTTAGGAAAAGACACTACGATCATAAGAGTTTTTTTTTAGTACTTGAAATTTGAAAAAATTTAAAAAAAGTACTTAAAAAAATATAAGAAACCATAATATCAACCAAATTTAATAAAAGGACACATTTTACTAATTAAAACATCTACCTTACACATGATACAGACTCGTGATGGGCCTAATTAATATCAAATTTCATGCAAAACATCAGTGAAACTAACCATTTATCATAAACTAACCATTTATCATACGAAATGCAAACTATAATTATTATAACTAAAAGTAAAAACACAACAAAAGAAACCCTAAAAAGACAAATAAAATCTAAATATGATACTTCAACGTAAGCAAAGACTTAGTCCCTTGGTTTACAATGCTTTGAAACTAAAAGCATGAAAAATTGTGCACAAATGTCTTGTATTTTGGCATGGATTCATCACCCGATCAGATTAATGGCGTGTGTTGACGTTGGTCGAGCTGAGCAGTCAGCTTGTTGGGAGCATTTCAAGAATTATTGATGCAGTGAGCATTTTATGTGTTTTTATCTCTTCTATATGTTTAAAGGGGTAAAAGGACGTAAAATGAAAAAAAGGGCCAAAAACATGATAAAATAAGGGGAAAAAACAAAAACCTAAATCTAAAATTTTGAAAATTTTCAAAAACTGTCCCATTTTATTGGAAATGTCCAAACAGACCGAGTCAACCGAGTACTCGACCGTGTCGTGCCGAGCAAGGTTTTAAATCTCGGTTTTAGTTTCGGTCATCAACGAAACCGAAACGTTTCGGTTTCGGTATGAAATTTCAGACGAAATCTTGTAAAAATTTCCGAAACGTTTCTCCTAAATTTCTGAAATTTCCGAAACATTTCACCGAAATTTCAGATTTCGGGTGAAATTTTGTACTTCACCAAACGTTTCACCGAAATTTCCGAAATTTCACCGAAACGAAACGTGTCGGCCGAAATTTCCGAAACGTTTCGGCGAAGTTTGGTACTTTTTCTGAAACAATGTGTATTTCGTTTCGTTTTCTACCGAAACCGAAATATTTCGGTCGAAACGAAACGTTTCGACCGAAATTTAAAACCATGGTGCCGAGTCGACTAGGATTTTCATTGGCCTAGACCCACATCCGTGTTTTGAAACACTGCCTCACAGCAGCTTGAAATAGAATTCCTTGATAATTTTGCCAATGCTTCTCGGGTTCATCAACCCAGTTACCATTGCACCATATCCTCCTAATGCCTCCATGCTTCCATTGTATTTGTATGGATGTGTGAAGCCTCCATGCTTCCAATGTATTTGTATGGATGTGTGAAAAATTTTTGAGTTTCTGACTTCGATGGCGAACAACTCTGTCCATTGATTTTTTGACTCAAGAAAAATTTCTTTCAGCAACACCTCATTCAGATTACAATTGGCATATCTTATGTTCTCCAAGAAGAGATCTAAGAGATAATTCAGTTCAGCTTGAAGCACTCTGTCCTCCGCCTAAACACTTTGGAAGATGTCGCCAAAGACTTCAATGTTCCATATCTTAATTCTCTTCTTTAAAATTTTACGCATAATCATCAGAATGTCCAGAGAACTGCCACCAGTTGGTTAAATCCCATTCAACTTTGACTACCTCCATAAAATTCACATCTCATCTGCAGATTCTGAAATTTGAATGGCAGAATAGTGGCAGCTGAAGTTGCAGCATAGATGATTAATAAGGGGCAACAATCAGAACATAATCTCGTTAAATATTTGACTTTGGTAGTTTGGATTCTTTGGAAGGCATTTACCCACATAGTATTAACAAAGATTGTGTCAAGGCAAGCCCACACAGAGCCTTCGCCGACTTGGTTATTGCATCTCGTAAATCTGCACCCTTCAAACCCAACACCAATCAGACCAGCCACCACTTCATCTTGAGAGTCTTGAGGGGAGATGCTGCTGGGAGGTCTGCCCCCTAGTCTCTCTGAGCAAAACATTGAAGTCACCTCCGACTAATTTTTTCTTTTTTAAATGTGAAGTCACCTCCGACAATCCAAGGAAGATTACAGATAGAACTGCAGTCAATCAGGTATCTCCATAGGTTTTTCTTTCATAAACAGAACAGCCGGCATAAATTAGAGTAAGCAAGCATTCAAGACCGCAACTAAAACTTTTGACGACGGTGGTAAGAGCCTGACCGTTCGTGGAAACATAGCAAACCTCCATCAAACTGTTCCAAAATAACCAAATAATCGGCAGATTAGACTTACAGTTCGAACTGTTCCAAAATATGGAAATGAGTGGCAGATTAGACCAAGGTTGCCAGAGCAGGAATCGAAAGCGAGAATCGAAACGGGAATCAAAAGCGGGAATCGAAGGCTCCCGGGATGGTCGAAAGCAGGAATTGTGAAGTCACTGGGGAGTAGTCGGGGAGTCACCAGGAAGTCGCCGGGGAATCGCTGGGGAGTTGAGCATCGCCAGGGAATCGCCGGGAAATCGCATTTCACATAACATTAAACCGCGATTCCCAAAAGTACGATTTGGATTTCCGGGGAATCATAAACCGCGATTCCCAAAAGTGGGAATCGGGTTTCCGGCGAATCCGAACCGGGATTCCCAGTTTTTGGGGATTCGAGAAGATTCCCGTTTCGGATTCGAGAACCCGGGAATCGAGGTTCCCCACTCCCAGGGAAGAATCCTGCTTTCTTGGATTAGACATACCGCTATCCATCTTAACAATGTGAGCTATTTTCTGAAATTCCGATTCCTGAATCATGGGTTCTATAATTGCCATCAAGTCAATCCTATGCATTTGAATAAAGTTGGTCACATGTCGAGAAGTCATTTTATTCCCAATGTCGAGAAGTCGTTTTATTCCCAATGCCTCTTAACATTCCAAAAGACCGTGGGAATTTGTTTCCAAAAGTTTTCCTGGGGCAGGTGATTACCTTGTTACCTTGCCTTTCCTTTAGATTTGGTCGACAAAACAGGAGTCTAATCATGTTCGTGTCAGTAATTATTCCTGTCATAGCTGCAGATATAATCTCTTGATTGTAAGTCAGATCAGATCTCTATCTGCCATACCAGTGTTGGAAATCTCCTTAATGTTCTTGCTCAATTGCAATCTATCCCTTAGTGTTCTTACTCAATTGCAATCTATCCCTGCCTCAGCGCTGTTTTCTGAATGGGTATTCTCTTCATTGTTCTTTTTTCGCTTATAATTGATTGAGCTAGTATCCAAGTTTCTATCCTCCAATTGGGGGTGGTTGATTGCCATTTCTAGTTGCCTTTCTTCATTAACTTCATTATTCTCATTCCCATTAAAAGAGTTATGTTGGCTTCCTTCAATTCTAACCCATTCCATTTTATTTTTCTTTGGTTCCTTTTCTTTCTAAGGCATATTAGCAAACACCTTGTCTGCATTTTTCAACAGTGACTTGCACTCTTCTTTAACATGTCCTATCTTGTAGCACAGATTTCATAGATGATGATGTTGTGCAGATGTCTTGTATTCCAGCACTGATTCATTACCCTGGCGGATTAATGTGCGGATGCACACGTAAGTCGAGCTGTAAGTGTATTTCAATAATTTCTTGCTGTAGTGACATTAATATATAAGCCATGTATTAGGGTTATGGTGAGGTTTTTTTCCTTATTCATTTCTTGGCCAAGAGGAAATAAACAAGAGTTTTGTAACCCTAATTGAAATGGTGAAACCCTTCTCCCATGGACATAGGCACACAGTCAAACCAATAAATCTTGTATTCTTTCATTGTGTTTTTGTGTTTCTTGCATCTCGTAGTGTCGTTTGCTGCACATTGTGTTTGATACTATTTTGAGAGATTAGAGATCTCGATTTTATACAGACAATTTGCCACATTCCTTGATTCTGAGATGTGTCAATCCATGTGTTTGGTGTGTGATTTCAAAAGATCCAATTCAATGCATAGCACGGCCGCATCTGTTCTTGTCCCCTAAAGGGTGGGCCCAACAATCTTAATCGCCTTCACAATTGACATGCCAAATGATTTCAGAATATCTAATTTGTAACAAAAAAGTGGCAAGGCAGGGAGGCTAATTCAGCATGGGAAAGAGGGAGGTTCGTGCTCTGCTCGGAAGCAGGGATACCAACTCATTAATCTAAAAAAGTAATGCTTAATATACAGGTTTTCCTTCAACCAGACAGTTCTGAAATCATTTTAATTCAACAATCGGATTAGAAGATGTCTGCTATCCATCACACTTATCACAAAATCCTCCAGCAAGTGAAGTTTATTCTTGATGTGTTCTTTTATTTAAAAAATGTGAGGTCTTCCATACGAGCATTTGGCCCCTTGAGGGCCATGCCAGCAAGATGTCCCACAAGGTGGAGTGGAATATTCATGGAGATCCTTTCCTAATCAGGCATGAACTCATGATAAAGTTAAGAGTATATGAGATCTCACTATTGGATCATGTGCTAGATGAAGTAGTTGGATTATATCATTATATTAAGTTTGATGAGGTAGTTAGGTTAGGTTAGGCAACAAGGTCGTAGTGGGTTTCCTTTTTTTATATATATCTCTTTAAGCTTATTTTCATCTCTTTATGTTTATCCCTTTAGTGTTCTATATAAGAACACATCATGTATCATTGTAAGCAACCAAGATTAATAAATTCTAACACGGCATCAAAGAAGGTCAATTGGACTTTCCTTTGACCAAAATACCAAGAGTCTGTTCTCCAGCGGATGCCAGATCAGTCGAAAGTGATCAATCGACCGCCTGCCCAACCTCTGACGCACCATGCTACTTCGCCTTGGTAATTTTTTATTTTTTCCAAGAACATCTTGTATTTTTTTCTATCTGATCTCTAACATTACCTCAATATAGCCATGACAATTTCACACTCAGAAAAAAACACAAAGTTGCTCTATGTAATCATACCCATCGTCGTCCCCTGGTAAAGAGAGCTCTTTGAGGCTTTTCATTGAATGCTTCTCATAGAAGAGGAAGCAGCAGAAGCTACTGCAACTCAAGAACCACCCATCCTCGTCGAGCATCGTCAAGGTCCTCTCCAAAAAGAGAGGGGGCTTTCTTCCCTCCTCTCCCCACACCTTGGAGCAAATTTACAGAGGCTCGACAAATCTACTCCTGCAGTCAACTCCAACAAGAGGGTTTCAAAGCCTCCTACCTTCACGTAGGCATCGATGAAATTCTCAAGATGGATTGCCACTAGATGGCCTTCTACTCCTAAACAAGCCTTGTCTCCGTCATGGCCGTCAAAAGAGAGATCGGCGCCATCCACCATGTCCCTTCTGCAAAAATTTCTACTACATGGGACTTCACAGTAGGAGCATTCTCATAGCCCGAGCATTGCCGCCGATGTCTTTCTTCTGCTTGCTCTTGGACAAGCCGGCTGGTCTCCTAAGCAGTGGGCACCTATTGGATGGCTACTAAGAGTTTCGTTTCACAACAGGAACTACATCCATAGATGCACTAGGTCATGCTAGTTTATGACTTTTATGTTTTTTTTTTTTTTGAGAGGTAGTTTATGACTTTATGTTGCACATCACTTAGAGGATGATCTAATGACAATAGCTGTTGTCGCCCCCTTGCTCTAATTCCGACGTCCAAGAAAAACTGTTGGGTACACTATAGGGGGGTTGATGACCAACCTTTCAATAGAAGGGTGGGGATATGATTGAGGAGTAGTAGTAAAAGAAGCCTCAATTCATAGAAGAGAATGTGCAACTATCCAATGTTACCGTAAGTGGAAAAAACATCGAGGAGCTCAAACCCCTCATGAAATGCATGGTAAACAAATGTACAAGAAAAAGATCCAGATGCAAAAACAGAAAGTAGGCACGCAAGAAGTAAACTTCACTAATGTGAGGCAGCAGAGATCATAGGTGAACTCTGACAATTTCTTTTGTTAAAAATAACGAGCGAAGAAAAGTGGGAAAGAAATACCTGTACTAGAATTTCAACAATTGGAAGAGTTGAAAGAAGTCCCTTGTCATTGACATTACCAACAATTCCATCGAGTAGTTTAGCCACACTTGAAGCATGCATATTAAGAAACTCAGTCCCACCTAAAATTATGTAACTCTCAACAATACTGATAGCAACCTGCAATTGAGAGTTTTAAGATTGACATCATAAGATAATGAAAAAAAGGAAAATTTCTAAGAACTTTATTTGATTCATGATGTACGTCATAATTCTTAAAATAAAATGTAATTATAAATGAACTAAAACACCCGGTTAATATTTAGATGCTCTGGTACGTTGTATTAAAAGGCCTTCCACATTGAAGTAACACTTGCTTCATCAATATAGAAAACAAATTTGACATCATAACAATAGTTCCCCATTTTCCAACTCATTTATCGTCCACTCACACTAGGGAAAATAAAAATTCTTTACAATATCTTTTTTTTTTTTTTGAAAATTCTTTACAATATCAATACAAGGACTAAAAGAGTTTAACAAGATTCCACCGTAAGAAAGATGAACAAGAGTATTGGTGGGAACACTAAAATGCATGTCGTAGAATGAAATGAAAGGGATCATTTTCACACAAATTACTAACCTGCAAGTGATCAAAATTTCTTTCCATAATTGCCACAAGACAAGGGAAGAACTCTATAAGCTGAGACACCATTGAGGGAGCACACGAGAGCGTGGTTTCCCATAGCTGCAGAAGTTCATATCCCCATTATAAATATGATACCATGCACTGACACAAGAGTGAATAAAAAAGAAACATAAATGGTCAAGAAAAATAGCTAACCAGAACACTGTCCTCCAGAAGATTAATTTCGTCAGGATTATTTATATCTATACCCCTTTGCAGAATTGGCAATAGCATGTTATAGCAAATGGGCGACTGGTAACCAAGGGCGCCGACAAAATTCCGTAGTGCAACTAGAAGTTGAATCTGTAATAGACTTTCACCAGAGGATTCTTCCCAGACCTTATCAAATATAAAAACAAGTACACTTGACAACATCAGATGAACAGTAGTATTAGGGAAACAAGGAAATTCTGTGATTAAATAAATGAATAATAATAAATGAGTGTGCCAATATGTTTTGAGTCATAGACAACCCCATCTAGGAGTAAATTTCAACATACAGTTAATTAACACCCAGATGTAATAGTATTTAGAGAAATATTATGAAAATTGAATTTTCGTAAAACAAGCAGAAGGCAAAAAAATGGCAAACATGCAACATACTAAGAGCGAACGCTGCTGATTTTTATGAAAAACCTACCATTCAAAATTCCATTAAGAAACTATGACTACCATACTTGAGCAATATCCAGTTCTTCCCAGACATCTGCTATGTTTTAATGATATGTAGGTGAGAAATTATTTCTTTTTTCAGAGAAATTATATGGTGGCCGACCATGAAGTTCCTTCAAGGTGATAAGTCAGACATACCACTCTTGATATATGATCCAACAACAGGTGCGCTGCTGTTGGATCAAATATCAAGGGTGGTACCGTTTTGACGGTACCTGACGGTCGGGCACCATATAAAAAACTCCTTTTTTCATTCCTAAGTTCCAGATAATGGACACACCGAGGACGGGCTTAAACATTAAAAACATTCAAAGATAATTGTGGGAACAAATTCAAACAACAGATTTACATAAGCAATGACAAGATGATTATTGCATAAAAAATCCTAAAAACTACAGAAAAAATAGAACTAGGGAAGAAAGGATTAAGCAAGAATAAATTCACATGAAAAGCAAAACATAAAACCTTAATCAATAGAAGATAGAAGAGAATAACTGAACACGAATATCACTTAATGGAAGGAATCACTCTAAATCCATCCAAGCTCCACTTCAAATTCACATTTTGGAGGAGATGACCAAGACGAGAAGCCTCTCTCCCTTCAAAATAAAAAAAAGATCCAAAACACTAAATTCGTGGATCTTGAGGTGAAAAGGCACAATTATCCTTACTTAAGCCCCTACTTTAACATAAACTAATACTCTGGTCAACTAGAATACCCTTTAATTAAGTGACTAAATGATCTTAAATAAAAAAGAAGCCTCCATAAGGTTACTTAAGGATCAGATGGGCCTTTAGTAGGCCATGGTCTCACACATGCCAATCCTGGTGGGCTATGGATCACACATGGATCAGTCTCCCCGGTTGGAGAACTTGACATCGATTTCAGTTGTTCCATGACTGCAATCTCCCAGCCATAGTAATTGTACAAATATTAAACGTTGAAGATGTTGGAAATTCCATGTCCTCTGGCATGTCAGTCACATAAGTGTTGTTCCCAAATTTCGTCAAGCGTGATGAATGATCCAGACGTTTTGTTGTTAAGCTTGTTGTACGTAACTACTGCCAACCATTCTTTGCACAAATAACCCATGACAAGAGCACCTTCTTGAATCTCTTGATGTTTCTTGTACTTGTTGAATCTTTTACTCTGAATCAAAGCTATGAAAAATGCCCTTGCAGGGTGGGAAGGGCGCTTCCCGCATTTCGAAAGCTGGAAACACAAGCGCGTTTCCGAAAACAAAGGAATCGTGTTTCCCCAATTTGTTCTGTTTTTTAACCCTTGTCTGATTCTTTATAATCTCTTGTTTGATACTTGCTCAAAACCTCTGAACTTCTGAAGACACGAATTGTGTTCTTGGATTTGCACGTAATTTATGATGGTTGGATTCAAATTGCTTACATTGGTTAGAAACTTAAATTTACCTTTTCTTTTAAATTGTCTCATTTTTTCAATTATTTTACGCATCCCTTCATGTTTCCCTGTCGCTCGACCCTTCATGATTCCCACCTTCTTGAGAGCCTTTGCTTCCCGCTTTCACTTCTCTCACTAGCAACTATGTTTTGAATTGCTCTACTCTAGCTCCTTGCATGCATGCTCATGCATCTCTCAGATGCGCATCATCAATAACCTTTCGCACAATCGACAAAGACACAAAATCGAGAAGATTGTTAGGATTACTCCATAGACTATCTTGACTAGCCTCTTACAAGTAGACTTGTCGCACAAAGAGAAATATGTAAACTCTGTGTGAGATACCGCTAGGTCCCACTATCTATTTTGATTGCCAACAATGCTTTTACTAGGATTTTCAATGCTACGATTAGCTATCTCAGTCCGTCCGTCTGTCTAGGGGTCATAAGGGTTTAAAATTTCGGTTTCAGTTATGGTTTTGGTCGACACGGAAACAGAAATGTTTCGCCTTCGGTTGGAAATTTCGGTGCAATCCCGCAAAATACAGAAACATATGCAAATGATGGAATTTTAAGATGAACGTTCAGAAAATGCTAGAATTAACACAAATACAAACTTAGAAACCATCACATAAGTAAAATAGCCACCCATAATGGTTTGATAAAATCGAACACTTAGGGGCCGTTTGGATACGGGAATTTTAGAATCCAGGTTTTAGTTTGAAAACAGTGTAAAAGAGGGTTCGTGATCAAGCTGTTGTATGCTGTCCGGACAGTATTTCTTGGATTTTAAGTAAGAAATCCAGCTTTTAGGAATCTCTCCCCCATCCTGTTCTAAAACCTAGAAATGGGACGATCTCCTGCTCTCTGGCTCGACGGAAAGAAGGCCGTGAAATCTGAAAACGACAGACAGTCTACTTCTTCTCTCATCTTCCATCCAGGATTCTAAAATCTGCGTATCCAAACGGGCCCTTAGTGAGATGCGCTATCGCACATGTCTGAAAATTCACTACATACCACATTCCACATGTAATTCATATAACTATGAAAACATAGTACATACACCACATTTTGCATGCAATTCATATAAATATAATTATGTAACACGTATTGATATAGAATACCACTAATGCGTTTACAATTTTGGTTTCGGTATGCATTTAGGTTTCGGTATTGTTTCAATGGAGATGGAAATGGAAACATTTTGATTGTTTCATCTCAATTTTGGTGGAAATTTAAAGCCATGGTGATAATCACTGATTTTTTATTTTTTTTTAATTGGCATGGTCATAATCACTGATATACTATGATTGCATGCACATCCTCCTATAGAAGGTTCTCCAAAAGTAACATGTGAAGCATACATGGAACAATTGAGACATCTTATAGGTTTCATTACCAAAAACGAAGTTATAGTCGGTACCTTGTTGAGTCCATGGAGGGCCCAAGTTGATATCCTTTACAATATCCTCCCATAGGGCCTACGGGACTGGCAACAAAGTGTACAACCCAATATTCACATGTACTTGGCTACTTGAAAAATATGAGATCTCTCCACAGCTCAAATGATGTTTCAGTACATCTTTGGCCAATAATGCTTTTCTTCAACCAAGACAATCATCTTGTCAATACAAAAGACTCCAGCTAGACCCTCACCATGTAACTTGGAGACACTGCTCTCTTTCTCAAAGACCTAATCGAAAAGCATAACATAGTTCCTATGAAGAGATACCCGTCTTGCCCCAGACAGTCACCAACTGTCCAATGTTGACGCTGCATCTAGACCATAAAATCAAGTTCCTTGCATATAAGCTCAGGCATCATGTCAAACTTGATAACTTTAGTACATAAAGAGCTCAATGACACAACTCATACTCAAAGCATCATCCACTCTACTTTAAGGTCCCTCCTTACATAAAAAAAACAGATAAAATCTTGCAGATAAGCCCCCACCGTATAGAAGACCATGGGGTTTGCTTAGGATGAGATTCACAGAAGAAAATTAAACAATGATCTATGTAAGGTTCTCAAAGGGAAAACAAGGAAATCAGATCAAGGCACTAACGTATCTTGTTCCGAACATGGTAAAGTGAAAAGAAAGAGATTGCCTGGAGGAGACCACCCAAGACCTAGATTTAGGGTTAGAGAAGAATAAGAAAAAGAAAGCAGAAAGAGATGCAAAAAGAAGAAAAGGAAGGAAAATGAGAAATGAAGAAAAAAGACGAGGAAATTCACCGGATTTGAAGTGCAAATGCCATGACACCCATAAGCCTTAAAAAGAAGTCAATGAGAAATTACAAAAAGTGTCATTAGGGAAGACTATGATGGGGCCCAACCTAACAACTTCACCAATAACTTTAAGAAACATTCAAAGAATAAGTCTAAGAACTATTTAACTTCCTATCTCTTCATAGATCCAAAACTAAGTTGTTATAGGCCAAGGATGTTATTTTTAATGATCGAGGCAATCATTATGCTCAGAGTTCCCCACTGGCAAGCAGTTAGGCACATCTTACAATATCTTTAAGGTTCTATATGTAAAGGGATTACTTTTAAGCCCAATAGTCAATACTAGGTATTGTACCTTCATTGGAGGAAAATTGATAGCTTAGAAAAGTAAACGCATGGTGTAGTAACTAGGTCCAGTGCAGAAGCTGCACACAAGGCGATTGCTCAAACTACTTGTGAGTTAATGAGCATGAAAACTCTTATATCCAAGATGAGTTATCAGGTTGAAGAGCTGATGTCTACTCATATGCTGAGCAATTTTGTATTTCAAAGAGAACTAAATATATAAAAGTACATTATCACTTTATTCGAGGAGAGGTCTTTGAGTAAACAAATATCTACACCATACATGAAGTCCAAAAATTAGTTACCATTCAAAAAAAAAAAAACATGAAGTCCAAAAATTAGTTAGCAGACATCTTTACCAAATCACTTGGTCGTGATTAGTTTTAGAGAATTAGTGGTAAGCAAGGGATGGGAAAGCATGATGTGAGTGTTGAAGTTTACTTATTTTATTATGTTTAGTATATGTATCATTACTTTTCCGTCAACTGATTAGTAATTTATGTAATTTCTGAATTAGTAATGTGAATATATACAAGAGAAAGTCGTGAGGCTGGCATGCTCACTACTCCAAACTCCACGACTTCTCTCTGGTATGTCTTCATCCCCAATTCACTTTCTTCACCTCTTATTTATTTTAACACTAGCTTCCTCGTAATTAAATGAATCAATTATGACACCCTGAACGAAGGGAAAAGGCAATAATAAATTGAAGTCAATGCAGACCTCTCCATTAAAAAATTTAATACAAAGACACTACTAAAAAAGTTTATAGGCACGCCAGTTCGTAAAGCTAACAATTGTGTTTTCTACAATAAGTCTTAGGTGTAACAAGAATATGGGTAGAAAGCAGAAACAGAAAGAACCATAACAAGAAATTAAAAATCTAAGATGGATAACAGAAGAGATTAGATGGAAGAAAAATAGTAGAGCTGATATCATAAGCCCTTATTTTGGTCAAAACAAGGGAGAGTGAGTATCATCTTCCAAACAAAAAGCAACAACAAGAAATAGATAAATAAAAAAATCAATAATCACCATGCAATCAGACACCGTTACACACAACATGAGAACAAAATCTACCATTGAAAAAAAAAACATGAGAACAAAATCATAGACCTTTCAAATGAGAACACTCTGAAATGGTAAAATTACACATTTACAAACCTAACATGGAATTTTTGAACTCTTGTTCACAATACCCCAGAGCATAATTTTAACAAAAATTTGAAATGCAATTGGGCACTACTGCTAACTAAAATTTGGAAATACAATTAGCTCTACTGTTATCATGCATTTTATATGTAGATTTCTGAAATGTTTTGAAAGAAGAGACAAAATTATTTACCACCCAATAACATAGATCCTTTCTCAAAGGATGGTGGTAAGGACTTTAGATTCATCAACTATTAATCCAGTAAAAGAAAATATATTAATCTGTTTTAATGAGGAATCTTATTTACAATATCATCACTAGTACATAAGTGTTGGGAAAAAACCCTTTCCCGCTTTGATCAAACCTGTGAGAAAACGATTGAACACAAACAATGGAAATATACTAACCACAAAAAAATATCAACAAACAACCACAATCAACACGAGACAATTTTACGTGGAAAACTCCCTCAACGTGAAGGATAAAAACCACGGGACCTTTCTCGGAGTGCACCCAAATCTCCACTATAATAGTTTAGGTACAAAACCTAATTCTCAACATCATCAACGGGATAAACGTCCCCCATTCCAACAACAATGGAATCCACAAATATGAGTGAAGATAGAGCAACAATATCAACTCCAAACAAGAAGAAAAAGATGAAGAAAATGGTGAAGATCTCACCCAAAATCTGCTGTCCGTAAACGACCCAGAAACCTGATTTAGAGAACTCCAAATCACAATTCAACCGTTCAGAATGTAGATCAAGATGTCACGAACCTGCTGTCCAAAAATCAGCTCAATCGGACCATGGATCGACCTCCGATCGTCGGTTTGATCACTGCTGCGCAGAAACCCCTTTTCCTGCGAATTTCCCCTCCTTTTTCTTCTATTTTTTGTGTTGTTCTCTCTAATTGCCAAAGATTAGGGCTACACTTAGAGATATGCTTTAGGTATAGAAAGACCATATTATCCCTCTAGTTAAAACAAATTCCAAATAAGCCCTTATTGGGCTGGACTTAAACCCAACAAATCTCCCCCTCCAGCCCAATGAGGGAGATTCCAACACTGATTCCTCAAGTGAAATCCATGCCGGCCAGATGCCGGCGAAAATCAAACTTCTCTCTAGGAAGTGCCTTTGTCATCATATCTGAACCATTAGCTTCGGTATGTACTTTCTGTAGTTCCAACTCTTTGGACTCTAAGATGTCTCATATCCAATGATACCTTACATCAATATGTTTCGACCTCGCATGAAAAGTGGAATTTTTCGCGAGGTGGATAGCACTTTGACTATCACAAAGTAGCACATACCTTTCTTGAGTGAGACCAAGTTCCTCTGTAAGCCCTTTCATCCAAAGCAACTCCTTACAAGCTTCAGTTGCTGCGATGAATTCTGCCTCTGTTGTAGACAAGGCAATACATTTCTGCAATCTTGGCTGCCAAGCCACAGCTCCCCCTGCAAAATTGACCAAATAGCCTGAAGTAGATTTCCTAGTGTCAACATCCCCTGCCATGTCTGAATCAGTATACCCAACAACAATCGGCTGCTCACTTCCAAATGAAAGTTTCAAACTAGAAGTGCTTCGGAGATATCGTAGGATCCACTTTACTGCATTCCAATGCTCTCTTCCTGGATTTGAAGTAAACCGACTAACTACTCCAACCGCATGAGCTATGTCTGGCCTTGTGCAAACCATTGCATACATCAAACTACCCACGGCTGAGCAAAACCATTGCATACATCAAACTACCCACGGCTGATGCATAAGGAACTCTTTCCATGTCTTTCACTTCTTTCTCACTCGATGGACATTGTTTCCTACTAAGCTTGAAGTGTGTAGCAAGACGCGTGCTCACCACTTTAGCTTTATCCATTTTAAACCTTTGAACTACTTTCTCTATGTACTTCTCTTGAGACAACCACAACCTCTTGGCCTTTCTGTCACGACTGATCCTCATACCAAGAATTTGCTTAGCCGACCCCAAGTCTTTCATTGAAAACGACTTACTCAAATCTCGCTTCAACTTTTCAATCCTTGAAGCATTCTGGCCAACTATAAGCATGTCATCCACATAGAGCAGTAAAATGATGAAGTCATTTTCTGAGAACTTCACAAAGACACAATGATCGTAAGTTGTCTTCTTATAGGCTTGCTCCCCCATAAAAGACTCAAACTTTTTGTACCATTGTCTCGGCGCTTGCTTCAACCCATATAAGCTCTTCCTTAGCTTGCAAACATAGTTCTCTTTACCTTTCACTTTGAAACCCTCTGGCTGCTCCATGTATATATCTTCCTCCAAATCACCATGAAGGAAAGCGGTCTTCACATCCATTTGCTCAACCTCAAGATCAAGACTAGCTACCAAACCCAAGACAACCTGGATTGAAGACATTTTCACAACGGGCGAGAAGATCTCATCATAGTCAATTCCCTTTTTCTGACTGAAACCCTTAACGACCAGCCTAGCTTTGTATCGAGGATGTGAAGAATTCCCATCATCCTTCAACCTATAAATCCATCGATTCTTCAAAGCTCTCTTGCCCTTAGGCAATGTCACCAACTCAAAGGTGCGATTGTCATGCAACGATTTCAACTCATCTTGCATCGCATCAACCCAGTCTTTCTTGTTCGCATCCTCCATTGCTTCTTCAAACCTTTCAGGCTCACCTGCATCTGTTAGTAGCACATACTCCTCAGTAGAGTATCTAATGGATGGATGGCGGTCTCTGGTAGACCTCCTCAAAGCAGTAGCTGGTGGAACCGTATGTGCATGCTGTTGAACATCAACAACACCATCTGCTTGAGCATTACTGTCATCTGCACTCTGCTGGTCATTCTAAGTTTGATCCTGAACCTGATATGGAATCTGATCCTGAACATCATACTGAGTATCGACGTCATCTTGACCTTGCAACTGCGTCTGCAACTCGATGGATGGGGCTGAGTCAACATCAACCCACATATCAGAATCTCTGCAACCAAATACTCTTGGATGGTTATAAGAGACATCCTTGCCAAACCAAACTCTGTCAGGCACATCACCATCTAAAACAGCAGTGGGGGATATATTAATAACATGTGCCACTGTATTTAAAGCCTCACCCCAAAAGGATTTTGGCAATTTGCCATCTGAAATCAGGCATCTAACTCTCTCAACCAATGTTCTGTTCATTCTTTCTGCTATACCATTCAACTGAGGTGTTTTAGGAGGTGTCTTCTGATGTCGAATACCCTGCTGTCTACAGTACTCATCAAATGGTCCGATGTACTCACCACCATTGTCTGACCGGATGCATTTCAACTTCTTTCCTGTCTGTCTCTCTACTGAAGTCTGAAACTGCTAGAATACATCCAACACTTGATCCTTCGTCTTTAAGGCATAAATCCAAAGTTTCCTGGAATGGTCATCAAAGAAGGTAACAAAGTAAGCAGCACCACCAAGTGTTAAAGGTTTTATTGGACCACAAACATCTGAATGTACCAATTCTAATAAATCTGCTTTTCTCGAAGGAAGGTGACTTTGAAATGAAACTCTTCTTTGTTTCCCAGCCAAGCAATGTGCACATTTCTCAAGCATTGCACTCTTCACTCCAGAGAGTAAATTCTTCTTAGCTAATATGCCCATACCTTTCTTACTCATATGACTCAGTCCCTTGTGCCAAAACTCAGTTGCATTCCCATCTTCCACAACATTACATATACCCTTGAACATCTTGGCCTGCAACAAATATAAAGAAGACTCCTTCTTTCCTCTAGCCACAACTAATGAGCCTCTGGTGAGTTTCCACTGTCCATTATTAAAGGTATTGCAAAACCCTTCTTCATCAAGTTTTCCCGTTGAAATCAAATTCAAACGAATATCTGGTACATGTCTGACATCTCTGAGAACCAGCTTTGTTCCATTATTTGCCTCCAAACACACATCTCCCACACCTACAACTTTGGCCAAGCCATCATTGCCCATCTTCAATATGCCAAAGTTCCCTGGCGTATAAGAAGTAAAGAACTCCTTCTTTGATGTGATATGAAGCGAAGCTCCACTATCAATGACCCAACTCGTCTCATTGCATGCAAAATTAATATTATCATCATAACATACAATGACAAGTTCCTCAGTGGCAGTGGCGACCCGATCATTGTCATTGTGATCCTTCTTCTCATTGTTGTTACTACAATTTTTCTTCTCTCTTTTCAGCTGGAAGCAATTTTTCCTAATATGGCCCTTCTTGCCACTCATAGCACTCAACATCCTTTTTCCATGAACGTGACTTACTTCGGCTCTTGTGTTTACCTTTTGGACCTCTACTTTGACTTCTCCCTCGATTTTCGGCAACCAAAGCTTCAGAGTGGGACGAAGAACCTTGAGTTTTTCTTCTCATTTCCTCATTTAGAATGCTACTCTTAACAAAGTCCATGGTGACAATACCATCAGGAGCAGAATTACTCAACGACATACGAAATGTCTCCACTGAGTCTGGTAGAGTACCAAGCAACCAAAGCCCTTGTACCTCATCTTCAAATTTAATATTCATGGCTGAAAGTTGATCTATCACTCCTTGAAACTCATTCAAGTGATCGGATATAGATTGTCCATCTCTATATTTCAACCCCATAAATTGCTTTATCAAGTACATCTTGTTGTTGCCGGTCTTTCGCGCATACAACGATTCAAGCTTGCTCCACAGAGTCCTGGCATGTGATTCTTTACTGATGTGATTCAAAACATTATCATCCACATATTGTCGAATGAACCCGCACACAACTTTATGCTCAAGAGTCCAATCGGCATCAGTCATGTTGTCAGGTTTTGTATCGCCGAACACCGGTAGATGCCAACGCTTAACATATAGAAGGTCTTCCATTTTACCCCTCCAAACATGATAATTTCTTCCATTCAAACTGATCATTCTATTCAAATTCGTTTCCATCGTTCAATCAAAGTCAATAACAACCTTGCTTTTCTCAAGCAATATCACAAACACCTTGTGTGCAAACAACCCGAATGCTCTGATACCACTATGTTGGGAAAAAACTCTTTCCCGCTTTGATCAAACCTGTGAGAAAACGATTGAACACAAACAATGGAAATATACTAACCACAAAAAAATATCAACAAACAACCACAATCAACACAAGAGAATTTTTACGTGGAAAACTCCTTCAACGTGAAGGATAAAAACCACAGGACTTTTCTCGGAGTCCACCCAAATCTCCACTATAATACTTTAGGTACAAAACCTAATTCTCAACATCATCAACGGGATAAACGTCCCCCATTCCAACAACAATGGAATCCACAAATATGAGTGAAGATAGAGCAACAATATCAACTCCAAACAAGAAGAAAAAGATGAAGAAAATGGTGAAGATTTCACCCAAAATCTGCTGTCCGTAAACGACCCAAAAACCTGATTTAGAGAACTCCAAATCAGAATTCAACCGTTCAGAATGTAGATCAAGATGTCACGAACCTGCTGTCCAAAAATCAGCTCAATCGGACCACGGATCGACCTCCGATCGTCGGTTTGATCACTGCTGCGCAGAAACCCCTATTCCTGCGAATTTCCCCTCCTTTTTCTTCTATTTTTTGTGTTGTTCTCTCTAATTGCCAAAGATTAGGGCTACACTTAGAGATATGCTTTAGGTATAGAAAGACCATATTATCCCTCTAGTTAAAACAAATTCCAAATAAGCCCTTATTGGGCAGGACTTAAACCCAACAATAAGTAATATGTTAAGCCAGTATTATCTCCTAAGACAAGAAGGATCAATTCAGTGACAAATGTTGTTCGTCCTGGAGAACTTAAACCTCTATTTTACACAAGCAAATAAACATCAAGATGAGAACAAAATAATACTAAAAATAGACATGGGAAAAAAGAAAACATGTAGACTTGCTCATACACAGACATAGATACCTTCTGGAAAAATTCCACCAACTTATTTGCAAAAGGAACGATTTGTACACCAACATGTTCAATCAGCACAGAAATCAAATTTAAAACCTGAACCTGATAATAAATAATAGAAAGAAAAGGCATCAGCTCAGACTTTCAAAGTGCAATCTTACAAAGATTAAAGAAGCAACAACGGTAGCTCAGAAGTCATTAGAAGGAACAAGCAACCACAAAAGGCGAAGAATAGAATAAAAAAGTATGGTATAATGATACAGGTAGGGTATCCAATAAAATTAGGGATCAAGTACGAGGGTTCTCCAAATCCAAGAGTCTTAGGATATGAGTACGACAAGCATATCATATATTATGCATAATGATCACAGAATCTAGGGATACATTTCTACTACACAATTTTTATATCACAGGTTCAAATTTCAATGTTTAAGCTATCAAACTATTCCTGTGCTTTCTTTCCCTTTTGTATTGACCATCTCGGTCTAGAAGCTGCTTCTTCCTTTTGATTAATAAAATCTCATCATTCAAAAAAATTATCAGGCCATAAAAATGACAAAGTAAATATAGAAGCAAATGAACAATATTGAACAATCTGGGTAGGCTTGAATAAGAGTATTACAACACTCTATGTCTAAGTAATAGAACAAGTAAATCACTATTCAGTTTAAATTGCATCGTTCCTTATAAACATTATGATGCCTAAACTGCTAGTGAGGCTCTAGCCCAACAGCTAAGTTTGTCTTATGTATCCAATGAATAGTCGGCTCAAGTCGCAAGCAGTACAAAAATTGTCTAGGTAGTTACATAGTATGCTAAAAGTTGTTCTTAGACTAAACAAAATATCGAACACTCTGAACCTAATATGCTCTATCCTATGCAAGAATAAAAGCATCCAAAGCAAGTGCCATGAATCAAGGCCTTATCTAGAATTCAAAAATGCGTCTCTAATATGTAGATTATGGCGAATAATCATAAAAGTAAGATGGACTTGGAAAATGCTTTGAAAAATAAATTAGTTTCGTAATTTTTCCAAGAAAAATAATAATGAATTTAGTATAAGCACTCCCAAGTAGTATATAAAGAGACGAGCTCCAAGAACTGACCTTCGAGTCAAACTCTTGCACCTCTTCTACCAAATTAAAACATAAATCCCAACATGTTGGGAGAAGATCGGTAAAATCTTGTTCATAAAAGTTAGCATCCTCGACAAGGAAACATAGAGAGCGACAAGCTGCTAGCTGGAACAAGCCATAACTAAGGTTAGAAAAATAGCAAGATTTATGAAGCAAAAAAGGCAGAATAAGAAGGGAAAAAAACAAAACTAATGCAGCAATAGGAATGAATTTAATATTGTGGAAGGAAAGTCGTGGCAATGAGTATCATACTCTAACAGCCAAGTCTTTGTCCTGAAGCAATCTGATCAAAGCGCAATAAACGGGCTTTCTTGTGTCACCTTTGATCTGATAGAATATCAAGCAACAATAGAAAAATTGTTGTGTAAATACCACTGAAGAACAATGACACTAAATGAGTGCCACTTTATACAATACACAACAATCAGTTGAAGGTGTAATATATATATATATATATATATATATATAGAGAGAGAGAGAGAGAGAGAGAGGAAACTGTTGGTGCGCTTAAGCTCACCAAACTTATGGTGAGCTTAAGCGCCCAATCACATGGGGGCCCACTTTGTTAGGATGATCCAAAGCATTCATTTTAAAGTCCCTTACATAGATAGGGGGTGTACCAAAAATCAGCTCCATAGGATCATCCTAACCCCTCCATTTGTGGAGGACAAAATGGACAGACACAAATTTGCCCATTTTTTGTCCTCCACAAATGGAGGGGTTAGGATGATCCTATGGAGCTGATTTTTGGTACACCCCCTATCTATCATAAGGCCTTGCAAATGAATGGTTTGGATCACCACATGTGATTGGGGAGCTTAAGCGCACCATAGGTTTGGTGTTCTCACCAACAGTTTCCTTATATATATATATATATATATATATATATATATATATATGAGGAAAAGGATGGTGAGCTTGAGCGCACAAAACACATGGGTCCCACATTTTTTGTGGTGATCCAAACCATTCATTTGCAAGGCCCTATCATAGATAGGGTGTGTACAAAAAATCAGCTCCATAGGATCATCCTAACCCATCCAAAAGTAGGTGGCAAAAATGGGCAGATTTGTGGACAAACAGTGTCTGTCCATTTTTGCCACCCACTTTTGGATGGGTTAGGATGATCCTATGGAGCTGATTTTTGGTACACACCCTATCTATGATAGGGCCTTGTAAATGAATGGTTTGGATCACCACAAAAATGTGGGACCCATGTGTTTGGGAGCTCAAGCTCACCATCCTCTCTCTCTCTCTCTCTCTCTCTCTCTCTCTCTCTCTCTCTCTCTCTCTCTCTCTCTCTCTCTCTCTCTCTCTCTCTCTCTCTCTGTGTGTGTGTGTGTGTGTGTGTATATATATGTGAGGAAAGTGTTCCTAAGCTATAGCTTAGATAAGCTTATCTAAGCTATAGCTCAAAAACACATGGCCCCACATTTTTTGGGGGATCCAAAGCATTCATTTGGAAGGCCCTTCCATGGATAGGGTGTGTACCAAAAATCAGCCCTATAGGATCATCCTAACCCAATCAAAGGTGGAGTGGAAAATGAGCAAACAATGTGTGTCCATGTTTCTGCCCAATTTTTTCCCTCAACAGATGGCAGGGTTAGGATGATCCTATAGGGCTGATTTTTGGTACACACCCTATCCATGGAAGGGCCTTCCAAATGAATGCTTTGGATCCCCCAAAAAATGTGGGGCCACATGTGTTTTTGAGCTCTAGGTTAGATAAGCTTATCTAAGCTATAGCTTAGGAACACTCACCTCTCTCTCTCTCTCTCTCTCTCTCTCTCTCTCTCTATATATATATATATATATATATATATATATATATATATAGCAGAAGAGAAAAGGAGAGAATTATTTGAATTTCTCCCAAAATTCTATGAGAATTACACATCACTTTTTACTTTGTTTAACAAAGGCACCCATTCAACCCACATAATTTCAATCCTACCCGCTCCTTTATGCTTTTTAACAAAGGCACCCATTAAAGCCACATAATTTCAATCCTACCCCCCTCCGTTATGCTTTTTTAATTATGGAAACCTTTATAGATTGGAGGGCTAGGATCAGCCTATGGAAATGATTTTACGGGCACAACCTATTGATGTTGTGTTCCATCACATGGACGGTTTGGATCAACCTATGATGTGGTCCGTACAGTTCTTTGTCGGCATGTGCATCGCACGGGGTTTTTTACTAGTGTGTGTGTGTGTGTGTGGGAAAAGTGATTGTACACGGCCGAGTAGATAAGCTTATCTACTCAGTCGGGCAAAAAACAGTGGGGCCCACATTGTTTGGGTGATCTGATTTTGTCCACAAATCTGCCCATTTTTTTCCTCCACATTTGGATGGGTTAGGATGATCCTACGGATCTGATTTTTTGCGGACACCCTATCTAGTTAAGGGCCTTTCAAATGAATGGTTCGGATCACCCAAACAATGTGGGCCCCCACTGTTTTTTGCCTGACCGAGTAGATAAGCCTATCTACTCGACCGAGTACAATCACTTTTCCGTATATCGGAACTCGGTCCAGTAGATAAGCTTATCTACTCGGTCGGGTTAAAAACAGTGTGGGCCAACACTGTTTGGGTGATCCAAACCATTCATTAGTCATTCAACATGATAATACGAGTTGTTTGGTAACAAATTTGCCACATATTAATCATCCATTTTCCATCTAAATTCATGTATATTGGATAATAATCTCAAAAATAATAATGATGGATCACACATCTGGTGCTAGTCAAAACTAGGGAGGTTTTAAAAGGAGAGATTAGGGTTTCCTTAAAGGGGTTTTTAGGGTTTCCCAGGGTAAGAGAAGAAGGTTTGTAGAGGGTTTGATCCAACCACCTCCTTTCCCAGCCATGGCCATCGTCTCCACCCGGCGGCGATTCTTCCATTTTTGAACTACAAATGAAAAAGGCGGAGGATTGGCAATGCCCCTATTGTCTCTACCACAACTTCGGCTGGCGGGATAGATGTAGAAGGTGCTCGAAAGCTAGAGCGAAATCAATCCCTTCACCTAGTTCGCCTCTAGACGGTGGGAGAAGGCCTACAGGGAGTTATAAGCCAAATCAAGGTAATCGATCTGGTGTATGGTTCTGCTATCCCTGTCAATATCTTAATTTCATATGACGGAATGAATGCCGCTGGTGTCATCGGGCCAGAATCCCCTCGAAGTGGGTTCCTCGTGCTAGCTCACTTTCTAGGATAGAATCCAATGGTGGTGAGGATGATTGTTGGCCCGATTTGGGCAAAATTTATTACCACAGAAGTTCAGGGAGTCCATTTTTATCTGTCTCGGGCAAGGAGGTGGACACACGAATGGGTTTACTAAGAGCTTGCCTAATAGGGAAAAAGAAAAATCAGAATGAGACCCTGCAGGAGCTCTAGAAATGGGCACAAAAGTCTTGGGATATCCCATCTTTACATTGTCCTTCTATATTGGCGAAGAATGAAATTCTCTTTATGTTGAAACAGAATCACAGGCATCACAGATCCTTGCTAAGGGACCTGAGGCTTTGGGTAATCATTTGCTCTCCCTCTCACAATGGAAAAGGGAGTTTATTTAAGGCGAGGAAGCTCACTGGGTTCACTTTTATAGCATCCCTTTACATGCTTGGGCTGTTTCAACGGTGGAGGCTATAGGGGGTCTCTTTGGTAAGGTTGTAGAAACCAAGATGGAAGGCAATCACCAGAACTGTATGAGTTATGTCTCGGCCAAAATTCTAGCCCCATGTTGGCACCTCCCTAAATCCTGTTTTAAAATCAAAGTTCTTGACCAGTCCTATACTATTGGGGTTGAGCTCTCGGGGGAAGAAAGGTCTCCTATTCCCACATCCTCCTTGGGCATTCGAGGATCGGGTTTTCAATCGCCAGCGAGTCAGAGGTGGTCTCCTGGTGAGCCTATGGATCCCGTTTGGCTTTTAAATTTCAAATCTAACCAATCGAATCTTCTGGTTTTGCCGCCCAAGGAAGTGCTGATGGCTCGCCTCGATGAAGGTGTGGTGTGTCTTGAAAGCGATCAATCAGGCTTACCGTTAGCAAGGCCCGAGACATCTAAGCTAAAATACCCTACCCCTAGGCGGAAAGTTGCCTGGCTGGGTGCACCCGTTAAGAATATCAAGTCAGTTAGCTTTCACCCAAAAGCAAGGAAGAGCTTTGACTATCGAGCCCCTGGCAGATATTATGATGGTTTAAATCCCTTGGCTAGGGGGGATTTAAATATTTTAGTTACAAAATTAGGGTCAAAAAAGATAAACAGCAGATTGGTAAACCTCCTAAAATTCTACTCCAAATCTGATAGGATAGATCCTATTTATGGCTAATTCAGTAGTTGACCCCTGGACGATTGTAATTTTTGGCTTTTTGGTTAAGAGTAGGTGGGGGTACTGAGGGTTTCAAATACTTGTCTCCAAGGAAGTGTTGAGTATAGATATGGTTATGTTTGTTGTTTTTATTTATTAGTAGAGTGAGGAAGGAAAAAGGGATGTTCAAAGGGGAAGTTGGGTGTTTTGTTATTTAGTTTGTGGGATCCATCAAGTTGGTTTTAGTTCTGTTGGTCGGTGTTAAGGTGATACTTTAGAATGGCGGGTTGGAGAGATAGCAGGAGTAATTGTCCCATATAATATCAGATTCCAGGTGCGCCGAGGAAAGTATTAGATCATCAATAGCTTGAGAGACCATGGTCTTTTGCTTGTCGAGGCAATGCTGCCTAGAAATTCTTCTACATTACTGTTACTAAAGGAATGTGGTGGTGTTGCTGCTACAGAAGTGTTGGGGTTTTTTTAGAGGTTGTTTGAGGAAGATGATGGATGTAGGTTGGAATGATTGTAGTGCAAGGCAGTTGGCTGGGCATGGTCGGGCATAGCTTCTTTTTTGAATTGATTGTAGTGTAAGACTCACCAATGGCATGGTTAAGGAAGATAGGGCCCAGATTTTTGTTGTTTTTGTTCAGTATTTCTGGCTCAGGGTATGCCTTGGCCAACTTTATTTGATACTATGTAATGCCAGGTGGGACTTCTGGTCCCCAATGTAATTTTCATAGTATCAATGAAAATATGTCAATTTTCAAGAAAAAATCTTTAAAATAATAAAAGATACAACTTTATTTAAATTCTCAAAGTCTCGAACATGAAATGACAAATATCAATTATAAAAAACTGGTAAGTCATTGTAGCTGTCTTCATTATCATTGTCTCGCTTGTAAGTCCCTCAAGCATATGGACTCTGCTTGATTGAGTGCACACACCGACATATGTTCCCAAAGAAGGTTAAAATAACAGAGAAAGTATGTTGCAGTGTCAGTATTCATTAGCATATTCTTTTTGTAACAGTAAGTGCACATGTATTATAGAAAAGAGAATGTATGCATGGAAAATAAACAAATAACTTCTAATCTCACGGTTCCCACTTGCTTCTAATCACACCTGAAGGTGACCTGCTGTCCCCACCTACTTCTAATCTCAGTGTGGAAAAAGAAAAAGGCGACATTCGATAACTATTCTCCGCAGCATTTTTCCTCTTTTTTCTGTGCAGAGAATAAAAAACAACAAAAAAATCAGGAAGAACAATTTCTGCATTCCTAATTCACAATGCCTGTTTCTCCAAATCCCGCCTTTCGAGTGGTAAAAGCGTGGTCATTTCAAAGCAAAGCAGAGTTGTTTCGGGTGATTCACATTCTCATGTTCCGCCTGTTTCGTCCACTCAGAAAGAGGGATAAAAAGATGATTTGTCGAATGGGGACAAAGTGCATATGGTGACTTGTAGCTCCCACCTACTTCGAATTTCAGCCAAAGAAGTTGGGGAAAAAAGCAAAGAACTTGCATACTTTAGGCAATGATTTGCAACAGGCATAAGGCGATTTGTCCAGAAGAAAGGAGGTAACGGTCACCGGGTAAGTTCTCTTTCTTCTATCTTGATCATCGTCCTCTTCTCCTTCCTTCTGGTTCAATTTGCTCGAGCCCCTTCTCTTTCTTCTTCCTTCCCACGAGAGTTTTCGAGGGCTTTTTATAACTCATGAGAGAAAGTCTTTCAAAATAAAGTCCAATTTTCTTTTATACAAAACTCTTTTTTGAATGGTAAGAATAATTTCATTAAAAAAAAATTGAGGTCTTACAAGAGAACAAGGACAAGAAGAAACATAAAAAGAAAAATAACCCCTCTAGGGGCAATAGAGATACATAAGAAAACGACGGAGACATGATTCAAGGAAGAAGATAATCAAACAACTCCATCTCCGCCCTCGACACCCTTGCTCTAGCAAGAGAGTCAGCTATCGAATTAGCTGATCTGCGGACATGGCAAAATGATAAATTGGTGCCTGCCACTCTATCCCGGATCTCGTCAAGAAAAGATGCAAACAGCCAAGGATCTGAATGGGACTCGTTCAACCATCTAATCACATTAAACGAATCTCCTTCTACCACCACTTTCTCAAGGTCAATATTCTCAAGCAATTTAATACCATGATGAATTGATCGCACTACAGCCCCACTCGCATCTGACAAACCAATGGGACTTGAAAAAGCTCACACAACCGAACCCTGATCATCTCTAAGCATGCCTCCTATACCAGAAGGACCCGGATTTCCCAAACTGGAACCATCAAAGTTCAGCTTAAGAAATCCGGCCGGCGGAGTCTCCCAATTTTGAACTATTCTAGACTCCCATTTAGAATCGCGACATATCTCCTTCCAACCAAACCAAAGATCATAGGCTGAGACAAATCTAAAGCAAGGAAAAGTTCTCGTCCAGGAGATACAGGAAGCAATGACCTTATTGTAAATAAATTGCGGCCCCCTTGAAATAACCTTTAAATAACCTAGCATAAATTGTGGCCCCTTGTATAAAAGGGAAGATCTTTTATACAAAACTTAACGAGAATAAATCGCATGAATCCATACAATTCAATTGAAAATTGAAACATTCATACATATTTAGAATCAATCATGGGACTCAAATGAAATCCATAAGATTTGATTAGAATGGTAAATCATAAAAATTTCTAAAACAAAGGCCAAACCATCAAATTGCAATTCAGAGAAGTTTCACCACGTTGTTGTCGCTACACTTGCAAATAATTAAAATATTCGAGGCCATCCTTAGCCTGGTATATTATTTTTAGGTGTATGTTATAGAAAGGGTGTTAGATATCAAATAAAGGAGAGCATTAAAGTACTTTACGGTGTCGTGATCAAAATTACTATGTACAGTTCCTTCGTATTTACTAAATAAAGTAATTTTGGGTTTACTAATAATATTAAGTATGGGTTTACTAAAAATAATAAGTTCGAACTTTTTAAATAGGGAAAGTCCTTTGGGTTTGATTAAGAGTTCTAGTTTGTAGAGATTTTTACGAGTCTTATCTTGGGTTCCATTAGAATTAGTGGATGAGTCTTGTCAAGTGAGATAAAAAATCTAAGTTTTAATAGTAGGGAGTTGTTTTGTCAATAATTGTAAGGCCTTTGGCCACTCTTGAGAATACAATAAAGAATAGAAGATTGCAATTTGCTCCCAAGCTTGGATAAACCGTTGCTCAGAAGAAGACCCTAGAGGATGCTCTCTCTCTCTCTCTCTCTCTCTCTCTCTCTCTCTCTCTCTCCACCCACACCTTTCCCCCTTCCATCTCTCCACCAACACCTTTCCCCCTTCCATCTCTCCACCAACACCTTTTTCCCGTCCATCTCTCCAACAACACCTTTTTCCCTTTCCACATTCCTTTTTTCCCATTATCCACATTCCCTTTCACCTTCCTTTTTCCCCAAGGGCGAAGCCAAGTATAGAATAAGGGAGGCAGTGCCCCCCATGAGTTGAAAAAAAAAAACTAGAAAAAGTACTTTTCTAACAGTTTTCAAAAAGCTTTTCTATGCTTTTCTAGGAAAAGTATTTCCCACAGTTGAAAAGTTAAAAAACATAAAGTAAACCCTTCACAGTAAAATAAAAATAAAAATCACCATTCGTATTTTCCTCTCTCCCCGGAAGCCGCTCGCCCTTCTCCATCATAAAGATAAACATAAAGTTTATGATAGGGTTCATAGAGACAAGAAGGACCGGATGTACTCTCCACAATATTTTATCTTCTGTTCCCATCTTTATTAGGTTGTAGGTTCTAACAAACTTTTGGGTTTACTTATGTTTCAGGTTTCTCTTTCCAAAGAGGATGTGAAGGTGGCTGCTGGTCCTATAAGAATTCCAAGGCGGTGGTCGGCCACTCATGTGGAGGAGCGAATGGTGGTGTCCGGCCATACATGTGTCTGAATATTACTATTTCAACGGGATATTACTATTTCAACGGGCTTATGTAGATGAGATGGTGTACTGTATATATATATATATATATATATATATATATATATATATATATATATATATATATATATCAAGAAAGATCCCAAGGTTTACACCATATGATCCAACCGTCCAATCGATGGGAAAATTTGAGACAATCAGACACAAGATGAGGAAGACCCATTTGGAGTTGGAAATCTATTATTAGATCATGTTGTATAGAGTCTAAGTACCAAAATCTATATTTTTCAAGAACTACAGAACGGATTACAACACATGGTGATCATAAAGTTCCTAAAAGTGGCAATCTTTATTAATTACATCATAACTGTTTAACGGACATGTTGCTAAATAAAATATTTAAGTCGACAGATACGAGAATTTAACTAAGTTGAGGTCTCTATTACTCTGATAAGCAGCAAGTGAGCATTAATATTATCATTATTATTATTATTTTATACTAAATAAGTGGTTTGAGACATAGGGGACTTTTAGGCAGTAACCGTGGGAAATTTAAGTTCTGCCCGGACAGCAAGGATACTCTCCCCTGTCCGTTGAATGTATTACCATTCTAAGACTCCTTTCAAAAGCATTGAATAAATACTATTCTTAGTAAGGGTAAAATCTGCCCCTTTTCTTCCCCGAGACACCCCCTAATAGCGAAAGGAAAGTAGTCTTTAATTTACTAAAGGTTATCAAAAGTAAGAAAAAGGGGTTGAATATACAGCTCTACCCTACTATAATGTCTCTATTTCACTGATTCCCTTTTTATTTTTCGTTCTAACCAGTTTTTTTGTTTTAAAAGTTTTGCATGTTAAAAGAAATGGTTTTCATAGCATGGTTAACGGCATGGGATCGATTGTCAGAGCATGGGCGCTTACTATGGAAATCCAAATAGGGTTTGGCCAAGGATTTCGAGTTGAAAACTCTCATGGAAGTTCTTGAGAACATCAAGGTAGAAATGATCGGAGTATTGTTGTCTGTATTATTTAGGATTTTAAATGGCTGTAATTAGCGTTGCAAGGGTTTTCAATTCTTGAAGTAAAGCAAAGAAAAGAGGATTTGAGATATGCCCTACTTACTTGATATCAATTTGAAAGGTAGAACCCGTAATTTCCCTTTATTCTTCTTCTTCTTTCAGTTCTACTCTCTCTAAATATCACGTTTTCAGTAGAAGCGAGGTGTGGAAAGTGGGTTTGTAAAACCCACGATTGGGTTTTATAGATTCCAAATTCCTTGATTCCTAATTACACTCCAAATTTGTATCCTTTGCATGTCTAATTTATACAGATTTTCTAATTTACCATAAGAAAGGATCCTGATGAGGTGTAATCATCACCTCTCATTCCCTAATTTAAGAAATTAGAATTTTTATAAGTACAGTGGGGCTCACTTTAGCGTGCACATCCTCCTTGTATGGGAAAGTGTACACGGCTAAGATGGTGGAGAACCAAATCTTTGGGTTCCTTGCTTCCCAAGCAAGCCTCCCTCTAAATATCTTGTTTCCAAATAAATCTGTGTCTCTCTCTTTTTTTTTGGCAAGATACCATGAGTTGTTTAAATTTTATAACCAAAAGATCTTATCTTTAAAGTAACTTGCTACAATTTGGGATTTTGGATTTCAATTAAGAAAATCCCACAGATTTTTCCTATCTTTTGAGCACCATCCATATCTAAAACCTACTTTATTTATTTCTCCTTCTTATGGGCTTCTATCTAAGCATATTTGGGGATTTTCTAATCTACCAAATCTCCACTAATTTAGGCGTGTAACAAAAGGGAAGAGATTACAATTTTTGTTTTTAAAATTTGTAACGCCTATTTAGTTGGGCAGTATTACATGCCCCACTTGTTGTAGCTAAAAGTGAATTTCTTAGTTAATTTTATTTCTTCCTAATTTGCGCCTAATTAACTGTTGTTTTAATTATATAATAATAGCTTAGTCACACCCTTTAATATTTGGGATAGAGGTGGGTCCATAATATCATGTTCAATATATTATACATATAGATATATATTCTTTATAATTATCACTAAAAAAAATGTTGGGTGTTACATTCTACCCCCTTTTATGAATTTCATCCCCGAAATTCCTAGGCTCCTGTCCTAGAGGTTACAATGTCTAATATTGAAAATGAAATGGAAATAATGGCGCATACCTACCTCTCAATTACTGCTACTGTCATAATCGTCATCCTCGTATACATCCAATACATTACCGAAAACCGATATTCTGCGACGTTTGCTTGTGACCTCTTCTTCTGAATACAGAGGCGTCTGATCGCCAATCGAGTCAGATGATATGCTAATGATCTCTTGTTCGTTAGGAGTAGGTTCCTCCTCAGGATCTTCTTCTGCATCATCCTCTTCTAGATCATCTTCTTCTGGCTCCTCTTCTTCCGGTTCGTCTTCTTCTGGCCCTTCCTCCACTGGTTTTTATTCTTCTGGTTCTTCCTCGGAGTCAAAGGAAATTTCAATAGGTTCTAAATCATTAGCCGCAATCATTTCGCTCCATGCCATTTCTTCCAACTCATGATCTCTCTGCCTATTACATAGCCTTGGCTTCAACATACATTTCGTGGTGGTTAGCTTTGTACTTGCCATCCTGAAATTTCAAAAAATTTATGACAAGATTGTCAGAGGTCGCACATACTGTCTAAAGTATCACCATTTGTAGGGAAAAATCTTCATAATTCAAAATATTTTTGTTGATAAAAATCTCGATGTATTTCGTTCTCATCTTTAAATTTCATAGCATACTCATATATCATCATCAAAAATCTTAGACACGTAGAAATCAATCATCAAAATTTCTTTATAGTATATCACGTAGAAGTAAATCATCAAAGTTTTCTTTATAGTACGATGACACCTCTTGGTACCGAAATAATTATCATCCCAATGCATAACAGATTTACGATCATCCCTTTTTACTTTGCGAGTCCTAATTGTGATTAAAATTGATTCCTTGTGAAATCCATTTAAACTTTTGACTCCTCAAGTTATCCTCAAAATTTTCCTTTTCAGGTGATCTTAGGCGTTAAATTTTTAACCCTTCCTTCCGATATTGATAAAAATTGCCTCTAAGTTCCTTAGCTCCATAGATCGTACGCTCTTACTGATCCCAAAATTCTGACATACCATGCACTGCCGCGTAAACTTTACTAACCTTCTAATTTAGGTAGACATTCTACTCTTATGATCCATTTTCTCCATAATCCTGACTTTTAACAGAAATTTTAAACTAAATACAGCTTTAGATTGTAACAAGGATAATAATTCAAGAAAGTATATAAGTAAATTTCGGACCTTCTGTCGCCCCATCCTGTACCTCAGTGTCATTGTTGACTAGGGCGAAGAAACGCCTCTCAGTTCCCGGCGGTGCGTTCTTATCTTGGGCCAGAGGGCGGTACTGATTTCCTCTTCCTTGGTGTTGCTGAGTTGACTGCGCTGGTTGTTGTTGTGGCGTAGGTGGGCGGCGCTGAATATAAGAGTAGAATGTCTACCTAAATTAGAAGGTTAGTAATGTTTACGCGGCAGTGCATGGTACGTCAGAATTTTGGGATCAGTAATAGCGTATGATCTATGGAGCTAAGGAACTTAGAGGCAATTTTTATCAATATCGGAAGGAAGGGTTAAAACTTTTACGCCTAAGATCACCTGAAAAGGAAAATTTTGAGGATAACTCGAGGGAGTCAAAAGTTTAAATGGATTTCACAAGGAATCAATTTTAATCACAATTAGGACTCGCAAAGTAAAAATTGATGATCGTAAATCTGTTATGCATTGGGATGATAATTATTACGGTACCAAGAGGTGTCATCGTACTATAAAGAAAACTTTGATGATTTACTTCTACGTGATATACTATAAAGAAATTTTGATGATTGATTTCTACGTGTCTAAGATTTTTTATGTTGATATATGAGTATGCTATGAAATTTAAAGATGAGAACGAAATACATCGAGATTTTTATCAACAAAAATATTTTGAATTATGAAGATTTTTCCCTACAAATGGTGATACTTTAGAGACAGTATGTTGCGACCTCTGACAATCTTGTCATAAAATTTTTGAAATTTCAGGATGGCAAGTACAAAGCTAACCACCACGAAATGTATGTTGAAGCTAAGGCTATGGGATAGGCAGAGAGATCATGAGTTGGAAGAAATGGCAAGGAGAGAAATGATTGCGGCTAATGATTTAGAACCTATTGAAATTTCCTCTGACTCCGAGGAAGAACCAGAAGAACAAAAACCAGTGGAGGAAGGGCCAGAAGAAGACGAACCAGAAGAAGAGGAGCCAGAGGAAGATGATCCAGAAGAGGAGGATGCAGAAGAAGATCCTGAGGAGGAACCTACTCGTAATGAACAAGAGATCATTAGCATATCATCTGACTCGATCGGCGATCAGACGCCTCTGTATTCAGAAGAAGAGGTCACAAGCAAACGTCGCAGAATATCGGTTTTCGGTATACGAGGATGAAGATTATGACAGTAGCAGTAATTGAGAGGTAGGTATGCGCCATTATTTCCATTTCATTTTTAATATTAGACATTGTAACCTCTAGGACAGGAGCCTAGGAATTTCGGGGATGAAATTCATAAAAGGGAGGTAGAATATAACACCCAACATTTTTTTAGTGATAATTGTAAAGAATATATATATATATATATATATATATATATATATATATATATATATAAAATATTGAACATGATATTATGGACCCACCTCTATCCCAAATATTAAAGGGTGTGACTAAGCTATTATTATATAATTAAAACAACAGTTAATTAGGCGCAAATTAGGAAGAAATAAAATTAACTAAGAAATTCACTTTTAGCTACAACAAGTGGGGCGTGTAATACTGCCCAACTAAATAGGCGTTACAAATTTTAAAAACAAAAATTGTAATCTCTTCCCTTTTGTTACACGCCTAAATTAGTGGGGATTTGGTGGATTAGAAAATCCCCAAATATGCTTAGATAGAAGCCCATAAGAAGAAGGAGAAATAAATAAAGTAGGTTTTAGATATGGATGGTGCCCAAAAGATAGGAAAAATCTGTGGGATTTTCTTAATTGAAATCCAAAATCCCAAATTGTAGCAAGTTACTTTAAAGATAAGATCTTCTGGTTATAAAATTTAAACAACTCATGGTATCTTGCCAAAAAAAAAAGAGAGACAGATTTATTTGGAAACAAGATATTTAGAGGGAGACTTGCTTGGGAAGCAAGGAACCCAAAGATTTGGTTCTCGACCATCTTAGCCGTGTACACTTTCCCATACAAGGAGGATGTGCACGCTAAAGTGAGCCCCACTGTACTTATATAAATTCTAATTTCTTAAATTAGGGAATGAGAGGTGATGATTACACCTCATCGGGATCCTTTCTTATGGTAAATTAGAAAATCTGTATAAATTAGACATGCAAAGAATACAAATTTGGAGTGTAATTAGGAATCAAGGAATTTGGAATCTATAAAACCAAATCCTTTGATGCAAAGATTGGCAGAAGTAATATGGGTGCAAAGGTGGCTAGCAAAAACATAATTGCAAAAAATAGTAATCATTACGGATTTGTGGCTGAAGTGCTAAGTTTTAAATGAAAAATTACGAAAAAATGGAAGCAAAGTAGTAAAATTACGAAAAAAAATACCAAAAGCATGCACTAACATATGACAATTACCGAACTACAAAGTCCGAATGGAACCAGTATTTTGGTTACGTATACCGGCTTCGATTCGGCAGTCCGAAGTTTTGTTCGGACTTCCGACGGAAGCCAGTAGAATAGGGATAATTCCAAAGATTTTATTTTCAAATTGAGTAATAATTCCAAGGATAATAGGGATATACATTGTGATCTTAGTGTCATGCAGGCAACCATAAATTGAAGCTTGGTTTTGATGTTTTAGAATCCAAAAATGCAAAGAAAATGGATTTATCTCGAATAAACCCTCATGAATACCAAACCCTGTTGTAAATGGCAACCTTCAAAACCCTTCCATGGAGTTTTCCACATTACAAAAGTCTTGAGGAAGAAGAAGGTGGTAGGTGAGAAGGTAATTAGTGCATAGGGATAGGTACAAAAAGGTGGAGAGAAAAAAGAGGTAGGAGGGGTATATTTGTCCTAAAAGCCATCTTCTCTCATCTGACAACACCTTTTTTATAAATTTCAAATCACTACCCTTTATTCACAATTTAGACAAAACTTTACATTTTTAAAAAATTTCCTTAATTTTAGTTCTTCCTAATTTGCCCCTAATTAACATTTATTTTAATTATATAATAATAGCTTAGTCACACCCTTTAATATTTGGGATAGAGGTGTGTCCATAACATCATGTTCAATATTATATATATATATATATATATATATATATATATATATATATATATATTCTTTATAATTATCACTAAAAAAAATGTTGGGTATTACAGCAACTCCCACCGTCCCACGCCGTTCGACTTCCTGGGCCACTCTCACCCCAAGAAGAAGAAGAAGAAGAAGGTAAGGGCTATTTTTTCTTTTTTCTTTTTTACTTTTTTGTATTTCTAAAGGTTGATTGGTGAGATTTGCCCTAGACTAGCAACCATTTGTTTTTTTCATCGTATATTAGTTAATCAAGTGGTGAGAGAGGGCTAGGGTGGGTGGGAGATGAAGAGATGAAGAGATCTCATGACCGGGGAGAGGGTAAGAAGTGGCTAAAACATTGGGGAAAAATTGTATTTTGATTAATGTTTTTCCTTAACACTGTTTTTCAGCATTTTTCTAATCCTTTCCACACTTATGCTCTCTCTAGTCTCTCCTTCTCCCACGCTCCCTCGTCCTCTCTCACCACTTGATAAACTAAAATTCCATGGAAATTTTTTTAAATTGAAGCCAATACATAGTCTGTATACCTATGTTACTCGATTCATCAGTCTGCTTAGTTTGGGTTCGGATTTGTGATCCACAATAGTGGATTAGGATCATTCTATGCAGATGGTTTCTCACCACGGCCTGTTTAAGTGGGGCCCAATAGATGAACGATTCGGATCATCCAAGAATATGGGCCCACTTAAACAATATTTGCTTTCTAAGATTATTTTTTTATTTTTTGCTAATTGTTACTCTTCCCATTAGGCAGCACCATAAACATGGAAAAATTCCACATTGAATAGATGATAATAGCCCCTTTATATTGAAACAGCTCCTCCTGTTGTGTTTCACCTAACTTGAATTGTTAACATTTGCATAATCAAACTGAATCATTTTAGCCTTGGGCATTTATCCGTGGAGATAAAATTCCTTGGATAAGCTGTTCCAGAGATTCACTACCCAGCTTGGATAATTTTATCTTGGATAGAAGTCATAGAACCATAGGATTGGCTACTATTTTTCTATAGTATGTACTATGTAGTCCCTAGATATTTCTAATAAAACCCTAGAAATTATGTCTGACTTATGTTTGATTAATGAGATTTGCCCTAGTTACCACTTTACGCTATTTCTGTGAATTGGATTTATGTATGAATGCATTGCTTTCAGAACATGAAGACTCGTCGAGGACAGTCGTAGTAAGTTTTCATTAACAATGTATTGTTTTTTGGGATTAAATATATTATCTTATTTTGCCCCCCTTATGTATAAATCCTGGCTCCGCCACTGTTTTTCCCCATCTCTTTCCTTACACAACCTATGAACAACCCAATCGCTCAACAACCAATCTTTATCAATCTTTGACCCCATATAACCATTTTTTATTGATATTACCCTTTCTTTACATTTTTACCAATTCTTTATCATATCTTTGACTTTCTTGAGGCTTTCTTTTAAACTTTTCAAGAATTCAATAAACCCATTCACGAACCTTTCAAGGATCATTACCATAGGTCAATTCGTTCAGCCAACCTTGGTATCAGAGCTGCATGCATAATGATTTTTCCGTACCCATCCTGCGTCAATTTGGTATCAAAGCTAAGATTAGAATGGCTACTCAGCATAGCAAGATTTTGGATTGGAAGATACAGGCCTATGGATAGTAATCGATACACTATAAGGATTAAAGACATACAAAATTTTCAGGGAGTTGCAGAATGGGAATGTCTTGTTGGTTACATGTGTTTGAGACCACAATCCTCAACTCATGACCACTACACACATCCAATACATTTTTCCTTTCCCTCTCACCAGGTCACCCCAATATCTTTTTCCCTTCTATTTCTCGAAAACCACATTTTCCCCTTTTCCATTTCCACATTCTTTTTTCTCCTTCCCACATTCTCTTTTCCCAGTCTCTTTCCTTACACAACCTATAAACTACGCAATCGCTTAAGTACCATTCTTTATCAATCTTTTCCCCAGTATAACCAATCTCTATCGATCTTTACCCTTTCTTTAAACCTTTTTAAGAATTCAAGAAACTTCTCAAGAATTCAAAGAACCCATTCAAGAACCTTTACCATTGATGAACCTGTCCGGCATCAACGTGGTATCAGAGCTGCATATATAATGATCTTTCCATACCCTTCCAGCTAGTTGCAGACCCGTGCGTTGCACGGGAACGAAAGACAAAGAAAAACAAAGAATCTAAACATTTCTAACATCACAGAAAAATACAAAAATGAAGGAATGGTAAATGCAGTTTGGGTGACGTGGATACAATGAGGTGCCGTTGTGGCAGGTTTTCTCCATGTGTGCCCTTCAGATTAGCATAGTTAGTAAAATATGATTTGGCAAAAAAAGGCGACAGGGAAAATTCAAGTTTAATACGATATTGGCCAAAAATGTATTTAATACTTTCAAAATGTTTTCCTAAAAAAGTTTTTAATAAAGTATTAACCGGCAAACCAATAAAATGTGTTTCCAATAAAATGTTTTCTCTGTTGCATTCTGCTAATTTGAAAAATACCCCCAAAGAAAAATTCATTTTCGTTCCAAGGAATACATCTGAATCGGAAAAACAAAAAGAAATGTTGATTTTCCCTAGACATGTAAACCTATGGTTGCTTCTTTTATAGATTTATAAACAGGGCATGAATTGAGTAAAGCTTCGCAAGATTTGCAAAATAAGGGAGGAAAATAACTCACAAATAATGAGAATTATAAGTCCTCTTCCTGGATTCTTCTATTTATCCTTTGGTGGATGCATCGATTGCATGACGAAAATCGTAGCAGGGCTCGGCATCTTCGGCTGCAGATAAACTCGTTTTGAGATCTCTTTTCTTCACGTAAGCCTTTCCATCTAGTCTGCTTGTCGGCAGTAGAAATGGGGAATGAATCCAATGAAAAAAGAGGAGGAAGGAGGAGGTAGATAACGCTCATTGCTCATCTAAGTTTAGGATGTTGGCATAAAGGGCGAAATAAATGAGGAGAAAATATCTCCAAGAATCTCTAGGAAACGAAGCCAACAAAATAAAGATCCGTGAAATAAGAAACCAAATTAGCAGTGGAGGCCAATTTTTAGGGATATAAATTTGATCTTAGTGGCAAAAAATCCATTTTGGAAAGGTCATTTAAAAAGTAATTTATAGCAGTTACCAAACGAATTTGGATAGCGTCTTTTGGAAGGTGTACATGTTTACGTTTTGAAGGATTTTAAAGAGTTACGTGGGTTATGGAAAGGTGTGTTAAAACGTCATTTATAGCGATTAGCAAAGTATTTTGGATAGCGTCCTTTGGAAGGTGAACTGGTTTCCGGTTTGAAGGATTCCAAAGAGCTCCGTTAATTTAGGAATGATGTATTAAAACATCATTTATAGCGGTTTTGTGAAGCACACATTTGGAATTTCATTTGCCACGTAGGATCTAGAGGTATCACTTTTAATATAATAGATTATAAAAAAAGGATACAAAGGGATTGCCACGTGGCGCACTCCCAACGTGAAGGATTCTGTTTTACTTGTATATAATTAAGATGTCAGTTTGGTATCAGAGTTGCATGTATAATGATCTTTCTGTACTTGTCCCTCGTCAAATATCTTAAGAGATTGACAATTCCCTAAAAGTAATAAGGGAATTGCCAGCGTCCATCGCAAAAGTTGTCTCCATTCACGAGGTGGCTGGTCTGACATGCGACAGTCCAGCCGCGAAATGCCTTTTGTGATGGACCCTAGCAAACCCCCAAGTAATAACAAGGAGCAATGCCTAAAAAATAACGGCGCTATTAATAACTCCACAAATATGTCAAAGCTTGGGAATAAAATAAAAACTGCTATCTAAACGCATATTTGTGAAATGAAGATCATGCAATGATATATCCTCCCCAGAATCAAAATTGGTATAGATCCAAAAACCAAATGAAGAATGGAAACAAGAAATAATCAGGAGAGAGGAGTATTTAACCTCAGAAACCCATTGACCCAGTATCAATGCAATTTTTCGATGAACAATGCGCATATTTGGATGGTCATTGGAGAGTTCGAGACACAACGCCCCCCGAAACCTGCAAATAACAAACTCAAAACAAAAGTAATAGGAATAAGTAATCCGCACACTACATAAAAAAACAAATAGATATTTTTTATTTTTTATTTTTTTTTTGAAAAATAAACAGACTATCAAAAACTGAAAAACTAAATAACTAATATATTTTTTCATGAACCTGTGAAATTTTTTCAAAGCAAAAGAGGAAAATACGAGGGAGAAAAATGCAACTATTAAAGGAAAGGGTCCAAAAGAAAATAAAAGTTAAAGATAAGGCTTACTATTCCAATTAACAATTTCACTACAATAATGGACCATCAAAATAAGAGCAAACTTACAAATAGCAGGCAAACTACAATAGTACAATGATAATTCAAACATATCCAAACATCTAATAAGTTCTATCGAAACATGAAGACTCGTGGATGCAAAATTCTTAGTAACATCAAAAATTAATAATGTACGAGTATATAAAACTCAGGACAAACAAAAATAAACTAAAGATAATAGCAGGGATACATTAAGATAATTGAAGAATAAAAAACTGAACCAAGAACAAACATAGAAACAGAAAGTACCAGTCGTCAAAGTTGAGGAAGTTTGAAAGCTCATAATAAACATGTCCAGCAGCACTATAAGCAGCATCCTTAAGAAGCATCCTCGGAGATACTTCAGTTTCTGAAGCTGAACAACTATTCATTGCCTCGTGAAGAATGGAAACAACCACTGGACCTAAAAGCTGAAATTTGCAAGCAAGGTCACATACTCCATAGTTTTCAACACAATATATATATATATATATATATATATATATATATATATATATATATATATATAGAGAGAGAGAGAGAGAGAGAGAGAGAATTGGAGTTTTCAACCCAATACCAAAAAAGAATTCAAACAGTAATTTTGATGATGCAACACATTTTCTAAAACCAGGAAACTGGACAAACAGGTGAATAATGAGAAGAATACCTACATGTCTATAGTTTTCAAATAAAACAATATACAGAGCTTCAGCACAAGGCCTCAGCTTTTCTGTCCACTGAACCATATCCTGCTCGTGATGAAAAGATTCGGGGTTTTGGGACCATTCTTCTAAATCACTAGTTGTGAACATAAAATACCTGTAAAAAATATAACAACATACAAATATCCTTAGCATTGACATCCAAAGGGAAATGGCTCCAAAGACAAAGGCTGTGTAAAGATAGATATATATATATATATATATATATATATATATATATATATATATATATATATATATATATATATATATTTGCATTGTTGAAAACAAAGGAGAGGCCATTTACAGTACTAATAAAATTTGACTTTATGGAAAATAGTGTGGTTGAGCTACTTGGTAAAATTCAAAAAAAAAAAAAAATCACAGGTAAATTTAATTCTTATGTCTTGCGCCTGATTGTCCCTTGTTCAAATATGTAATTTAATAAAATACAACAAAAAAGAGCCATTGGATATCCAACATAGGCCTATCAGGTAGACATAAGATAAACTACAAGTTGGGCCCATAATTCTGAAGTGGGATTGCCTTCTTACAATGCTACAATGCGGGCCCTACTCAAGCATTTTGTTTTCTGAAGATTCAGCTCTATCTCCTGGCATAATTTAAAGGTGAAACTTTGGTTTAAGGGCAATTTTTTCTATAAAGAGATCCATCGAAAATAATGCCGAAAATCAAATCCTTATATAATTCTGACGCTTGTATAAAATTTGTCGCGCTGACAAAAGAATCGATCATCCTTCAATGGCAGAAAATCCGTAAAAAATAATGGCCAACAATGCACGCACACACACTTCATTATTACTAAGAGTAATCTTGATTCCCAAAACTATTTCCCCTTCAAAAATTATTCTCATGCTACCTTGATATATTTGATGAAATCCATAGATGAGGTAATTAATATTAAGTTGCATGACCTTGGATAGGAGAGAGTGGAAGAAAATGATCAATGTAGACGAACCCAACTAGTTTCAGGATTAGACTTAGTCAATTTGGCCGGGTAGATTCTTTCACCTCCTTCATGAAAATTTTCTAAAGGAATCATTAGCCGACGCCAACTTGTTTGGGACAAAGGCTTAGTTGAGTTGAGTTGAGTGAGTCTATTGAAACCCAATCCTCCTGTTCGTGCACACCTCAATAAAATAGTTTTGATGAACAAAAGAATTGGCATCTTCTTGAGGTTAATATATCTCTTATTGGGATGAAGGCTCCAAAAATCTATCAAGATGAGGCAGTGTTTACTTTTGCATGCATATGACTAATCGGATGCTCGCTCTTGTCCAGGAAGGGCAATACCATCTTCATCTTTTGTCTCCCAATACAATTTTGTTTTTCCTTCTCAAGAAGTACTTGCTTGTGTCTCCATTGTTCATATTGTTGTTCCTACATGAGACAAGTTGGGTGCTCAATCTGTTTAAGTGTGTTTTTTGGGATATTTCAACTCTTGAAAGGAATATAAATGTTATTGTCTTTTCACACATAAGAGGTAAGTTTATAAGGATGCCACATGTTGAAGATCATCCTCATTTTTTAGATTTTGGGAAATCTCATTAATAATCAAAAGAAAAAAGTCGAACCTACAAAGAAGCATGGTTTTAAATTTCGGCCGAATCATTTCGTTTCAACTGAAATATTTCAATTTTGGTTTGGTTCGAAACGAAATCAACTTGGATTAAAAAAAATACCAGATTGCGTTCAAAATTTCGAGATTTCGTTCATGTTTCGATCGAAATATGTGAAACATGCTGCTACTTAGGAAAAAAACACACAAATTTTATGTTGAAATGTCGACATTTCGACAAAAACCATGACAAAACTAAACTCCACTGGCAGACAAGATAAGAACAACAAGATTCCTTCAAAATATTTCCAAAAAACCACAAAAAAATTTAAAAAAAAAATAGTGGTGAAGAATTTTACGTAGATTTCGACCTTGATTTCGTATCAAAATGTTTCCATAATTTTATAAGATTTCGGCAAAATTTCATACCAAACCAAAACCAAAACCGAAATTTAAAACACTGCTCAGAAGCCGTCGTAAGTTTACTCCAGAAGAGTACCTCAGATCCAAGACGAAGCTCAAATCATTGAAAATCCTCCATCATCGGACTTTTAGGGTAGTTCTTCTTCTCAAGTTCCATCCTCTAATCTTCCCAATGCCTAGTCTAATTCAGACGAGCGCCTTGTATCCAGTAGGAAGATCAAATCATTGGCCATCCTCCATCATCAGATTCTTTGACTAGTTCTCTTCTTCCAAGGTTCCATCCACAATCTTCCCAATACTTCATGGGAAAAATATGTTCTTGTACTCATCATCCAAAGCATGCAAATGTCTTGACTCATCCAAAGTGGAAAGAGGCTATGGTTTATTAAATGTCAGCTATTGAAAAAGCAGAGATCCTGTAATCGAAATGAATTACCCGAGGAATAGAATGTGACAGGATGTTAGTTGGTTTATACCATTAGGAGCAAACTGATGGGTCCACTGACAAATTAAAAGCACACTTGGTGGGTAAGAGCGTCACGGACATTGATGGTGCAGATTATAAAGAGGCTTTTGCTCCTGTAGCTAAGATGAATTATTTTGACGTCTTTCCTTCAATCATTGTGTCCTGTCCTTGGCCTTTGCACCAATTACATGTAAAGAATGAATATATTCATGATGATCTTCCAAAGAAAATATATATGAATCTTCCACATATTACTTATGTTGTGAGTGTGGCTAGTCAATTCCATGGTTTTAAATTTCCACCAAAACCGACATGAAACGACCGAAATGTTCCGTTTCCATCCCCACCAAAACGAAATTTCAATGAATTCATTCCCCTTCATTATTTCTGCCAAAAATTTTAAATTTCAACCGAACTTCGACCGAAATGGTCAAAATGAAAAAAAAAAATGGAAAGATGTCATGATTTACAGCATAGATATTGAAACATGAATGTTTATTGACTACCTCGGTTGAGTGATGATTGTAGAGTTATTAATAATTTAGTAATTTAGCCATTTAAGAATATTTGTTAGTTAATAGTTACTACTTGCTGGTTAGTTGAGATTTTTGTTTTAGAAATTGCTCAAATTAGAAGCTCAAATCTATTGATAATTCATAAATCATAATCAATAAATAACAATTCAGTGCATTTTTTAAATTTTCATATATTAATTTTAAATGGCAACAGGACGTTCGAAGTGGTCTATTGCATCAGGTTCAATATTCAAGAAAAATGGGGAGCAAGAGAGGACAGTTAAGCAGACAAGAAAGGAGGAAAAGAGGAAGGAGCCACAGGCTCGTACTTGAAAGCGGCCATGAAAGGGATTCACTAGACAAAAGGAGGAAGTTAAAGCGGAAATGAAAGGAATGAATTGGACAGTGGGAAGAAGGGTAAAGATACTAATGCAGAAAGGAGCTTGAAAAGTGTAGGTTGAAGAAGCAGTGTTTGAACGAGGTACTTTCTGAGCAAATGTTTGTAAAGGAGGTTTAACAAGAAATCGACAAAAAGGCATTCAGTTATGCAAATGCAACCAGAGATCGTTTGACTAGAGAATATTATACAACGTAAAATATCTGTTTGTCTTTCATTAGAAGTCGATGCTGAAAAAGGACTTTTGTACCATGGTTAGGGCTTGCTCTCCTCTGTAAATAACCTAAGAAAATGGTCATCAAATGGGGAAAAGAGGGTGAGAAAACAACATGTTTGTCTCTATAACATCCTAACTCATGCTTTGAATGTGGAGACGCTTAAAATGAAAGGGGAGTATCTAGGAACAGTGGTGGATGTGGAGAAACACATCTCTTAATCCAAAGGAGGCTCAAGATGTGGATTCTAATAGCGACCAGACTAATTACCCTGCTAGTGGAAGGTCTAACTACACAGTGGAAATCTCGAAATGGGTGAAGTGCGGAGGAAGGGTTTGTGAGATCATCAAAAAAAGGAGAAAACACTCATTCATGTTCGTCGTTAGCGAAGAAAAGGTAAAAGGAAGAAGGAAATGTACGTATAACTGAAAAGATGATGGAAAATTCAATTAAACATAAAAGCCAAAAATTGTCGATCCACCACTTTATTTTGACTATTAGAATGTCAAACGATGTTTTTTTCTAGAAGAGATTCTAAAAGAGAAGCCAAAATAGGCCACAACAACCGTATCTATGAAATCCTATCCCAGATCTATTACATCCAGGGGTTGGGCATGTAGCTCAATGGTTGAGGCTTTCTATCTCAACCTAGAGGTCGCAGGTTCAATCCCAGCTTACCTACCAAAAAAAAAAACATATGTTCCATCCAAGGAATGCATGCACATGACAACAATATGGTCTAATATCCACAAGGGTCCCAAATGAAATACACTAAAAAAAGATGATATGTGCGGTTGTAAAACATCCTATATACTGTTTCAAGTAGGACAATACCTATTATCTACTATGTCCCATCGACATTGACAAGTAGAAAAACCTCTGAATTGAGATTTGACATACCACGGCTTTTAAAGGCCCAGGAATGCATCATTGTAATTCGTAATCTGATGTTTCTCACATTGACATGTCAGATCTATTATTTGTTGCTGAGTAGTTACACATCAGCCAATTGATGGGATCACCTGATGGTTCCTCTTCTAGAAATCACCTAAAGATTTTTTAAATATAATCTTCTAGAAGAAAGAACTTATGTTTGAAAATAAAAAATATCTCCGTCATCTTCAACGGTGGGGATGATGATGGAGCTGGTTTGCCATATGATGAGTGATCTAAATTTGGATATCGTCCGCCATCTAGAAATGATTTGGTAAAATGAAAAAGTAACAAGCAGCCGCTAAATCAAGTGTTGAGGACTAGTATAGATCAAACGGCACATGCAACTAGCGAGACTATGTGAGTGAAGATGTTGCTCACAGAGATTACAAGTACAGGAGCTTAGATAATTATTATAATCATGCAGCCATTGATATTGTTTACAACCGTTTCTCAGAAGTCGTTAACAAAGAAGAACTAGCCATGGAGTTCACTTTATTAGGGAGAAGAAGACAAGAGGCAAGCATCATAAACCATATCTACACTCTCATAACGAGCTAGGTGAAGTATTTCCTTAAGCACTAGGGAGGACTAGTTTTGGAAACTTGGGACAAAGAATTATAGCCATCATCACATCATGAGGGCAAGTGTTGGGGGCAGTGTATGTTACTTCTAAATGTGTACAGTTATTTGTCTTATATAGGTATTCTTGCAAGTTGTTAGCCATTAAGTATTTGACATAAACAAAACATAAAAAATTTCATTTTTAACTCATGATTTTTCCCTATTCTGTTCATCATAATCCATTTTTATGATAATCATGTAAGGCAATTCCGATGTCATATATCAATGTAAATGAATGCAATACACCTGACCGATAGAAACCTAAAGAGATTCATTTCATGAAGCAGATTATTAAACAGCAAAACCTTACCTTCAAGACACAATGTTTGGAAACAATTAATAGAGCAATCTGAAAATTAGAAAAAAAGAAATAGAAAAACAGTATAAATTTAAATTCATTGTCTAAATAATGGAACTAGATGACAATCCCTAGCAGTAATTACCTTCTTATCAAGACATTACATAACAATATCACACGTTCATTGGGTAAAAGAGAGGTAAAGATTTCCCCGACAGCATGGGAAATGTTTTTCTTCATTTGATCCAGCGTGAAATTATTTTCATTAATCACACGACCAGTAAGGCTTGGTTTATACTCTTTACACTCCAATATAGACTTGACCATGACCATGCATTGAATCAGGAACTGCTCAAAGGGTACAATTGCCGGTTCAGGACTTGTAATTTTCTTCAAGCAGAAGTCCATTACAAGCGGAAGAACATGTTTATCACTGAATGAATAAGGATGTCTGCCCTGTATTGTAACTAAAACCTTCATCAATTTAATACACGTCCTACTTATAAATTCCAGGAGTTTATGATGTCTTTCTCGGAAAGATGAATCTGCATATTAAGATAAACAGTCATAACACTTCAAAATTTGATAAGCACCAAAATGAATAATTTAGTTTACCAAATGAAGCTAAAATTTGTTAGAAGGCCAAAACAGGAAAAAACAGCAAAAAATAAGAACAATCCAAACAAATTATGAATCAGGCAAGAAGTTCCAGATGGAAAGAAAATATAATACGCGCGAGCGTGCACACACACACATGTTAGCCAAAGGATTGACAAGATAACATCTCAAACGAAATTGAAATCAGCAATAAATAAAAGTTATAGGCCACGATACAAGTATTAAGCAAAATTACATAATAGTTTCAGTAAATATGAAACGTAGCATGATATGATTTCCCTCTAGCTTCTTTCGGAAAAAAAATCGAGAAAAAAAAACAAAAGAAAAATAGAAGGTGAGAAAAGCAGCAAAAACTAAACATTCTAGTTCATGACACCATCAGTAGGAAGCACGGGTACTCTCCCGGGGCTCCCGTACCCGTATCCGACACGTATGGGGTGTGGATACGTTCGGGTACGCCCCGGGTACGTCCCGGGTACGCACCCCATAATTTCTTTTAAAAAAATCTTTTTTTTTTGTGCCGGGTGCATCGAGAGTGCGCACCCCGTCGCACCCGACACGTTTTGAGTTTTTATTCCACGAAAAGTTTTCTGTTCCCCTGGCATACGGCTGAATATGTGCCATGTTATCTTTATTTATTGTTAAAAGAGCTGCTGCTTGTTAGTAAAGATGTGCTGTCTTATATGTAATAAATGCTTTTAATAAAAGTCTGCAGCTTTTGTCTGATTTCTGCTTTAAAAGTCTGCTACTTTTTGACAATTTGACAAGTTCTAACAAATATTATTTGCTTTCTGCAGAGAAACCTGACAGCTGAACTGAGTAATATCTTCCATAATACGAAAGCAAATAATACATAAAAATACTAAGAAACATGTACATTATATTAGACTTGCAAATACTTGTTGACAGCAATAAATATAAATATATATATATATATATATATATATATATATGTATATTGATATGAGAAGGTTGCTGCCTGCACCATAATGGCACTGACACACTCTGAAATTTTTGAAATGACAACTATGAGAAATATATAATAGTATAAACATAGACTTGCTACAGCAAAACTGAGAGGCTCTCTCTCTCTCTCTCTCTCTCTCTCTCTCTCTCTCTCTCTCTCTCTCTCTCTCTCTCTCTCTCTCTCTATTAAAATATATTATTATATTCGGCGTACCCGAATGTACCCACACCCGGGTTTTTTGGAAAATCACGTACCCGTGTCGTGTCGTACCCGCACCCGGACCCGTACACGTGCTTCATTGACCATCACTATCAATTCTATTAGACAATGAAAATTGTGTTGATTAAAATTTGCTTATGTGACAAGGATATGATAATTTGTTATGAATTTTAAGTTTTGTTCCTCTGTCAGTATTCACATACAGGAATCTATGTTTTGTCACTCTGTGAGTTATTACATAAACATAGCGTATGTTTCGTTTCCTTCGCGAACTATCACATTGAAATGACCATGGACTTATGATGCTTGTGTTTTTCTGAATATTTTGTTTCTCAACGATACATTGGATAGTCATTTTGGTCTATCGGCATGTTTCGGCCAAATTAACTTACCGTGCTGAGATGGTTGTCAGCCAAAATGATAATTAGTTCCTCCCTCATATATTGTGTAATCATTTTGGTCTATCGGCTTGGGGTGGCGATCCGCCAGCATATTGTTTCGGCCAAATTGACTTACCATGTCGAGATGATCATCTACCGAAATGGCACTTTGTTCCTCTGCAATATATTGTGTAGTCATTTTGGTTTATCGGCCCAGGGTGGCGATCCGCCGACATATTGTTTCGGCCAAATTGACATATCACGTCAAGATGATTGTCAGCCGAAATGGCACTTTGACCATCATTTCTGTCATACATCATGATGTGGACCTCTTTGTACCCAATTAGCTAGCTATCAATGGGTAAACTCATAATCCAAAAAGTAACATTAAAGCTATCAATGGGTAAACTCATATATATTGTGTCTTACAGAAAGCAATTGTGAGAGTTTATAAAACTTTGTTATGTTAGTTCATGGTCTCCCAAGGAATGAGACAATGTGTTCAGAAAATTGTTATGCTCTGTACATTTTCTCATGAAAGTACTAATGATACAATACGATCTTTTGAATCTGGAGCTTATTTACTTGGTGGAAAGAGAATTTATATGATTTCAATTTTCATCATGTGTTAAACTCATAATCCAAAAATTAAAATTAAAGATTTCATTCCATGTGTAATTAGTGCAGTGCTTGTTACTGTGGTTTATCATTTCTTTCAGATTAATCTATGTTTAGCTCTGAAATGCCTTGAGTCAAAGTTCAAAATTTTTGGAGGAAAAATGTAGAGATGAACTTCTCATCATCATCTTCTCCGATCGTTTGACCGTTTCCCCATTCAAAAAAAAAATCCAACTAGGAATTTTCCGGCAACTATGCTAACAAATACAGCAGCAGATACATATGCAAAGCTGAATTATGGAATTAGTACGGACCAAAAAAAAACCATCTTACAGTATGGAAGAAACGATTGAACGGCATTCAAAAGGGCAGGACAGACTTCCCTGACTGGTGGAACCTCCTAAAATATACACATGAAGACATTCTAAGTTAAAAAAATACTTGTTAATTGGTAAGGAAACCAAAATAACAAACAGGAAAAGAGATACCAAGAAACGTTGAATTATGAAAATTATTACATAATTACCTGCACAGATTTCGCATCACTTGGGAACCCTGAAATAATAAGTTGCCGTATTATCTTCGAACATAACAACCATCGCTCACATGTTAAATGCATATCATCTTGATGTACTACTGGAGCATTACTAGCAAAGAATTGGCTAAGGGCAGAGAACTTATGCAGGATGGTCTGTACATCAGTCTGCCAAAGGTGCCAGCTATATTCGAAAAAATGCGAGGATATCTACATCAAGGAAAAGGGTGCCTAAAAACTCTTGGCATTGTGCTCTTATAATATGTAAGAGAAATGAATCAGATTTTAAAAAAGGCCAAAGGAAAACAGCATCATACCTCCGAGAAGCTCTTCTGATCAGAAATAAGACGTTTTGTTGACAACTCTTTCAAGGTGCGAAAGAGGACCATGAAAACTCTATGAGAAGTAAGAATATCTTCCGACTGAAGCTGTTGTGCTAACGTAGGAAAAAGCTCGGGCCTGGATGAATTATTCCATCAATGAACACAGAAGCTAATACAATACAGCAATTCATTAAAAAGTAAAATATCTTCTCATTTAAGGTAATTGATAAATTAAACAATCCAAAAAAATGAAGAAATAGGTAATGCAACTAGTCAATCATGAACATATGGACCAGAAACACATGGTGGTATTGAACGGCTACTTTACAATGTGAAGATGGTAGCAAAGTTTGGAGTAAATTGTACAGATCTGGTGGTACGGCACGAGATGCCTCTCGTCTTAGGCTGATGTAGCCTTTTGTGGCATGTACGGATTGTTGGAATTTATAGTTGACTACTGTGTGTCTATGTGTGTGTATTACTTGTTTCAAAAAGCAGCAACTATATAATCCAGATACCAAGAAGAATAACAACTGGTCGTGTTGATGTGTGTGTTTATGATGGGACCTATCAAACCAAGGGACACATTTGTAACGCTTTTCCATCAATATAAACAGAAGAAACTAAAGATTGTGAGTTTTCACCAAGAAACTCTACGACTTCATTTCCCCCAATCCACTATTTTTCTTCTATTCTTTCTCTTTCTTCCTCTTCCATCAACTATCAATGGGAGCAATGGGGTATCTTTCCAATTTTAAAAATTCATGAATTCCTTCATGTCCAAACATTATTAAATCCCAATAGTCCAGGAAAAAAATCTCATAATTTGGTCTCTACAAATGTTTCACCTTGTCAGGCACTGGTCAACACGGGCATTTCAGCCGTTAGTGATTTTCCTTTAAGTAAATGTTGAATCTTTTACATATTTGCTTCATTTAATTGTTTCTTATATTTTTTTAATAATTTCTGATTTTTGGGATTTATTTCATATTTTTAACTATTAAAAAATTCCATTCGTTGTAGCGGAACGAAAAGTTTCAACCAAAATCCGAAAGAAATGACCGACACATTCCGTTCCAGTCGCCAAGACGAAATGGCAGACGAAAAAGAATTTTAAAACTTAGATGTTGATCTTCAATCCAATCTCACACTGGCAATTTTAAGAACCATCAATACAATTACAATCTTGTCGTTGAGAGGCGTCCTCATGGAAGGGAAAATTTTGATCCGAAGCATTCTCACTATTCGAAGACAGGTGATGTTGACGTGAATTTGTTGTGTAAGAGATTCAAACTGACGGCACAATTAAGTACTTTCTTTCTCCATTCTTCGTCAGCTTTTTCTTGCATTGCGAGCTTTCCATGAAGGCACCATGATTGATCTCCCAGAAAGGAATTCTGACTCTGAAATCTAACTTATGCAGTGTGGTAGTAGAAGCACAAAATTGGATGTAGGAATCCAGCTAGAAAATCAGGAAATCAAAGATGAACACAAGAACTCAAGAAGGAAAGAAGTGTTCCTTATCTACTTTTATTAAAAGGAGTATAAAACTCAATAATTCATCAACAACTAACTCCAAACATTAATATGTGCTTCTTTATGTAGTATAAGCACTCACGTCTAGCCAAAATCTTGAATGAACACGAATTTATCCCAGAAAAGAAAGAAAACTGCAAAGAAAAGATTCTAAAAAAAACTGTTATAACTAACTCGTCCACGGTTATCCCAGAAAACCCTCATTGATAACTAGGTCTCTTGATCAATGGACTGGATCATCGATTGATGGGATTTAATCCCAAATGTGGTAAATTGAGGGCTCCTAAAGCCTTTTATAGATTCCTTCTTGGCATGATCATGAGCCTCCATAAAATCATGTGTTAAGTGCATGGTTTTAAATTTCCACCGAAACCGACACGAAAAGACCTGAGGGTGTGTTTGGATTGCTGGAATCGGGAATCGGAATGGATATCAGATGCCATTCCTTTTCCGATTCACCCGACAAACAGAATCTCAATTCCAACACTAATGTTTGGGTTCATCAAAAGGTATGGAATGAGGCAACGACACCTCCAAGTAGTCCGGTGAGTTTGTGGAATATCGCAGCCCTGCATGCAGTTCGCTAGAGGGCTGGTTTCCGTTTTCCCGTTCCATTTTCCAACAACCCAGTTGAAAAAGTGATCTGAAATGAACTTCATTGCTAAGAATGCCCATAGAAATCCAATGCATAAAACTACGAAGATCAGAAGAAAAAAAATCCTAAAATGTCCCCGACTTCATCAGATCATCAATTTCATGGACAATAAAAGATCGAAATAGAAACCACACAAGATGAACAACAATGACATCTAGTTGCAAATCCATGGACACTTCTCTATCACCTATGTTTTATTTTATTTTTTCTCTAAAACTTATGTTAATAAACTTATTAATGAATGTAACTTGTATTTGCACTTTGCAAGTGTGTGCCCAGTATCTGGTGGCAGAGTAGAAGTCTGGGAGACATTATTTAATAACTTACGCAGTGATGCAAGGGGTGCAAGTGCAACTTGGGTTGGGTAGGGTTGAGCTTTTGCTAAAAATGAATAGGACTCAACCCGAACCCGCCCAAACCCCACGATATTTTGTAAATGACCAAACTTTAAACTCATTTTCTTCAGTTCCGTTTTTTTTACAATGTTTTTTTCAACCAGTACCGAATTAAACTCGAATTTTTGCCATCCCGTTTTTTTGCCGAATCACGTTTTGCTAACTATGGGTGCAACTTGGGTTGGGTAGGGTTAAGCTTTTGCTAAAAAAATGAATAGGACTCAACCCGAACACGGCCCAATTTTAAGGTAAAGGCTCAACCCGAATTCCTAAGAATCAACCCTAGTTGCACCCTCAAGGAACTAACAGGTGACCAATATGCTCACCAAAACAGCAAAATCGCACAAATCATCTTAAAAATATCAAATCACGGTGTTACTTGAAGTAAATATACCAAAAATCATTAAAAATAGATGTAAACACAAATTCATTGCAGAAAATTATTTACATTCGACTTTTGAGACCATGGGAATCTATATCACGCGATTCACAGGTGTATCCCCAATAGGGAATATATGTATTGTTTTGCCCTCCAGTCGACACGCTGATGGATACTGATAATTTCAACCTTGATTATGCATAGAATGGCAGAATAGAAGGCACATCAGTTTTCCCACCATTGTTCGATGTTCATAAGATATGAATTCTTGGTACGATCTAGGTGATTCCTTGGAAAAAATCTGACTAAGTTAATGATACTAATTAGTAGCCTTATGCTCAGCCCACAGGTCACCATCCACAGCGAAAACATTTTACATGTACATGCCCAATAATTTTGAAGTTGACTGGACTTCAGAGAGAACGATCATCAAACTTATATTACAGAATAGCTATACAACTTCTCAAAAGCTAAAATCTCTTAATTAGAATTGTAAATAAATAATGCAAGATTCAAGAGATGAAAATGTACCATTCTTTTGGATAATCGATACGAGCAATTTTTGAGATAAGGACAGCCAACTGAACTGATATCTGTATTGGCCAGGAGCACAAAACCAAGAATTAAAGCAGAAAAAATTAACTAAAGAAAGAAAACACCAGGAAAATAAAACAGAAAGATTCAACCATATAAAACAAATACGAGCCCAATGAGCATAAAATTGAACAATAAAACCAGGTGATGTTCAACTGACACACTCCATGGTGCATTGCACTTCAATCTAGTTTACTACGACATTAACAGTCCTAGGCTTGGGACAATGAAAAATGTATAGAATATTAAACCAACCCGAATCAACAGTAATATACTTGGATCTGTCCATCGAAAAAAAAAAAAAAAGACAAAAAAGGCCCACCAAAAATTCAATCCCAAGTACCACCTGATAATTCTCTTCTCTTAAGTGTAACAGCAATTTCTTTCTCAAGTGAATTTTCTCCTCGTTGCTTATCCCTCTGCATGATAATTTTCTCATTAGATTCTAGCTTTAAGAAATGGCTTAGCTGATGCATTCATAGACCCAACAGTTGCAAAAATAAAGAAAAAATCCCATTGAAAAAACAGTAGAAAATAATGATTATGAAAAAATAATGTATCCTGGTCCAAGCATCAGCAAACCAGTCCCCTGGTACTCTCCTATCATATAGCAGTTCATGAAAAAGCTAAGAACTCGTTTATTGTGATAATCCATGACTGGGTTCCAGTCAATCTCACCCATAATAGCAGAGTTTTCACATCTGCCAGAAGTGAGACAGAATAAAAGCAGAGCAAAAGAGTTCATGTGGTTGTTAGAATGATTTAGCCAAATATGTGTCCAATTGCCAAGTACAAGTTTTTGGTTCTTAGTATGCGAACTCCAACATATAAATATGTGGGTATAAATAAGGTTATTTGTATTCCTCTTAACAACATTTAGAAAAACAAATCCGATGAATCATTGCTGATATCGTGATGACGTAATTACTCGGCCCTCATTTTTTGGTTCTTTCTTCCATTTTCTGGTTCTTTCCTTATGATTTCTTCTAACAGACAATTATATCTAGTAACGAAAGCTATTAAAAATGATATATGTATGATAAGTAAGACCCTTACAGAGAGTCCTTTTGAGGAATGGGTAAAACTCAGTCCTACCATTATTTTGCAGTAACAATGCCTGGAACCAAGGTCATTAGGGTAGAAAAATATCCCCACCCTTTGGTAAGAGAGTGGAATTTTGTCTCCAGGTACACTTCGTACTAAGACCGCCAACTCTTTTAACAAAGCAAACTTGATGCAATTAACAAGGTGAACCTTAGGAAGTAGGAGATCATCATTGGAGAGAAAATTTCTTTGAATTCTTTTGATCATCTCAGTCGCAATCTGATCTCTCTTACTTTCGTTCCCACCAGAGGGTCCCAATCATGAGCACTTGAGACTCCTTCCTTCAAGGGGATACTTAATGGGGAATGAAAACTCCTCACAACCGAGATAGAACCATGGTTTTAAATTTCGACCGAAATCCGAAATTTCGGATTTCGGTCGAGAAAGAAACCGAGGTATACACGAAACGGTCATTTATTTTGACCGAAATTTCAAAATTCAGTCAAAATTTCGTTAATCCAGAAAGTTCATCCGAAATTTAAGGGATTTCACCCAAAAATCTCTTTTTGATAATTATTTAATATTTTCCCGAAATTTGGTACGAGATAAAATAACCATTTCTTTGATTTAGTTGGATTTCGACTGAGGACCGAAACGCATTCCGAAACAGAAATTTGAAACCAAGTTTGTTACTAGCATAAAAGAATTGAAGAGATAAGCTCCCTTTTACCATTCAAAAAAAAAGTGTGGTACTTGTCTACATGGTTTTAAATTTCCACTGAAACCGATACGACACGAGAGAAATGTTTCCGTTTCCATCCCACTGAAACTGTATCTGAAACGATGCAAATGTATAAACCGAGATCGTAAGGATAATAGTGGTAAACTATATTAGTCTGTATTACATAATTATATTTATATGAAGTATAATAGTGCTATACTATATTAGTATGTATTACATATTTATATGAATTAGCATGTGAAATGTGGAGCATGTATTATGTATAAATATTTATATGAATTACATGTGAAATTTTGTATGTTCTAAGTTATCATACACGTGCGACAGTGCATGTCACTAGGACGTTTTAGATGTTTTTAAACCATTATGGATGCTTACCTTGCGTATGTGATGGTTTCTAAGGGTATATTTGTGCATATTCTAGCATTTCCTGAAGTTTAATCTTTAAATTCTATCATTTGCTTTTGTTTCCATATGTTTCCTTGATTTTACAGGATTTCCACTGAAATTTTTATCTGAAACTGAAATGTTTCTGTTTCTGTAGCAACTGAAACCGAAACCGAAATTTAAAACTTTGCATGTCTTACCCTTAAGTTAATACTACAAACTATAGACGAACTCTTGTTAACTTTTTGATCTGATGGTTCTTCAAATAATGCCAACAGGATATTCATATTTCTAACTTGGTTCCGCAATGCCCAGCAGTAGTCATCAACATATTGGACATGAGACACCGAAGGCCATACAAACACTACTTCAATAGCTTTCAAAAAACCAACCCCTAAGACTATTTGTGAATATATAACTTAATAGACATCATTGTTAGAGTCAAGAATAAAAAAAAGACAGAGAGAAAGGGTTGAGGATCCCCTATTCTTAGGATATCTAAGAGAAGCAAGTAACCGCTCAGACTGAGGATGGGAAAACCAATAGATCCTCTTCCTCCACTTGACGCAAAAGCCATTTTTTGGATGATCCACATAACAAGCCGATCATATGCCCTCTCCAAGTTCAAAATTAAGAATCATATTGCAGGAACCAGCCTTCCTAACAGGTGACTTCCTATCAGGGCCCCTAAGGCCTCTGAAATTCCAGGACGATATTCATAAATAACTAGAGGAATTTGGGCCCACTAATGGCCTTAGACATAGTCCTCCGAGACTTAGCTTTGTAGTTTATAATGGAGACAAGATTAATCAACTCCTGATGCAGAGCCAACATGGCAGCCATGTCATGCCTAGGTGGCTTTGGTGGAGTTCCAAGGTGCATTCCCGCCATAATGCTGTAGCCTGATTTTGAACCTGATTTTTCTATGATTTGGCCGACACTTTGAATTTATTGTTGACACGCGTGTCGTGTCGTGTCGTGTCCGATACGACACCCGTGTCCACACATGTCGACACTCCTTTAGACACTTCTAAGTGTACTGTTAGAAGTGTCATTACCTTTATATGGATGTATATGTATGAGGGTGCCACTATTTCTAGATTTTTAGGGGGTTCCATGTCAGATACCTCATATCCGTATCGAAACTCGGCACACAAATCTATGTCCACAAATCATGATTATATGTACTTTTTATTTTAGCTGTCTCCCCATTTCTAAATTTTGGGAGTTTGCCGTGTCCAACACTCCGTGTCCGTGTCGACATACAACACTCATGTCCGTGTCCACAAATCATAGTGATTTTTGGACTTCTAGATGGCAAAATCTCAAAAAGTAGTATATTAGAAAGTTGTGGGTATTTTTTGTGATGTCTCCAACAAGTATAGGCACTAGAAAATCAAATAAGTGGTTGAAGAGATATGACTGTTTTAGTGGACAGTGTGTGGGTTCCCAAATTAGTCAACTTTTGTGAGTTCCAAAGCAATTTATGATATGAAAGTCCCTAAGCTAGCTAGTGGAGGAGGTTGATCAAATTTTCTCTAGTAGTCTTTCATTTAAAGGGATAGAAACCAGCTGTAGAAGGGAATTTTGGATTTTGATAAACTTATGTAATTGATGATATATCAATTGGGTTGAGCAATGCTCCCATTTTCGTTCTTCTTCTCTTGTTGTGTTCTTGTGTGTTGATTTCTTCTTCTCTCTTAAGCATGGTTTTAAATTTCGGCCGAAACGTTTCGTTTCGGCCGAAATATTTCGGTTTCGGTAGAAAACGAAACGAAATACACATTGTTTCAGAAAAGTACCAAACTTCGCCGAAACTTTTCGGAAATTTCGGCCGAAACGGTGAAATTTTGGAAATTAAATTTCGGAAATTTTGGTGAAACATTTCGGAAATTTCGGAGAAACGTTTCGGAAATTTTTACAAGATTTCGTCCGAAATTTCATACCGAAACCGAAACGTTTCGGTTTCACTGATGACCGAAACCGAGATTTAAAACCTTGCTCTTAAGCACCCGCATTAACTCCCTAGGGCTCTTCTTTGTGGACTTCGTTGCTTTTTTAGCCATCCTCGATATTGTTAGTTTACAGAGGAGACAAGATTAATCAACTCCCTAGGGCCCTTCTTTGTAGACTTCGTCGATTTTTTAGCCATCCTCAATATTGTCATGGCACTATTGCTATACTTAGAAACAACAATACCCACAGCTTAGATGCCCACTAGTTAATCTTATCACAACTGAGAGAAATGGTTTCAAAATCAAGAATTGAAGCAGTGTTAGATTGTGCAACCATAAAAATGGTACTAGCAAGGAGTAAGGGCTTCCCCCCAGTGGGCTATCTGCTTCCGCATCAAGGCTGGATGAATGGGGGAACTCAATCATCACCTTCCCTTTCTGTTTTTTAGGGGTAGGATCCCTATCTAAATTTTTGATTGACTTAAGGTTTTGAGCCATACCTTTGTTTGAAGAATCATAAGCGTCCCTCTTTGGTGCAAATGGCCAGAAATAGTACTCTATGTGATCTGGTTTCCGGCAGGGAATGCAAGTCTTCAACGCCAATCTGACTTGAGCATAACATCTAAAAGGAGGGCTCGGCCTGGAGGATGTTGTCACATTCGCCAATGGGCAGCAAATTCCACTAGCGGCACGACTTGCATCGAGGAGGGAGACGACTAAATTGAAGACAACATCGACGACTTACCAGTTTTTTATAATTGATATTTGTTATTTGATGTTTGAGACTTTGAGATGCGGCATGAACTTGTGTCTATTATTTTTAAGATTATTATCCAATATACACAGGTTTGGATGGGAAATAGATGATTAATATGTGACAAGTTTGTTAGCAAACAATTCATCTTATTATATTGAATAACTAATCATAGTAGTTTCTATTGAAATTAATGGATTAAAAAAAGGGCGGCCCAGTGCACGAGGCTCCCGCCATTGCGGGTCTGGGGAGGGCTAGATGAAATTAATGGATTCGAATGAAAAATGAATAATTGTCCATTTTATTATTCTCTGATTTCTTTATGATTTTTAAACTTTATATCTGTAATATGTATCTGAATGAATCTTATGATTTATGATTCAACCCTTATTATGATTTACGATTCAATTCCGATTTTCAAAACACGGGCTATAAGATAGAAAAGGCATAAATACCCCAAAATACTATCTAATTCCCATACAAGAAATAACCCTTATTTCCCACACTCCCCTCAAGCTAAGCATAGATTTCAATCATGCCCGGCTTGGATAGAATAAAATCAAAATCGGACTTCAGAACTCCTTTCATCAAGACATCAGCGAGCTGATGACCAGTAGGAACAAAGAGAAGACTTACCATCAGGATTCCTAAGTGTGCACTCTGAGCGAAGAATACATTCAGCTAAATTTTGATGGGCGTACTAAACCTAAATCAAAGTGGCTCCATGACCCGCATCGCAAGCGTCGAGGGGTGTTTCTCCGATCATAACACTCGAATTATCCTTAACTTTGCAGGTCCCTATAGTGATTGTGATGCGGCAAGGGCTGAAATCCAAGTTGATCATTGCAGTGTCTGATTAGTTTCTCAGACTAGTGTTGAGAAGTTGTGAGTTAAGGGTGACTCCCTCAACATGATTCCTCTACTTAGTGGGGAGGTCCTTCTCCCTGGAGATTTAGATCATTGTTTAAGGAGACTTTTAATGTATTGAGAAGAGTTAGAGTGTCCTTTCTCACATAACTAGAGAAGGAAATACTTGTTTCCATCGGTTAGCTAATTTTGGTAAGACTTGCACAGGATTGATGGTCATGAGTTGCCCAACTTGTAGTTTTCTTTTTCCTTTTTTTTCTTTGTATGCCCGTAGCTGCGGCTTCGGATGGCTTTTCTTTTTTTTTATAAAATCTCACTTGTTGGAAAATAATAATAATATTGCACTTGTTCAAAAAGGGGAAAAAAGAGTAACAAACCAATGCAAATTTTCAAAAGCCGTTCATGGTGCATCGGTATATGTTGATCATTATGGGAACATGGGTGCATAAAAGTAGTTTCTCAATATAAACTTCAGAATAAAAACAGAAGGGGGGAAGGAGGAAAATGAAAACATACAAGGAATCACGCCGATGCCTCCAGTAGCAACTAATGCTATTTTTGAAATATACCGAAGCATTGAGGCGGACATCTGTCTGAGAAGTTAAATCCTTTGCAGTGATTACTTCCTGCACTTACAGAAATCAATGTGTTACCATACATAAGTAGCCCCATTTGAAAAAAAATTTAAAAATGCAAAATAAAACATCATAATTCATGCAGACAAAGTAGGGTTCCATCTTAAGAAGTGAAAACAATGAACCCAAAAAAAAAACCTAGAAACTTCAGTGCATATAAGAAACAATAATACCTCCAAGTATAGCAATAGCAATCAACACAACTGCTTTTTTATTGAACGTTAGATTGCCAAGATAACTGATGGAAAAGCTGAGAAACTAAAATTAATAATAAATAAAGTGTGACATCAAAATGCATTGAAACAAACTAGAGTACCATCTTCTTTTTTTTCTTTGAATGGTAAAGATTTCATTCAAAAAAAAGACTGAGACGGTCAAGTACAAAAGCACGAAAAGGGAAAAAAAAAAGAGAAATACAAATTAGAAACAAAGAAAATCAAGGGGGCAAGAAATCATAAGGTTGAAAAGACGACAAAAGCACCCCATCCTTGGCCAACTTATCCGCCACCCGTTGGCCGATCTCCTAATATGACGGAAGGGGATATTGGTTCTCCCCACAGTATCATTTATCTCGTCAAAAAACTCGGCAAATCTCCAAGGGGGGACACGATCACCAATGAGCCAAGGAACTACATTGAGGGAATCCCCTCCTATCACCACATTTTCTAGGTCATCCTCCACCAACAATCTGATGCCTTGATAAGCCACACGTACCTCCGCCTCACTTGAATCTGTCACTCCAATAGGTCCTGCATAAGCCCACTTGAGATTTGCCCAGCTTAAGAAGCCAAAACAATGGAAAAAAAATCCCGGAAACTTCAGAACAGGTAAGAAACAATAACACTACCAGTATAGCAAAAGCAATCAGCATAACCCCATTTGATTAAACATTTGATCGCCGAGATAACTGACAGAAAAAACTGAGAAACTAAGGTCCTGTCTGGATTACAAGAAAAAACATTTCTGATGGAAATTATTTTCTTCTCACAATTTAGAAATAAATGAAATGATTATGTTTAATTTAGGGGACTTGCTACCATCCATTGCAAAAGGCATTTCGCAGATGGGCTGTTGCATGTGGCACCAGCCACCACAGCCCATCCGTGAAATGCCTTTTGCGAATGACGCTAGCAAATCCCTTGATTTTGAGGGATATCAACATAAATTGAAGGTCCCTCTAAATAAAAACTGAATAGAGTTGGGTCATGTTATCTCTGTTTGTGTGTAAAAAAAGAAAGAAATTTTAGAAATATTTTCCTTTCCAAACTTTTCTAAAAAATTCATGCAATCCAAACAGGGGACTAAAATTAAGAATAAATACATGGCAGCAGAATTCATACATATCTAATAAACATGAATCTTAACATTTATTCATGAAATCTGTTAATCAAAATAAAACAGCAAAATGGAAGATTTACCATGAGGCAAGAGCAAAACCCAGGTCTGCTTTCGCATTGCGAAAGGGCAGATTCCGCGGGTTTCCGCAAATTCGGGTCTGGGCTCAGTGAATTAGAGAGCAAAGAAAAGATTGTAGGAAGGTCTGATGCAGAGAGAGACATTGATTGAATCTGAGAAATGTCTGAAAAATCGATTGAATCAAAAGTAGGATAGAATGAAATGAGAGAGAGAGAGAGAGAGAGAGAGAGAGAGAGAGAGAGATGGTGACTCAGAAGGGAAATGGAGGGTTTATGAAGGAGAGAGGAGAAAAAGAGAGAAAGGAGGAATTTCTTTTTTAGGGTTTACTGAAGAAAGAGGATGAGAACGGTAAAGGAATGTGAGTGAATGACTGAATCAAGGAATGGGTACAGTTTTATTTCATTTCCCCTCTTGAGGGAGAGAGAGAGAGAGAGAGAGAGAGAGAGTGCAAAGGTACGAGAATTTATATGGTGTGAGCCGGTATAGTCCAGTATTTTTCAAAAAGTAATGTACGGCCCACATCATACGTCCGAGTTATACGATGTAAGACTGTACGGACGACACTGTAGGATGATCCAAACCGCCCATGAGATGGGCCACAACTGCCCAAAAAATCATTTCTACAGGATGATCCCAACACTTTCGATCAACAGAGGAACTGCATAGTATGGAACCTCTATAGTTGGGAGGGCTAAGATCATCCTATGGAAATGATTTTGGGGGAACAACCTATTTACGTTGTGTTCCATCACATGGACGGTTTGGATCATCCTATGATGCGGTCCGAACAGTACTTATTGAAAAATAAGGGACTATAAGGGCTTTTACAAGATATAAAATCTCCGTCCGTCCAAACCGTCAATTTTATGGTACACAACTTAAATAGGTCGTCCCTAGAAAGTGATTTCCATAGGATGATCCTAGCCCTCCAATCTTAAAGAACTTCATACTATGGAAACCGATATAGATAGAAATTATATGGCGCCGGACCTTCAAGTCCCTTGTTGGTGGTACTTCGAAAGTGGTCTGCTGTTGGATCAAACACCAAGTGTGGTACCACCCACAAGGGACTTGAGGGTCTGGCACCATATAAAAACTCCCTGTGTAGATAGAAGGATTGGGATCATCTTATGGAAATGACTTCTGAGGCAAAACCTATTTACGTTGTAGCCCATCAAATGAATGGTTTGGATCATTCGATGGTGAAAGTAGTTTTTAAAAATTCAAAATTGCTTCAATAGTTTCAAACTTAAAATGAAAATTTAGGCATTCAACTAGATTTGTAACATAGTTTCAAAACTGCACCGTGTCGTCATTGAATCGGCCGAGTCGACTCCCTTTTTACCTTAGATGCGTTATTGTCAGGGGCCATTTGGATACGCGGATTTTAGAATCCAAGATTTAGTTTGAAAACGGTGTAAAAGAGGGTTAATGACCAAGCTGTTGTATGCTGCCCTGACAGCGTTTCTTGAATTTTAAATAAGAAACCCAGGTTTTAGAAATCTCTCCCCTATCCTGAGATTTCTAAAACATGAAAACATGGGACGATCTGCTGCTCTCTTGCAGTTAGAAAGAAACGGCGAGAAATCGGAAACGATGGTTGGTCTCTTAGCCACGTTTTGATCCGCAACCGTGTAGATTTGTACATAAAAAAAAAAGTCACTCCCAGACTCGAATTCAATGTAAAAAAAATCTAAACATTAATATGATTATACACCATTCACTTATTTTTACTAAGTGATAAAAGAGATCAACCTATTCACATAGGAAGCGGCCTCACTATTGTACTTAGATAATTGAATCCAGTTGTAGTGTTCACTTGCACTTATACACTACATTAAAAAAATCTATTAACCCATTGCGGGGGGACATCAATCCCAAGAAATTCAGTCAAAAAATGACCTTTTTTGCAGTTTTTTGCTTGAATTTTGCTGGGAGGAGACGAGAACATGGAGTAGACAACAAGAAGACATCCTTGGTAGCCTCCAGGGATTTCATTCGTCTAATGACAACCAGGCAGAGGCTTTGATGATGTGACACCCAAAACCCAAGTGAAACCCTATAAAAGCCGGGCTATTGTGCAACCAAATAGAGCCTTTAAGATTTCATGAAGGAATAAGTAATGAGTGTCTCTTTCTAAGATTTCCAAGAAATAACACATCCCCCTAAGGTGGAAAATTCATGTAACTACCAGCTCGGACTTATCTAGATCACAACTGCATGCCAAACATCACAGCATTCAAACATAGTGGGTTATCTATCATAATTCAACCCATAAGGCACCATCTTTTCAAGTAGTGCAAGTGTCTAGTTAATGCTTTCCAATGCATGGTTTCAAGGTGAAGTGTATGCTTGTTAGTTTTCCAATTGCATGTACAAGGATTGGCCAACTTGACAATTGAAAGCCTATACCCAGGCACTCATAGATGCCATTTTCCACCCATTCTTTCCCAGGAAAACATGATTCAGGTGTAAAGGAAACGGATCCCAAAGAATCCTCACTGAAGTGAATTAAAGTGATAGATTGTAGTACGCTAACAAAATAGCACAGCAAAGGACTAGATAATATGCCACAACCATTTACATAGAAAGCAGATTAACACAAAGAATAGGCTTAGAACCCAGTCAGTATGAGTAGGCTAAGAACCCAATCAGAATACAAAAAATTTCAATTACATCAAAAGAAAAGAAACCCAGAAAGGAGTTTTAATTGCTTCTGAATGATAGAATAGATTAAAGAACAAAATGGGGTTCTAATCAACAGACTTTGGGAAACCATACACGCAGTATCCATCCACGACCATGTTGCATTGATCCTACCATCCTCTAAACCCTTCTCTCCACATGAAAATCAGTTCATACAGACAGAAAAATGCTCTGCTCAGCCTCAACGGCTGCGAAAAAATGCCTGCTACCAAAAAAATACTAAGGAGAAATAACCACAACTACAACAAAATAGCACAAGAAAGAAGAGTTTATTTCGAACCGAGACCACATTCCACTGTGGAAAAAATCCAACCACTTGGCAGCAAAAACTCGTAATATTGTCGATCCTTCACTCAGTAGCCACCCATCGGGGGCATGCCAAATGGTGGCATTGGAGGCATCCCCATCCCCGGCATCCCCATGGGTGGAGGAGGGGCATAGCCTCCCCCCATCCCAACTCCTCCCATCCCAGGCATGGGCGGCGCAGGCAAAGCAAGAGGCAGCAGTTGGGCATACATATTCTGCAAACAAATAGAACCATTTCATGAGGACTTTTTTCTATGTAAGAAATCGCCAAACCAGAGATTTTATATGGTGTGTGGCCATATAGTCTAGTATTTTTCAAAAACTAATGTACGGCCCACTCCATAGGATGATCCAAACCGTCCATTTATTAGGACACAACCTAAATAGGTCGTGCCCCAAAAATCATTTCCATAGGATGATCCTAACACTCCGATCCATAGAAGGACTGCAAATCATGGAAACCTCAGAGAACACAGGGTTAGGAAGAACCTACGGAAATGATTTTTAGGGCACGAACTATTTAGGTTGTGGCCCAATAAATGGACGGTCTGGATCATCCTATGGAGTGAGCCGTACAGCACTTACAGAAAAATATTGGACCGTACGCCCGCACACCATATAAAAACTTGGCCAAACCAACCAAACCACCAAACCCAAAGAAGATGAGAGCTGATAGGATAGAAAACATCTTCCAATAGCTACCTGCTGTGCGACCATGTCCTTCTCTTCCTTCTCTTTAGCCTTCACTTCACTAAGTGCTTCAAGTTTGTCCTTAACAAGCTCATCCACTTTGCTTGTATTCTCGCGGATAAACTACAGCCATGGTAGAGAAGTAATAAAAGATGTTGAAGGTTAAATGTTCATAAGAGAAAGACTCGAAGAAAGATTATATCTCACCTGCAAGAGGTAGGGGAAAGTAAAATCGATCATGTTGTTCGTCCAGGCAAGTTCAAGTGCAACATCTGGTCGAATTAAATCATAACAAGTGAAGAGGCACGAAGCAAAGCACTCCTTCTTTCCCTGCAGATACAATCACCATAATATCAATCAATGTATCATATGCCATTCCAGAACAACTTTTAACTATGTTAATGGAACGATAGGGTAAGTAAGTGCCATACCTGCTCAATGAAATAAACAAGCAACTCCTCAGAAAGCTCACGGTCACCGGACTGAGAACATGTCTCCATGGCATCTCTGTAAAGGTTGTCTTTCTTAGACAATGCAATGGATTGTTTCCATCTCCCTGCTTTCTTATAAATATATGCAGCAATGCGCCTCATCTCAAGAAGCTCATGTTTCTCTACCTGCTCAGAAACCATAAAATGATGGTGGAGTGAAAAATGAAAGCATTGGAGAACATGCTACAAATAAGAAAAAAAATACAATGCTTTCACCTTCTGTGCAAGGCCTATCTGGTCAAAGTTATCATGCATATCAATTGACTCACGCAGCCTGTCATAGTCCTCCTCTTCAATGTACATTTCATTCAAAGCCTCATTCACGGCAGCCACGTTATTGCTCTGTACTGCAACCATGTATGGCTTTACAATGTGCAGGTAACCCGCCTGAAACCCACAGAGAAGAGACACAAATGGAATGAAATTGATTCAAAAAATCCAAGAACATTTTGGGATAACGTAACTTATGATTGTCAATTCAATGAATCCAAGAACAACAAAAAGCATCAAATACAAGTTAAGACAAACCTTCCGCATTATGTCAACTACACGTGTGTGGTCCAAACGAAGGGCAAGCACATTGAGAAAATCATTGATAAGGTCAGCGTGTTCCTGCAAGTAGAAATGCACTGCCTTGTAGTAAAGCTCAACATTTGCAACTTTAACGGCGACATCTTTGAACTGCATGTGATCCCAAGCCTCAGGAGAATGGTTCATAATCGTGGTTGCGGCATTGTCAAACTCATCATATTGGATATAAAGATAGGTGAGCTCTTTCCAGTGCTGCTGCTCATCACAAGCTCGTATAAGCTTGGGAATGTTGAGACGGGTCGAGAACAGTTTGATGTGCTCCATAAGCTTCTCTGAACGATATCTAGCATAGAGAACTCCCAACTCCGTAAATATGCCCATATGTGCACGTTCCAACCCTAGCCCACTCTCCATGAGAGAGATTAGCTCATTGAAGCATCCTCTGTTCTGGTAATAATCACTCACCTCTTCCAAATCATCAACCTAGAAAAATCACATCAACAGATTACAATTCTTTGTTCAGTTGACTTAAATTGAGCCAAAAAAAAAAAAAAAAAAACAATCATGTTAGATGAGAATAACTTCCAAATATACATAGATGAGTAATCTAGAAAATATTACCTGTATAATGATGTTGAGACCGCATATCTGGGCCAAGCGGAACTCCTCAGCATCAACACAGGCAAAACAAACTTCCTTCCATGTCTTTGAGCTGTTTGCCTTGCGAGCAGCATCAACTGCACCTTGGAACTGTCTCAGCTTCACAAGAGTAACAGCCAACTTGGCCCAATTAGAAATGAAGGCAAATATTATCTTTGCGGCCTCATACAGGGCTTCATCGTATAGGCGATCACCGACGTTTTGAAGATTAGCAACATTTGGCATAAGAATAAATTCCTCAATATCACCAAGCCTATCAATCTTTGCGTACGCATAGATGAGCTCACTGTCGACCTTGGGCTCTCTAGACTTTTGCCTAACCATGAGTAGGTACCTCACCAAGTCATGGTATACATTTGCATCCTCAGCGCACCGAATAACATCCAAGAACTGGGTGGCATCATCCGCACGGATAAAAGACTCGATTGCATCACTTACAAGTCCCTCCCTCAGTTGAGCCTTGGCTACTTGGCTCCAAACAGCCTCCTCCTCAACACGGAATGCAAACTCGACAGCTCGTTCTATGCTTTGTATGTTATCCAACAGGACATTTACTGCCTGCACATTTAAGTTGAACTTTTTAAAGATGGCGAAGGCTTCTTCATACAGTTGAGCTTCCACGGCTACCTCCCCAACTGCAGGTCCATCGAAGTTATCTAACCTATTAATGTAATCCATGACCCTAGATGAATCTGCCTTGATAGCTGTTAGGATCAGCAGATTTTGCAGGTTAAAGTTCCCACTGAAGGCCGAATTTTGGAGAACAATCTTTTCAAGAAGCTCGATCAATTCGTGTGGAAGATCGGCGGTCATGAAAGCTTTAACAGCAGCAGAAACTTGCTCTGGGCTCTTGCTTTCAGGCAAGGCTGTAGATACAACTTGATCAATAAGCTGCCTTCTGTAGACATTCTCAGGGTGGAGGACTTTCTCCCAAAGATCTGGATCCATCCTCTCCACAACATATCTGAAATGAAAGGATGGGGTCAATATCACCAAGCACTGAAAGATCTTGAGATGTATAGGAATATGAATTAGGTGGAAAGCATTATAAATACCTAGCCTGTAGTTTGAACAAAGAGTTCTTATTTGTGACATTGATAAGTTCATCATCACACTGTCCTCGCCGGTAAGCAACAACTGCAAGGGTTGGGTCCCGTTTCTCACAATATTTACCCACAACGCGGGAATCATAGTAAGGGTTTGTCGTGAGAAAATGCTCTGGATTATTGTTGCTGTCTATGATGATTTTACCCAAAGCATTGTGAACATGCACATCCTGGCTACCCTCGCTCACAAGATGCTCCAAGAACTGTGTGAGTAAACGAAGACGATTCCTGCAGTCCACAAAGTGAAGTATGAGCATGAGAATAAGGTAGAGGAAAGAGAGCGATAGGGATTAGATATGATGGCAGACCTCTTCTCACATTCATCCACAAGGGGTTCAACTGGAAGGAGGGACCGGACTGAAAGAATAAGGCCTTTGATGAAGTCTTCAGGGCACTCATCATCTAGCAGCTGGCCTACCACCAAAGGAGCATTTCCTGGGTTAACCTGTCAAGTATATATAGAAGACACCCAAGTTAATTTACTTTTGCTTATCAAATGCTTGAAATGGAAAACTTATCAACCAACTTGGGCAGCTATATCAATATCAATATATAGATCCAACTTAAAATAAACAATAATACACAATTATATCAGAGGTACACAAAATAATTATGGAATGTTCGAAGAAAATCTTACTTTCTGAACATAACCTTCGATATAACGAAGCATGTTGTTCGAGTACAGGTAGTGCGTAAGATCTGGAACAAAGCCAAAACGGTCACAAACATTGATCAGGGGCCGTGCATCTGGAAGTTTGGCTTCCATTAGAAAATTCTTCGTCTTCTCAGGATCATAGAAATTGGATTCTCTGGTCACACGCTCAACCTCTTTAATTTGCCCAGTTTTAGCAGCTGCCTCAATGTACTTAAAGTGTATATCTGGATCTTCGCTGTTCATGTCACCCAAAAATAAGAACGCAGTAAATGAAATAGCTACATTGAACAAATAAAAGAGCATAATTTTTCTTTCTAAAGAGGAGATACCTAGAGCTCAAATATGACCCCAAAAAGAAGTACAGTCCTTCATAGGACTTAAATTGCTCGAAAAGCTTCATGCAGGCTTCCACACCTAACTGCTCGGAATATTCTTTGGCAGTCTACTCAAACACGTGTTAGAACACGTGTTAGAACCTTCCTTAATAGGTGAAATAAAAGCAATATTAGTGCAAAGAAATGAACAGATACCTGCACAATTATCTGAAGATTTCCTCTCAGATTAACTAGTAAAAGGTCTTTCATGCACTCTAGTGCCCATTCTCTAGAAACGGTTCCAAAGAATTCCACGAGTGACTGGAATACAAAGAGTTATTTAGTACCAAAGAAAACTCTTTATCAGACCAAGAAAAACAAGGGCATACAGACCTGTGGTTCAATAGCATGAGTATTTACAATAACACGCTTAATATCAGGCAACTCACTGTAATGCTGCATGGAAGACATCAGGCTTGTAGTGAATAATCATGGTCTCCATAAGTAGAGAAGTTTCATCATGCAATATATTTCATATGAATTAGTCTTACCTGAAGGGCACGCATATATAAACCAGCTTTTTCACAGAGTTGTGCAATTCGAGGACGATCGTAATGGCTGAACATTCCATTCGCTAAAATGGCATCCGCCACATTTGGAAATGTCACTAGATTAATCTCCAAGACCTATATGAAGACAAAAATTAAGTCGCTGAACAGGAGTACGAAAAAAGGAAAACATGCAATGGGTAAATTCTATTGAAAAATGATGACCTTTGTTTGAAGGTAAGCATGTTCTGGTAAATTTGGCTTCAGAACATCTAACAAAAAGGCAGTTGCTTCTCGAATCATGTTCCTCTGCAGGCAACACCAAAACCAAGAGAAAATCTTAAGTTTCTTGTTCTTCTAAAGGAACATACTGAAAACAAAATATGCAAGCAGAGAAGAAAATTGAAGAAGCAGGGATGAATGTGGCACCAAAACAAAAACATTAGCATGAATTTCCCAACTCAAATGCATTTTCAGATGGCTGAGATAACAAGAATGTAGTCTATTAACAAACAACATTACATAGAAACAATATAAAATAGGGAACACAGTAGGACCTGAAGGAAGAGATCTGTGATTGTATTGTAGTCAACTGGGCAACCTCCTTCCATTTGTGACATCATAAGAGCAAAATTAACTGCCCCCTGACATACGGAATTACAAACAAAATTGTTCACTATTAGAACATGAGTGTATTTAAACAAAAATAATTTAGGCAGAATCTGAGACACATTTTCTATGTATAAATATATGAGGAAATGGTTTGTGAGCAGCTGCTCAGATAAGTTTATCTGAGCAGAGCTCACAAACCATAGGGGGGTGCACATTTTTGGGGGGATTCAAAGCATTCATTTGGACGGCCCTTCCATGGATAGGGTGTGTACCAAAAATCAAATCAATAGGATCATCCTAACCCAATCAAAGGGGGAGGGGGAAATGGACAGACACTGTGTGTCCATGTTTCTGCCCATTTTTTCCCTCCACAAATGGCAGGGTTAGGATGATTCTATAGGGCTGATTTTTGGTACACACCCAATCCATGGAAGGGCCTTCCAAATGAATGCTTTGGACCCCCCTAAAAATGTGGGGCCACATGTGGTTGTGAGGTCCTGCTCAGATAAGCTTATCTGAGCAGCTGCTCAGAAACCATTTCCTCTAAATATATATATTAACTGAGAAGAGAATAAACAAAAGGCCTTGCAATGCACTTGATTCCAGAGCAGCCTAATTTACTAAGTATCATCCATTAAAATAGAGATAATTAGAGTCTAAAGCATTCAAGGGACATTATTGATTTATCAATTGTTCCATATAAGAGTAAACAACCTTCAATTGTTGCCTTCTAAAAGATCAAATTGGTGACATGTGTCTTATATTTTATGCAAAATAGTCCTTTTTTGGTTATCAATAATCAATAAATTGGATAATAGGTAAAAAAATTATTTTGTCTCAAAACCCCATCAAAATTAGATAGCAATACCTGGGGATCTGATCTCAGAATTGTTTGCAGAAGGAAAAGATAATCGGGCACGTATCCAACCTGCAATCAGAAATAAGAGATAACTGGTGTGAAGAGCACACATTACCAGAACAAAGAAAATGAAGTATAAATCTTGCAGTGGCACAACGCCTCAATTTAACCACCCTAATAGTAATGTATAATTGATAGAAGGTTTTCATTGAATAACAAATATAAGGTTTATAAGATGTTAGAGAATGTCACCACAGAAAGTATATGAGTGTTACCTGCTTCGAGTAAATGAGAATTTTGTCGAATTCCCTTCGTTCAGCAAAAGCTGCGACAACCTTTGGGGTGGCCCTTGCCTTGATATATATTTTCAGCGCAAGGTCATTATCCACAGTCTACAACAGAAAATTGCATCAAGGTGTCAAAAAAGTTGCAAGACCAAGATACACTATCAAGACTTGGAATGGGATAAAAGAAACAATGACTGCATAGAAGAATCATAAACCGCCCCATTTGCATAAAAAACTGATTTTGGTCCCAGAAAAGAAAATTGTTGGATCGAGAACATGCTGTAGGAAACCACAAGGTCGAAGGTTCAAGCCCTTCCTATAGCGCGCGCTCTTATAGATTAACTTTAGAAAACAAAGAACATGTTGTAGGAAAGTTATTTAGTAAACACAACAATACAATTAGTTTTTTTTTTAATGGTGCAACAATACAACTAGTAAAGCGATGTGCAAATTCTCTTATTTTGATAATGGCACTCCTCACTCAATTAACCACTTTCTAATTGCTTGTTGAAAGTTATTTTAGGAATTATAACAGCCTGTAACTACAAAATAGAAAAGTGTAAAGTAAAGAGAGTGCCACTATAAAAACAAGGGGTTGTGGGTATCATTTGTCTATATCTAGGCAATCAAATAATAATGAATAAAATAACCCTAATCTGACCTTCACAAGATCTCCAAGTTCCTCACTACATTCAAGCTTGTCCTCAGCCAACCAATTCTCCAAAAGATTCTTTTTGTTCTGATTCACAACTAAGCGGGACAATTCCAAAGACTCAAAGGCATTGAGTTTTCCTCTGGTTAATAATGTTCCGAAGTATTGCAACAGTGGCGGCGTTTGACCAGCTTGAACTGGAACACTCTGCACAAAATAAACAGCATTTAGATGTACCATTTCTTCTGATCCAAACATAGCTGAAAGAAGACAACTAGAATTTTCTTCCATTCTTATAGTGGAAACACTAGATTCAAGATAAGCAACAAAGAATCAAATGACAAAACTTACACTTACAAAAAAGAGTAATAAAAATGGTAAATAATTAGAAAAAACACCTGGAATTTGGCAACAGTATCAGGTGTCCGAAGGATGCCCTGCGGAGATTCTGCTGCAAGCTCAGCAGCCTCCTTATATTTGGTCTGAGAGAACAATTCTTGAAACCGTTGAACAACCTGAAGTATAAAAGGATGATGGATATGGATTACATAATAGTGATCATGCAATATAACTACGGTATGCAATTAAGAACATGGAAAATTATCCATAGGCAATCTGAGTTTAGGACCTGGGAACATAAAATATCATCAGTGAAACGTGAAATGAACCCAAGATTCCGTTTTGAACAAGAACACCGTCCTTCATTGACATGAACGGGTAGTTTGAATGAGTATGTGTTAGTAACATTATTTATTTTATGTAAAATATGACTTCTTCATAAATATTCAGGAACACGACCTAAACTTGATCCAGTTTCATAATACTCCAGGGGTCAAGTGAATATAAAGGTAGGTTTCATGTTGCATACAACAGAACCAACCATCAGACTAAACAAATTAGTTTGTCTAACTGTACGCATATATAGATGTATTAATATGAGTTCTTCCTGTCACGCTCACCAGTTGCTAGTCACAGGCATATAAGTTTTGAAAATTAGGTAAGATCTGAAATTCCATCTTTCCACCATCCAGATATCCTCCAGTGAATAGTGGTAGTTGGAAATTTCACGCATCAAGCTAAGACTATTCATAATTCATGACATTGTACTCCATAATGCCAGAACCCAAAATTTAGCGTACGTGGTGACAAGTGGTAAAGTTACACAAAACTAGAGTAGACTTGATAAGATGCTATAGGACCATTACAAATGGAAAGTGGAGACATGACAACTAAAGCTGTCCTGTTCAAAATAAAATAAAATAAAATAAAAAACTAAAGTTGTCTTGTGGGTTGGGTACCATTTGGTAAAGAATGACGCTGTGTGTTGTACCAACATTACTCACACCAAAGAAAGATGGCAGCTAGCGCATGTGCATCGCAATTGTGCCATCAACAAACTAACAGTGAAGTATGGGTTCCCAATTCCACAACTTGGTGACATTTGATATGCTAGCTTGCTTCAATGTGTTCTCAAAAATTGATCTCCAGAGTGCTTATCATCAAATCCGCATTCGGCCACGCAACGAATTGAAGATAGGTTTTAAAACTAAAAGAGGGTCCATATGAGTGGTTGGTGATGCACTTTGGTTTGTCTAACGCTCCACCTGCATTCTATCAGATCATGACACACATACCAAGGCCTTTTCTAAGCAAGTTCATGGTAGTGTACTTTCGCTATATCCTCATTTACAGTCGCTCTCAAAAGGATCACCTAATGCAGCTCCGCCAATTACTAGTCCTTGAGAGGGCAAGAACTGTATATCAATATAGAGAAGTGTATATTTATGGAGAATTGTCTCATATTTTTAGGGAATGTAATCCCTTCCACAGGTGTCAAATCTGACCCGTCAAAAGTGCAAGCAATCATTGATTGGTGAACGCCCATTAACATGATAGAGGTAAGAGGCCTCGATGGATTAGTGTCTTTCTACAAGCGTTTTATTAGAAATTTTGGAAGCATAATTGCACTCATGACAAACTGTATGTAAAGGGGTGACTTTCGTTGGAAGTTTCAAACTAATCATGTAGAATATGGCGCGGGCTCCTGGGTCAGTAGTGCCCGATTTTGAAAAGGTTTTTGAGGTCGATTTTGATGCCTCCTATGTTGGCATTGGGGTTGTTCTTAGCCAAGGGAGTCGTCCAGTGACCTATTTCATGCTTAATGATGCACAACTGAGATACTCCAGGTATACGTTGAATTTTATGTTGTCGTGCAAGCCTTAAGACATATGTATCATTATCTCATACAAGAGTTTTCTGATATTCGGTCCATGAGGCTTTAAAGTACCTAGTTCACAAAGGAAGTTTGAGTTCACGCCACACGAAGTGGGCTAGTTCCTACAGGAGTACACATTTGTATTGAAATTCAAAATCCAGAAAAGATAACAAATGCCAAGAATAACAACAAACATGACAAGATACAATACTTCCCATTTCCAATAAAAGAATTTGGATGAGGGCGCATCCAGCTGACACTATAGCAAAAGGTCAGAAACACTCCCAAAACCAAAGCAGCACTAGAAAAATGACACTTTTTAGGTTCCCTTGCGACAGCCATAAAGTTTAGTATTTTTTATTTGCTCGCAAAATTTTCAGAATGCAAAGAGATAACAAGTATGTGGAAAAAATAGGTCCATATGGCTTACCAAATTCTCTGCCCCAGGAAGGTTTCCTCTTTTGGCAAGATTAATAGCAAGCTCCAGATTGTTTAGCTGTAACGGTCACCGTGTGTTTGTTACACAACACATTATATTTTCAGTAATAGAACAACGGTGCAAATTAATCCGGCATACCTGGCCACTAACAAAAGGCACAAGTGTTACTTCATTGACAGTGGCAAGGAGCACTTGCCCTCGCCTGTTAACGGCATAGAAGCCCCCAGCAGATGAAGCTTCTGCCGTCAAAAATATAGGATCTGGACTAATTCGATTCCTATAAACTGCTGTAGCTGTCTCCAGATCATACACAAATAGAAGTCCAAGCTTTGTGATCACATATATCAAACTGTACTTATTCGATATCTGCCAAAAACAAGTAAATATTAGACTTGATAGTGTACTCTTGGACTTGGTCAGACGTAAGGGGTTCAAAAATTACCTGCATGGCCACTGGGAAGTCATCAGCAAAATCTGGAGGGAAGAAAAGATCTGCTTGTTTCTTTGTAAACCCTGGCTTCCCTGGTGAAGAAATTTACAAGTTAGGACCAGAAAAGAAGAAAGTCTGAAGGTTCAAGTGTCCACCACAATCGAAGGAAATACAATCATATGAAACACAAGCAGAATGACAGCATTGGTTCTAGATATGATAACAAACGCATCTTCCTAAGTTAACGATACGAACACACAATGGAAGACTACCGGAGAAAATATAACAAACAAAATATCAATTGTTGGAGTAGTATAAATTATTAAATAACACCAACTCGGCTTAAGCTTTTGGAGTAATTGGTTATTTCACATCATTATCTTTCAGGAAGAAAAGAAAGCTCATGATACAAAACACAAGAAACAATGGAAAGCTGATCAAGAATTCATAATATAAATGCACGTGAATGCAAGGAGTGAACCTGGCAGAGCACCAAGTTCAATCACATGTAACTTTGATGTGATCTGCCCCGCATTGCTGGTCTTTGAGGCAAACGAAATCAGAATTGAAGGGTTTTCATTTCCAGCAACCTGTGTAACATGAACATGTAAATAGATTGTCCCAAACCAATTAACAGCAATATAACTTATAGATCAACAACATATGCAAGAATCAGAGCTCTTAAACAAAAGTGAAGGAAAGGCTCGCACTTTGAATGAAGCAAATGATGCGGCATGTGCTTCAAGAGCTTGACTACGCTGCTGATCAACAGAAAAAAGCTGCATATTTCCTTTGACCAATTGTGGCCTCTACAACCAAAATAGGAGACATGAGTAAACTTTAAATCATAACATTTTTAAGGCATAAGAATAGGTATTAAATTCTACGTTTGATATAAGAGACATGAATAGACTTTAAATCATGACATTTTCAAGGCATAAGAAAAGCATTCAACACTATGTTTGAGATACCATTTAACTCTATGCTGCCCATTATCAAGTCATGACATTTTTAACTCTGTGCTGCTTATTTAACTCTGTTTTTTTTTTTTTTGAATGACACCATTTAATTCTATGATGCCCATTATCAAGTTTGAAGTTAATACAAGTTATTGAGCAAGTACATAAAATTTGTGCTAGAGGAGTCAAACAGAAAATCACATTGCGCGATGATTTCATTAAAACAAAAAAAATCAATGGGAGTGCCTTTAGATTCAAGTTTGCAAAAAGTATACCGGATTATTTCAATTTTATTTTTGTTATGATTCTACCAATCGATCTGCTAACTTCTCTAAAATTTATATCATTCCTCTCTTCCCATAGGTTCCAAATAACGGCGTATGGTGCAACTTGCCAAAGCAATTTCCCATAAAGACCGAAAGTGCCAGACCCCCAATATAGGATGGTGGAATCGATAGATAATAAGAAAACTAAAGAAATGCCAAATGCCAAAGAAACCCACAACTGCACCCCCCACCCACCCAAACCCACTCACAAGTTTGTGTGTACAGGAGATTATCAAGTGATTCCTCCTCACACTTGCATAGGGAACATCGGCTAGCAATGTGGAATCTGTTTCATTTTAACGTATCACAAGTGTTTATCTTTCTATTTGCCACCATGCAAACACATGTGGCTACTCTAGGAGGGAGAAGCACCTTCCACAGCCTGGCAATAGGCCGAATTTTTCTGGTTGGGTCTGGAGCCCAAATCCCAAATGCAAGTGCTATACTTATTAGGTGACCGGTGAGAATCATCGAGCCCCCAAAGTAAGGCAGCAAGATGGTCAATTACCATTGGATTAAGAGTTCTCCTAAGATAGACATCTGTAACAATCGATATATCCCTCCTAAACTCAACACAATCGCAAATTTTGGTCCCTATATGGATAGAAAGAATGTAAAGGTCTCGAAACACATGGTAAATGGACGACTTCCCTTACCACTTTTCCTTCAAAAACCTCACTCTCGCCCCATTTCGTACCCTAAATCTAGTGTTGGACTCAAACAAGGACCGGACTTAACAACAGATACCCGACGCATGCTTCTTCAGTATCGCCAGACCATGAGTCACCCAAAAAAAAAACATTCTTGCAACTGGGTTTGGGATGAGACATTGAGGGCCGAAAATCAAAGCAGCGGCGGTAGCAACGATGAGGAAGGGGAGAAAATGAAGTCGGTAGTTAACAAAACAAAATTTTCAATTCCCTGTCCGCCAAACAGCTTCTGGAATCGTAAAAATTTCCGATTCCAAGTCTTTCCTATCCTTCTCTTTTCCTTGCCGGCCACGTATACTTTCCGAATCTGAGTTCTCTCCTGGCGTCCAAGCGAACCCTTGCGTTGAGGCACTCATTGGCGATATGGATACCATCAAGGATTTATTTATCCTTGATGAAAGAACCTTGGTTTGGGGAGATGATATCATCCACAACAACTTCCAATCTCCTAGCGAGGACTTTTGCAATGATTTTTACACAGGACTAATGGTCTGGTAATCACACACACCCAAAAATGCCTTTCCTTTTAGGAATGAGAGTGATGTTAATGTATTTGGTGATGCACGGCGCAACTAAAACCCCCCAAAAATACTAATGCTACATATTTTATTGGAGGTAAGAAAAAAATAAATTGGACAGACCTTTGCATTTGTTACAGTACATGTATGCATCTAAGGATGGAACTTTTGTCGGGCTGGGTTGAGATTCAAATGAAAATGAATTGGATTCAACCCAAGCCCAAACCCAAAACAAGGAAAAAGCTCAACCCAATGAACCCAAAACCTGCACCCCTATCCCCAAAAATGGCGATAAAATATGTATTTAAAGATACACAGAGACCATTGCCACCATACAAGTCGTAAGATACCAAATCTGCACAAGTATCTATGCTTGCGTGTAAAAGCACTTAAACACAAAATTCATCTCCCTGGTAAAACTTGATGATGATTCTTACTGTCAAAATAGATACTTCCCAGGACCACTTTTTTTATCATTTCTTAGGGTTCTATATCTATAAAGCTTCTATATGAACATAAAAATTAGGACTGTGGGCATGAATACCATGATAGAGAAATGTCATGAACTAAAAAGAGAGAGAAACATTAACTCAAAATTTATGGCATGTCAAACATTTATTTTGAGATCAGTTCTGCTAGGCAACACTGTGCGCTAATTACGAAATGGATCGTCATTGAACTGAATGAGTCAGAATAATGTGGACCTTACAATGTTAGCCTAATAATATAAAAAAAATTAGCCTATAGACATTATAGCCGATTTATCCCAAGAAAACAGCAATTGCAAACTTAGGGCAGAAGTGTAGTATACTATACCTCTGGTGCACCAGGAGCAATTCCAATCAAAACCAGCCACTTTTCAGAGGGATCGCAGCGATAGTTAATTATTTGGTTGTTGGCCAAATTAGCCGTTCTTTCAAACATTTTCAAAGGCTCAGAATCACCTGACATACAAGTTAAAGTGACATACATTTTGCAGCCAGCAATTCAACTAAATAATAAAAGCACTTAGTCTGAGTGGAATCTGAAGCAACCCATTAAACAGGAAAACAGAGAAACTCAAATTTCAAGTAAAACAGCCCTGGTAAAAAAATTGTACCTTCTATTGACCAATGATAAACTGAGGTTTGTGTGACCAACCCCAACATCTTTGGCGTGATCCACTTCCAAAAGACGACCTGCAGATATGACAAGGTGAAAATTTTGGTACTTGAATGAATGTATCTCCTCCGAGAACAAGATAAACTCATAAACAACTAGAGTGTTGAACGATGTAAGTGTAAAGGATTGCATTATCACCTGCTCAGGCATCTGATACGATTTCATTTTTGCCTTCATCTCAATGTTGAATATTTGTAGATGGTCTTGAGTACTTCCCGCAACTTGAGCTTCAAATATAATGCCAAAACTCATTAGTCCAATATTTAACAAAAAGAAAAGGCTCTGAAATCAGCATAAGGCAGAAAATACGTATTCAGCGGTTACCACATCAACTTCTGAAAAAAATTCCAGTAAGGATTGAGTAGTAGACAAGGAGAATGGAATAAAAAATTAGGAAAATTTGAAAAGGTTCCAAAATATGAAAGTAGTCATGAAAATAAAAAATGAATGGAAGCATGAATAGAGGCATGAAAATACAAAATGAACGGAAGCAGGAAAATTTAGATAAAGATTCATTTCCAAATCAAGGTAAGCATATCTAAAACTGATGAAGAGCAGGAAAAGTTAGGACATTGTAAAGAAACAACAAAAAAAGGGCGGTCCAGTGCACGGGGTCTGGGGAGGGCTAGATGTACGCAGCCTTACCCCTGCTTTTGCAGAGAGGCTGTTTCCTGCTATTCATTTGTTGTTGTTATATACATATCATTTGTTGTTTCTTCAATAACAACAAATGATATATATATATATATATATAATGGAAGCAACAAATGATGTTTTTTCAATATAATACATAGATGGAACGAAAGTGAAGAGAAAATATGCCTTTTAATTCCTCGAAGCATATTTCCAACTTTGGTAATTATTTTGGAGGGTCTGAAGAGAGCTACACCTCAGCCTATGTTAGAGAGATTATAAATTCAATTTTCCATGGATTTTATCGCTTCAGTCAAAACAACAATTCGAAAAACAGGCCCAAATATGTTTGGAAGCTTTTGGCTCCTCCCTCTTAAGAGGTGGTGTGGCAGAAACTGAACTTTGATGGAAGCAGCAAACAGAAAACTTCTGATGTGGGAGTTGACCCTTTAAGGGGTCATATCAAATGTAGATGTTTTTTTTTCATTTTTCTTACACTGGGCGGTTGAAAACATGGATAAAATCTAACAAAAGGTCGCACACAGGGACTAAGATCAATATTCTTGTTCTCATACCAACAGTGGGACAATGACCCAACAACATTAACAAGTAGCTCATGGGGACTTCGCCTCATCGACATCAACTTTTCAATGCTAAGGATACCATGCAATTTCTACCTTGTTCACAATAGGGAGAAACTCTAGTGCAAACTTAGGGTTCCCAGGAATAACTTCTAGAATTTTGGAAAATAATATGGGTTTTAACTCAACACAACAGCTATATGCATTCTCAAATCAGTATTAAAATATCAGAAATTGTCAAATACAACAAGGATTTTTAAAGAAATGCTAAACTTAAGAATCAACCATCACATAAAGTAAATTCACCAAATTATGTTCCATACAGTAATTCACAAAAAAGGGAACAGCTAGCTAATGAATAAAAATCACCATTAAAAAAACGAACAAAAATCATATCTCAGTAAAATAGGTAATAGGAAATCACATATGTAAAGAAAAATACCTAAGGCCCAAACATGCTAATGGGGTAAGGTAAGGACCCTGCTTTACGAAGATAAAATAGGAGGGCTAAATCTAATGTGGAATCCACTAGAAGTTTTTTAGGGTTCTCTTTTAGTTATAGGGTTTTAAATGAGCCTTTTATGAGTCTTTTAGTCATAAGGGGTAGTAGGGTCTTTTTTTCACCCGAATCACTTAAGTTATGTAAGTCTAAGGTAAGGGGGTTTTAAATAGGCCCCCACACATGTATTACGAAAATTTTAAGTGGAGGCAAAGTCCTTTTAAGTCATTAGAGGGTATTTTATTCCAAAAGTGTTGCATTTTTGTTTTAGGGCTTTAGAACTTTCTAGTTCTCTTTCTTTTCTTATATATATATATATATATATATATATATATATATATATATATATATATATATATATATATATATATATATATAAGGCACTTCTCCTAGATGGATGGATGGTATAACGAATGAATGAAGATTTGAAATTTTTTTTCTCTTGTGTGGATGCGATGTCTACTCCTTGCTAAGATGTGACGCCTCGATCTTCCCTAAGGTGCAATGCCTAGGAACTCCTTGGTGTGATGCCTTGGGTTTTGGTTGGTGAGATTCCAACCTTGCTATCTATCCCTTTCTCGCTTTTGGAGTGTGATGCTTCAACCTACATGAGATCCCTAAGAAGCCTAGAGAGATTCTAAGTATCTTTCTTATCTTTCTCCTATTGCTTACGTTCTTGTTTCAGTCCTTGAATCTCTGCACTTTCACCTGTGTTTTCTTGCTCAATAAACTGTCATAAACATGTTACATATCTGATCAAGATCTAAAACCCTACCCATGACAAACCTTCCAAAACCCTACGAAAAATTCTTATACCATGATCCGGTTTGTGAACACCCAGATCCAGATCAGACCGCAAAAAAACCCTATCCTTTTTTCTATTATGGAAGCCTACATCCCCCAAACACTTCCAATATATTTACAGTCACTTCCCTCATCCTTATAAACCTTTACATATCTATCCAGAACATTTTCAAAGACATTTTTGGTTGAATAAGTTTCCTATTACAGATTTTTTTCCTATAACATAATTTTATTTTTGGAACAATCTATAAACCTGCAACCTTTATCTTTATTCTTCAACCAAGAATTTCACCTAAACCTATATTCGATCAAGTCGATCATTCTCATTTATCCAGAAATATCGAAACAGTTCTACCGGCTGAAATATACGTATGAAACTGCAGTTTCAACGGTCCACAATACATCAACCTACTACTTGTTCCTATTGCCCATACTAGTGGCCTTCCAACCCAAAACCTTAGTCGTAAACCCAGTTATCATCTACTACCCAGATTCATCTCAAATCTTCCATAATACCCTTATAGCCCAGATCTAGGCACAGATCTGTCTAGATCTGTTAACAATTGTTAAGACAATCAACACCAGAGCTGCAGCAGACCTGAGAACATATTACAGCCCTCCTGAACCTATTCCCTTAGCCTACTTGATCTAGATTTGAGCCTCGACCTTAGAGAGGTTGTTTTCCTAACGACATATCCAAATTCTCTCACTTTCGTAGATCTTTCCCACATCAAATTGGCATCAGAGATTTGGCTGATGCTGCTGCAGTTGGATTTCTACAACAGGATTAGTTATTGCTCAAGGAGACGTACTATTCAATGATCTCATGGGCAACAATGAAGATGGACTGAATTCTTCACTCGACAGAGTCAACTTCTTTTCAACTGGGGGAAAATGATGGGGATCATGCTTCAAGAAGAAGAAAAAAAAGGAGGACTAAATCTAATATGGAGTCCAACAGAAGTTCATTAGGGTTGTACAGACACCCTACCAAGCTGATAGGTCTACAGTCTGAAAGATGAGAATTATGTCCTTTGGGGGAGTAGGGCAAATTGTTAACTTACCAACTTCTCCAAAAGCTTAAGCTGTTGGAGAAAGGCGTTTTTTATTTTTTATACTTTAACACTCCCCCGCACGTGCGGCCCACTTGGCAAACACATGGCACATGTGGTCCCACTTTGGGCCGACCATCGCATGTGGATTTTTGCTATCCGGGAGGTTTGAACTCAAGACCTTTGGTTCTGATACCATGTTAACTTACCAACTTCTCCAAAAGCTTAAGTTGTTGGAGAAAGGCATTATTTATCTTTAATACTTTAACAGCAATGAAAGTCATGCCCATGTTTCTGTCTAGAGCTAAATTACCATCGAAGGCCTCAAACAAATCCATCACATCATTTTTCACTGTATCAAAGAACACTTGAAAGAAAACTAAACAAAACCGTCCAACCACGAAGCGCGAGGCAGCTTCTTCATTCTCACCCAAATGAACATTGAAAAAAGAGGCGCTAACTAGATCCAACTGATCGAACTCAATCCCAACTGGAATAGGAAGGTGTCCGCCCTCTGAAGAATACAAACTTTGGCATAAGCTCACAATTTCCTTGATTAATCTCACTCCATTAATCCCAAGAGAATGAATTATGTAACTCCTTCGTTTGGCAATAGCATTCCTATTACTGTGTTCTTATCAACCTCTTCAAGAAATTTCACTCGGGATCTCTGTTCCAAACACAACTCTTCTTGGAGGATCATCTGGTTGTCTTTGGCCTCCTAAATCATCAATATCCTTGATCTGCTTAAACATATCCATCTTCCTTGTTGAGAAATCCGCCGGCAATAATCGATCAGATCATGAACAAGGAAACGAAAAAGTAGAAATAAACAAACCACAAGATGAACAACGAAATTTACGCGGTTCAGCCAAGATGCCTACATCCACGAGTGTAAAGACCCAGCCCCAAACGGGCCTAGAAAGTTGTAAAGACCCGGCCCACACGGGCCTAGAAAGTTAATAACCTTAATTAAATCTGGACCGTAGATCCCCAGACAAAAAATTACAGTGTATTTTCGTTTTTTTAGTATAACAAATTTTTAGGACATCAAATCGTGTGCGTTCGACATGATTTTGGTCCCGGTAGATGGGTATTTCGAATACCTATCCAACGGACCCAAGATTTAGCATTTCAGACGTGATTTAAGCAAGTTATGACCATATTTCTGTCAGGGTTAGGCATAGTTACGAGTTTTGTCTTATTAGGCAACTTTTGGGTTTTTATTTTTATTTAAAAACTTTAGTTTAGTTGTTAAATTTGATAAGTACACCCTTAGGAAGTTTTAATAAAGATGGACTCTTGCTAATTGTGGAAGACTTGGATTAAGAAACTAACCTTTAACATTAAATCTAATTGGGAAACTCACTTTAAGCACAAAACTTATTAGCCATTAAAAACCCCAAACATGGGCTTTTGAAACCCTACTTTTGCACGTCCAAAAACCATGAGAGAGAAAGAAGAGAGAAAAACGAAGAAAAGAAGAGGAAAAGAAGAAGAAGAAGATTGTGGGCTTTACAAATACTTTTTGATCCATATTTGGTAGCACATTCGACTGTGTCCTTTGACATTAAGGATTTCTCACTCTCTCACACCACAAGTAATTAAGGTAGGTGACGGTGCCCTAAACTTGTACTCTTAAGCAATGATTGATTTATATGCATGCAATGAAAATTCTTAGTAGACATAGAATTGTTTATGCTAATAAGGTAGTTAAGATGATTGTTTCTTATTAATATGCATCTCGCTCTCGTGTTTGGTTATATTAATAGCATGCAAATATTGAAAAACGATGCTATACCAGTAGCTTACAAAAGATAAATGTTATGATTCCTTATTAAAGGAAAAAAAATGTGCGAAGCAAGAAAATTGCTAAAAATATCTTTAGGATATTGGAAAAAAAAAAGATATGGATGATATGTCAGTAAAACTGATAAGAAACAAAGGCATTGGGAAAATAGTTTGGTAGTTTGGGCAGAGGTATGAGTCGTCCAAGAATAATGAAATTCCAAGCCGGCATTGGGTTTTAGCGCACCCCTTTGGCGGTAAATGCATCCTCTTAGACCATGATGTCAAGAGGCAGAGTGGCTATTAAGCACGTCGTAAAAAGTCCTTCATGCCCACTACCTGTAGACGAGGGTAGTGGAACGTATTGGAGGCAAGGTAACAAGCTATGAGGAGCTGGATTGCCTTGGGGGGTCGTCTCATGCATTAAATTAATAATAAATATAAACCTCTTAAAGGTAAAATGTTGTATGTTTTATGAGATCAGTAGATTCACATTTAATGGATATAATGGCGTGTTCTTTTATTAATATTTCATGTTTCAATTTGAAATAACTGTTATCGCATGTTCACTATTGAATTAATTTGTATGCTTTAAATTCAAGAGTTGTTTAATTATATTTGTTTAGGTACCGAATGAATCTACATAGTTGTTTGAACTAACACCAAAAATCCCTCACAGGTTTTGCTACAATTGATGACATTGAGACAAATGCTAATGAAGAAATCGAGAATAAAAAGGGGTGTGCAAGAGCGAGGATAGAGTAATTGGTGTGGCCGTTTGGCCTTGGCAGCTATTCGTCTTATTCTCAGTTTATTTCTGTCTTTGGTAATTTTGTCAAATACTCTTTAGTAAGCTTTTAAATGAGTTTTCAAATTTGTAAAAAAAAAATGTTGTCTTTTGTTAACGGTCCGGGTTTAGAATTCTATGAAAATCCGGGTCGTTACAACGAGCGAGAACGCGATCCTCCACTATGAGGAAACAAAATACAAGGATTGCAACGGATTAACCCGCAAACTGCAACCTTTTCATGTCCTCTCAACCTAGATTGTAAACATGATCAACCCGGGAAAAAACACATTGAGAAAACCCAAGAGAAACTCTCACTCTTTCTCTCTCCTCAGCCTCACTCTTGTTCTTGCACCTCAGGCACTGGGGGAGAAAAAACTCTATTTTTGTTGACGCTTCAGCCTCCCTGTGCAGTCGTGGCACTTAGATCATTGAAGAAAGCCCATTATATATCACAGATTTTTATAAGAAACCTAAAGGAGCCTATGTCCTCTTTGGTTTCCCACCACAACTAAGAAACCTTAGTCGTAGGAAACTAAGCAACTTTCCCAACAATCTCCACTTTGGTTTGTTTCCCGGGCACCTGAAGATTTTATGTTGATGTCGCCACCGGTTTGCTACCACCGCAAACCACCATTGGCCTTCAGAAGTACGAGCTACACATTAACAAATCATCTTGTTTTGACTCCACCCGACGCGATCAATATGGCCAATGCACATGTGCAGCTGCCTCGAGTCAACTCTTGAGAGGGGTCTCGATCCTTCTTCCTCGTCTCAGGAGTTGTAACCTCCTCATCATTGTGTGCAACCTAGAAACTCATCTTTGCGACAACTGCAAAAGAGACCCTACGCACGTACTTGCCATCTGTGCATTGTTTCCAACCATCCATCAAGACCTTAGCAACACTATTCATTGTGCCCCCAAATCAGATGAAACAATATGTCACACTTCGCTTCTTTCATCAAAACCATACAGCCACATGTGATTTTCATGGCTCCACATGCATGAATATCTGAAACCGTCGGAGTCCAATGGATCGAGAGATACTAGATTCTTTCATATCTTTGGAACATACGCCACACCACCTAAAGTACGAACCACTTTATTGAACATCTTGATCTTCACCATCTCAACTCCCATGACGTCACAAGTTGACTCGTCACCTAAGGACACTACATCTGCCATTTTTTCCCCGGGTTTTGCCCTTTATCCTATAACATATCAAAATAATCTCTCACGGAGCATACACGAAAAGAGCACCCTAAAACTAGAACTCACTCATCATGAAAAGAAGTGTAATTGTCTGTGGAGACTGTGAGAACATCTCCAAACATTTCGCTCTGCTTATCAATTGCGGCCACTACCGTATTTGTAGCATCATTGTCCAACTTGTCATCTCCCTTCGGATAATCCTGCTTGATGCGACTGTGTTCCTTGCAACAATAACATTGCACACCCTTTTCTGCCAACCTTGTATATTGACCTATCTTTTCCAAATTCTCTATCAGATGACCTTCTTCCGTATCTCATTCAATAAGAGCGATGTCGTGACTTCCTCTAACTTCATCGTATCTTTATCATATAATAGAATCGTCACTGTGTTGTCATACGAAGCCGAAAGCAAGGTAAGAAGACAAGGCCATCAACCTTGTGGAGTTGATCCACAAGCCTGTTAAACACAGTTATATGTTCTAAAATATTCATGCCTTCTTGCATCTTTAGCCCATACAATTGCTGCTTCAGATACAATTGGTTGGCCAAGCCTTTTGACATGTAAAGATTTTGCAACTTCTCCCATAACAAAGGTTTTAAATTTCGACCGAAATCCAAAATTTCAGTCTGAAATTTTGGGTTTCGGTCAAGACCGAAAACGAAATTGGGGAAACTCGAAACGTTACAAAATTTCATAGATCGAAATTTCTGAAATTTTAGAAATATAACCAAAAAATATGGATTTTATTCATTATTTAATATTATCCCGGAATTTCAGCCAAAATTTTGTACGGGATAAATATTACTTTATTTGATTTCGATAGATTCCGTCCGAAATTTCAGCTCGGTGAGGACCGAAAAGCATTCCGAAACCGAAATTTAAAACCTTGCCCATAACTTAGGAATCGATTCTTCTTCCATAAAATTATCGGCAAACACAGTTGAATTGTGCTGCCTGTCTTCGACTCAATGTCTTTGCACTTGGCATCCATCATTTTCTCTGGCTTCCCATCCTTTCCCTTCGGCGCCTTAGTTAGGCCTTGTTAAACAAGGATGTCTTTCACCCTCATCTGTCATAGAGTGAAACCATATCTTTCGTTCAACCCTATAGATGTTGAACTGGGTAAACCTCGATTTTACCGCTATTTCATATCAACCCATACCTCTAAGCAACACTATAAATACAGTCATTCCGCACAGTCGAAAACCTCGAAAAGAAAGTAGGCAACCCCCTTTCCACGCACCTATCAATCAAATGATTCTAATCAATCCTAGATTGATACAATAACCTTCCGAACTTATGGAGGAATATTTAGATGATAAATACTTCATTGCAAAGCTCCACCTCGAATGAAAATCACTTGAATAATTTTTCTACTTCCGACAAACAGTCTAACCACGATCCAAGCACAAGGCCTACGATCACTCTGACTGCATCACAACCGATGGTCACTCCAACCACAACTCTAATACCGCTTGTTGAGAAGTCTGTTGGGCAATAACCGGTCTAATAGTGCACAACACAACGGAAAAGTAGAAATAAACAAGCCACATGATGAACACAACGAGATTTACATCGTTCAGCCAAGATGCCTACATCCACGAATCTTTCACTATGTGAAAACAAAATACAAGGATTACAATGGATTAACAAAAAACCTGCAAACGGCAACCTTTTCCTTGACCTATCAACCAAGATCGTACACAAGAGCAACCTAGGAGAAAAAACCACAATAGAAAACCCAAGAGAAATTCTCTCTTTCTCCCTCCTCACTCTTGTCCTTGCACCTCACGCACCAAGAGAGAGAAACCTCTTTTTGCCGACGCTTCAGTCTCCCTGCCACACTTTGGTCGTTGAAGAAAACCCTATATATATATCATAGGTTTTTACAAGAAACCTAAAGGAGCCTCTTTCCTCTTTTGGTTTCCCACCACAACTAAGAAACCTTAGCCATGGGAAACAAAGCAACTTGCCCCACATTTCCATCTGAACGAGACCTTTTTTTCTTGGACCATCTTCTCCGTTTATCCTTAACAAATCTAAACTTTTGTTCAATCATGATGTCCACTGGACTACTGGACCCGAAGCTCTAGCCTCCATCAACTAAGTCTTAAGTTTGTCGGCCATATTAGGGTCCACCCTCTAGAACTGAAAGGGGGGAGGCTTCCAAGAATCCATCTTAGGGTTGAGCAAGATAAGACAGTGATCCAAAAGATATTTTTGCAATGCTATGAACAAAAGTTACACATTTTTCGCTTTCCCTTTTACATTTCCTTTTTCGAAAAAAATATAACTTTTACATTTCTTTCTTCAGAATGAATAGAGTCATTTCATCTTGCCAAAAAGGGGAGTGTTGAATCCAGCCTTTTGATCGAGTCTTTTGACTAATGAAGTGTATATGAGTGTATTCATGCAATGTCAAAGAGAAATAGTTGAAACATGTGTGAGGGTTACTGGATTTTCAATGCCAATTATTACAAAAAGTAACTGACCAGCAACACGAAGAAGCTACACCTAACTGGAAAATGCAAAACTGATATCAATGATAGAAAGCTTACCAACAAATTAGGTGCAACTTTCTTCTAATAATAATACCAACAAATCAACAATATGAAGATAAAAATAATAATAGTAATAACAACAATATGGTGCAAGTATGATACAGTATATTTCAATACAAAAACACAGTTAATTGAACTGCAATCTGGGGGTTGAACCCCAGGCCATGATGATTAGGAGGTACTGGTCGCAATGCTGAGTTCATGGTCCACGTACCAAACTACCACAAACAAAAGGAGAAGACTGAAATGCAGGCTTCCTGATGTAGAAAATATGCAATGAATATATGGAATAACAAAAAAAAATTGAGAAAAAATAAAAAGTAAGCAACTTGACCGTGCATAAATCATTCAATAAAATTGTTAGAAAATTCACAATAACAGTACTTTCCACCCTCGGAGGGTTTAAGATTATCAATGCATAACTTCTTATAACCAAACACTAATGAGTAAGCATAATTCAAATTTGTTAAGAACATGATCCGACTACATATCTCCCATGACCATCAAATCAAATCAAACCAAAAAAAGATCAATAAAAACCTAGCAACCATGACACGAGAACTCAAAAACCAGAAATGGATCAATTACAAACCTTTAAGGGCAAGAATTCTGGTGTTGGGATTCATCAAAGCTGAATCTGCAGTAATTGGCCTTCTTAATGGCTGCATTGGCATGCTCATATCAATTATCACAACACTGTTCTGTGGGGAGGTTTCTCGGACACATATATACTTCTCAGACTCCATCGTAACATGAGTGAAAGTGATGAATTGCGGATTTATTCCTAGACTCGGCAACTGCGAGTAAAGCAATTTTAAGCATTATTTCATAGACAAAAACACATCCAAAATCAATGAAACAAATGTACATAGGACCTTTACAAAATTTCAACAGAGAAGTAAAGATCAAAAGCCCCGGTGAAGAATTGTGGAATTATTCCCAGACTCGTCAATTGCAAGTGAAGCAATTTTAAGCATGATTTCATAGACAATAACACATCCAAGATCAATGAAAGTATGAAACACATTTACAGATAACATTTACAAAGTCTCAAAATTTCAACAGAGAAGTAAAGATCAAGAGCCCAGGCACTATCAAAAGCAGAGAATAGACAAAAAAACAAACGAAAAAACATATAACGTTTTACTATCCTACAGATCCGACATGAGCATTGCGACCTAGATCACAACCTCTCTCCAACAGATCTGTCTAGATCCAATCAAACTCTTAAATAAAATCCGATTAACTAGAACAGTATCCGAAACAGATCGATGAGAGCAGCAAAAAAAAAAAACAAATCAAATAAATTTAAAAACCTAGATCCCAATCCAGACGACTATGAATCGGTATCCGAAACTGATCGATGAGAGCAGAATAAAAGGAAATAAAATAAATTTAAAAGCCTAGATCTTGATCCAAAGAACTATGAATCTTCGAATTCAACTTAAATTCTATAAAATATTATGAAATCCAACAGAAACAGAGAAAAGGAAAACGGAGAATGCGGGAGAAGGGAACTCACCGTTAAAATCTCTTTCATGGTGATGGGAGCATTGGCGGCAGCCATGGCGCCTGGTTTGGCGCTCTCTAGGGTTTGACAAAAACGAAATGCTTTTTTATGAGGCTAGATCTGAAAACAGAAAACCCTAGAGAGAGAGAGATTGGGTTTTCGTTCTCTCTCTTGTTTCTGTTAAATGGGATTTCAATTCACGTTAAAATGGGTCGAACTGGATTCCATTAAAATAAGGAGGAGAAGAGATCTGAGAAATATTTCTCTCTACCAATGAAAATGGAACTGGAAAAAAGAGAAAAAAGGAGAATATAAAAAAAAAGGTAATGACAAATTCGCACCACCTGTAGGATCATTCGCTCCCCTGTGAACGTGATTGGACCGACGTCGAAAGGCGTTAAAGTTTGCAACTATTCACGTTATAGGGGGGCGAATTATCCTACAGTGGGTGCGAATTTATCATCTAAATGGAGGCAACATAAAATGTACGTAGTGCGCAATACGCATATAAGGCCACTTTTCTTTCTTGGTGCCACTAGGTGCAACGTGTACCGTGGTCCTTACCACAAGTATAGTTCTCCAAAGGAGGTTTAGTCGTGAGGGACTTTAAGTCCTTAATGGACTTTTACAAACTATCCATGACTCTTTGGTGACTTGGATTTTAATGTGTGGACACTTCGGACTCCGAGAAGAACGGTTTTTAGAGTCGCGCATTCATTGACATTTGGATATGAGCATGACACAGCTGACAATTGGCATACACTCTTGATCGTGAATCATTTGGTAAAGTATGATTGGTTTTCAATGGAATTGCTCTCAAAATGTCAATGCTTTGAATCGGATACACAGAACTAAAGCCGAACTAAAGCCTTTTCTGTTAATAATATGCATTTGGATCCATATAATAGATGAGTTCAACGTCACCCATCGCAGCCAATATTCAAAGAACAAAAGGAAAAACAAGATATAGAAACAAGAGAAATTATACGGTGAATGTGCATACGAGACGGTATTGGCGTTATGACAGAAGTATTGCCCTTGATATTTGATCCAACAGCAGCATCTTAAAAAGTGCACTGTTGTTGGATCAAATATCAAGAGCAGGATTTCAACATCGCCAACCCCAAGCACGAGGAGAAGTGGGGGCTTCAGAGGGCTTCCTTACGAACTCCAAATTCAATTCTCTGTAAGGGTTGCTACAATATATATATATATATATATATATATATATATATATATATATATATATATGTGTGTGTGTGTGTGTGTGTGTGTGTGTGGAGAGAGAGAGAGAGAGAGATAGATGCCTTGATTGGAGAAGGTCACCGACCAGTGAGAGAGGATGTCAAGAAAGATAGGATAGAGTTGCCGGATTGCAGTCGCAGACTGGATAGCTAGAATCATGACAGGGGGAGAGACAACCCTAGGAGGGAGACGAAGAAAGTTGTGAGATCAGGGTTCATAAGGTTAGGGTGGTGTAGACACCCCATTTTGACCGTGCCCTAAACCATCTAATTTTGTGCAAAAATCCCATCAAATCAATGAGGTAGGGCCTCAAATTTCACCCCAAGCTAGGTTAGGGCCTCACCAGGGTCCCTGCAAAATTTCGTCAAAATCTGAGCGCGTTTGCCTAGCAAACGTGCCAAGAGAGAATCATAGTACAGATGCAGAAAAGGGGGGTGAATTCATCCTGAGCGGTGCAGATCGTGGTCCGAATAGGACACGATTGCACTATGCGTTTATCAATATTTGCGCAACCGCGCGCCAATCAAAAATCGCAGTGTGGATATCAACCACCAAAACCCCTTATAAATATCACGTTTTTCTCTCGTTAAAAAAAAAGAAAAAAAAAGGGAAAATCGGTGAGTTTTTAGAGAGAGAGAAAGGGGATCTGAGAGCCGCTCATCTCCGATTTCTTCTTCTCCGATCGAGTTTCGATCGTGCTCCGGCAAGCTCCGGCCGATCAATGCCTTGAGTTTCAATCTCAAATCATTAGAGAGAGAGAGAGAGAGGAAGGGATCTCTGCAATTTGTCTTCTCCGGCAAAGTCTATCGGATTCCGGTCTTCTTCTCCGATTGTCTCTCCAGCAAACCTCCGACCAGCGATTACACTACAGATCCTCCATCTTCTTTATTTCTGTCACTCTTACCCATGCTTCATCCATTAAAACACTCAAATCACAGATCCAAGATATCAAACCCTAACCCATTTTACTCTTCTTCTACGGCTATCTAATCCGGCAAGTTTGCCGGAGCTCCGATCAACACTTCTTCTTACTCATCAGACCTTCCAGCCTTCATTATTTTCTTTTGCTCTCACACAAAACTTTAGATTTGGCGTTTTAAGTTTTCAAACCGTAGGCTTTCGTTTTCTTGAGCCTAAATCTGAGATTGTAGCCCTCAGATCCAGTCATTACCTTCATTGATTCTGTGATTTTGAAGCTCTAGTCACCATCGATTGGGATCTCATACCTGATTCATCGTTATCTGTGTTTACAAAGGGGTTTCAAGCATTGTAAAGTTGCAGTGAAATGGCTGAGTAAAAAAGAAAGAAAGAAAGAGATCAATCCACCGGGTAAGTATTTGTGGTTTTGAAAGAGTTGGAAAAGGAGCATAGAAGAAGGAGATCAGACGAGAAACCCCTATTCAAGCTCGCAACTCACGAGAAATACAAAGTGTTGTGTGGAAGTGGCAAAAAGAATAAGAAACCTGATCTTCTTCAACGGTTTCAACAAAGAAACTCTTCTCAGATATCTTTTTTGGATTAGAGCTCTAATCGGTGGATTCGGCCTTTGCTTTTGCCAGGTAAGTTACTGTATGCTTTTCTCATTTTGTTGAGTGTATTTTCATAATTTTGTTCAATCCCGTGTGTTTTGATTGCCTGTGGTTTTGATCTTTTTGAAGATTTTAATTGACATATTTGATCTCTAATGTCTCAGTTTGTGTATTTTAATTTCTCATTTGTTCTAGATTTAATTTCTTTTTATGCTCTGAAATATGTAGATTTCATTTGAGAGATGTGATGTTATATGCAAGACCTGATTGTTTTAAGTGAGCAAGGCTATAACCTTGTAGAGCAGGTCCTGTTTCCTGAACAGTTTTGTATCAAAGTAATTTCCATTTTGAGTATGTTATAAGATTGGTCCCTAGAGTGTATGGAGAATGACATTTGAATTATGCTATTTTTGATCCCTTCACCAAGAAGAATTAATTTCTGAACTATTTTTCCAATTTATGCCCTGATCACATATTGGTGAGTAGATAATTGATTGAATTTCCGTGAGCATTTATTTTTTAGTTACATCATCTTTTAGTTATATCCACGGGTAGGCAAATACGTTTGTTTCTGTTAGTTTGTTTGAATTATCTCATACCAATGCATGTGAAAATAAAGTAGAGCTGACTGAGTTTGGATCCAAATTGCATTAAGATGAAATGTTGTACGACATTTTTCAATGATCCTTATTATGTTACTATTCTTTTTAGAAGGGAAAGACAGACTTATTCCAGGTGCTATTCTTATTGTTGCGTTGTTCTGACATGTATATTCATATACTTTAGGCAATTGATAATAAATCTGAACAGAAAGGTCATGTTCATTCTTGTTAAAAATGTCAATAGGTGGATTGGTGAATTGGTGAATTGGTGTTTGAAACTGAATGCCAAAGTTCTTTCATGAGCATGAGGCATTTACAAATAGTATTTCATTAACTCTTTGGTCTTAGTTGTTTTGGTTGGTTGCAAATATCTTTATCTTTGCAATAGAGATTGTTTTCAGATTATGGATATAATAATAGGTTTATGAGTGGATCATGTAGTCATTGAGGGCAATGAAAGAGATATCTGGAGCCCCTCTCTTTCTGGAGACCTGCTTAGTCTCATTGTCACCCCTTCTTGTCTCCCCTCTTATTTTTTAGACTTACTCAGTGTTTAGAAACCCTTATAATTTGTCCTCTCATTGCAAAGGCAATGAAGGAGTTATCCAGAGCTTACCCTTTTAGAGAGACATGCTTTGTCTCGTAGGAAAGCTTACCTTCAGGGAGACAGGCTATGTCTCATGCAGAGAATGTTCTATCATTTAGAGACAAGCTTTGTCTCATTAGTGAGTCCATCCCTAGGAGACATGCCATGTCTCATTAGCACCTTTCTTAGAGTCATCAGTTAGAGAGTCAATCTTTCAGGAGTCTGTCCTATCATCATAGGAGTTAGGATTCTGTCCAACCTCTCATCAAGCCATGTGATCTTATCCACTCTTGCAAGGTATAGGATGCTGTCCAACCCTTGCAGAGTCGTGATTCTGTCTTTTTCCCCCGCAAAGCATAGGATGCTGTCCAACCTTTGAAGGATATCAAGAGTCTGCCCTCCCCTTATGATGATAGGATTCTGTCCTCTTGTGTCAAAAACATAAAATACATCTGAAAAATAAAAAATCTCAAAAATCTTGAGTCATTAGAAGAGTAGTTAGGAATTCTGTTCCGAACTACGTTGGCTTGATCCCTTCCAATGGGTACGTAGTGCAGATTGGGATCTATATCCCAAGTCCAGCCAAACCTTTAAAAATAAATATTTCAAAACCTACAAAAAAATACAAAGATTCTTCAAAACCTTTTCAAAAAGATCTTCCCCTAGAGTTAGGAGTCTGTCTTAGCTGTTTGGAGTGTTTTAGAGTTACGAGGCTGTCCTGTTTTTGTTGATATGGTGTGTCCTGTCGTGTGAGTGTCCCTAGAGTTAAGAGGCCTCAAGTTGATCGGTTAGACATTTAGTCGAACTGATGGCTAGACTAGGAAGCATATAGTCAGCCCGTGGTTTTCTTTAGGATGCACAGCCTAGTTACACATAGGATGTAGGGCTCACCTGCATTAGCTTAAGGTTAATCAACTTGCATTAGTTAAGGCATATAGAGAGTCCTAAAATTTACAATTCACTTGAATTTAAGCAATCGTACAAAAAAACTTTAAAAATCAGTCGAGTCTAGTGGATCGAGTCTAGGATAGCGGTTCTAGATGGTTAGGCATCGTAGTTTAGAATAGGTCATCGAACTACGTTGACTCCGATTCTTCCCAAGGCCGGGATACGTAGAGCAGCTGGGATGGACGACCATCTTGGTCCGAGTCAAGTCCTGCATTGGAGTTTTATGATTCATCTTGTCCAGTCATGTATAGAGTCGATTTGTGTTGTATGTTTTGCAGTGTTATCTTACTTTCATGTACAGATCCTATACCTTTAGCTGTAGCATGCATGTGTTTGCACACCAGAATTTAGACACCAATTAGGTATGACACTCATAACCTATCTATTCTCAGGTGACACTTATTTCATCTATTTTGTGTGTGCTTATTATTCCTCCGAGACATGCATGATTAAATAGACGTCTTCTCGGAGATATTCGTTCCCATTTCATATGACTTTCACCCAAAACTCTTCAAAATTATTAAGTAAATGGCATAAGAGACCACGTGTTTGCACTTGGGCGGATGAGGAGCTCTTTGGACCTTCCGAATTCGTAACCAGGCACGAACCTTCTTTTATATCTCTGGTTATCTGTTGCAACATAGCATAGTATGGGATCCTCGGCCAACTTCCTTGGATGACGACTCTTCTTTGTTTAAGGTACGCCTCGAATCTGGGTTAATCCCCGAATCAAGAGGTATCTCACCTTATATCGCCACTCATGCTGTGAGCGGCACATTCTTTCGAGAGTTCCTTGGTAGAGCTCTCCATTCACGTGGATGATCCCGAGAGACTTCGCGCGTGGGGCTCGTCCTCCGCCCCTCTCGGATCGGGGTCCACAGGCGGAGACGGGTATTGCCTGATGTCACGGACTTCTTAAAGTTTCGCGCGTGTAAGGTGAACATTATGAGCGAACTTTTACTTATAACTCAAACTTTAAGCTCGAGCCTCGCCTAAAGTTCATGACTTTTCGAAAATTCCGACTAAGGGCGCATTTAACATTTCCTAAAAACTCATATGCAACTACCAACGGATTCTTTAAATCCGCCAGAGATACCGTAAATGCGCCGCGACTACCCTTCCCTGCCCCCTCTCCCCCGGTAAGGTCTGTTCTCGAGAGGGTAAGACATTTGCCGACTTAAAACTATCCTTATTCTAGCGGGGTAAGTACAAGAACTTACCCTTTCTTACCCCGTATGTGGGTTCCCCTCCCTCCCTCTTTTTTTAATTAGAAATTTATGGAAAAGTTTGGAAAGAAAAAATATTTGTAAAATTGCGTACTTATTTGACCCATGAGAAAAATAACTTGAACCAGCCCTATTCAATTTTTATCTAGAGATACCTTCAATTTATGATGTTATTCTTCTAAATTCACTATGATCATATTATTTCCTTCTAAATTGTGGTGAGAAAAAAAATCCAGAGAATAAATATTATATCATAAATGTTTTTCTTGCAGTCCAGACTGGGCCGGCCATCATCAGAATAGCATCATTATGATATTTCATGCTCCTTTATTGGCCAAAAGGTCAAAATGACCTATTCTTTAATTTTGTTTTTTGTTTTTGCATCTCCACTACAAACTGTTTTTTCATCTCCATTGTTGCAGCAGCTTGAAATAGGAGGAAGAGGAACAAGAAGAAAAGAAGAAGACAGTAAAGAGAAAGAGGCGAGGAGCAAAAGGAAGGAAAAACAAGAATCGGCTCAATAAAATGAAAAAATCAGAATTTGGGAAAAATGAAAGCTACCGAAAAAAGAGAGCAAGAATAATGGAAAGTTTTGAATGTGCCGGTAAGATTTGGGGTCGACTCGGTGAGATTTTGGAGTCGACTCGGTGAGATTCGAGGTCGATTAATAAAAAGACGTCGGAAAGAAAAGAAGATCATGGAAAGTTAGGGCCGTGTCAGTGAGATTTAGGGCCAACTCGATGAGAATTTGGGTTGACTTGGTGAAATTTGGAACCGAATCGATGAGATTTGAGGTCTACTGGATAAAATGTGAGGTTGACCTCAAATCTCACATAGTCAACTTCAAATCTCACCGACACGACCCCACATCCGACCAAGTCGACCCCCAAATCTTTTTGAGTCAACCCCTAAATATCATTGTCACGACCCCAACTTTGACCCATATCACGCCAAGTTGACCCGAAATCTCACCAATTCTATCTCATATCCCAGCGACACGACTCCAACTTTCCCTTCTCATTCTTCTTCCGTCTCTTTCCATTTTTTATGGTGTCTCTCATTTACCCCGACGTCAATTCTTATTTTTCCCTTCTTATTACTCTCTCTATTCGAATCGTGTTTTTTCTCCTCTTATTTTCCATTTCTCGGGCATCCTCCACTTCTTCCTATGTTGATTCTATTTTCCTTCTTAGCCCTCCTTTCTTCATCCTCTTATTCTTCTCCCTTTTCTTCCTCTTGTTGCATCTTATTCCTCTTCCTTTTTCTTCTTCCTCTTTTTCTGGTTACAACAGTGTTCATCAGCGGTGGTTGACATGACAAAAGAGAAAAAATTAAGGGATTTTCACAAACATAGTCTTCCAGTGAGCTTTAATTGTAAAAAGAGACATCAGGTTTGACAATTTGCAAATAGAGCCATCACATTTGAGTGAATTTTGCAAATTAGGCCATGCAATCAATTTGTAGGGGTGTCAATGGATCCATAAGGTCCGATGGATAGTCCGAAACCGAACCTTAATAGATAGGATCTAGGCATATTAGAAGGATCCATGGACATATTTTGGATCCTCTTCATAAAATCCGAAAAAGTTCGGATCGCGATCGAGAATGGCAAAAAAATCCGATGGCTAGTCACGGTCCGAAGTCCTTTTACTAAAATACCCTCAAAATATTTCTTACACTTAAAAGAGTAGGGGTGTCAATGGATCCAGACGGTCTAATGGATCCTCCAAATCCGAACGTTAATGAACCGGATCTAAACAAATCAATTGGATCCATGGGCCTATTTTGGATCATCAAATGGGGGATCCAAAAAATTTTGGATTGGATATGGGCTTGCAACAGATATCCATTGGACAGTCATGATCCGAATTGTTTTACCAAAATACCCTCCAAATTTTCATGATGTTTATAATTCTTTGAAGGGTATTTTCGTCAAAACCTCTAATTAGTGAAATGGAGTGCAATTTCATGACTCAAAAGCAACTTCTTGCCTTCGTGTTTTAGGGTTTTTTTTTTCTTTCTTTTGCTGTGAGATTTTAAGAAGAGAGAGGAGAGGAGAAGAAGAAATTTCGAGCTCCTCCTCTGACCACCGATCCCCTCCACCATCTCCCCCCATACGCCACTTCTACCACCTCTTCTAAGTCCCGGCCCCTTTCCATAATCACCTCAAAATCGCAGCACCACCATTATGCTCATCATGATAGTCTATTGAACATATATGCAGTCATAAATATACTATTAGTTCATCATTTTGTTATTACTGAATGTTATTGCTATACATCATATTCCTTGATAATAGTTATACATTATATTCGTGTATGTAATTTAGATTAATTTTATTGTTTACAATAATTATTCTACTCAGATTAAACAAAAATAAAATTTTAATTTATTTGTAGAAAAGGCTTATAGACACACTAAGAGTAGACTGGCATTCTAACTCTTTTTAAAAAAAAATTAATTGTGTACTTAGCTTAGTGGGACAAAATAGGACACTCCGATGGACGGTCCGAATTAAAATGGATCGTGATCGTGACGTGGAAAGTAGGATCCAAAGAACAATCCGAATCCGATCCGACCGATAAGGATTTTGAATGGATCATGACTGTGACATAGGTGGATCTGATCTGAAGTGGATCCATTGACACCCCTATTAAAGAGGGAGTGTTTTCATAAAAAAAAAATTAAAAAAAATGAAGTAAATATTGCTTAGCTTACGACTTTTCACTTCCCCTCTTTTCGAGACATCTTGTTCTCTTCCTTTCCTCAATCGGTTTTTCTTCCTGTTAACTTGCCACTCACCCTCAACAAGGATTAGTTACTAGATAGTCCTATCGTCACGCACCCTTGAACATTGTAGCTCTTTTTAACAATAAAATCCTATTCTTCATCAAAATCATGGGTTGTTATTAGATATAGTGATTGATTCTTTTCTGAATTGAGGAAGTTTTGGAGTTTATTTCAAATGAAGAAAGTTGAGATTTTTTGTTATTTTGTAAGTAGGGCCTGCTAGGACATTCCGATGGACGGTCCGATCAATTTCTGATCGTGACTGGGACACAAGAAGTAGGATCCGAAGAACACTTCGAATCCAATGCAACCGATAAGGGATTTAAATGGATTGTGACCAGGACATAGGTGGATCCAATCCGAAGTTGATCCGTTGACACCTTATCAATTTGCGACCAAAATAGCGAGGGTGAATTGTTTTTTACTCTTACAAAAACCAAAATGTCCATATATGCGAAAAGATAAAAACCACTTTGCAAAAAGACCAAAATACCCATGACGGTCAAATATACGTTCTGAATCAAGTGGGAATATCATTTCTATAGACTAACATTCTTTTCCTATGCCATAGGTAAACATGGACCCACCCCATCAAAACACGAGGGGGGAAATGGTGGGCCCAACCCTATGCATGGGTTCGGTTGCAGATCCTGGGACCTACCTATCAAAACGATGGGCCTCACCCGTTGCATGGTGTTGAGTCTGTTAGACCGGAGTTAGTGGGACCCACACTATACATGTGCTAGGGCACAGATCGTCAGTCCTACCCATCAAATCATGAGGCTAAATAGTGGGCTCCACCCGATGGACTGGTTTGACACTTTGACTCGAGTTGGTTGGACCCACCCTAGCATAATCTGAGCATCACAGGTATTTTGGTCTTTTTAGTAGGTAATTTTCATACGACATTTTGGTCTTGTTACGAATAAAAAACAATCCGCTGTGAGTATTATGGTTACAAATTGATAGCATGACCTGATTTTCAAGATTTCTTTTTTGAAAATACATGATTTTCAAGATTCACTGAAATGTTTTATTATTATTATTATTATTATTATGGATTTCATAGGCAATTTCGCGGAGAGCCATTTCGCAGCTGGCTTTTGCACGTGAGAACAGCCACCTCAGATGCATTAATTCAATAAGACGAAAGGTGTCAAAAAGTCAACGTGTGGGGCAGACATGCAAAAACCAGTCAAATTGCCTAGCAAGTCCCTGTGAGTATCATTCCAGCTTACACATAACCAAAAAAAAAAACGTGTGGGGGCAGACATGCAAAAACCAGTAAAAAAACAATTCCCCCACACATGCAAAAACCAGTAAAAAAACAATCCGCTGTGAGCATCATTCCAGCTTACCCATAAAAAAAAAAGAAAAAAAAAAAAGGTAGGCCCCCTCTTTGACACACTATCAATGCTAATGAAGGCCCCAGACACCCCCCCCCCCCAAACTCCATACCCGAATCCAAAAACACTACCAAAAACCCAGTGGGCCTACATTGTTTGGATGATCCGAAGCGTTCATTTGATGGGCCCTGACATAGATAGGGTGTGCTCGGGTGTGCCTAAAAAATCAGCTCCATAGGATCTTCCTAACCCTTCAATCTGTGGACGAACCGTCACCTGAGGGGGTCTACCTTACACAAATTGACACCGCAGGGGTATACTTGTAACTTTTTAAAAATTAGGGGCTAAGTTGGATTTGTCAGAAACCACAGGGGTCCAAGTGTATTTTTCCCCAAAAAAAAAAGTCCCTTATCATCATCATCATTATTATTAGGGATTTGCTAAGTAGGGGTGCAACTTGGGTCGGGTCGGGTTGGCGCGGGTTGAGGCCAGCCCAACCCGACCCAGCTGGAGGAACCCATCTTTCCAACCCAACCCGACCCACCCAGATTTCCAACCAGACGGGGTTCAATCCGACCCAACCCGATTTACAATTTCCTCAACCTGACCCAACCCAAGCCGATCCGATTTCCAATTCAGGTTGGGTTTGGTCGGGTTGACACGAAAAAAAGCACAAAACTTCCATAATGTGCATGGTTTAGAAATCCTGTTTGATCTAAATTGAACCATTGAAATTATGTTTGTTCTAAACTTTAACTGTTTTAAGATTGGAAAGAAGCTCTCAACCAACAGTTCCTTTCCACCCCAAGAGGTGAATAAGCTCAGACCCTGCATTAGTCATAAGAATGATCATTTGAAAACCCAACTGGTCATCGGTCTAAGTGGCTTCACTTGGTATCACCAGTCTAATTTTACTAGCTGATTGTAGCCATCCCCTGAGCCGAGCACCACTTACAATCAAACAAAAGAAAAAATTTCAGCAAGAGCAGAACTATTTATTTGCTAGAGGTGTACATGGCAGATTATGAATTCTTTATTTACTAAAATTTGGAAAAAATTTAAAAAACTTAGCAAAAACTGTCTGGGTTACAATTCGAGTCAGGTTGCCTGATACCCCAACCTGACCCAACCCGATTTATACTCAGGTTATAATTCCCCAGCCCGACCCAATTTGTAACCTGAAAAAATTATCTGGAGTTACAATTCGGGTCGGGTTGCCCCGATACTCCAAGGTTATAAATCCACAATCCGACCCGATTTGTAACCTGAAAAACTTCAACTCAGCCCGCCCAAAAAACCGGGTTGATTTGAGTTCAACCCAACCCTTTTGCGATGGACGCTAGCAATTCCCTTATTATTATTATTTTTTTTTAATTTTTCTTTTGAGATTCACCTTCTTACTCTATCTGCAAGTTGTCTCTTTTTGCAAATAAAGAAAGGCATGAGACTTCTTTCGCAAAAACCCATCTACGGAAAAAAGAAAAGAAAAAAAGGGAGAATACACTTAGACCCCTGTGGTTTCTGACACATTCAACTTAACCCCTAATGTTTAAAAAGTTACAAGTAGACCCCCTGGGGTTTCAATTTGTACAAGGTAGGCCCCCTCTTTTTTAAACACTATCAATGCTAATGAAGACCGCATACACCCCTCCTAACCCCATACGAATCCAAACACCACCAAAAACACAGTGGGCCCACATTGTTTGGATGATCCAAAGCGTTCATTTGATGGGCCCTAACATAGATACGGTGTGCCCAAAATTCAGCTCCATGTGATCATCCTAACCCTTCAATCTATGGACGAACCGTCAACTGAGAGGGGTCTATCTTACACAAATTTAAACTACAGGGGTTCTACTTGTAACTTTTTAAACATTAGGGGTTAAGTTGAATGTGTCAGAAACCACTGAGGGGTCTAAGTGTATTTTTCCCAAAAAAGCAAAGAAGCCTAAATATTTGGATTCTTGAAGAGTCTCTCTTGTCATTAAAAATATTCGTCGCATCTTATATATATAAGCAAAGCGGAATCCTCTAAGCCGTGGTGTTGCCACGTGCCACCCCTCTCCATAAATATTTCTCCATCCCGTATATTAAATTCCCCTTATTCAATTTCAAACGTTTCTATTTGGATTTTATTACTCATTTAATTTCTTAATTAAACCTTTATTTTAACAGTTAATTACCCTCAATTAGTAGAGTTTGAATAAAATAGGAAAAGCTACAAGAATCCCAAACGTTATTTTCGTTTCAAAGAGTCACATACCTAAAAACCAGGACTTCCTTTGTGTGTGTGTGTATATTCCCCCTATACGTATGGGAAGTTTATCAAAATCTTCCTAATCTCTCTCTCTCTCTCTCTCTCTCCACGTACGAATTAAAAAAGCACATCTAATGTTCTAGGTTTATTTCTGTTCTTAGCTTTTTTCCCTGATTTACATGGTTCTTTTGATGGGTTTATCTTCATAGCTATGTACGGTGACTGCCTTTTGTGTGATCTCTCTCTCTCTCTCTCTCACCTATTGTTTCTCTCCATGTTCTAGGTTTTTTTCTCTCTAGGTTTTCACAGCTGATGTTGAGAGTGAGAGGATGACACCGCCCTATTCATCATTGGATTTGGATACCAATAGGTTATTATCTCTCTTTCTCTTAGGTTTTACTGATTTCTGAGGTTTTCTTGGTGTTTCTACAATTTCACCCTCTATGTTTTCTTGAACTAATTTTTTTAATAGTATATTTTCAGGTACGCTGGTCCTTGGAAAACACAAAATAATAAAAAGGATTAGTTTTATTTTAATAACCTAAACAAAATAAGAAGAGAATTGGAACAGTGAAGAAATACAAAAAGAAGTTTTGATTAGAGGGATATAATTATGAATTGTAGGTCCCCTAATTAAAATTTGAACTGTGACAGTTCACGTTACAAGTTAATCTCTCTCTCTCTCTCTACTTTGAAATCTAAATCACCGTTTTTTTATTTTTTTTATTTTTTATAAATAGAAAAAATGATGTCTATTTGTTGCCTTGTGGTTTTACTTTTCATTCAGATGGAATTTTATAAATGGTACTATTTATTGATTTTTTTTACTCAAAGTTTCACAGATATATAGTCTAATGGTTATGTACATATTTTACTACTCAGCCCTTCGTGGAAAACATAGATATTCGTCAGCCTATGCTGTGCTTCCAAATAATATTTCACAATCGCATGGATAAGGAATACAGCCATAATATTTATTTTCTTTTGCCGCCCCGTGCGAGACTAGTTTCCTTATAATATAAACATCTCGCATTTCATCATCGTCAACAGCCAAAACGAAACCAAGAATGGCAAGGGGAACCTCTCAATCTCAGAGTTCATCTTCGTCCACATCTCGTCCCGGCACCGTCGGCGTACCGGCTCGTGGAACTCCGGCAGCAGCGGCCGGAATGCGCCGCCGGAAACTCGCAGGAAGCAGCGGCACCGGCGGAGGTTCTTCCGGTAGCTTCTCCGGCGGCGGAAGCAACATATTGAGATTCTACACGGACGACGCTCCTGGCCTCAAGATCACACCTACCGTTGTTCTCGTCATGAGTCTCTGCTTCATCGGTTTTGTCACTGCTCTCCACGTGTTCGGTAAGCTATACCGTTACAGATCTAATGGTGGATCTTGAATCTTGATCGGGATCTAACAATTATCCAGATCTGGATTTTGGTGCTGAAAATCTTTCAGTAAGTTCTTTCTACGTTTTCGGTAAGCTTTAGTGTTACAGATCTGATGGTGAATCTTGAATCTTGATCGGGATTTAGCAATTAGGCAGATCCGGATTTTTGTGCTGTAAATCTTTCGGTGATTTCTTTCTATATACGGTTTTTGTTTAATTCTAGCCCTAGCAGTTTTATAATTTTTCCTTTCGAGATGAAGTTGTTTTTTCTTTGAATTTGATGCATCGGGAGGAGGTTTTGTATGTTCATTGGTTTTTCCGTCTTGACTGATGATGATGATGATCTCATGAATTTTCAGATCGAAGAATCCCTTGATTTGCTTTAGCAAATTGATTCGATTCGGTTTTATTTGTATGCTCTTAATCACGCTTTAGATTTATCATCGCAGGCTTGTTGCTACTGCTAATTGTAGATTTTCATTCATGTACGAGAATTATTTCCTTTCTTTTGAGTTTCACGCTTTGATTATTGACCTCGTTATTTTGGATTCTGATGCAAATCGATCCAATTCGGTTTTATTTGTATGATCTTAATTACGCTTTAGATTTATCATCACAGCCTTGTTTTTATTGTTAATTATACTTTTTCATTCATGTAGGAGCATTATTTCCTTCTTTTGAGTTTCATGCTTTGATCACTGATCCCATTATTTTGGATTTTGGTGTGTGATCATCGGATCTATGTATCTAAACCTTTCTCTGGTGTGATTGTGAAACAATTGCTGAAAGAATTTATGTTCACTTCCTTTCTTTCAGCACATCACTCTTCATGTTATTTTGGCTTTAGATTGAGGACAAGACTCTTCAAGTATGTATAGGGCGATAGTGGGGACGTCCCCCTGCCCCTATCGCTCTGTGGCTGGAAATCCATCTGAAACCAACTTTTTATCTCCAATATGACTTTGAACATATCAAGATTTTATGCCTTGCAACAGCCTACAGCTCCTAATTGCATCTTTTACATTGCTTCTTAAGTTTCAGTAGACCAATTAGTTCTCCTCACTCAAACCAATTTTATTTTATTACTGCTATCCCTTTCTTTTTTTTTCCCGTGTTTGGCAAGGGGAGCACAGTCATGGATCTCTTAAAAAATGAACTGATAGGTGGCATCAACCGGCTGATCTTCCGGTGCAGTGGATCTACTGATATGCTATGTGCGCACTTTGTTATAACTATTCAATACGATGTTGCGAACTATTCCTACTAATACTCTTAACTCTTTGATGGCTGAGCGCTATGCCTGAAGCTTATTTGTATGAAGGAGAGTTTGGATATAAGAATCATCTCTAAATGATCTGGGACTAAAGATATGATACTCAGAATAAATATGTAATACAGCTCAATTAGTAAGTTAAGTGTATACATACCAAAAAGGAAAAAAAGATAAATGCATTATATATTTCTGTTTGACATCTTTCTCAAACTTGTCTTCCCTAAGCTTACCAATCTTATATAGAATTCTTCCAACCAAGTATCTGTGTTCAACATCTCCCAACCAATTATCCGTGTTCAACATCTCCCTCATATCGCTGTCTTCCTAAATAGTTTTAGGGAAAAGAGCAGGAAATCATTTCATTCAAAGAAGGAAATACTGCTGATTTTGTTGATTTGAGTAGATAGAAGTCTTGCTCCTATAAGATCTGGGACTTTTGCAACTAGTTCCTCTGCAGTACCTGTTGAGTAGTCACAAAGACCAACTTTCTTCTTGATCTTGTTCTTCTTCTTTTGCAATTGTATTCCCTTGAGCGAGGGAAAGATACATGAACACATTACGAAATGCAATCGTCAATGAATAGTGTGGGAAAGTTATATCAAATCAACATAATAATAGTGGAAGTAGTGAACATAAAATAGCAGCCTCAAAACGATTGTAATGCAAGTAAACTACTGGGAATCCAACAAAAATAAGAAACTTCCTAGATAATTGAATAATTTTCAATCAAACCAATTGGATTATGGAAATTAAAAGTAGACAGAGATAAAACAGCAACAAATTTAATAAAACCCATGATTAAAGTAGGGTGAAACCTGAACCCAATAGGGAAAAATGAGTAACTATGCATCAACCTCCAAAACTACAATAACACTTCATACATATAGACAAAAACATTTCAAACCTTGCTTTAATCCTAACCTTTAGTTTATGATCATTTGAGCCCTAGATCAATATGATTAGGTTAATTTCTATTTTAAAGTATCTTAAAATCGAATAGAATGTATATTACATGTTGCTGCCTAAAAATATAACCCTTAAGATCATAGTTTCAATACTCCCCCGCATCATCGTCGACTCGCCTGAGTTGACTTCCGTTTACCTTGGCCGCGTTTTGGTCCGAGCCCACGTTTTGCCCTACAAAGTTAATCAAAACTTCTTTGACGCTCCCGAGTTATGACCGCATCAACAGAGTACTCTGCCCCGTCAACCGAATACTCGTCCGCACTGTGCCAAGTCGACTAGGATTTACTTTGGCCGCATTTTGGCCCACATCCGCGTTTTAAGACACTGCTTAAGATGAAGGAGAGGCTGGAAAGTTGGTGGAGAGAAGCTATCTACACTGGGCCGGCTGATGTGGTGATTTTCCACAAGCTTTGACATGTGAAGCATCAGTTGGAAGAATGGAGCAGGAACAGTATTCTGAATTGATATGAGAGAAATAATGGTTGTTTTTTAGAATCCAGGAGATCAGTAGGGCGGAGAGAGGAGCGGCCAATGAGGAGGAAGTGGCGGAGATGCAGATCCGGGAGGAGCAATACCTTGCTTTTAGTTAGGCGGAATGTGATTTTCAGGTGGTAAAGATCCATATCGAACTGGATGAAAGGCGACGAGAATACTACGTACTTTTATGGGATTGCGAGCTCTAAAAGGAGAGGAAACCGAATCTCTTCCCTTATGATTGATGGATCGAGAAGTGAGGACAAGTAGATATTAACTAGGAAGTAATTTCTACAAGAACTTATACACAATGGAGACCGGGGGCCATCGCAAGCCTGATTGAGTGGATTGATGACGGTGATACAACATTCTTACAAAAACTGTTTGACGAGGAAGAAATAAGGACTCTAGATGGCTTCAACCTAATATTGTCCCAGTGCAGTTGGAAAGTTGTTAAATCTGACATGTGTGCTCTATTCAAATTGTTTATGAGGACCTAGTTTTAGTTTAGAACACAGGAACCACTTTCATTACTTTGAATCCTAGGATCGAAGGGGCGGCAAACATTTCAGAATTTTGCCCAATAATCGTGTTTGGGAGTATCTACAGGATCATGTCCAAAGTCTTGGCGAACTGATTGGAAAAGGTGACGCACAAATTATTTCTAAATCAGTCGGCCTTTATTCAAGGGCGTCAAATCCTTGACGGTGCTTTTATAGCAAATGAAGCGGTCGAGTTCTACTCCAAGAACGACAAAAAAGAGGTCGTATGCAAGCTGGACAGGGAAGAGACATGATCGGGTGGAATGTGATTGTTTGAATTATCTATTCAGCCAAATCGGTTTTTGTGAACATAATCATTGAAATCAAAGATAATATCAAACACTTGAGTTCCAAACAAAATTCACTCATACCGAACCGTTGGATTTCAGATCAAGTTGGTCCATAAATTCCTTATCACGAAGTCTAAAGTAATGCCTGACAGGATCTTTTGAATCTTAACCACAATTATAGATGAGATTTCATGTTTCCAATGCAGAATAAAGTAGAGAAAATATGAGGAATTCCTTTATATGGAAGAAAAACGATAGAATTTCTAGGGAATCATACCAATGGTGGATTATAAGAGTATCACATCTTAGGTTGGATTAGAGCATCACGCCAAAATCCCATGAAGAAACTCCAAATTTGTGCAAGAAAAGAAGTTTTATTCATCATATCATAACATGTAGCTCTAAGGCTTCACACACTCTCTCTCTCTCTCTCTCTCTCTTCTAAGAGTCTAGACTCTTCCTACAACTTAAAAATATGGCCTCCTGGATAAAACGCTAAACTCTAGAGACTTCGTAAAAAAAACTGACAAAATAAAAACTAAAACATGCTATGAATAGTGATGGGAATATTTTCACGAGTAGTCACGAGAATAGTGTCTTGAATAGTTAACTCTTCTCCCTTTTCATTTGAACTAGTTTGGCTAGAGGAGCCTTCAAGCCTGGTGGTCTGAAGCAGGGGGCTCTGGACCGACTGATGCCCAATTAGGACACAAACTAAGATTAAAGTCAAAACTGAAACCCTTAGCCAAGGAGGTCTATGGAGAAGTGGATGTGAGGAAATCTTCTATCTTAAGCAACCTTGAAAACCTTGACGTCTTAAGTGAAGAGGGACCTCTTGTCCCACAAGAGTGTTTGGAGAAAATTAGACTCTAGGAAGAATACAATCATACTATCTCGTGGGGAAGAGCTGGAGTAGAAACAGAGATCCAGATCCAGATGGCTTAAGGAGGGGGAGAAGAATACGACATATTTTCATAGTATTGCTAGGTCAAGAATATGTAGCAACAGAATTTTGGCTTTGGCGGTTAATGAGCTAAGGGTCGAGGATAAGGTTACAATATCTTCTGAAATTGTCTCTTTCTTTGAAAAGTTTTTTTTTTTTTTTTTTTCCGAATAATCAATGCTTCCCATTCCTAGAAAATGTCCAATTTGTAGAGTTGGATGCGGAGGCTAAGGTTTACTTTGAAAGACCTTTCTCAGAGGAGGAATTCAGGGTGCCCATTTTCTCCTTAAAAATGGATAAATCACCCAACACTGATGCCCTTTGCCTAGCTTTATTCTAACTAGGCTGGTTCTGGATGAAAAAAGACATCATGTATCTATTTGACAAGTTTTTTTGCATGACGGGCACTAAGTCAGTCCATGGGAGTCACATTTATAGCCTCAATCCCTAAAAAGATGGGTCCGATCGATTGGTGGACTTTCGTCCAATTAGCTTGGTTGGCAGCATTTACAAGATCTTGGCCAAAATCTTTGTTGATCGCCCCGAGAATGTGCTAGGTTGGATAATCTCTAGAATCCAAAAAGCTTTCCTTAGAGGAAGACAAATCTTAAACGGAGCGCTTCTGACTAGTATGTGTAGAATATATTATACTACCATAGGGCTGGCAAGTCAGGAATACTTTATATATGGTGGATATGGAAAGAGCTTACGATAGAGTGTAATGGAATTGCATAGACTTCGTCATGAGTCGAATGGGCTTTTGGTAGAAAGTGGAGAGATTGGATGATGAAATGCATGTCTTCGACGTGGTGCTCAGTTCTAATCAATAGGTCACCCTGTGGCTTCTTCGAAACTTCGAGGGGCCTTCGTCAGGGAGATCTGCATTCCCCTTCCACTTCACTATCCTGGCAGAGGGTTTGAGCAGAATGTTGGATAAAGCCAGATCCATTGGACTGATAGAAGGCTTCATAATAGGTTAATCTGTGGGCGAAACCTCTCATCTCCAATTAGCGGATGACGCCTATTTGGTAGCCCTAATTTTCGAAGGTTAAGGAACCTCAAGGCTGTTCTCTGGTAATTTGAGCCATGTCGGGCCAAATAGTGAACTTTAACATATCTCTAGCCATGGGAGGAGTGAACCTGAATGATTAGGATATTGAGGAATATTTCAATTACTTGGGATGCACCAAACTCTTATTTGGGTCACCCTCTTTGGCTCTTTGCACAGGTAGACCCTCTAGTAGCCCATTGATCCGGTGCTTGATAGAATGGATAGAAACTCGCAACAAGGGAAAACGTCTCCTCTCTCTAGGAGGAAGAATCACAATCGTAAAGGCTATTTTGGCCAATCTCCCCCTGTACTTTATGTTGATCATCTGGTGATCGGTCTCTATTATCCACAGCATAGAGCAACTTCAAAGAAATTTCCTATAGAATGACAAAGAGGATAACAAGAAATACTACCTAGTTAATTGGAACAATGTATGCAAATCCTATAAGAGTGGTGGTTTAGGGGTTCGGAAGTTGAGATTAATGAACCTTGCGTTATTGGGCAAATGGTAATGGAGATTTGTTAAAGAAAGGGTGCACCTTTGGAGATTAGTGATGGACGCAAAGTATGACTCCAAATCTGGGGGACAAAATGAGATTCTTGGTTGACACATCGTGTGGCAATAGCACACTTGAGGATGATTTCCCACTACCTATAGTATCACTTCCCATAGAGACAGCAGCGTAGTAAATTATTTACGCAGTCGATGGAACTGTAAGATAGAATTCCGAAGAATTTTTTTCTATGCTGAAGTAGACAGCAGCTTTATTAGCCAGAATCAAGTAGCCCGACATTTCAACTCATATTGGTTACTTCCTCGTAATAAAATGAAAATGCGATGAGCATTTTAGCTTTGCTGTTTCTAATAATCTCCTCCTCGTGAATAACCGGAATTTGCTTTGGAGGCTCCATCAATGTTAAGTTTAAGAGAATTTTTGTCCGGCTTTTTCCATGTAATCGTTTTAGCTTCTTTCTTGATTGGAATTTGGATTTCCATTAAATCGTTTTAGCTTCTTTCTTGACCGGATTCCTGGTCTCAAAACCAAAGAATTGACATAACTCACTCGCCTTCATTATTGATTATATCTTGAGGATTGAAAATAGGAGATAATTCTTTGAGCCACTTCAGCATTTTTTGAATTATCATAGCTGGTCTGGCATGTTTCCCTACCATCCAATTGGCAAAACGCTCAAACCATATTTCCCACACTAGGAGTATGGGTGCCCGCTCTTTGTAGAATCACATTATGGTTGTCTTTGCTGCCCTGAACCAAATCTTTACTTGGTGTTGAATCGTTTGTCCGTGGAGACTACCTTTCTCATTTCCCCATCTAGAAATTTCCAAGCTGCATGAGCTAATTCACTTTCCACAAAGAGGTGGTTAGCATCTTCATCATTCGGGTTCACACCATAACCGCACTTTGATGCTAATGAAATATGCAGGTCCTGGATTCTATAGTCAACAGCAATCGCATTGTGAAAAATCTCCCAAGGAAACATGCTCACCTTGGTTGGAATGTTATCCCAAAATATCTCATCCCGTTCCTGAGTTTTCCCTAACAATCTGATTACAGAACTTGTTGTTTTGATGCTGAATTTACTGTATTTAGATGGGGATCAAATGAGAACATCATATTCCTCATCGAGCTGAATATTGATGCTAAAAATGCAAACCACTGCTTAGGGTTGGAAGCTGATTCTGCCACCCATTCAACTTTCACTCGCCTTATTCAGTAATCAAGTCTTTCATTCGTAGGTCTAGATTGGGATGTGCTCCATTAACCGTTAACTCTATGAGGGGACAGCAGCATACTGATATGTCTGTCCAAAAGTTAACCTTTCCCCTGCCTATAGGCCACTTGCTGTTTTCATACCACTTTTTTTGCATTTCACTTATCTGCTACAGTATAAGAAGATTCCTTTTTGAGGTGTTTTGCTCTCACCAATTTACTCCATATGGAACTCTTTTATGCAGATTGTGAATATCTTTGAGAACATGATTTATCATAATGTTTTTACCTCCATTGGACAACGTCGTACTTTTCCTTCCTCCACCTTCTTTCTGAGCTTTTCGATAATATCGTCGAAGTGTTTCACTTTTAATCTTCCTTTTCTTATTGGAGCTCCAAGATAGTTGAAGTGTCCTATTGGCCTAGAAAACCTGTGGAAGCTGCAATAATTTGGCCTTTGCTTGAAGATTCCCTCCGCCGAACACGGCAACTTTTCCTTTTGTTGACTTTCAGAACTGAAACTCTCTTTCATACCTGTCAAGGAACATCTTTGCTTGAAGAGAATTTTTTGATTCATTGGTGAAAATTTTTGTATCGTCATCAAATTGGCTGTGAGTAATGAGTGAAGTATTACAATAGATCCGCTTGGTGCATACAACAAGTGACAGAGGGGCAAATGTAAACAACCAAAACTTCCAGTGAATTTACACAATCATGCCTTTCAACCCATGATTTTCATCTAACGAAGTTTATTTTCTATAAACCCTAACCCTGAATCAAACCAAATCTTCCTCAGAATCCTTCCAAGTTTGCAAAAATTCCTTTTTTTCCCCTTACCTTGCCCGGGATTCCCCTCCTTTCAACGACCATCTTTGAGGTCAAAATCCAATCCATACACAATAGTGACGGATTTCTTCCCTAGAAAGCCAAATCCTCATCTATTTCCCATTTTATTTAGTCTTTATATTCCAAACCAAGAAATCTCCTCAAGCAAAAGCTTTTTCTCTATTTTTTATTTTATTTTTCAAACTCCCTTTGATGGTCTCCATGGCCTTTAAACAGGGTCACACAACCCAACTCGCACCTCAATCCTTCCCAAGTCTCAAGCATGAAGCAAGCTTCATCGTCTGTTACGGCGAAAGGGGAGGCCTAAAATCCTTTCTTTCTTTTATTCATTCATGCATTCCATGCCTTATTGAGTAAAAAACCTGAACTTCAATGTATTTTGGCAATTTTCTTTCTCTCTAAGCAGTTGGAATTTTTTTTAGAAACAGTACATGCATTTAGAACTGATCGATCCCTCTCCTCTACCAAACCTTTAGGTTTCTTTGTTCCGTTTTGCCACATTGAATTAAAAAAAAAAGAAAAAGATTTTTGATCCAGCGTGAGCGATTTTTTTGCTTTTTTTACCTTTATCAAAAATCAAGGTGGTAGATATTTTCTCTCTCTGCCCTAAGGCTCTGTTCACTTGCCTTCTTGAGAAAGGAAAGGAGAAGAAAGTAAGCCAAATTTTCCCGTGATTGGACATGATTTGACATTTTCCGCCGTTCACTTGTTTTCTCGGGAAAGCATAATTACACAGGTGGAAAATATAAATAATGACGTGGAAAACGAACTTTCTTGCACTTTCCCTCTAAATTTTCTCACCAAAAGGGTGAGAAAATCACTTTCCTGAGAAAACCGGGAATTTTCTCACAAAATGAATTTTCTCACAGTTTCTTTTCCTTTCTTTTCCAGTTTTCCACATTAGATTCTTTTCCTTTCTTTTCTTTTCCTTTCCTGCTGCTAGAAAACAAGTGAACAGAGCCTAAGGGATAAAGGGCGGCCACCATATAATTTCTCTTAAAACCTTTACCTTAAACGCAAATGGCATTTTTGTAATTTTAATAAAAATAAGTGCGATTTTCATTTGGGGTGTTCTCTTTTATTTGCATGGGAAAATGATATTTCCACCCCTTCCGTAGCATTTTAGGATTCGAGTATTCGGGTACAACGGTCTACTAGAGGATCATAGAATGGTTGGACTGATTTTATGACTATGTGATTTGATTCTCTTGGGGCTTGGGCATTCTTAGTGATGGAGAGGGTGGTGAGGGTCCGGCAAAGCTGCAAATGGGACATCATTCTCAGCCACTAGCATCTGCCACCCAAAGCATGGGGCATAATCCCATTGCTTTTCTGAAGGTACCTTCTCCACTCTTTTTTATGGCACATGTGCCCTACAAAAGCAAGAACACGCCCAAGGAGAATCATCATAACGTTGCACATGCAACAACTATATATGAGTCTTTATACAGGATTTTCCCATCACTTTGCTCGTGTTTCTTTAAATTCAGATTAAGTGATTTTGATCTGTTAATCAGGTATCTATAACGCCTCTTAAATCCAATAGCCTTCTTTAATTTAGACTCTGTATATTGGAGTCAAACTTATTTTGGATTATTTGCAGTTCTTTGAAAACTAAAAGTATCTAAATAGTAAATACTGCCTTTGCCATTTCAAAGAAACTGTTTCCCTCTGTTAACCAAAGATTTCAGTTTTCTAGCTCACAATGAATGATTGAAAATCACTGCCTTGTTTTATAATCTTCTTAACCCTTCAATAACTAAGCACACATGCCACATGTGTGGCCATTTTCGTTCGTCAAGGTGAGATAATCTTTCATGAAAAAACACATAAATGTTAAAAACAAGAAAGTGAGCACTTGTGATAAGAGAATGAAGTTGTAGAAACAGAGGGAGATCATTGTCTTCTACCTCAAAGCAAACCCTTGAATCCAAAGATTAAAAAAGGGAGCCCTTACATAAAGAGCCGCAAAAGGGCTCTTCATTGGATCCACGTAATTTTCAATTACATTTTAAAATCAGTTGAAGAAGTAAAATCAATTACATTTGATGACTCTTTATGCAGGGGCTCCCTTGTATCTATCATTTCTCTATTTTTTAGGCGATTCAATCCAATTCATTCATTTGTTGGGCCCCCAGCTAGATAGGATGTGCCAAAGAAATCTTCCCTGTAGGATGATCCTAATCCTCGAGGTCTCTATCGGTGCCGTCCATCTTAAACCTCCACGCATGGAGAAGATTTTTTTGGGCAAACCTTATTTAGGTTAGGGCCCAACAAATGAATGGTTTGGATCACCCATACAATGTGGGACCCACCATAATCTTTTGGCCGTACGGTGTACCAGATAATTTCTCCTAATTTATATTATGATGAATGGGCGTATGAAGACGTCTCCATAGTCCATTCGAAAGAGCGAAAAGAAGCATAAGAAGAAGAGGAGAATGACGACTCGAATAGCTCCAGGCGTGGGAGCGAACCTCCTCGGCCAGCATTCGGCCGAGAGGAATCAAGACGCCACTGCCTACGTTGGCAATCTCGATGCTCAGGTTCTCTGTTTTTTTTTTTCTTTTTCAAAATTAGGGTTCCCACAATGCTTTTAACAAGGAAGATAAACTTCAGGGAAGAGCGATTTTTAAGTAGCCTAGGGTTTTGATTGTCACACACTCATGCGTTGTATAACTGTTTTAATGCAGAAATCCAGTAGTACTTAACAGTGTTAACAACTCGAGTTGTGATCTTGATACGTTGCAGAACTATTTCAATGTAGAAATTCATTGTGCCAGTTAGGGTTTGTTGTTTCACTGTCTTTTTCTTCCTTCAGATCTCCCAGTAATTCGAGTATTTAAACACTCTTTTTACTAGTTAGGGTTTTCTGTTTCTCTTTTCTCCATTCATGTCTCCCAGTACTCCGAGTTTTTAAACACTGTTTTTACGACTTGAGCTGTGATCTTGATAGTACGTTGTAGAACTGTTTCCATGCTGAAATTCATAGTGCAAGCTAGGGTTTGTGGTTTCACTGTTTTTTTTCTCCCTTCAAATTTCCCAGTAATTCGAGTTTTTAAACACGCTGTTTGCTACTCAAGCTGTGCAATTCAGATTCCATATAGTATTAAAATGTAAGGTATAAGTCATGGACCAAAAGCCCAAAAGATAAGAAAAATATGGAATATTATAAGTGTGAAAAGTATGCCAGGGGTCGACCGTGGGGATGCGGCCTGCAAAAGAAGAAGAAGAAGGAACAGAGTGTGTTCCACGGTGTCCCAGACCGGCGGCCGGCCGTGAGCGGTAAAATTGCTTTTTTAAAAAGCATGACAGCTAGCCGGACACATCCAAATAACTATATCATGTTATTTTTATTTGTCCAAAATTTCATGGTTTCTCACTTGGAGAAGTCAAACTTCAACAATTGAATGACCAATTTTAGGTTTTCTATGGTGAAACCTTCTCCTCGATAATATCCCTCTCATATTGCGTTCTATAAGTTGAACTTTGGTTCTAGCTTGGGGAATCCAGGCCTTGCTCCCATTGAGGGATTTCGTTGTAGTGTGGACAATGAGGTTCGGTGGGCCTTCTCTGGTCCGATTGGAGAGAGATTATAATGGGGCAGATATTCAGGCCATGTTAAGTGGAATTTGGCTCGTAGTCTCAGCTGTCCTTGATTTTCTTATTGTGGATTATGTCACTCACATTATTTGTTTGATGAAAGAAAGGGCAAGTTTACCACTGGAGATTTGCTGACGTAATTTAAGGGGTGTTGGATGGCTTGATGGGTTTTCACAATGTTTCACATTGCTCATAGATCGGAAAATAGTGATGTTAATCAATTAGCTCATATGATGTTTGTAAAGGAAATGAGATGTTAATCTGCCACTCTTGTCATTATATTGGGCCTTCTCCGGTAATGCCTTCTTAAATGCCATTATATTAGTGTTTTAATCTGCCACTCCACCCGTTTCTTCTCTAGTATATCTCAAAAAGCATGGACTTTTAACATGCAATGGAAATGAGATGACAATGCTCCAAATTATTATATTACCACTAATTTTTATATAGTTCTTTATGCTGCATTTATATAACAGATATAGTGGACGTCTAAATATTTGGTTTGAACATCACCGTTCCTAAAACCAAAAAAGAAAAAAAAAGATATCATATTTATCAAATAACAAAATATGTTGTAGAGAAATATTAAATATTGTATGAAGTTTGTTAGTTCAGTTTTTCGTAACACGAGTGCAACTTTGACATCATACCGAAGTTGCCATCAAACTCAGTCTTCGGAATCCTCGCAGGAGTCATTGTTGGTGCTTTAGTAAACAAAGAGTTTTTGTAATTTATTTTGTATTTATAGTTTTAGTTACAATCTGTTGCAGATTTTTTGTCTGGAGTTTATTTTGGAGGAGTTGCAATAATAAGCTGTGTATCTGATTCTATATTCATCCATTCCGTTGGCTCTTAACATTCCGTAGTTCTTTTTGTTGACAAATATTTGGTGTCCTGCTTTTGTTTCAATACTTTTTTAAAAAAGTAATTAATATCGTTTGAGCAAGTCTTGCTTTATTTATGATAATGTATAAAAATATATTAATGTTTACATTTTTTGAGAAGTTTGATATAATACCCATTTTGTCTTCAATTTACCATATTTGTCAACCTCAAGAATTTTCGTCACTGTTAAATTCTACCTCTGCACTAAGCAATTGTATGTAGTGACCTTTATTTGAAAGAGATATATTTTTCTATTATTTTTTTAGTTGCAGGCGGCACAATGTCTGTTTTTTCCTCCATTCATTTAAGAAAGTTGATCACTTTGTTAACAACATTATATCAAACATAAAGACTTCGGTCTGTCAACCTTTTTTTATAATAGTTATGCTTACCTTTTCTTTTCTCTCGGTTAAAGAGTAATAATGATGTGGCTACAATTTGCTCGAGATTGCTTATCCGATTAACAGACAACTGCATTATTTTTTCTACTTCATTATCAAATATTACAGAAGTTGTTGCTTCTGTGTAATCTTCAACTTTAACTTTTAGCTTATACCTGCAATTTTTTTTTCGGTATCCAATATATCAAATTTTAAAGATTTTTTATAGTTTCTTATTGGTATAATTTTTGTGGAATTTACCTTGCCATTGGAAAACCAACTTTCTTGTTACATGAAGCACACCAGAAACTTGAACTAAATGGCATCAATTTTTTTCGACAATCATTGCATGCGACATAAGACTAACCATTCCGTGCTTCAACTCTTGTGATAGTAGCTTCGTAAAAAAATATTGCCTTCTATTGTTTTTTATGTTAGTTTTAATTAGTGAGCTTTAATTTTTTATTATCTTAGTATTGCAATGTTTGATAATCATTTTTTGTTTTACCTGGCCTTCTTCTTTGATGAAATTTAAGATCTCCTGCACTGTTCTTCTATTCTTATTAATTGATTCTCTGCCAGGAGGTGCGATTTTTTTGGTAGCTCTATTGATCGTAGACTTTCTTTTTTATCTCCAGTGCTGTATAACATTTAATTGTTAATTTGTTTTTCAAATATATTTGTTTAAGTTACAATTATTAGTGTATACCACTTTTATTTGAACTCTATCACATATGGAATGTCCAAGTTCACATATAGCCTTGTAGAGTTTGTTTTAGAGAGCAATAGATTTTCTGCAAAATTGTAGTAAAAAATTATTTTACAATATATTAAAAAATATGAATCTGTAAGTTTAAAACTATCGTTTGAGAATAATATTGTACCATCGGAATAAGAGTGTAGTTACATGCCCATACATTTCTTAACTGTAGTTGATGTGATAATAAGAATGATAGGTCCAGAATTATGTAAGCAAATGTCTTGGTTTATTGCCTCTGTCAATTGTTTCATAGTGTTATTCGAATTTTATTTTTTCTGTTAAAATAATTTTTTAAGTATGCTAAAATTTATGTTTATATTCTTCTCATGTATTTTGTAAATGTATTTTCTTTTGTTTGTGTATTTTTTATCTTTTGTCTTAAAGTTTAATAACTCTTTTGTTCACGTTGTTACCTGTTGCTTCTATCTCATCAACCTCAGAAATTGCAGTAATTTATCAAATGATATCTATACAAATTTAATTGTTGTTGTATTAGTTGTTTTAACATAAATTGAAGTAGCATAAAATACATGAAAATAATTTTGATTTTGCCTTTGAGATAGGTGTTAATATTTAATTGCATGTTAAGATTATCAAAGGCTATGAGTTTGAATTTGTGGTGGGCGATAGCTTCATTTCAGTTCTTTTTCTTCGTAACGGAAGTTGTATCATTAAAGCTTATCATATATTTGTTACTAACCACTTTGTAACTCTCATTGTTGTCAATTACACTGAAATTATTGATTACGTATACATGTCTCTCATAAAGCAATGCTCTAAACTGGTGGGAAAACTTTTTTCTAATTTATGCCTGAATATGGTCGCCTGTACAGACATAAATAGATTTGTTAGAAATATTTAACATAGCCTGTGTTTTTGAAGACTAAACCATTAAGCTATTGAATTTCTAATTAACTACTGCTACGTAATACTTACTATTTAATCGAGGAGAATGAGATCAAGACTTATAAGTTTATTATTTGACTTTACATTAAGGGCATTCCACATTCTTGTTAATTGAACATGAATTTGCCAATCTTGTTTGTCCTTGTGCAGTTCATTCAGGAAATGACATCTGCTTGTCATCTTTGGAAATTCGAATTTGCAAAATCAAATAATTTATATTAGAAGCCTTGTTATTGTCTTTATTTTTCTGTAAATATTTAGTTGCTTTAGGTTCTAACTGTGTACATTCATTAATATATTTGAAAAAAATTATTAATTGATACCTATATGTAAGTTGTTAGAAACCCCTTTATAAACTATGTTTTTTGTGTATCCACATTTCTCCTTGTGATTGTTTTCTATCAATATCTTAATACCATCATGAGATGGTACTCGCGAGATAACAACATATAATTGGCCGTGGGTGAAAACATGTTTTGACAGATACAAACCAACTTGTTTAATAGTTTGGCCTTGGCTTTTGTTAATAGTCATTGCATAATAGACTCTGACTGGAAATTGTCTTCGCCTAAATACGAAGGGCCACTTCGATTCAGTAGTTGTCAATATTACCCTAGGAATGAGAACCAAGGTTTTAAATCTCGGTTTCGGTTTCGGTTTCGGTCATCAGCGAAACCGAAACGTTTTGGTTTCGGTATGAAATTTAGGACGAAATCTTGTAAAACCAGAGAAACGAATGAAATCATATGCAAATGATGGAATTTTAAGATGAAACTTTAGGAAATGCTAGAATAAGCACAAATACACACATAGAAACCATCATTTAAGCATGAAAGCCATCTATGGTAGTTCAACAACGTCCAATTTAGAAACATGCGCTATCGCATATGTTGGAACAATGAAGTGTATTCTAAACTCTAAAGTCAAAGGAAAGAAGTACAATGAAATAAAGTGTAATGTAAAGAGAGTACAATCACCAATTATCTAAGGGCCCCCCTCTATGTCAATACCACATTGAATTACGAGGGGGTTCAAATTCATCATCCCTCCTCTCATGATGGGCACGGTGCATCTGCTGACGAATTTGATCTTCAATAAACAAGTAGTATTCCTGCCAGGACATGTTAACCACATATATTTGTTGGTATTGCTGGACATAATAATCAAAGACATACTGCTCAACTTGCATCAACAGTCCCAAACGTGGGTACATGACATTAGGGCCAGGTATTGTCAATGCTGCTCCGCCATGTGCATGTGCATATAGGTCATATGGCATCCCATACCCATATGACTCACTTTGTGACTGCGTCTGTGTATCATAGCCGTAGGGGTACCCATAGCCGTAAGGAGTAGTTGAACCCTGTCGACTCTCAGAAGATGCATCAATCAATCCATAACCATATGGACCAGAATCGGTGGAGTTGGCAATTCCCACACTCCGCGAAATCCCACCTTCCATGCTCATACCGTCGAATGTGTCTGTCAAACTATCAACTCCATAACGTGAATGGGCATCTAGGGAGTCATTTTCTTCATCGGTGGGCTGATACCTCCGTCGTCGTTGGAATACTTGCCCATGCCTTGGCTGTGGTCGTGCACCATGATCTTGGTCTTGTGTAGCATGGTCGAACTCCTGTTCCACTGTGAATGGGCTAAGCGGTCTATAAGTCTCACCTTCCACACTTCCCACACTACCCCCTCTACCATCAGAAGTTCCAACACCTCTCATGTTGCCCCCTCCACCACTAGCATTGCCACCTCCTCTATCATCATCTGATGGCGAATCTGTCGACCAATCATCATCATTATTCGGTATTGGAACTGCAACGGGTTGAGAGAGGCCCTGTGTCTCTGGCAATGTATCCGAATCTATTCCCATCTCTGCAGTGATTAGAGGATTCGGTCTACCTCCCGGGGCATCAATCAGCGCCTCTCCAACCTCCCTCACCCACTCATATAGAGGGTCATCCTCATCATTTTCACAGAATATGTCCGTCAGATCAATAGGGTCGGTGTAGTCCTCTCGATTATGGCTTGTAGAGACATGCTTCATCCTCAACCGTGTGTTGTAGTGGACATATACAAGCTTGTGTAGGTTTTGATGTCCAAGCCTGTTACGTCTCTTTGAGTGAATGAGGTTGAATGTGCTCCAATTTCTCTCACAACCTGAAGAAGATGCTGTTTGAGACAACACTTTTGCGGCTATCTTTCTTAGGTTAGGAGCATCGGACCCATATAACACCCACCACTCAGCTGCAAAATAATAATAATATTTTAATTAGTTACTGTCGATTGACAACTAATATTTATAGCAAGCCTTTACCTGGCAATGTCGTAGCTCGCCCGGCCATAGCAGCTGCACGTCCAAAGGAGCCAGTTGCATCCCTAAACCACTTAAGCTATAATTGAATTAACACCAACAGTTAGTAGTAGAAAATTCTAATGCATATCCATCTATTTACATTGAAATAATGAAATGCTCACCTCTCCAAGAAGAACGGATTGTGTAGTCGCATCCGGTTCCAACTTGGCTACCACAGTTTCTAAGTCTTCAATGAGATCCATTCGAGTGCCAAGGTTTTGTGAGTACTTGTACTTTGGGTTGAGATAATATGCTAATAAAATAATAATTTGTTAGTATATTGTAAATGATGACATAAGAGATAATAAATTGATGACAGTACCAGTCGAATGGAGTGGGTGAAGGAGCATTTTCGTCCATCTATCATCAATGATTTTATGGTAGCCCTGATAGGATCGAGGAGCAGCCACTATTATTGCCTCTTTCATCAATTGGATGGCGTGATACAAAGAACCCATGGTAGGCTTTTTGTCCCCATCTACCATCCTCAATACCTTTACAATTGGCTCCAATATACCAACTATACTCCTGCAATGATCCCAAAAGGATGGTCTACCGACGATCTCCTCGGCCTTCTTCCCAGCTACACTCCTACTCTCCTTATACTCATTCCACTCTTTGGTAGAGAATAATTGCTTTAGACCAACCTTCTTATCCAAAATACTCTGGAGAGCGACGTAATTAGTTGCAAACCTAGTAAGTCCAGGGCGTACCAAGTCTCCTCCACACAAGCTTCTCATGAAGGCCAGTATATACCCATGATTGTATAAGAAGTTAGTAACTGATCTGGCCTCATCAACTAGCTTCTTCACCGTCGTCTTCTTTCCGATGTCCTTCAGCATAAGGTCGATGCAATGTGCTACACACGGAGTCCAGAACATACTGTACTTCTTCATAATCTTTTGTCCTGCCTTCTTGTAGTTGCTCCCATTGTCAGTGACAATTTGAACAACATTCATCTTCCCAACCTCTTTAATCACTTCAACCATATCCTTATATATGAATTTTGCATCTTTTACAACGTCGGATGCCTCAATACTCTTCAAGAAGACAGTCTTACCATCACAATATACCATAAAGTTGATGATTGACTGTCTTGTAGGACCAGTCCAACCATCACACATGATTGTCACTCCATACTCAGCCCACTGCTTCTTCAGCCCATTGACGTACTCCTCCAGTTCAGCCACTTCAATGGGCAAGTATTTGTTCATAACCTCATATGAAGTGGGGGCCTTCACTCCTGACCCGTGTTGGCCAGCTGTATCAATAAAATGTTGCAAGTATGGGCTATTTGCCGCATTTGCTGGGATGGCGTTGTGGAAGGCAAATTTTGCATATGCTCGTCCAACCTTCTCCCTCGCATTTCCCCACATGCCCCTGATACCCCTTTGTTTTCCCTTTGTGCATATCGCTGGGTCCATGCTTGCTGGATACCTTAGGCTGCCCCCACGTGTCAAACCCGTCTGCATTGGCTTTCCTCCTATGTTACCCTCACCTGCTGCTCCCATGAACTACCCCCACCCGCCTCGTGTATGGATCGGCCAAAATTTGGCCTCGTAGCATTAAGATTGTTCATCTGCCGCCTTTCGTTCTCGATAGCCACAGACTCTGCCATAGCTCGTCTATACTCCATTCTCTGTCTGCTTGTCTCGACATCAGATGGATATGCAATATCATCATCATCATCATCTATCCATTCTACTCCATCATAGTTTCCCGCCACAGCATCGATAAACTCATCTCTCCTCCTCGCTTTATCCTGCTTATTTTGTTTTGCTCCCCTTCAATGAATTTGAGATGAGTGTCCTAACCTCCTTAGGGCAAGATGGGCATACTGATACATCTCCATAACCACCTACCAGGTGGTGTTTCAATCGTGTAACACCCCCACTTCCTATTTTCTTCCCGCAATAATCGCATATAGTCTTTTGCCTGTTGCCATTAGTTCGCCCATGTAACCAACCAATATCTCGAGCATCATCCCCATCCCCATCCTCAGCAGGAGGACGTCTTGGCATTGTGACAGTAAAGACTCTGAAAGATCAAAGGGACACAACGTAAATAGGTTGTGAAAATAGTAGCAAATTTTAGCAATATTATTCCTTTCAAAATTTTCCAGAAAATTCCTACAATCCAAACAGGGTCTTTTTTTTAGGCAATCCAAACAAGGTCTTCTCTGTTAGGATTGCAATTTAGAGGGATACGATAAGATTATTATGGTTAATTTAGGGTGATACCGTCATAAACTACTGAAGGTCCCTCTAGGAACTGTTTGGATTGTAAGAATTGTCTGGGAAAGTTTAGAAATGAAAAACTATTCCAAACTTTAACACTTTTCCATTGTTTGATTACACAAGAAAATAAGTGACTTGAACCAAAGAAGTCATGTTTTTTTGTACAGGGACCTTTAATTTAATAAATGACATTCCTAAAATTTACTATTCTCCAGTAAATTGTGGAAATAAACAAATTTTCCAAGGAAAAATCTTTCCTCGAGAAATGTATCCGCCCCCTGTTTCTTTCTAGTACAACCCCTTGTAGTCTAAAAGAGTAGTAACTAATATACTAGAGGGGGCTGTCTTGGGGAAAAAGAGGGTGGATATAGTACAGCGTGGGTTCAAGAATGTTCTGTGTAAGTTAAAAAACTGAGAAATGATATATCCACCCCCTTTTCTCCCTAATAAAGCCCTTGGAGTATAAAAGTGGAGTCATTTATACACTATATGGGGCTGTCCCAGGGAAAAAGGGGGACAAATATATTTATATCACCTACCAAAACAAAAATAACACAGTGCTAGGTAACCAGAGATTTTATATGGTGTAAGCCCTTATAGTCCCTTATTTTTCAAAAAGCACTGTACGGGCTACACTATAGGATGATCCAAACCGTCCATATGATGGGCCATAATGTAAATAGGTTGTCCCCAAAAAATCATTTCCATATGATGTTTCTAGCCCTCCGATCTATTGAGGTTTCCATAATATGCAGTTCATATATGGATAGGAGGGCTAGGATCATATGTAAATAGGTTGTCCCCTAAAAGTACTGTACGGCCTATGAAAATGATCCAAACCGTTCATTTGTAGGGACACAATGTAAATAGGTTGTGCCCCAAAAATCATCTTCATAGGATGATCTTGACCTTCCGATATATTTAGGGACCACAAAATATGAAAACATGTAAATATTGGAGGGTCAAGATCATCCTATGGAGATGATTTTTGGGGCACAACCTATTTATGTTGTGTCCCTTACAAATGAATGGTTTGGATCATCTTATGAAGTCGGCAGTTGAGTACACTGTACGGACCACATCCATAGGTTGATCCAAACCGTCCATGTGATGGAAGACAACATAAATAGGTTTTGCCCCAAAAATCATTTCCATAGGCTGATCCTAGCCCTCCAATCTATTGAGGTTTCCATAATATGCTGTACCTCTTAAATCAGATGGTTAAGATCACCCAATCTATAGGGGGTAAGATTGAAATTATGTGGCTTTATAAGGCCACTTTTCTCTCCTTTTCTCTTGGTATATCAATTTTTTTTATTTTTTGTATTGGGATTTGCTAGCCAGTTTCTCCAAGGCCACTTCTCGGCCTGTGGCCATCCATTATTGCAAAGATTGGCAGAAGTGCAAAGGTGGCTAGCAAAAGCATAAAATCGAAAAAAAGAAGTAATCATTACGATTTTTTGTGATTTGTGACAAATGTGGGTAAGTTTTAAATGAAAAATTACATACAAATGGAGCTAAAGTTGGAAAATTACCTTAAAAATACCAATAGGGTGTATTAAGATATGACAATTACCTACAAACTTCTGCTTTGTAGCACAGATGAACGGTTAGGATCATCTGACGAAGTGGCTGTACAATACATTTAAAACAATTATGGGCGTTGCCCACTATAGGATAATTCACACCCCTTGAGCGTGAATTTACATAAAAAAGCGTTAAAAGTCTGCCAAATGCCCTCTTTTTTTTCGTTATTTCATGGTGAAAGGGTGCGAATTATACCAGATGGGGGGTTTTACTTTTATCCCAAAATAATGGCTTAATATGAGTAAGGGTTTTTGCTAACCCAAAAAGCAGAGCCCTAGAAACTTAACCCATTTAGTTTCTTACCTCTGCAAATGGAGCTTGAGGCTGAAGCTTCGTGGCTTCTTTGCTTTTTCTGTGCGGCTCAAGCTCCGTGGCTTCGGCTGAAACTTGCAATCCTCCGGGAAGAATCAACACTTAAAGCTGCAAGAGCTTGAGGCTGAAGCTTGCTTTGGGTTTGTTTGGAAGATGAAGAAGCTATACTTTAGCTTTGTTGGGAAGATGATGAAAGGCAGATGAAGGTGATGTAATTTTATAGGCAAGAAATCAGAAATTCACATGCAAGGTCAGTTAGATTCCCTCAGTCCTCCCTTTTTTTCACCTTTTTTTTTCCTTCTTTGCTGTTTTTGTCAGAATTTCTGCTGAAATGTGACATTTCTTCAGAAATTCTAAAATTTTAAAAGGCTTTTTCTATTTGGCATGTGATCTCACTAAATTTCACGAAATTTCAAATTAATAAGGGTTTTTTTTTACTGTTTCGGTGTGGAAACGAAATTCTAGCCGAAATTTCCGAAATTTCGGCGATAATTTGTACTTTTCCGACTCTATGTTCTTTTCGTTTCGTTTTCTAGCGAAACCGAAATATTTCGGCCGAAATGAAACGTTTCGGCAGAAATTTAAAACCATGATGAGAACTTTTGTTTCAATATTTGTTCCTGTGATTATTCTTCCTTCAATAATCCAAGTGGCTAACCAAGTTACTATTAGTCTTGTGCCATTGCACAAACCCGTATTTTGATTTATATTTTTCAAAAGCATTATAGGATTTCCAACTTTCAGTTGAAGAATGTGATTCGGTAATCTTGGAAACTTCATTGCATTCAAAAACTCTATCGGATGATTATGTCTTTGATGAGCAACATTTGATGAAGCTTTATATATGGAGTCTGAGTTCAGATATGTAGGTTCTTCTCCAGGAACGGATTGAAGGACATAAGAGTTTTCATCTGTTGTCTGATTTTTTTATGTCAATATTGCTCTGTCCTGAAGATACTGTGGATCTTTATAACTATGGTGAAAGGACGGATATGTGATGGATATTATTTCACCTATGAGGTTCTCTCTACCATGTAAAAGAAGATGATTTTGAATTTTTATCCATGAAGGCTCAATCTCTTATTCTCTTGATATTACTTCAATTTTGCCATCTCCAATATCTAAAACCCATTTTTCGAATTTAGATATTGATTCACCTGTATCGTTGTCAACTGAACTTAAATTCAATTTCATATTTTTTGTTAAATTGGAAACCTTTTCAATGATACCATAAGTAGGATTTGTTAATCGAAGCAAGCACAATTTCTTATCTTCCTCCTTTTGGAACAACATGAAGAATCTGTCTGAAATCACCATCAGGAAGTACAGCTTTTCTTTCAAATGGCTTGTCACTTGAATTCGAATCATCAAATTTTAAGATGTCTTTTAAATTTCTATATATGACCTCAAAAGCGTGCCTGTAGTGCATCGGTTCTTCATCCCATATAATGAGATGCTTATGTTATCAAATCCGCAAGTTGAGTTACTTGATGAATGCCACATTTGGAGTTCTCTATTGGATTAATTGGTATCTCGAATCTTGAATGAGCTGTTCGTCTATCTTGTAGAATCAGAGTTGCTATTCTAGATCATGCAACAACCAAAACCATTTTGCCTTCTGAACATAATCTGACAATTATAGTTCTGTATACATAAGTTTTACCCATCCCTCCATGACCATAAACAATGAACAATCCTCATTTTTTCGATTTACAACAAATCATGTAGCACTTATTGGTGGTGGGCGATTTTTCCAACAGTTTTTAGTCAATGCTTATACAGCTATTGAAGATGATCGATTGAGGTGGATCCGCAATAACCAACCACAGTTAAGAGCATAATTGTATAATGGTTTACATGATGCAATTGTGAGAGGTGACACCACACCAGCTTTAGTGGGAAGAAGAATAGTTTTGCCATCATCGTTTACAGGAAGCTCGAGATATGTGGTACAGAATTATCAAAATGCAATGGTTATCTATAGATGGGCTGGACTGGAAATCCTGATCTATTTATAACATTCACTGCAAATCCTAAGTGGCCTGAAATTCATAACTTCTTAGATCAAATTTCTGGACAAAAACCAGATAGACCAAAAAGCTATTTAGATTGTCGTTATGTCTCGGCGTGTGAAGCATGTTGGAGAATTTATAAGTTTTATATTCAATAGTGAACTCCTGCAGTAGAAAGGATGACGTTTCACTTTCTTGATGAACAATGTATTACTTTTAGAGATTCTGAACACTTCAATCAAGGGATGATGTAGAAACAACAATGTTTACTTAATGTGGATGCATACTAATGCCGTTAATGAAGATGCCCGAAATATGAACTTTTCTGTCCCAACAAAATTTGTATAAAAAAATACAAAATGTGGCAACCAAGAAAAAGGGGAAATGCATAGGGAGAATTATTTATGCGCATCCAAGTTCTGGAGGAAGGTTGCATTTGAGGATGTTATTAAATATTGTTAAAGGGCCTCGGTACTATGGCGAAATTAGAACAAGCAACGGTGTAATACATCCCACATTTAAATCTGCATGTTATTCATGTGGATTGTTAGATGGCGAAAAGGAGTGGCATGATGCAATTAATGAGGCAACACAATGGGCAAATGAAAGACAGCTAAGAGAATTATTTGTGACACTTCTGCTCGTCTGTGAAATCTCTAATCCATTGGTGCTATGGGAAAGAAATTGGCAGTTGCTATATGATGTATTCAGTATCGCCAACGACATGCATTTGGATATGCACAATTACAGCTCAATGACTATCAAATACAAAGTTACACTTTGTTTGAGATTGAAAACATCCTCATGAGAAATGGGAAGTCTTTGAAAGATTTTAAGCCATTTCCACTACCTGATTTAGCTTTGCTACGCCAACTAAAGAATAAACTTATAAGGGAAGAAACATCGTATGACAAGGAACATTTAAGGATACATCACTCCAAGTTATTCGGCGGGCTTAACTCAGACCAAAGAAAGATATATTATTCTGTTATACTGAGGATTGTTTTTGTTTATAGTCATGGGGTGACAGGTAAAACTTATGTGTATAAAACTATAATTACCAGATTACGCTCAGAAGGCAAAATTGTTTTGGCTGTTGCGTCATCGGGAATAAGTGCTCTCATTGCCATTTCAAAATAAAATAAAATAACAGCTCTCATTCTACAAGGTGGACGAACAACTCATTCAAGATTTGAGATACTAATTAATCATGTGAAAAACTCCACATGTGGTATTCATCAAGGAACTCAACTTGCGGATTGGATAACTCAGACATCTCTCATTATATGGGATGAAGCACCGATGCACCATGGACACGCTTTTGAGGCCGTTGATTGGACTTTAAAAGACATCTTAAAATTTGATGATCCGAATTCAAATGACAATCCATTTGGAGGAAAAACTGTACTTCTTGGTGGTAATTTGAGACAGATTCTTCCTGTTGTTCCAAAATGTGAAAGGCAAGAATTTGTGCTTGCTTCGATTAACAATTCCTACTTATGAGATCATTGGAAGATGTTCAATTTAACAAAAAAAATGAGATTGAATCCAAGTTCAGTTGATAACACTACAGCTGAATCAATATCTGAATTCAGCAAATGAGTTTTAGATATTGGAGATGGCAACATTCTAACAATATCAAGAGAAGAAGAGAATGGGCTTTCATTGATAAAAATTCCAAATTCATACATGGTGGAGAGAACCCGATAGGTGAAATAGTATCCATCAAATATCCGTCCTTTCACCATAATTACAAAAGGATCTACGGTATATTCAGAAAAGAGCAATATTGGCACCAAAAAATCATTCAGTCGATGAAATCAACTCTTAAGTGCTGCAATTCGTTCTTGGAGAGGACCGGATATATTTAATCTCATACTCCATATGTAAAGCTTCATCAAATGTTGCTGATTAGAACATGATATATTCAGTAGATTTTTTGAATACATTTAAATTTCCACGATTATCGAATCACATTATAAAACTGAAAATTGGAATTTCTATATTACTTCTGAGAAATATAAATCAAAATGCAGGTTTGTGTAATGACACAAGGTTAATAGTAACTCAGTTAGTCACTTGGACTATTAAAGAAGGAATAATCATAGGCACATATATTAGAACAAAAATTCTCATTCCTGGGGTAATATTGACAGCTACTAAATCGAAGTGGCCCTCTTCGTATTGAGGCGAAGATAATTTTCAATGAGAGTGTTATGGAATGTTTATTAACAAAAGTCAATGCCAAACTATTGAACAAGTTGGTCTGTATTTGTCAAAGTATGTTTTCACCCATGTCCAACTATTTGTTGCGTCTCTTAAATAACATCTCTTGATGGTTTGAAGCAAGGTTGCCAGAGCGGGAATCGAGACGGGAATCGAAAGCGGGAATCGAAGGCTCCCAGGGAAGAATCCCGCTCAAGGTTGCCAGAACGGGAATTGAAACGGGAATCAAAGGCTCCCAAGGAAGAATCTTGCTTCCTTGGTTTGAAGATATTGATAAAAGACAATTAGGAGGAATACCGCTACACAAAAACATAGTATATAAATAAGTTTTTAATAACTTACATAAATGTAGGTCAATTAATAAATTTTTTTAGAATATTTATGAATGTAAACTGTTACTTACAACCTCAAGAAACTAAATATTTAAAGAACAAAAAGATCGTACAAAATCTTTTGATATAAATTATTTGATTTTACAGATTCAGATTTTCAAAGAAGAAAGCAGATGCTAATTTCTGAATGAACTGCAGAAGGACAAAGAAGATTGAAAAATTCTGGTTAGAATAACAAGAATGTGGGATGCCATTAATGTAAAGTCAAATAATGGACTTGTAAGTCTTGATCCCATTCTCCTTAATGAAAAAGTTAAGTATTACGTACCAGTAGTTAATTACAAATTCAGCACGTTAATTGTTTAGTCTTTTAAAACACAGCTTACGCTAAATATTTTTAACAAATCTATTCATGTCTATACAGGGCGACCATATTTATGCATCAATTAGAAAAAAGTTTCTCAGCAATTTAGAACATTGCTTCAGGAGGGACACATACATAATCAAGAATTTTAATAAAGTTGACAATAAGGAGACTTACAAAATGGTTAGTAATAAATATATGTTAAACTTTCATGATACAACTTTCGTTTAGGAGAAAAAGAACAGAAATTGAAGCTACCGCCCATCACAAATTCGAACTCATAACCTTTGATATTCTTAACAAGCGATTAGATATTGACACCTACCTCGCAGATAAAATTCAAATTATTTTCAGGTATTTCTACTTCAATTTGTGCCAAAATAAATAATACAACAATAAAATTTGCACAGATGTTATTGGACAAATTACTGCAATATTTGGGGTTGATGATACAAAAGCAAAAGGTAATAAGGTAAACAAAAGAGTTATTGACCTTTAAGACAAAAGGTAAAAAACAAAAACAAAAGAAAATATATTTACAGAATATATAAGAAGAATATAGACATAAATTTTACGATATTTCAAAAAATTGTTTTGGTAGCAAAAAAATCAAATTTGAATAACACTATGGGGACAGTTGACAGAGGCAATAAAATAAGACATTTGCTTACATAATTCTGAGCCTTTTATATTTATTATTGTCACATCAAGTACGATGAAGAAATTTATGGGTACGTGACTACAATCTTATTCCAATGGTGTAACACATAGTTGTAAATTTCGTTTCGGTGGCCATTTCGATTTGGCCACTTCAAAAAATTTCAGACAATTTCGGTCGAAACTTTTTGGTAAATTTCGGTCAATTCCAATCAATTTCGGTCAATGTCGGTCTGATTTCGGTCGAAATCTGGAATGAAACGAAATTTTCGTCATTTCGTTCTGTTTTTCGGCCGAAACGTTCGGACGAAACGAAACGAAGTTTATAATTCAGGTGTAACATTATTCTCAAACGATGGTTTTAAATTTACAGATTCGAATTTAAAACAAAATATTGTAAAATAATTTTTACTAAAATTTTGCAGGAAATCTATTGCTCTCTCATACGAACTTTACAGAGCTATATGTGAACTTGGACATTTCGGATGCGATAGAGTTCAAGCAAATGTATGCATTAATAATTAGAACTTAAACAAATATATTTGAAAAATAAATTAACAACTACATGAATACAGTGTTGTAGATGCAAAAGAAAGTTTTCGATCAATAGAGGTACCAAAAAAATTCTTGGCTAATGATAGGGAATCAATTGATAAGAATAGAAGAACGGTGCAGGAGATTTTAAATTTTATCAAAGTAGGAGAGCAGCAGGTAAAATAAAAAAAAATGATTGTTAAACAATGTAATACTAAGATAATATAAAATTAAAGCCCAATAACTAAAATTAATATAAAAAATTAGGATGCGACATTTTTTCAAAGCCACTATCACTAAAGTTCAAGTACGGAATGACTGATCTTATGTCTCATGCAATGATTGCCGGAAAAACTTAAGAGCATTCGGTTAAAATTTTTGGTGTGATTCATGCAAGAAGGAAGCTGACTTTCCAATGACAAGGTAAATCCCCAAAAAATTATATTAATAAGAAACTTAAAAGTATTTCACAAATTTGTTATATTGAATACAAAAATAAAATAAAATTGCAGGCATAGGCTGCAAATTGAAGTTGACGATCACACAAAAGCAACGACTTTTGTTATATTTGACAAGGAACCGGAAAAAATAGTGCAGCTGCCGGTTACACATATAAGCAATCCCGAGCAAAAGGTTACCTCATTATTATTACCCTATAATCGAGAGAAAAGAAAAAGTAAAGATAACTATTATAAAAAAATGATGGTAGACCGAAGTCTTTATGATTGATATGTTGCTATTAACATATTTATCAACTTTCTTAGATAGCAAGAAGAAACAAATATTTTGCCGTCTGCAATTAAAAAAATAATATGAAGATCATTTCTCTTTCAAATTATACAATTTCTCAGTGCAGAAGCAGAATTTCACGGTGAAAAAATTCTAGAGGTTGACAAATATGGCAAATTAGAGACAAAACATGTATTATATAAAAGTTCTAAGAAATTGTTAACATTGATAAATTTTTATATATTACTATTATTAAAACACAACTTGCTCAGACGTTATTAATTAATTACTTTAAAAAAAATATATCGAAACAAATACAGGACACCAAATATTTGTTAAAAAAGAAAAAGAAATGCAGAGTGTCAAGAGCTGACAGAAAAAACAAATACAGAATCATATGGATAGCTTATCATTGCAACTTCTCCAAAACAAACTCCTTCAAAAAACATCTACAATAGGTTGTAACTGAAACTAGAAAGATAAAATAAATTACAAAAAAGTTATGTTTACTGAAGTGCCAACAATGACTCTTGCAGGAATTCCGAAGTCCGAGCTTGATGGCAACTTTAGTTTGATCTTGGAGTTGCTCTCATTTTACCAAAAACTTAACTAGGCAGCATCAGACAATATTTAATATTTCTCTACAATATCTTCTGTTATTTGAGAATCATGATTTCTTTTTCTTTTGTGGTTTTTTGAATAATGATGTTCAATGCAAATATTTTAACGTCAACTTTATCTGTTAAATGAATGGTGCATAAAGGACTATATGAAAATTAATGGAAATATGGTACTTGGAGCCCTGTCATCTCATCTCTGCCTTGATTGTTTCTCTTCATATAATATATATGACACTAAGCAAGATTGATTAAGACATACTCCAGAAGATGCGGGTGGAGTGACAGATTAACAGACCAATATAATGACAAGAGTGGGAGATTAGCTCATACAAGAAAGAATGGTGCTAGAAGCACTATCGGTCTGGATACAATTTTTTATTTAAGTTTTTGAGTATTAATAATTAAAAAGCGCATGACATAAACTAAAGGTGGGACAAACATCAATTTCCCTATGAGTTTGTAGCTTTCAGCTTTCATACAGTTTTTCTCATTCACATAGTAGGCTGATGTCAGGTGAACTTTCTGTCTTGGCGTATGATCATTATCTATTTTATTTACTTATTTATTTTTTGCAGGTCACTGAAGAGCTACTATGGGAATTGTTTGTCCAAGCAGGCCCCGTTGGTAGGTTCTAATATCCCCATCATTGTACAATATGATGCTTATTGAGTCCTTCTTCATTGATATTGGGAATACATATTGGAAGAAATGAGACACTGCGTTATCAGCATGCTTGTAAGACTTAGCAGTTGGATAAACATGCTTACATACATAAGCTATTCTATCCATTTTGATTGTCGCTGCATATAAATTGATCAGACATCTTAAATGGTCATCTCAACACTTCTGAATATTGACTTCTAACTGGTTTCTGTTATTAGAATGGGTGTGCTTGGCTTGCTTTTCCATTGATCCTCTTACTTCCACCTTTTTTTGTATCAAATTATCAAAATGACACCATTCAAAATTTTTTTTTTTTTTTTTTCAAAATGATCCTTTCTTTGCTCTCCTTTCAAGTGGCACAATCCCCTGAACATATTATGAACTGTATCTTTTGTCCCACTTATTATAGCACTACTTTTTTTCCTATTTACTTAACTACATCAGTTAAAACTTAATTTTCTGATTTGCTTACATGCTAGTTTCCTACTTGCATTCAAATTGATTTGTTTTTTTAAAAGAACAAGTAAAAAAAAAGTTCATTTAACAAACCTTCTTTACGTATGCATATCCTCAGCTAATGGGGTAGGGATTATAAGTTACTCACTAATTTGTATAAAATTCCACTTCTTTGGTCCCTTAAGATGTGGAACTTTAAAGTGCTGCTTAACTTTGTGGCTGATGATATTTAAATCAGTGGATTGGGATGACACAAGATCACAAAAGAATGTTGTAAATTGGAAATTTTCTAGTTTCTCGTGTAGCACGTACTGGGGTTTCATGTATTTTCTTTCTTTCCTTCATTTGGCTACGTAGAACATTAGGAGAGTACTTTCCGCTTGGTGGTATCAACTTGGGCTAAGTTTATCAAACCCTAAGAAAGCCATGGTATATTTGGCTGCTTATTGGGTTTTCAAGAATGACTTTGCTTGAGGAGATAATTGGAGCTAAGGTACCCGCAGAGTGAACATGCTGCAAGCTCTTGTGGGTTTGCCATATAATGACATCTGAGGTTTGGGAGATTGGAGAGAACAATTTTGCAGATCTATACATTAAAATAAGATTAGGCACAAATCCAATTTTCTACGTACTCTGATTATCTTCTAGTTGAGCGTGTTCACTGCTTCTTGAGAAACAACAACCTGAGTCAATGATGAGTTTAGACTTTAGCTCTATGGCTTCCAATGGAACACCTAGTAGAGAATGTTATGCCTCAATAAATGTGCTTCGGTCCTTCCTCCTTAGGATTGTAGAAGAGTCTCCTACTCACCAAGCAAGGCTCATAAGATTCTTCATAAAGAATGTTGCCATCTTCTTCCACACCCATTTCCCTAGTAAGGCTTTATTCATATCTCGTTTTTCAATGAGGCCTTGAGTTCTTGTTAGGGGATAATAGTTATGTAACAGAGATACAATGGCGTAAGAAGAGAAGAGAGGGAAATTTTGGTCTCTGTAAGATTCATGTCGTATGTTGATTGGTCTCACTAGGTTCTCATATCAATCTATGAACTGGATGATCCAAAGATACACGAGATTTCAGAAGAAACTTGATACACTTAATTTGGGTGGAGTCTCTTTGGTATGAATCAATATGAATTAATTGATTTTTGGTTAACCAATGCACTCTTGACATATCTAGTCATCAATAGAATCTGATGCATGGATTGATTCAATTCGTGATTTCAAGTGAATGCAGATAACATGCTTCCCCTGGCTCTTTTATTGTGGAGGGAGGCTCTTTGAAATTCATTCGTTGGGTAGAGGGGAAGGGTTTCCCATGGAGATTCACCGAAGCATTGTAGGATGTTCTAGACCATATTGAGGGGCACTACGTTCTCTTTTAACATATGTTCGACTGGACGCATAAGGATGAAGAGTTGTTGGCCCGTGTTGATGTGCTTAGAGTCCCTAGTTGCATGTGACCATTTTCATGTCCTGGATCATGTATGGGTTGTGCTATCTCTAGATGAGTGTTGCTATGGAAAGTGGCTGCGTAACCAAGAGCAGAACTGAGCAAATCCTTACGCGCCACATGGCATAGGGAGGGGTAGTTTTGCCATTTTAAGAAAAAACCAAAAATAAAAAAGTAACTAAGATTAATTAGTTTTCAATGTTACCATTCACAAAAAAAAAAGTAGTTGTCAATGTTTTAAGAGGCTATTGCTGGTTCCATACTCAGGTTCCCAATTTGGGTTCCATATCATTTTTCTCTTTAGATATTTTGCTTTTGTTTGACCTTGACCATCTTGGTCGAGGTTCGTTCTCCTATTAAAAAAAATAGAAACTGCCATTACAAAAAAATAAAAAAAATAAACTAAGATAAAGGCAAGGAGTTGTCAATGTGTTAAGAGGCTATTACTGGTTCCATACATTCTCAATTTTGTTTCCATCTAATTACTCTCTATAGATATTTTGCGTTTGTTTGGTCTTGACAAATCTTGATCAAGGTTCGTTTTCCTTTCACCTTTTTAATAAAGCTTTTGATTCTTTGAATTTAGGAAAAAAGTAGACACAACTAGCATTGTTTGAATTTATCAAAAAAATAAAAAACTAACATTCTTTGAAGGTTATTAGAGAACCTCCTTGGAGACCGAAGTCACAACTATATTTTGGTTTGATTGTTGTTTGGGAAGTCAGGGGATGCTATACCTTTTATAATGGGGCGGAGGTTTGAGTGATTTCAATTTATGATGAGGGTTAGGATCTTAAGGCTAGTACTTAACAATGGAATATGAATAGTCTTGGTAGGGTAATAGTGAAAGAGGACTTGCTATCTTGGTTTGATCAAGTGTTAGGCAACCAGTTTTTAGCATTTCCCTCCTTTGGAGCCTTGAGGTGTCAACTGTTCGAGGTATCTATCGTAGATCATGCCCCAGTCCGCAGCTGACTTGGTCGAGACTTGGGCTTTTACTGTGGTCTCTCTTCCTTTCCGCCATTTTTGTGGATCCTCTGGAAACAGAGGAACAAGAGGGTTTTCAATGGCAAGGTTAAGCCTTTTAGTGTATTAAGCAGTTCGTCTTTCGTCTCCTCTCCTGTGGGCGGTTTTCTCCGGCCTTTTCTATGGTACGTCATGATCTGAGCTGCACAAATATTGGATTTCTGGAGATTCAGTTGTGAGAAGGTCATTCCCACCCAAATGGTCTTTCCCTTCCTTGGCCTCCTTTAAGAGAGAGACATCGAAGGGCCAACCTTGAGCAATGTTGATCCTATAGCAATTGGAGGTATCTTTAGGGATCTTGAACTCGTCCAATCAGCATCAAAGACTCGAATGAAGCAGAATGGGATTCCAGAAATGTAATCAAGTGGATTCAATCCAAGGAAGGATATCTTTGGTGCTTTGCCGATTACTTCAAAGAGATGATCGACAGGTTGAGGCCTTGAGGGGTATCATGTGATCATCCAGCATGTTAGGCGATCAGTGAAAGAAGTGGTTCTCTCTAACAGAGAGGGTGTGGCTAGGCCTGAGTTGACTTCTTCAGACTCTTTCCCCACTTAGCTTGGTGGCTTGGTTTTCTAGGCCGTGTTGTTACCTGGCCTTGCTGTTATAGAACTGACCATCTTTTTTCATGCCTCTGCTCTTTATTTTTCTTCCTCCTCAATGAATTATCTCATCATTCAAAAAAGGGACTTGGTTTCATTCGAAAGTTGCAAACTGCAAACCTGAGCTTGGACAAGTTAACCATGAAGGAGATAGCTTGTTCTAGAACTAGAAATCCTTTTTGTAAGAGTTGCTGTTTGTTTTATAGACATTTCTCATCATGTTAAAGTGTAAAAGATTACATAACGCCATCTCCAACAGCTTAAGCTTTTGGAGTAATTGGTTTTTCACATGGTATCAGAGCAAAGGTCTTGGGTTCAAAACTCCTTGATAATAAAAATCCACATGTAATGGCCAACCCAAAAGAGGGGCCATATGTGCCACGTGTAGCACAACCCTAAAAAGAGGGGCCACACGCAAGGGGGAGTGTTAAAGTGTAAAAGATTTAATAACACCATCTCCAACAGCTTAAGCTTTTGGAGTAGTTGGTTGTTTCACACATCAAAACATGGGTTTTCAAACACAGATATGAACACTGGCAATATTTGAATCACAATAACCAACTTAAGCTATGGTGCTTGACTAGGAAATGTAAAGCATGATTTCTCTCAGCCTATTGCTGATGAGTGAGAATATTGTGCTTGAAGGATACTGTGTAATGGGATAACATTCCTAGATTTATTGAGTGTGTAACTACTAGAAGGATTTTTTTTTTTGAAACTGTAGAAGGAATTTCCTTATGTTTATTTATTCCGTTACAGTTAATGTTTATGTCCCAAAAGATAGAGTGACAAATCTCCATCAAGGGTATGGATTTGTGGAGTTTCGTAGCGAGGAAGATGCTGACTATGTAAGTACTGCCTGGAATTGATGTATTGTTCTTTATATATACTACAAATGTGTGGATTTTGAAGATCATGTATTTCATTTATCTGTTGCTGGCTAGAAGTTCCTTATTTATATTCATTGGTGTCTCTTCTCATTCAAATTTCATATTTGTAATGCAGGCAATCAAAACTTTAAACATGATTAAACTCTATGGGAAGCCAATACGTGTAAATAAGGTGCGGATAATTTTATTGTCTTCAGTCACGGTTGCCCATGCCTGTTTATGCATTTATATTACATTGGGACTATTTTCTTTTGCGTTTCTTATGTATACCAATGTATGTTCCTCTAAAAAAAAAGGGCGGCCCAGTGCACGAGGCTCCCGCCATTGCGGGGTCTGGGGAGGGCTAGATGTACCTCTGTGAAACACAATTTGCGGATAACCACAAGGCATAGTTGCTTTGATTTTCTTTATTCTATATTCCTCTTTAGACCCTGTTCGTTTGAGATTGTGGAAGCCGATTGTGATTCACGGACTCAAAATTAATTTTGAGTCCATTAATTACAATCGGCTTCCACAATCGGCTGCCACAATGGCCATTAAAAAAAAAAACAATTGGCTGCCACAATCTCAAACGAACAGGGCCGTAGTCTTCAGACTTCCATATTCTTTTGTTTAGTTTCTTGGTTGTTTGCAGCAATGTGCTTTGCGGTATGCCGCGCACAAACAGCTTCTCTAACATGTATGACCTGATCTTCCTTTGACATTTTGGCATTGAGTAAACATTCATGGTCATCATGTCGTATTGACATGTACATCAACAAGTGTACATACTACAGGCCGGTAAAAGGAGATATCAATTTTATTTTTATACTGGTCAACATTTGGAGTTACTGTTTTGCATCTCCTATCGGACCCTCTTATGGACCCACAACATATCCCCCCAAAGCTTCGTGTTTTCTGTCGGTTGATGTTTGTTTGAGGATACTCAAAGGGATTGTTTGTTAGTGGATATGATATGTGGGATTAGTAAATATTTTGGCATCTGCACATCCGTAGTTTTGTTACACTTATGATAGCTTATACTGTTATAATGATGATTGCGTTCACCCTTCTTTGCTGCCTGTAAGGATCCTATTGCAGCTAATAAATTTTACCTTTCAAAATAAAAATAAAAATGATTGCGTGCACCCTTGTTTTCCCGTTTATTCCCAAAAAACATGCGTTGACTTCTTGATTCACTCCTACTTTCAAGGGTGAGCTGGGGGATCCCTATTCGATCTTTCCTATTTGTAGAGAAAACATCCACCAAAGGATGTCTACAATCATTGAGCAAATTTATCTTGAAAGATACCCCGTATATCCTTTAACCCTCATCCGAAACCTTTTTCGAGGGTTTGCTGTCCATCCAAACCCTCATCCGAAACCTTTTTTTTCCGACAGAGTGTTGCTAATCCAAACCCTGTGTCTTTTCGAAGACTTGTTTTACCCGTGCAGATAGTAGGCCAATAAGCGGCATATTTGCCCATTAGGATTTATCTTCATGTTATTTACTTTCTAGGATTCTTATTTACATGTTATTTAGTTTCTAGGATTTTTTTTGGGAGTCCTAAAGGTAAAAGAAGGGGGTGGATCTTGCCTTATATTATTAGTAAGATAAGGTAATAAGTTATAAAGGGGGTGTCCAAGTGATGAAAAAGGTGGGGGTAACCTTTTAATTTGTTACATAAGGTAACAAATTAATATGAGGGGTGCCCAATGAGAAAAAAGGGTCAGAATCTGTTAAGGGGGTGCCCAAGGTAAAAGATGGGGTGTGAAAATTACCTTATTTCATAAGGTGATTAATGATTTTTTTCCCGAGGAGGGGGGGGGGGGGGGGGGTGTTCAAGAGAAGAAAGAGGAGGGTGATACTTTTAATGAGGCAACCCACTTTGATGAGGAAATCCACCGGATATGAGTATGTGAGTTGGAAACGTTATGCAACCCACTTTCTAATATATATTTTTTCCTCTGTTTTAGCAAAAAGGACACGTTGCCTTTTCTTTTTATCTTTTGAATGACACACACTGGTAACCTCAAGAAAGGTAAATAGACACTTTACTTCCCCAAGAAGTAACTGATTCCTTCTTTTTTTCTTCTTTTACCTGACTTTAGGTCACCAATTAATTACCAAATAAGGAAGGTTAAGCTTACCTTTTGTGACCTGTAGATGTAGGTCATGGGAAGAGGGTAACTTGCTAATCCAGTGATCCTTATCAATAAAGGAAACATTGCCCTTTTCTCTCTTTCTTTCTTTGTATAACTGTATATAGAAAGAGCCCCAATCAACTTACCCTTTTTTCGGGTGTGCCGTGTGGAATATGGCAACTTGTTCTTTCTATCGGCGCTTCTGCGATAACTCCCGGGTCAACTCGCTTTCGACATTAAGGACATCAAGGGTAGCAAATTTGCTCTCGATCTCCACTTCAAAATCTGAAATTAACCCAAAATGAGAGGCTGAAATCTGGTCATTCAGCTGTGATATGGGGGCCGTTTGGTTGAATGAAAGGTGGAAAGTTATGCCTTTTGCAAGGTTTCTTGGACTGGTTTTTGAGGCCTAAAAATCTGGGAAGAAAATAAAGGGTTTCAGATGATGTTGAATGGAAGGGGTCTGCAGCACTATCAAAGTCGTTGGTTGTGACGTGGGTGAGGGTGGTGATGGGCTGGTCGATTGGTCCTCTAATACCAAATTTTAACAGGGTTGTGTAGGAACCGTTAGATATGGGTTAACAAGGGTTGTTTGCAGCTTGGTCGATTCTCTTCTTAGGGAAGGTGGAAAACTTTTGGAACTAAGGAAGAAAAAGGGTGTCTGTTAAAGGTGTGGGCTGGCTTTCAAAAGGATCAGATTTGGGGTATTTTTGGGGAAGAGAAATTGACGGCGAGTCTTTGGAGGAGAAGGATCAATTGAATGACGAAGTGGGTACTTTGTGGCTGATTTCTGGGTTGCTTGTGCAACCAAAAGATACGTAGGTTTGGGATGTGATGTCGGAAATTGACGGCGTGCTCGGAATTCTTTGCTTTGATTTTCGTGGTAACACACACTTTTGCTGTATATGCTTGGATCTTTAGCTCTGATACCAAATTTGATGTAGGACTGGGAAGAGAAATAGAGGAAAGGGGAGAAAAAAGAAAAGAAGGAGAGAAGAGAGAGAAGAATAGAAGAAGAATAAGGGAAGAAGAGAATAGAAAGAATAGACGAGAAAGAGGGGAAGAAGGAAGAAGGAAGAAGAAGAAATGTGAGGGAGAATAGGAGAAGAAGAGGAGGAATAGAGGAAGGAGAACAATACATGTAGAGGGGAGAAGCCAATCAATCTTTATTAATCATCAAAACTTAAAATCTCTAATACATGAGGCCTATTTATAGGCAACTAAATAAAATTCCATCGAAAGTAAATAAAAGCCCTAAATCTAAATAACATGGAAAATAAAATCCTAGAAACTAAATGACACGTAAATAAGAATCCTAGAAACTAAATAACATGGAAATAAATCCTAATGGGCAAATATACCACTTATTGGCCTACTATCTGCATCACTGTTATTCTTCTCTTAGATACTCATTCCTCAGTGCTTTAGAAAAGTACTCCGAATGTATTGCTATAGGATTTTTCAATCAATTAATGTTCATTGTATGGCTTGTCAGAACTTAAAATGGAATCTAATGTTTCTCTTTGTGTTCTAGGCTTCACAAGACAAGAAGAGCTTGGACGTCGGGGCAAACCTTTTTGTTGGAAATCTTGATCCGGTATGCCTTTAGATTCTATTAAATTCTCCCTCTCTCTCTCTCATGTACTTGTCAATTTATCTATTTATTTTATACAATTTCTTGACCTGGTAAGCCATTAGATTCTCTCTCCCATATTATGTGTGCGTGTGTGCGTGCGTCTGTTTTGGCCCCAATTCGACTTAGTTTCAGAATACTAAGCTACACATGTTTGGTATGTGGGATCCATACCACCAAATGACCATGTATGAAGTGCCATGTGTTTGATTAAGGGTATTAGATATCAACACTTGACAATATTATTCGTTGATCAGATGGCTAGAATCACACCGCTTGGTGAACTGTTTGGACCATGGTGGAGCCATTGATACTTGGTGTCCAGAAAAGAAATTCCGGCCTTGTAAGACCCATAACCATTCTCTCTCTATCTCTGTCTCTGTCTCTGTCTCTCTCTCTCTACACACACACACACATAGAGATATAGATAGATAAATAAATAGGTAGATAGATGGATAGAGAGTCAAATCACTGTTTCCGCTTCGTCTTCAAGCATGGGGCTCTCCTAACTTCCTAAGTGTTCTGAGAATCATGGACATCTCTAGAAAACAATTTTCCGTTCATTCCCTTTTTGGGTTTTTTTTTTCCTTCTGGGATGTGGGGTGGAAAGTATTTTCGTATCAGTCCTAGCTTTCCTTGAATGCCTCAGGAATAAAAAACAGTCTGGAAATGGGGTTATCAATCTCTCTCTTGAGGTAGGATGTTGAGGGTTCAAATGACTAAATGGTACAGATTTATCAGGAACCGTGTTAGTTTGACCTCTTTCATAACATTGGGCAGCCTACCCAGAATACCCTAATGTGGATATCAATATCTGCCTCGAGGCAGGATATTGAGAATATTCACCCTTATTACCCAAGTATCTTCTGGATTATCCAAAAACCAGAACCACTAAAAAAGAATTGAGACCAGAAACGTGAGGAAGAAATAAATGGAATAATCCTCAGAATACCCTAATTAGGACAAACCCTCATTCTCAAAATCCCTTCATAATCTATGAAAGAATAAAAACACCAGTAATCAAACCTTTGGAACACTTCAATACCTTCTCCATCAAACCAATTAATACCTCATTCCACCTCTCTACCATAACATTACATCCCTAATCTCATTTTTGTTATTTCTCTGTTCTTATAATCACGGCATAAAATCCTGATTACAACCCTATTTCAACATCAAAAACAATTTTTTTTGAATGGAAACATCTACCACCATAAACATTACTCTTTCAACCTTTATTTTTACCTGAGCAGACCCTTCAAACTCTGATTTCACCTTGACCAAGCAGGTATTGCCGCTGTAGAGCCCCCCTTGCTTGAACCACAAACACGAAAATGGAGTATATGGCCAGTTTTTTTTTTTTTTTTTCTTAATGTTTTTTAATAAGAATTACCTATTGGGGCAATTATCCCTGCCTCAGCCCATAGAGTCTCACTAAACACGAAACAAGGTCATGCATTTAATGTCTTAAGGGCCTGGGAACATCAATCCCTTATTCTCATATGAGAATAGAGTTCCTAAGGGTGCCCTCATATAAGCTTATATGAAGTGGCTCTCACAAAACATAAGGGGCCAACATTATTAGGATGATTCGAAGCATTCATTTGAAAGGCCCCATTATAGATAGGGTGTGTACAAAAAATCAGCTCCATTGGATCATCCTAACCCCTCCAAAAGTGGGGGCAAAAATGGATAGACACGTTCTGTCCACAAATCTGCCCATTTTTGCCCCCAATTTTGGAGGGGTTAGGATGATCCAATGGAGCTGATTTTTTGTACACACCCTATCTATGACGGGGCCTTTCAAATGAATGCTTCAGATCATCCTAACAATGTGGGCCCCTTATGTTTTGTGAGAGCCACCTCATATAAGCTATATGAGGGCACCCTTAGGAACTCTATTCTCATATATATATATATATATATATATGAGGAAAGTGTTGGTGAGCTTAAGCTCACCAAACTTATGGTGAGCTTAAGCGCCTAATCACATTGGGGCCTACTTTGTTAGGATGATCCAAAGCATTCATTTGAAAGACCCTTACATAGATGGGGTGTGTACCAAAAATCAGCTCCATAGGATCATCCTAACCCCCATCCATTTGTGGAGGTCAAAATGGACAGACATTATTTGTCCACAAATCTGCCCATTTTTGTCCTCCACAAATGGAGGGGTTAGGATGATCCTATGGAGCTGATTTTTGGTACACACCCTTCTATGATAGGGCCTTGCAAATGAATGGTTTGGATCACCACAAAAAATGTGGGACCCATGTGATTGGGGCGCTTAAGCTCACCAACACTTTCCTCTCTCTCTCTCTCTCTATATATATATATATATATATATATATATAGAGAGAGAGAGAGAGAGAGAGAGAGAGAGAGAGAGAGAGAGAGAGAGAGAGAAGCTTATCTGAGCAGAGCTCACAAACACATGTGGCCCCCCATTTTGGGGGGATCCAAAGCATTCATTTGGAAGGGCCTTCCATGGATAGGGTGTATATAAAAAATCAGCCCTATAGGATCATCCTAACCCTATCATAGATACGGTGTCCACAAAAAAAATCAGCTCCATTGGATCATCTTAGGGTGTCCATATGTGGAGGGAAAAAATGGACAGATACTGTTTGTCCACAAATCTGCCCATTTTTTCCCTCCACAAATGGAATGGTTAGGATGATCCAATGGAGCTGATTTTTTGTGGACACCCAATCTATGATAGGTAGGGCCCATCAAATGTATGCTTTGGATCCCCCAAAAAATGTGGGCCCACCCTGTTTCTGCGCAGAAACAGATATATATATATATATATATATATATATATATATATATATATATATAGGGGGGGGGGGATATATATGTATGTATATCTGTATCACCCATAGATTGCCACTTGCACCTAATGTCAGTTTGTCGACGGAATTGCTAAATTTATGTATGACTAGACCCCTATACACAGATACGTACATATATGCATGGATACATACACACGCACACTTGAGTGGCTTAGCAAGCCACCTAAAATGTACCTCTTGATTGTGGGGTTCACATATATTTCTTTTAGAAATAGTCGGCAACAGATACTTTGGCAACAGCTATATTTGGTGGGTCCAGCTGTACTCCCCTCACCAAGGGGCAACTTTTCACTCATATCTTAGAAATTATTCTCCACTATAGATTTCAATATTTAAGCTAGAGAACTGCCTCATACCTCCACCGTAGGACAACCTTGTAACCTCTGTGCCATCACATTGGTGCTACAAGTGGGACCTATACAGGTAGTTGTACTGCTTATGTCAGGCTGTTCCATCACGCCCATGGACCAGCCAATCAGATTAGCGGAAGATATTATCTAGTGGAGAACAAACTTTTTTTCTCACTAACTAACCCTATGATTTATTTGCAGGATGTGGACGAGAAACTTCTGTATGATACTTTTAGTGCATTTGGAGTCATTGTCACAAATCCTAAGGTTAGATCTTCTTGATTTTTCTACGCATTGGCTCCATTTCATATCTCCTCCTTGCAGATGTCATTATGTATCTTTGGAATTTTGTTATATTTAACTATTTCTAAAACTGTTTTAAATTCATCTGTTTCTTTTTATTTTTCTTTGAATGGAGTTCATCTGATTCTTTTTTGTAGCTATATCTTCAATGTAGCCTCTTCATGCATTCTCACTTTTCAGTGCAATTCATTCTAAACATTCAGTTCCCCTTACAGTTACATTGCCTACATTGCCTGCTAGAAGAAAATCTGCATGATCGTTTCAGTATATATTCTGTTTTCTAATGCAGAAATGTTAGTGTTCATGCCAATACTTAAATATTTACTGTCCTTATGGGGCTGTTCGGCAGGGGGCTACTTTTGTCCCTGGAACAAGAAGGGGAGGAGGTAAGGAAGGGTGAATCTCAGTTGTCTGCCCTGGAGCGAGGAGGAGATAATTTCATGCTACTATGCTTTTGCTCATCAACTCTGATAAAGATAAGGGAGTCCTTATTCAAGCTGCTATTCTTTACCGCCTTGTTCTCAAAGCAGCCCATGCCACCAGCACAGCTGTCTCACAACCCTGAGAAAGTTACTCATCCACTCTTTTGTAAGGAATCTCATGCATTTTGTTTTGCTTGGCCAACTGGATTTCCGAGGTGTCAGATTCAAAGACTTCCGCTATCTATTTTACCAAGCTTCCACCACTTGGCCAACATTCAAGCCCAGCCTAGCTTCGCCACAAAAATGATAGGGTTTCTCATTCTCTTGTGCTTTCATACTTCAGCCCACTCGTGCTGCCTACTTTGTTGTTGTCATGCACCCTTTAAGCCCAACTTCTCGTGATCAGCCTGCATGACAAGTAATTGAGTACAATGCCCTCAAGCCAAGTACTAATCCATCCAAGTGCGAGGCATGTTCTTGCCACTTACAAATCCGCAAAGCCTCATGACCCAATCCGCAGGACCGAATCCTCGCATAGCAGCTACAGCCATCTAGAGGTGAGGTAAAGTCTAACCGCACTCTGCTTCACTCTGCTCAGCCCACTAACTTAGGCACACAAGTGATATGTCTGCATCAAGGGACAATGACAATGTGCAAGACTGTGGCATAAGTCCACCCATCTTCCTTGGATAGCTAAAGTCCACAAAGGAATGAGGCATTGGCAAGACCACATCCCAATCCGCCAAACCTGAAGGTTCTGGGGCGTCAATATGGTAAAGCCTCGAGCACCGATCCAAACACACAATGCAAGTGGGAATCCACCCCAACTTATACTGTCTTTGGCCCCCGCCCTCGACCAAAGAAACTAGAGCACCCCTCTCGATAACTCGTAGTCGGCACCCAAAGCTCCTTTAGGGCACCTATGAGCTATCTCCGTTGTGCCTCATACGTACATGCCAGGTCCTCGCACGGCTCTTCATCCACCACCAAGGTCCTGACCCACAACCTGCTAGGCCTAGGGGTTGAAACATGTCATGGGAAGCCAACCCCTTAAGGCATGGGGGCATGCCCTATCTTGGATATGAGTGCCTACCAAATGTGCTGTTGTTGCGTACTTTCAAATATGAAACGAGACGATGTCACCATTTTAATACCAAGTGCATCCTTGTGATACTACAGATGCTTACATTGTTGTTAGATGGGTACTTTTTGGTGCCATTGGGGTTGCCGACTCCAACGAAGTAGAGGTTCTTGTGATAACGAATTGGATTCACTTGGTGGACTTGTCCCTCTTTGATTCTCGTAGTGCAGAGGGCCTCTCTTAAATTTATCCGGCGGACCAGAGATGGTAAGGGGCATTAATGGACATTTTCAGTCCTTGATGTGGGGGAGGGGGCATTCTGTTTCATTTCTGCATTTGTTCTGCTCGGCAATGAGGATTCTTTGGTCCGTTGTTGGGTGTGTGTTTTTTTTCATTACCCTCTGACGTGTGTGTGTGTGTGTGTGTGTGTGTTAGTTTGTTAGTTTGCAGCGTTTGGCCATATCGGTTGAAGGTTCGTTAATCTAAGGCACAAGCATGCACCATGGATCATTCCGCAAGACTTTTGTCTCGCGAGGCACGAACTGTTGGCCTACCCACAAGAACTGGTCTGGACTCCCAACGCAAGTGGAACCCACCTAAATGATTTCTTTGGTCCCGTGCCCAACCAGAGAAACTTGAGCATCCCTCTAGATAACTCACAATTAGCACCCAAAGCTCCCTTAGGGTACCTATGAGCTTTCCGATTCTCCGTTGTGCCTCACACACACATACCAGGCCCTTGTACAGCTCTTCAGCCATCACCAAGGTTCCGGCCTACAGCTTGCTTGGCCTAGAGGGTTGAAGCATTCCATATGAAGCTAACTCCTTAAGGTGTGGGGGCATCCCCCTAGCTTGGATAGGAGTGTCCACCAAAGGTGCCGTAGTTGCATACTTTCAAAGATACAGTGCGACGAGGTCACCTTTTTGATATCGTCTACGTCTCCGTGACACTAGGGACTCATTGTTGTTAGATAAGCACTTTTTGTGGCCATTGGGGTTGCTGACTTTTATGAAGTGGAGGTTCTTGTGAGTTGTGATAAAGAATTTGAGTCACTTAGTGGACTTGTCCCTCTTTGATTCACGTGGTGGAGAGGTGCCACTTCTTTTGCAGGCTGGCATCATTGAACAAAGAAACATCTTGTTGTGCAAGGGTGTGGAAATCACTGGCCCCTCCTAGGGTGGTGGCTTTTGCATAGATAGTGGCAAGGAGGAAAATCAATACTTGTGATGGCCTAAAAAGAGGGAATGTTCATATGGCCTCTTAGTGTATATTATTTAAGGAGAATGAGTAATCTTGGGAACACCATCTAGTTCATTGCACTTACTCATTGGTTGTGGATGAACACCATAAAAAGCTTTGGATCATCTTGGTCATTTCAAAGATCCATAAAAAATAGTGTTGGAATGGAGTGGCGGACCATATGCGGTAATTTGGCATATTTGGAAAGAGCGGAACAATCGGATCTTTCAAGGCTCCTCGAGAGGATGGGGGTAGGACATTGCTTGATATCAAATCCGACCTTATAGCGTGGAGTAAGACTGATAAGGAAACACCCTCTTATAGTGACGGAGAAATCTCAAGGAATTAGAGGGAGATTGTCTTCGAAAGAAAGAAGTCAAATTGGAGGCCTACTTGGTGCCCCCCTCCAACCGGGTGGATCAAATTAAATTTTGATGGAAGCTCTAAAGGAAACACGGGGCTGGTGGGTATAGGAGGGCTATTCCGGGATTCAAATGGGCGAGTAATGTTATCGTATTCTCGATCAGCTGGAGTTTGCTATTCAAATGAAGCGGAGGCTTGGGTGTTACTCTGGGGACTGAGTTGGTTTCTAGTCAATGGAGCTGGCCTGTCATCATTGAAGGCAACTCTTCAAATTTTATATCGTGTGCAAGCGGTAAGCAAGCGGTAAAGTGGCGGGACCATGGGGCCTAGTGGACATCATCGCGGAAGTCTGAGATCTAGTTGCTTCTATTGCTCCGAATTTTCAGCATATGCGTTGATCGGCGAATGAGGATGCTGATAAATTATCAAAAGAAGGGGCAGACATGGAGGGAAAGTTAATCTGTCCGGCAGGAATTGCAATCTCCCACTAAGCAGGTGCCTATCGAGGGGCGTATGTGGTATTCGTAGTGCATGCAAAGAGGCTGTCACTATCCATTGCATTGATGCTGTTTTAGTGGTTTCTTTCTGGCTGCAATTGCAGACACTGGCTACATTGATAAAGGACTGGTTCTGCTCTTATTCCTACCAGTGCTACTGTGGGCTTTTGTGTTTGCATATGTCTGCTTGCATTTCTCTGAGTTAAATCGTCACATCGTTGCCAATGCAGATTCTGTATGTATTTTGGCCTTAGTAACTTTAATGTGCTGGGTCTGCAAGTGTTGCAGCCATTTGAGGATATCTCTGTATTTTCAGTGCGGGACATCTTGTCCCCTCATGTAAATGTACATTGGTTTTTCCTTAATAAAGTTACCTTTCAAAAAAAGTAATCTGATGAATTAGATATGGTAAGGGACATTAATGGACATTTGCAGCCCTTGATGTGGTGGAGGGGGCACTCTGTTTCATTTCTGCATTTGTTCTGCTCAGCGATGCGGGTGATTTGACCCATAGTTGGGTGGACAAGGACTCCCTCACAATTTTTTTGTTCATTTCCCTGTTGAAGGATCTTTTATTTCGCTGTTTTTATTTACTCTATTTTTTTTGTCCACACGCACGCGCACAATTTCTTTTTCAATTACCATACAAGAAACAAAATTTTGATTGCTTTGGCCTTGTAGACGAGCTAGGCTTGTTAGTTTGTTTTATCTGTGGTGTCTGTTATTGACTTACTGTAGCTGTAGTTTTCATTGCATTCTGATAGGTCTTTTTTTTGGTTTTGTTTCAGATAATGAGAGATCCTGAAACTGGTAATTCCCGCGGTTTTGGTTTCATCAGCTATGATTCTTTCGAGACATCTGATGCGGCAATTGAGGTATTTTCATTATTTAATTCTTTTGAATTGGTGTTCCTTTTGAATAATATGTAGTATGCAGATTTTGATCAAGCTTTAAAAACTTTTTGCTCGACCCAGGCTCATAGGTCCAAGCTAATTTGAAACTCAGTTGAGTAGTTGAAGACTGAGGTTTTCGAATTCGTGTTTGAAAACGTTACACCAGTCAATTTTTGGGGTGCTTGATTGAGGTTTTCCAGGGTCTAGATCAATTTTTTTAAGGACTTGTTTGAGTCCTACTGTCAAGTACTGCACTTTGTTTTTCTAGTGGGCTGCATTCTATTGGGTACTGAAGAAAACGAGTTTATTCTCTTGACTTGATCTAAGTCTTGACTGATTTGAGCCGAGTCAACGAGTGTTCAAGTTTTAGGGCTACTTATTAAGCTACGTGAACAACACCATTAGTTTTAGCCATATTTCTTCTGTTGACCGCCTGTAGCATATTGGGAACCGCCGAGCCCAGGGTTCTTCAAATTAAATTTTGATGGAGCTAGCTTTGGAAACCCGGGACTGGCCGGAGTAGGTGGGATTTTAAGAGATGATGCAGGCTCGGTCAAGTGGGCTTTTGCGGGTCCAATAGGACAGATTGACTCCAATGAGGCGGAGGTTCGTGCGGCTTACCGGGGATTCAAGTTGCAAGATGCGAAGGTCTTGGATAGAGTGGTGGTTAAAGGAGATTCCCTCAATGTCATTCGGTGGCTTAGCAGTTCTCATGTATTTCCTTGGAGATTCGCTGAGCATTTTGAGGAGATTAAAGATATTACATGGTCCTCAAATACTCCTTTCGGCATATAAGGAGATCGGCTAATGGGGAAGCGGATAAGTTAGCCAAGGAAGGAGTGTGTTTGTCGTCCTTTGAACAATATGACTTCTTACCGCCATGATTTTTTCTCCTGTCCTTCTTTATTTTCTCTTTTCTGTTCGTTCTTGTATCTTGACCATCTCGGTCTTTTTTCTTAATGAATCTCTTGACCATTCAAAAAAAAGAAAAGAAAATTAAGTGTATTCTAGCTCTGAAGAAACTGTTGGAAACTGAATGTTCTTGAGAGCTCTCTTATGTAGTTATGGACATCTTTAGGTTTTGTCTTCGATTTGATTTCATGCAAATTGCAAGTTTGGAATGAGTTTTCCATTCAGAAAATTTTCTTGCCCTAAATCATGTTTTTAAAGTAATTTAATCTCTTCTTTCCTTCTTTACAGGCCATGAATGGACAATATCTTTGTAATCGTCAAATAACGGTGTCATATGCATACAAGAAGGATACCAAAGGGGAGCGCCATGGCACTCCAGCAGGCAAGTTGCACTTTTCATTTTCATTACTGGAATCGAGATTTCCGTTACATTTGTCAGCAAGCATGGTTTAAAAACTCGAAAAACATGACTTGGTGAAGACCTCCAAGTCCTAGTTGAGTCAAACTCTCTTTGAGTATTCTATCAAATATCTTGAGTTTCAAATCCTGACGGTATCATATGTTTTTTTATTTTTGGCTTTTTTCGAGTATTTGATCAAGTTATTTGGGTTTTTAAAGAGAGATACTCCCATCACAATTTCACGACTCCTTGAATTTCATGTGTATGACTTGCTCAGCAGGGTTAAGCTGGTTCACAACCCTTTCAAATTTGTTGAGCCCACTCTTGTTCCAAGCTCGTTATAGTTTTGAGATTTAAGCACAATCCTGGCCCACAAAAATGTCCTTGGGGATTTGCCTAACCCTGCCCCTGCTATCTACAGTAATGGTTATGAAAAACATATAAAACTCCTTCAGACATTTTTAAGTGTTATTTTCAGTAAGTATTACGGTATTCGGAACACATCGGTCTGCGAACAAGAAACCTATACGGGTTATTTAAGATTTCAGATTCCCTGACTTTTATTCACTTTTGCTTTAGGGTAAACAGAAACGAAGTACTAAATTTTAAAAAAAATAAGAAATGAAGTACACATGAAAACTTATGTTTTTAAACTCTTTTTTCAAGTGGAAATAGTTGGTTTATGCTTTTATTTCATAGAATTAATGGACGATGTGAGGAGTCGCTCGTTGGGTCTTTCTGTAAGACTCAAGTCTGGCCCACATTTCTGGTGGCTATTAGTTACTTAGGCCTAGGCTCGGCCTGGTCCAGCCCATGGCACACCCAAAACGTTATTTCATGGATCAGCCAAATCAACTGAACTTGGGGTAATTTCGATTAGGGTTCCATGTTGTTGAATTATTTCTCATTCTAATTATTTATCAAATGCAGAAAGAGTCCTGGCCGCAAGCAATCCTGGCACAACAAAAAACAGGCCTCACACCATGTTTGCGAGTGGACCACCTACACTCCTGAATGGACCTCAGGCGAATGGTGCCATGGGCGCACCAATGCCTCCTCGGCCCTTTGCCAATGGCCCTGTTCCTCCTGGGCAAATGCCACCTTTTCGCCCTCCACCTCCACAGGGTGGGCCTTTCCCACCACCTATGCAAATACCGGGCATGCCATCTTGGCCGGGTCAGCCACAGCAACAGGGCCAAGCAATGGCACCACCCGTTATGCCCCCACCACCCATGCAGCAATTCAGGCCTTTGATGAGACCTCCACCTCCTAACATGCCACCACCTCCGCATGGCATGCTATCCAGGCCTCCCCCACCTCCTATGGGGATGGGTGCACCGCCACCACTTTGGCGCCCACCCCCTCCACCACAGCATCATCAGATGTCCATGCCACCACCACCACCTCCTCCAAATGCTCCTCCATCTGCTACTCTCGCTTGAGACCAGCAAAACAATTTTGGACGTGTTACTTCAGAGTGGGTGCTCTCTTTCCCCTTTCCTTGTTTTCACAAAATGTAGGATTCATCTCTCAAAATTGCGGTGCTCTACTTCTAATGTATGCATTTTCTGTTCCTTTTCCACACTTCATACAAATTATATCAGTATGAATTGCACAACTGAGGGAGGTTTTGTGCTTCTGTTGGTAGTTATAAGTTGATATGTATTGTTACACCTAATTTTGGCATTATTATTTACAAGAAGAAAACATTAGTATTACAAGAACCAGTGATTAGTTAGCATGGTACAAAGTTAGCATCTCAGTAAACAATAATGGGATTTCCATGTCTTCCCGAGTTTAGGAAATTATGGGCCTTCAAAGATCTGCTCAGTTCTATCTATTGACTAAGCTTCAATTCCTGTGGAGAGGAAGCTTCTCTATTTTCCACTTTCTAATCTATGCCTTCCCAATTTTAGGAAATTATGGGCCTTTTAAGCATTTCTTTCAGCTATTTGATGCAGTTCTCCACTTTGCCTTGAGGTATTCAAGAAATATCTTCCATCCAGATATAGAGATGGGTTTTGTCCTGATTTCTTTCAGTGAACTCTTATTTGCTTTTCTGAAGTTTTTCAGCCATTTTTCACACATAATCGCTTTGCCTTGTAACCTCAGAACTCTTAAAATATCCCTCTGGACTCCATTAACTGACACAGGCAGGGCAGCTGATTAAAATAACTTTACCTTGATTTTGGCCTTGATTTATGGGCTGTAATTAGTAAACCAAATGTGTCTTTTCATACTCAGATTTGTACTGTATTGGAAGGTTATTGCTTAGAAACCTTTCCAAATCCATCAGAACAATAAACATGGGTCAAATGCCTAACTGTGCCTATGAATTCAGTCGTGGTCCTTCACTCTTAGGAACAAATTTTTATCAAAACAAAGCCGAGCTGCAGATTTAGGGGGAGGCAGACCCAACTCGTAGTGCATTAGAAGCACTTGGGACAGAATCACAGAAGCACACACTTAGCCTGTAAACTAAGATCCAGAGGTGATTTCCACTAAAAATTTCACCTATTAGTTCCCCATCTAAAAGGCTTCCAAACTGCGAATACTTAACCTGAATCCGATGTGGGATTTAGAGTTAGTAAAATTTGGCCATTTAAGACATGGTGTGTCTAACTTTTGTTTGGCACTAGTAATCTTTGAAGTAATATATGCGTTTCATAGAATTGAATATTAGGGTTGTGAGGGTTTTCACTAATAGGGAGGTGGGGAGCTTCTTATTATATAACATACCGAGAATCCCCTCATTATAGGATGAAATCCACAAATTACATCATTGGCCAAAATTTTCACTTACATGAAATTCCAATTAGTACACCTCTTAGCTCCTCGTGAAACTTGTTTAACCATTTATATAAGTTAGGGTTGCCAAACAACCATCTCCTCAAAATCCTAACTACCAAGGACAGATACATGTCTTAATCCTAAGCCTTCTCCCTCTTTAGCTATCCCAAACCCCTAGCCTAAATGGGCCAAACCCCCCAAAATATTAACCCATTAAGGCCCACAAAGAGCTTTTCCTTACCCTTATCTTCTTTGATGTTTTTTTTTTTTTCGGTTTTTGTGTTGATTTTCTATTGAAGGCTCCATTTCTTTCTATTGAACACAAAATATCATGAAGTTATAGAGATATTTTTGCAGTTGAAATAAAATATGAAGGCATCTCTATGATTTTTCAATATCCTGAGAAAAATTCAGAATTTTGTCGCTTAAGTCAAAAAAATAGTAAAAGATCTATGATATTTTCAAAATTATCAATACTATGATGATAAGTTCACCCCCATTTTTCTCTAATCCATTTCTTTCTTCATAGTTATGTAGTACCTTGCAAGCATGGGACCTTTGAGAGGTACAGCCTCAATCAATAGCTGTGGGTGAGAAGGAAATACATGCTTCTTTAAGTGTTTTTGCGTTCCCTCTTTTTACTATCAGAAAAAAGAGAATTTATATGATGGGTGGCCGTGAAAACACGTGAAGTTTAAAATAGTAGGTACGACCCAGTCCATATGATGATACAAACCGTTCATCTGTTTGGGCACAACGTAAATAGGTTGTGCCCCAAAAATCATTTCAATAGGATGATGCTAACCCTCTGATCTGTAGAAGATTCAATAAATGATTTTTGGGGCACTCCATATTCAGATCAGTTCAGACCAGAGGGTTAGGATCATATAAGTTCTCCAGAAAAAAAAAGGCTGAAGAGAAGTACATAAAGAAGGAAAAAGTGCAAGAAGACAGAATCCTAATGAAAAATATCAGAAGAAAATAACAGCAAATGGATACGTCAAGAGTAAAGAGAAGTTAGAAGAAATATTGCCACAATATGAGGGAAGAAAACAAGGCAAACATGATTGGGACAACAAGAGAGAGCTATAGCAATTTAGAAGTTCCCTTAAATCAAGGCCCACGTAAAGCCAAATCAGATCAGTTTCCATGATATGCAATTCCCCTAGATAGGAGGGCTAGGATCATCCTATGAAAATGATTTTATGGGCACAGCCTATTTATGTTGTGGCCCATCGAATGGGACGGTTTGAATCATCCTATGGTGTAGGAAGTACAGTACCTTTTGAAATATACGCTTACACTATATAAAATCTCATTTTGATATTTAATTGCACTAACTCAGCTTGTCTTTTATTATTTAAGCAGTTGTCGAAGATTACTTACTTCAGATCTCAAAAGGTTGTCAGAAGTCAGAACTCAACTAAAAAAGAAAAGACAATCTGAATTTGTGCAATTATCAAAACATGGTAGTGCCCGATTGGGCAAGTACACTGGCGGGGCTTCCACCCTTGATATTCGATCCAACAGGAGCCCACTTCTTCAACTTTTTAAGGGTCTGCTGTTGGATCAAATATCAAAGGGAGATGCCCCGCTAGTGTGCGTGCCTGGGCGGCCACCGTATAACTTCTTTGACTTTGTTACCTTTTCAAACAAGTCTACAGCTATAAGCTTACTTTCAAATGTGAAACCCTAACCCTAGCGACTTTGAAACGACTTCATGTTTTGGAGAAAAAAAAAACCAGAGAAATTTCTTTCGTTTAAGATATCTCAACTGAGTTACCCAAGACTCCATGGATGATTATTCAAGGGGATTTTTTCTACTAAGGTACCAAAATTTAACAACTTCGTACTACATAATCACTACTAGAATGGAAAAAGTTGGTGGTAGGGAGGTACCAGGCTGTTTAAAACCTTATAGATGTAAATCTCTCTCTATACATTAAATACTTCATAAAGAAAAAGGTGGTTATTAAAAACCTTATTAATGTAAATTATTTTATAACAAATTACTTACCTGGGATTTGCTAGGCAATTGTTTGGAAAGCCAATTCACAGCCAACTACTGCATTGGTGAACAGCTACATAGGCTCCCTTATCAGCAGATTTTGTCTTATTCATTTAATTAATCTGAGGTGGCTGCTCTCTTGTGCAAAATCAGCCGCGAAATGGCTTTCCGCAAAATTGCCTAGCAAATCCATAAATACATTATATAACAAACAATTTGTCTAGCCACTGCCGTTCACACCCAAAAAAAAAAAAAAACATTTGCCTACGCACTATCATAAAATATAGGAAAATGATATATTCACCCCTTTTTTTGCCTTGGGAAGGCTCCCTCTAGTCTATATGAGTAGTCATAAATACACTGCAGGAGGCTGTCCCAAATAAAAAGGGGCCGGGGAATATATCACTCCCCTAAACTATATTATAATATAATTTGACTACTCATACTTGCACTACCATGTTTTGATAATAGGACGAACTCACTGTGCCTTTTATTGTTTAATCAGCTGTCAAATGCTGTTACAATTTCCAAAAGGGAAGTGATATATTTACCCCCTTTTCTACCTTTGGCTAGCCTCCTCTAGTGTATTTGACTACCCTTTTAGACTACAAGTGGGTGGCCCAGTAAGAAAAAGAAGAGAATATATCCTTTCCCTTCCCAAAAAGCTCTCAGCAGCATTTAGGCAAATGAATAGACAAGGTGGGATTGTCTTATTATCAAAACATGGTAGTGGGAATATCAGTAGCGTATATTTTAAATATATTCAAATTAATATGAAAAGTGGCTCTAGGTCCATTGCATGTGAAGCTTACATTATTGAATATGTTGATATGGCCCCACAATGACTGGATGATTCTAGGACCTTCATCAATAATGCGTCTTTGAGGGACTCACAAGAAAATTATTGATTCTTGGGAAGTGATATATTTGCCCACCCCCCCCCCCCCCCCCCCCCCCCCCCCTTTCTTTTTTGTTTGGGACAGCCCCTCTAGTGTATTTGTGAGTTATGACTGCTATTGGGGTTATCCCAGGTAAAAAACAGGTGCTAATATATCATTTCCCTATTGGAAAATGTTATGGAGACTGCTACTGGGGCTATCCCAAGTAAAAAAAAGGTGCTAATGTATCATTTTCCTATCATAAAATGATATGGAGACCTAGAGTACGACCTAAAACGGGACCTGCAATGGGGTGTTAATGAAAAATTTACTTTTTGATATTTTCCTAAACTTAAGGAATTGCTCATGTCACTAGTGATGTTGTGGAGTGAAACAATTTGTTGGGTCCCATTTTAGGTCATACTCTCGGTTTTCCTAGCATTACTCCTTCCATATTTCATACTTGAGGAATGCTAGATTCATAGGTGCCCTTGCGCCCCAATTGGTGAAATTTCATTAAAGATGGCACAGAAAATTAAGATCGTAGCTGTCTTATTCTCTGGTGAAATTTCCCGAAATGCAAATGTTCAACAAAAAAATTGGAATACAGACAAAGGAGTGACAATATCAAAACCAAAGAGTTCTGATAATTGCCTTCTACGTGAGTTGGTAAGTTTAAAAGATAAATAACACCTTTCTCCAACAGCTTAAGCTTTTGGAGAAGTTGGTAAGTCTACGTGAGTTGGTAAGTTTAAAAGATAAATAACACCTGTCTCCAACAGCTTAAGCTTTTGGAGAAGTTGGTAAGTTTCTAACAATATTGCCCGGTCAGTCACTTCATTCCAAAATATATTCACTTTTCTCTTGACCAAATCAAAATGCTTACCTTTTCAAACAATTTCTTTTGACTTCTTACGTTTCAAAACCTAATGTTAGATCAAATATCAAGGGTGGTCCTCAACGGTACAAGGGCCTTATTGTTGTAAATGTCTTACAACACCATATAATTTCTCCTCTTAAATGTATCTTGTCATAGTCTTGATAGAAACTCTCTCCTTGGATTTTTCTTCTGCTTCTAGTGCCAACCCCCCCATTTCGTTGTCTTCTCTGTGTGTTTTTCCTAATTCTTTTGCTACCGCCGGTCATAAGGTGTAAAGAATATTTCTGATCTTTCCAAGATCTTACTGTTTTTTTCCCATCATTTTATAACATATGTTTTGATAAAGTGAGGCCCATTATTTTACCCCGACGTGGGGCCTGCCATTTTACAACCATCTCCACCCAAATCGACGAATAAGGTAAGGCCAACCGATTTACAGCATGTTTTGATAAGGTGGGTCCTACCAACTTTACTCAAAACCATGGATCAGTGGGCCCCACCATTTTACCTCATGTTTTGATGGGGTGGGACCCCACGATCTCCATCCAAGCCCATGCATAGGGTGGGACCACTATTTTACAGCCCATGTTTTGATGGGTGGGGCCCATTATTTTACACACCGATGCATATAGCATTGGGCGAAGGAGAATACTAGTTTCTTCTAAAATGTCATAGCAAGACTTGTTCCAAAGTAATGCATGCTTTTTCCCAAAAAGTTCAAGACATTAATTGAAACATTCACACCCACTAATGCACATGTTTCTGTTGACATTTCAGCTATTCAACATTTCTAGGAACTAATCTTATAGAAGGGCAAATTCCTTATGACTTAGTTTAGAGTCATACCACAATTTCCACAAGAAACATCAGAACACAAATTCGAGGGTGAATTTCTTTTTCTCAACACGATCATCTTCAAAACTCGAAATTCTAATAAAGAAAACAAAGACAAATTCTCATCAAGAACTTTCAAACAAAAATAATAAAATTCTAAATTCCCAATTGATAAGCCCCCGAGACATAAAGCGGAAAACATACAATAATTGCTGATCTTCCAATACAGATTTAAACCTGAAGAACAGATAAAACATCGACAGGAAAAAGAAACTCAAGTTGTAGAACTTCTGGGAAAGAAAGGTGAGAAAATGAGTGCCTGGAAAATTTTTACTCTCATCCCTTGTTGACCCAAATAAATTTATACCCGAAAACTTTCATTTTAGGCTCCCGGTTAAGAATTATTTTTACGCCCATTTCCACCTCCGTTTCTTTCAAAGTAAAAATGGACGTAAAATAAAATTTATGCTCATTTTTAAGTGTAAGAATGGGCGTAAAATTTGTTTTTACACCCATTTTAGGTCAATACAAATGGAGCCTTAACCCGGAAGGGTGTGGCTCTTTGGCGTAAAGTCATGGGTTTGCTCCCCAGCGACGAGCGTTCGAATCCCCCCTTCCTTACCCAATGCGCGTGGTTTCCGGGTGATTGCGCGCATCCGTAGGGAAATAGTCCTACCTTCGGGGGTAGGGACACCCTTCGTTACCGGAAAAAAAATAAAATACAAATGGAGCCTTAAAAATACATCGAAAGAAATTGAGGCTTAGGAACCAAATATGAAATGTGAACAAATAGTAAAAGTATCAAATAGGAGAAATTGATAGGGGTGAAAGAAGGGGTGGTAATAATAACAGAATTATACATTCTTCAAGGAATGATATTTCGACCCCAACCTGATCACTTCAATAACTACATTCTATATATGATTAGGAAATGTCTAGACGGTCCCGCAAAAAAACAATTAAGTGGCCCACTTTTTCAGAAGAGAACAAACACCAAATTTGTTCTATTCATTTGCCGATGTGGCTCTGTATCTTTTTAAATAGTTATAAATGTAGGTACCTTTATAGGTATTAAATAAGTTTACATGACAAACAACTACATTGAATGATTCTATATATTATTATATACTGTAAGCTTTAAATTATAGTTCAAAACCTCGAAAGCTTTTGAAAAAAATATGGTTGTTGTGACATGGGGCATAATTTCTTCACAATTGTTTATCTTGACCTTTGTGTTTTTATTCTGTTGAATGGCTATCTTGACCTTTGTTTTGTCGAGATGAATGTAGACCATTGCTGTTTTAGGGAATTGATATATGATCCCCCTTTTCTTTCCCCGGCCAACCTCCTCTAGTCTATGTATGACTACTCTTTTTACACTACTATGAAGGGGTGGTCGGGGAAGAAAAATGGAGGAATATATCATTTCCCTTTTTCCATTTTCTAATCATCTATTTGAACACCAAGAATTGAAAGCTTAGAATAATCATAATATGGAAGAGAACTTTCATTTGCTCCATCTATAAAAATGGCTTAATTAAGAAAGGGAAATGATTTTAGCACTCCACTGTTTTGTTTTTTTTGTTTTTTGTTTTTTTGATAGCATAGGGTATCCCCACCCCACTTCGTGGGGCGGGACTAGTCCCTAGGGATGTACGCAGGCACCCGGTAGACCACGCGCATCGGTTGAACAAGGGGGGATTCGAACGCTCGTCATGATTTTGATAGGTAGCGAAAGCTTCTTGTCTTCTAGTGTTTAATTGGCATTGTGAGAGCATCTTGGGAACACTAAAAGACAAGAAGCTTTCGCTACCTATCAAAACAGTGGAGTGCTAAAATCATTTCCCTTGATAAATTAATGATTTGGATCATTGAAAAAGTGACCCCTTCTTGTAATTCTGCCTTGGAAAATGATGCAATCCAAAAATTATGAGCATATTTTGAGGAGGGCTATTTTGAGAAGATTTATAAGTGGAAGTTTCACAACTGGAAAATATAGTTCGTTTCCGCGAATTAAGAGATATTTTTAGCTTTGCTGGAAACTCTGAGAATATGGAAAGATATATGAAGGTGGAAACTTGCAAGCTTACAAGATTTTGAGATATTGGGGATATTGGAAATCGTTGAGATATTGGGAAACATGGCAGATTTGGGAAATACGATTTCCTAATATTTTGCAAGTTAAAGATATTGGAAATTCAGTTTTTGCTTTTCCTATTTTGTAATTTTTCCTAGCTTATAGGCTAATTGCTATCTTTTTTCTATTTTGTAGGAATTTCCCTATTTTATAGGAATTTTTACTTTTAGAGTGGCATACATGAGATTTCGTACAAGTTCTTCTTGTTACTTGTTCTTTCTTGGCTTTTGGTTGATCTTAGTGTTTGGGCTGCACTAGAAAATATGGCTATCTATTATGAGATTGTTTCGCCTCTGTTGTGAATAAGCCAAGTGCAACTCAACTCAACTCAACTAAGCCTTTGTCCCTAACTAGTTGGGGTCGGCTATTGAATTCTTCAGAAAATTTTCATGAAGAAGGTGAAATGATCTATTCGGCTCAAATCGACTAAGTCTACTCCTGACACTAGTTGGGTTCATCTACATGGATCATTTTCTTCCATTCTATAATATCCAAGGTCATGTTCTCTGTTATGTTCCAAGCCCTCAAGTCTTTCCTCAGTGTTTTTACGCAAGTTGTTTTCGGTCTGCCCTTACCACTTTTTACTCCATCAACTTGGCACAAGTCACTTCTTCTCACTGGAGCATCCAAAGGCCTACGTTGGATATGCCCAAACCATCTTAAGCGGTGCTCTTTCATCTTCTCCCCAATTGGTGACACCCCCACCTTTTTATGGATATCTTCAATTTTAATTCGATCTAACATTGTGTGGCCGCACATCCATCTAAGCATTCGCATCTCCGCCACACTGGTCTTATGCACATGCTGCTTCTTGGTGGCCCAACATTCTGAGCCGTACAACATGGATGGCCTCACAGTTGTCTTATCAAACTTTTCCTTCAACTTGGTAGGTATTTTGCGATCGCACAGAACTCCTGAAGCATGTTTCCACTTCAACCAACCTTCTGTTTTTCTGCGGTTAACATCCTCTTCAATCTCTCATTCCTTATGTAGGATTGAACCAAGATATGGAAAGATACCCCTCTTAGGTACATCCTATCCAACCACATTTACTACATTGTCGCCCAACTTTCTTACATTACTAAAGTTGCACTCCATATCTTCTGTCTTAGTCCTGCTTAGTCTAAAACCTTTGGATTCCAAAGTAGTTCTCCAAACTCTAACTTAGTATTAACTCATGCTTTGGTTTCATCAATTAATGCTGTCATCCGCAAATAACATACACCGCGGTACCTCATCCTGGATACCCTCCGTAAGTTCATCCATATCTAGCGTAAAAAGATAAGGGCTTGGAGTTGATCCTTGGTGCGATCCTATTGTAATTGGAAACTCACTAGACGTGTGCCATCCGTAGTTCTGACAGTAGTTACTGCTCCATCACACATATCTTTAATCATATCAACACGCTTTCTCCAATCAATGAAAATCATATGAAAGTCCTTTTTATTTTCTTTAAATCTCTCATTTAACTGCCTAATCAAGAAGATAGCTTCCATAATCGATCGTCCGAGCATGAAGCCAAACTGATTCTCTGACACCTTAGTCTCTTTTTTTAGTCTATGATCAATTACCATTTCCAAAAACTTCATGGTGTGAATCATTAGCTTAAATACTCCGTAGTTGGTACAACTCTGGATATCCCCTTTTATAAATAAGTACTAATGTACTCTTCCTCCACTCATCATGCATCTTATTAGTCTTCAAAATATTGTTAAATAATCTAGTTAACCAAATCAAACCCACATCATCCAAGCATCTCCAAGTCTCAATAGGATAGTGAATAAGCCAAGTGCAAAAAAACAAAACAAAAAAACAAATAGCCTTTCACTTTAATGTGAAGGGTTGAGGTTAAGAGACATATTTTATAGTGAGAAAAATCTCAGTCCTTCACATTAAAGTGAAAGGCTGATTTGGGGGCGACACGTTTTGTAACTTTGATACCAAACAAAATACTGTGGACCCACATTATTGGATTGTCTAAAAGGAAGTGATATATTCACCCCCTTTTCTTCCCAGGGCAACGCCTCTCTAGTGCACTTATGGTTACTCTTTTTACACTAAAGGCGCATACGCTGGGGAAGAAAAAGGGGCGACTATGTCATTTCCATTATTCAAACTATTCATTTATTGCCCCTAATTTAAATATTGTGTGCCTAAAAAATCATCTCCATATGATGATCTGAACCATCCGATCTATAGAGGTTCGAAATGGATGGTGTGGTACATATACGAACCATACAAATATTTCAACTTTTTTAAAACACTACAATTTTACTGGGACGTTTTGATAAAACAAACAAAAAACTCCAAAATAATTCAGGGATCTTAAAAAAAATTATTACAATATTTTCATTTCTATCATTTACAGTGAAAAGTATGGCAAAAAATGTCATGAGAATTTTACAATATTTTTAGGCTACTGATACCTGCATTACCATGTTTTGATAATGCCGCGAACTCACATCTTGTTTTTACATGGTTTAACCAGCCATCAAAGCCCATTGCAATCCCAAAAAAGCTTTCAACAGCCAATCAAAACGTGTAAAACAAGTGAGTTTGTCCCACTATCAAAAGACGGTCGTGCTTATATCAATACCCTATTTTTTTTTCTTAAATTAAATATTTTCATACATGTATGCGTGTATATATATGAGAAAACGGTTCTTACACATATGTGTAGAGAGTTCTCTACACACTAGCTTAAAAAACAGTGGGGGCCCACATTGTTTGGGTGATCCAAGCCATCCATTTTAAAGGCCCTCACATAGATAGGGTGTCTACAAAAAATCAGATCCATAGGATCATCCCAACCCTACGATTTGTGGAAGTAAAATGGATGTCTTTAAACCTTCACAAATTAGTCCATTTTTTGCCTCCACAGTTCGAATGGTTAGGATGATCCTATGGATCTGATTTTTTGTGGACACCCTATCTATGTGAGGGCCTTTAAAATGGATGGCTTGGATCACCCAAACAATGTGGGGCCCCACTGTTTTTTAAGCTAGTGTGTAGAGAACTTATCTACACATATGTGTAGGAACCGTTTTCTCATATATATATATATATATATATATTTTTTTTTTTTTTCAAATTTTAATTTCTTGATATAAACCAAAAATTAGCGGAATGATTTAAAATCTCCCAAGATACATTTCCAAATAATTTTTTTTTCATATGGTGAAATTTTATCAGATTTTCTGACAAATTCTCAAGACAAATATTTGTGACTATGATAGGAAACCTCTACAGATGGAGGGTTAGGATCATCCTGTGGAGATGATTTTTGTGGCCGGCCGATTTAAGTCAGGAACCAACGAATTCATGATTTGTATGGACTAATAATTCAGCATTTGCATATCAAATACAAAAGGGATCTTGCTTAATCAAACTTATTTGGACATGGTTTTAACAAAATAAACAAATGAAGACAAGGAATTCCGGGACAAAAACAAGAATTGTTATTATCTACTATCCCAGCAGCTTGCAAACTGAATATACAAATGACCAGAAAGAATTCCCAGACAAAAAATAGAATTGTTACAGGATATGGACAGGAATACAAGTGAGGGCTACTTTTTTTTTTCCATGGAAAATGAATATCTCAGTGTTTGATAAACTCATTCTTTTTTTTAATCACGGAAAAGTGCAAACCTAATAGACCCTGAAATTTTAGTTTTCATGGAAAATATTATTTTCCATAATTTTCTTTTCCCTAGAAATAAATGAACATCCACCATAGAACTCCATCAACAATGCCCCCACAAATCAACCACTTAGAGCTAGAGTTTTAACGTAGGGCCCAGCTATAGATTGCAAATAAACGTACAGTTTGTATCATTGAACAAGTGGGCCATACTAATACTTCTGCCGGCAAATATTTTTCTTGGAAAATTTGAATATTCACAGTGTGACAGCCCACAATGAGTAATTCAGTCCACGCGTTCATAAATTAATTTTTTTTTTCAAAGTTTAAGAACCTACCTTTGAAACTACAAATAACCAAAGGGGAATTAAAAAGAGAGAAGAGCCGACCAGTGGTCAAACTACAACAAACCAACAAAAAGAAAGATATAGAGAAGGAAAAACAAATGGGAATCATAACAATAATAAAGTGGGATTTCCGGCAATTTCGCAGAAAGCCATTTTGCAGGAGAGAACAGCCACCTCAGATGAATTGAATCAATAAGACAAAATGTGCTAGAAAGTGAACTTGTGTGGCTGTTCTCTCGTGCAAAAGTGGGCCGCGAATTGACTCCATGCGAGATTTCCTAGCAATACCTAATAACATAACAAGATGCATGTCTTTGCAAGTTCGCAAAAGCAATTTTTTAGCCCAACTTTTTCAACAGAGAAGTGCCACCTCATATGAACCCAGTGGAGAAAAATAAAGATTAGGGTATTTTGCGAAAGAAGTCGTCTACTTGCTTTATATGTAAAGAAAGACTTCTAGTTTGAGAATCTCCAAATAGTCATCACATTTGATTGAATTTGCAAATCAGGTCATGCCATCAATTTATGACAAAAATACCGTGGTAGATTTTTTTGGGCAGTGATATCGACCCGTATATCTTAATCGACCCCTTTTAACGTAAAACGTTAGGGCGTGTGAATAAAGCTTTTGCTAAAGTATAAAAGAATAAAAAAGGCCTTTCTCCAACAGTGTAACTAGTAGTGTAGTTTCACATGGTATAAGAGAAAGAATCATGAGTTCAAACTTCCCGAATAGCAAATTTCCACATGCAATGGCCAAACCCAAAAAGAGGGCCACATGTGCCATGTGTAGGCCAATCCAAGAAAGAGGGGCCACACGTGACGGGGAGTGTTAAAGTACAAAAGAACAAAAAACGCCTTTCTCCAACAGCTTAAGCTTTTGGAGTAATTTGTAGTTTCCCAGTTAAACACAGGACAAGTGTACAACTCACATACCCTAACTTTTTTGTTAAAAGAGGTCGATTTACGATATATGGGGGTTGATTTATCACTCCCCCTTTTTTTTTTACTCATTGAAAAAGACCAAAATACCAGAATTTTGCAAATCTGTGAAAAGACAAAAATTACCTCGTAGAAAGACCAAAATACCCATGAGTCAATGATATGTCATGAATCAAGGTTGTGGGTGTAGGATCGCGGTCCAACCATCTATCCCAAAATCAATTGGTGATGGGAAAGGTGCAAACATTATCTTTATTGAGTAGCAGCATCACGGTGTTTGGGGGCACAATGCCCTAAGACCACGCAGTCAACCTCCAATCTGGGTCCTAGAACTGAAGCCCAAGCTTGGGACCATGCAGCCACACTCTGATCCAGATCCCAAGGAGCATTTGTTGTTGGCACACTAGCGTAGACCATGCGGCCAACCTCCGATTTGGTCCGGAGTGTCATTTCTATAAATACTAGCATTCTTATGCATGGGTGTGAAAAAATGAGCCCACCCTATCAAAACTTCGTGTAAAAATGTGGACTACACCATATACATGGGTTCGAGTGGAGGTCATGGGGCCTACCTCATCAAAACATGAGGCAAAATGGTGGGCCCTACCAGATGCAAGGGTTTTAATTGAGTTTGTTGGACCCACTCTATCAAAACATATAATTGAGCATGACGGGTATTTTGGTCTTTTTACAAGGTAATTTTAATCTTTTCACACATATGAGGACAAGTTTCTCTTTTAAAAGTAAAAAAATTGTACCTTGGGTATTTTGTTCACAAATTGATAGCATGACCTGATTTGCAAAATTCACTCAAACATATGACTCTATTTGCAAATTGTCGAATAATAAGTTGTGTTTTTGCAAATAATGCAAAGTAGAAGACTTCTTTTGCAAAAATCACCTTCTGTCTTGAAAATCAGGGGCTGCAAAATTGCTTTGTGAGTTGTGACAAATGCGTTTGTACGAAATTGCTGAGACACAACCAACAATATAATAGCAATCATAAGTCCACACGGCTGAAAAAAGAGCTTCTCGGGTCAGCTTTCTTTCCTTTTAATTGCTATTCTCCAATTTCCCCGCTAATTTCTTCGGTCAACAGAACGCTTTGATCCAGTCAAATCTTACAAGCAATACCAATCTATCAAGTCATTGGTTCCTTCTCTTAGCTTCCTTCTATAAGTATCCAAATTCTATCCTACTTTCCTTGTGATTGATTGATAAGAAGAGTTTAAATCTTCTGTTTCATTCACTGAGACGTGTAATAACTAATAAGAGAGTGCTCCTTAGCCTATCACAAAAAAAAAGAGAAAAGAAAAGCCACCAGTTTCATCATCCAGTTTTCAATTCTTATTTGTATTCTGTGAGAAAAAGAAGGTGGAGAATGGCGGGGGGAGGCGGAGGAGGCAGTGGCTCTCGCTCTTTGGAGCAAACGCCTACATGGGCGGTGGCCGTGGTCTGTTTTGTACTGGTTGTTATTTCTATTTTAATAGAATACATCCTCCACCTTATAGGAAAAGTAAGTTATTCTCTCCTTATGTGTATTCAGCAACCATGAATTTTTTTTCCTTCGAAAATGATTATCCAATATTTAGGCCATGTTTAGCACCTTTGAAAATTTTTCGTGGAATATTGTCTTACCAAGTGTAAGATTGAGAGAGGGAGAGAATTGAGAGGGCATAAGTGAAGAGATGGTGCGAAGTGCGAATTGAGTGGAATATCTTTTTTCCTTTTTTTTCAGCCATTCTCACCCTCTCCTTACTGATGCCTTCTCAATTTTCAACCTCTCCCACCACCTGACAATCTTGTTTTTCATGGAAACATGCCCTTTGTTTTCAGCAATTACGAAAGGGAAATGATTTTAGATAGCGAAGGCTTCTTGTCTTCTGGCTTCTATTGGGCTGTCAAAAGGTTATTTACAGTTTCAAAAAGCTCCTGACACCACCAGTTAAAAATAAGAAGACATGCTACTTTGCCTTCCTATCAAAACATTGGAGTGTCTGGTTTTTAATTATGAGTACTGATATTGGCACCACAATGTTTTAATAATGGCACAAACTCAGCTTCTCTTTTATTTTTAATGGACTTTTGAGAGCTTTTTAGAAACTGTGATAAACTTTGACAGCTATTTAAATAATAACAGACAAATGAGTTAGTGCAATTATCAAAACACGACAATGCCAAGATCAACAGCCTTATATTATCTCTATATTAATCGAAACTCATATGTTTTTTTTTTTTTCAGTGGTTAACGAGGCGTCACAAGAGAGCCCTCTATGAAGCGCTCGAGAAGGTCAAATCTGGTAGAACATCAAAACCATTTCAATCAAACAAATATTTCAGGAATATGTAATTTCTAGGTTAGTTAATGGATTTTATTGGATTACTGGACTAAAATTTCTCCTTGTTTTTTATTTAAATTTTTTGTGTAGAGCTTATGCTGTTGGGCTTCATATCCCTTCTCCTAACAGTACTACAAAGCCCCATCTCGAAAATATGCATACCCATGAGTGTAGGTAACACATGGCATCCATGTAAAAGGAAAGATGATAATAGCACTGCCGCCGCCAGTACGGTTGGTCGGCGTATCTTGGCCGGAGGAGGAGGGGGTGAAGACGTATGCGGGAAAAATGTTCGTGATTTTTTTATAGGTCCCTTTTGTTTGGAGAAAGTTAGTAGTGATGAGATTATTTGTATAAAATTTGAATATGGTGTTGTTGGTGTGCAGGGAAAAGTTCCATTGATTTCTTCTGAAGGGATCAACCAACTTCACATTTTCATCTTTGTGTTGGCCGTGTTTCACATCATCTATTGTATTACCACCATGGCTTTGGGACGAGCAAAGGTACACTACACTTCTCTTTAAGAGAGAGAGAGAGAGAGAGAGAGAGAGAGAGAGAGAGAGAGAGAGAGAGAGAGAGAGAGAGAGAGAGGGAGAGAGGGAGAGAGAGAGAGAGAGAGAGAGAGAGAGAGAGAGAGAGAGAGAGAGAGAGAGAGAGATGCCAATGTGTATATTTTTGGATAGGAAAAAGATATTTTCACACCCTATTGTATGTTTTTTTCTCAGGATTGGATTGCAAGAAAAAACATTTCTTGAGGAATTTTTTTTGTTCCTGCAATTTAGAGGAAAATAATTCTTATAAATGAAAGGTCCCTGTAAATAAAACTTGAACCGAGGTGGGTCGAGGCTCTTTTTTTCATATGTAATCAAACAATGGAAAATTAAGCATGGAATTTTGATTTGTTTTTCTTTTCCGAACTTTTCCAAAAATATTCTTGCATTCCAAATATGGCCTAGAAATGAAATCAGTTTAAGAAAAAGACAAGCTAAGGGGGATGGAATAATCATTTTTCATATTTGACTTAAGGTTTTTTGATTTGGTTGCAGATGAGAAGGTGGAAGAAATGGGAACGAGAAACCAAAACTGTGGAATACCAATTCTCGCATGGTAATTTTTTTCTCTATGTTTGAAACGAATATTGGATTTACATAGAGAAGAAGGGGTGTTTGATGTTTGTATGGTTTTTCATGGCAGACCCGGAAAGGTTCAGGTTCGCCAGAGATACTACCTTTGGCCGACGACATTTGAACTTTTGGAGCAGTTCACCTGTTCTAATTTGGATTGTAAGATCTCTCTCTATGCATACATACATACATACATACATATATTTCTTAGCGTAGACATTTTTATCGTCAGGACTTATTTATTTCCTCTGGTAACCACCTGCATAAGTGAGGAAATTAAAGTCTTTAAGAAAAAGCCTCGGCTCGGCTTGCCTTGCCTACCTCCCATTTTTATACCTCATTCTAACCTTCTTCTTTTTTCATGTAATAATTTCAGGTGTGTTTCTTCAGGCAGTTCGTGCGCTCCGTTCCTAAAGTGGATTACTTAACCCTGAGACATGGATTCATCATGGTAACTTATAAACTCCCAATTACATAGCCCATGGTGGTGTGTCCAACACAATATGACTGACTAATATCTTATTTCAGGCACACTTGGCTCCCCAAACGACAATTAAATTCGATTTTCAGAAATACATCAAGAGATCACTTGAAGAGGATTTCAAAGTCGTAGTGGGAATCAGGTATGAGATGAACAGCGCGCCAAATATAATTAAAAAAATTCTAGTTTCTTCGTTAATTTTTATTCTACAGGCCTGTTTCACTGACAGATATTTTTCATATTTGCAGCCCAATTATATGGTTCTTTGCTGTGCTCTACTTACTATTCAACACACACGGTTAGAATTACTTCACCATTTCAATATCACAGTATGGGAAATGATATGTTGGCCCCTTTTTTAGTTGGGAATATTATTTCTTTCTATATAGTCTATATGTACAATAATTAATGTGACTAAGTTTGTCCCCTCTATATGTTTTTATGTACAGGGTGGTATTCCTACCTATGGCTGCCGTTTATTCCTTTGATTGTATGTATTAGTTGAAGCTTATCATTAAATCTTTTGAATGGAATAATGGATGGATGTGATTAACAATGAAAATTAAAGAATAGTAATAAGAAGGGTGGATTTTTGCAGGTTATTTTATTGGTGGGAACAAAACTTCAAGTGATAATCACAAGGATGGGACTACAAATTCAAGATCGAGGGGACGTCGTCAAGGGGGCCCCAACTGTCCAGCCCATGGACGATCACTTCTGGTTCAATCGCCCGAGTCTTATGCTCTTCCTTATCCACTTTGTTCTTTTTCAGGTATAATATCGCGCTTGATGCTTTTCCTTCTTTCTTTTTTTGAAATGGTTTCCTTCTTTCTTTTACTCTCTTCCATTTACATTTACACAATATCCTTCAAATTTTATTTAATTTTTTTTTTTTTGTTATGCAGAACGCCTTTCAGCTTGCATTCTTTATATATACCTGGGTGAGAACCACATAATCCAATCTCTTTATGTGTGTGTGTGTCTGTGTGTGTTTTATTCTTGCGAATCTGCTCTCCAGGAGGGATACATAGTATCCATCATTTACGGCTGGGATTACTGGCGCATATAATCCTATTTGATCCCCTTGCTATTCTTAGCATGAAGTTGGGAAATCTCATTATTACTACTTAAAAAAGCATGAAACACACACTACAACATCAATGTGGGGCCCAAGTGTATGTGGGACCCATGTGCATGATATAGCTAGGACTCATGGTAATACAATGCTTATCTGAAATGATTTTTCTCATCCAATTCTTTTGGCTTTTGCAGTATGAATTTGGCTTTCGTTCATGCTTCCATGAGAAGAAAGAGGATGTGATCATAAGAATCTCAATGGGGTGAGTGGCATTACAGCATGCTTATCATTGTCTAATTATTTTTTTTCCTTTTTAAGTTTAAAAATGAAGAGTGAAGGGTTCCATCTGTTCGTCAGATTTTTGGGAAATTGATTATCTCGACTGACCTCGCAATACCAAAACCCCAAGCCCCTGTTTGTTTTGGAATTTTAGAATGATTTCGAGTCCAAATATTACGGTCCTAATTGGGGGCCTGCCTAGGTATGGAACTAGGTAGGACCCAACATGCTATGTGACAAGTTTAAAGGGCACATCCTAACACGTTCCAAGAGTTCTTTGCTGTATTGGTTAGGTATCTAACATTTGGTATTTGAGTGAAACACGCCACAGAGTGGGCTGTGGGCTGTGGGCTGCAGGCTGCCTTTACGAAAGTGTGGTTGAATGTTACGGTTTTAAGTGGGGTCCTGCCTAGGTATGAGACTAGGTGGGACCCAACTTGGTATGTGATAGGTTTTAAGGGCATGCCTAGCCTAACACATTCCATCAAAGCTGTAGGGCTTTGGACATATTGGTTAGATACCTAACACAAAAACTGATTAGCGAACACAAAACTAAACGCTATTTTGAGTCCGAGAGCAGTTTTGGACTCAAAATCAATTCTCAAAATCTAAAACGAAAAAGGCCTAGATTGTCAAATTGTTGTGAGATTGATTAATGGGCCTAAGATTGTCAAATTGTTGTGAGAATGATTATCTCAACAATCTCTCGGCATGCAATACCAAAATGCTAAGACTGAATATCTCCTCCTTATAGGTCATGGAAGTGTCTGTACACCAAGGACTCATTCAAATGGGCCTAAAATAAATTTAATGTTCATTTGTTCACTTCAAAATGGGTGATAATTTTGTTTTATGCCCGTTTTACTTGAGAAACACAGCCCAAATGAAAATTATCCTTTACAAAAAGAGAAATACAAACAAGAAAATTGTTATCATCTCTAACATTCAATCTGGGTTCTTGGATCAGGGTCCTCATCCAATTTCTATGTAGCTATGTGACACTCCCTCTCTATGCATTGGTTACACAGGTAACAAGAAAAAACCAAAACTTTTCAAAGAAATTAAGAGCAAATTGTGTGAATTCAACTAATCTCTTACATGTACTCACACAGATGGGTTCCAACATGAAGTCCACCATCTTCAATGATAGAGTGGCAATTGCACTAAAAAAATGGCACCACACGGCAAGGAAGCACATAAAGCAAAACCAGAGGTCCGGGAGTGTAACACCATTGTCCATGAGCCGACCGGCCACCCCAGAACATGGCTTTTCACCTGTTCATCTTTTACGCCATTACCGGAATGAGGTCGATAGTATCCACGCTTCTCCCCAGTTCTATAATTCCGACAATGAGCCGTGCGACCACGAAGATTCAGCCTCACCATCAACCCACCATGGCCGCCGGGCCTACAACGAAGATACGGCCTCACCATCGACCCACCATGGCCGCCGGGCCCACAACGAACAAGAGAGAGACATGGAAGAGCTTTCTTCAACATCAATGCCTCAGGCTAACTCTGATCAACATGAAATCAGTATACATCCTGGTAATTTTTCCTTTGCCAAAAGATGAAGATGATCAACCGTACGGAGCCTTTGCCCATACATTAACACCTTTGTATTGTAGCCTCTGAGATGACACTTCTAGGAAATGGAGATATTTTGTATCCCATTATGGTGGAAGAAGTGAGTGATTTTTCGTGATGTCTTATTATTTTTCTCCCATGGATTAGTATCAGAGGAAGGGGAGAAGTACATTTGCTGTATACAAGAAAGCAGGAACTTGATTCATGGTAAAATATTATGTTTTTATGACTAATATTTCATTGAGGCTCAGTTTCTTTTGCAGTAAAATTTGTCACTTAAAAATGAGCGTAAAATTTGTTTTATGCCTGTTATATGTCGAAATAAATAGAGTTAAAAAAGAGATAGTAAACCTCTTTGGTGACAAGAGGAAAGAAAAATAAAAATCTAAGGCCAAGTGAGGTAACCAGAAATACATCACAGAAAGCATTTGCTATGAGATGGCAAACTTAAAACAAAATTCCATTCATCAATAAATATAGTCTCTCTTCCCAGAGGACAACAAGATTACACAACACTTTAATAGGCAGAAAGAGAAAAGCCTTACATATGACTTTTATCTTTGGTATTAACAAATTCTATGTATAGCCACAAATAAGAAGACAAAAGCCTTACAACTCTGCATACAGTTTTTGTTCTTTTTTCTTTCAAAATGGGCCTCAACTCTCTCAACATCATAAGACTACTTTCACAGAGAAAGTTCCCATCAAGTAAGCATATTCTACAACTTCTTGTATGTATAATCCTACCTATACAGCGATAGTCCACAAATTTCGCTTCCTCTCTTCCACTTGAATCAAGTCATATCAGAATGGTGTCTGACATAAGGGGCATGTTGCTTTAGGGGATGTCTTGAACCATTTGTAGAGGCATCGCGCATGGAACTTGTGCTTGCACGTCTTACAGGCTAGCCGCGGAAGGCTATGGTCATTAGTATGGATGATGCTGTAACAGATGGGACATTCTTCAACGCCTTCAAATTCTTTGTCGAGATTACTTTTCCAGATATTTATTGCTTCGGCTATGGCTCCATTCTGCACTTAAAAAAGAAGATAATAAGCGTGTTTTTACATTATGTTCATTTGGGTAAAATCAAGTGAAACAATGCAATATTATGGCAGAATCATAATGAAAACAAGCAGCAGAAAGCTAGATGTATATATGTACACACACACACACATGGACTCCGGGAAAAACAAAGGAAAAAGGAATAAACAAAAAAAAATACTAGTGAGATAATGATGTTAAAAATTAGAGATGCGTTAGGTTGATGGAGCAGGAGGAATGGGTGTGTATGGAGAGCATGCCTTGCATTTGGGCCAGGCTGCACAGGCGGTCTAGCCCACATGCAAGGGGACCGGCCAGAGGTCATCTCGGCCTGCTGCCCCCTGCAGCCTCCCCAAATCATTTTCCTACAAATTAAGCATTCAGCAAATTAAAAAGTAAATGTGAACATGAATTGTAGTATCCGAGAAAAGCATAGAAGAAAGAAAAGCTTGCTGTTTGGGTGGAAAGCTCAGAACTAAGTTCTTCTTGCTTCCCAAAAGTAGGGGAAGCGTGCTTACTACATGCTTTCTCTTAATTACGAGTACGTTGCTTATTTAGGTGATATTTTCCAAAAAGAGTGTTTTCTAATTTTGATAATATGCTGAAGAAGCAATTTTTTTTTAAAAAAGTGTTTAATAAGAACTCATCTTAAAACATGTGAATTTTTTCTCAAAAATTTTAACATTAAATCTACAAAAATAAAACATGTGACACTAAATTCTTATAACTAGTAATACTAATGAGTCGGAGAACGCTCTTTAGTACTTGACTACTTGTAACCATGGTTTTAAATTTCGACACCGAAATTTCGGATTTCGGTCGGGACCGAAATGAAATGGCACCAAATTTCGGAAATTTCGGCGAAATAATTGATAAAATAATATTATTTTAATCATTTACCAAATTTCAATCGAAATTTTGGCTTTAAAAAATGACATTTTGAGAGCTTTTACCAAATTTCGGTTTCGGTAAGGAGCAAAATTTCGCCCGAAACCAAAATTTAAAACCTTGCTTGTAACCCTAACCTACATTATCCTTCTTCCCTAACCTACTATAGCCCTACTCTTTTCATAGGCTTCTTGTTCGCTTCCAATGAGACCTATTACATGCTTAATGTTGACTTTCAACGAAACCTCCCACACGTTTCCTCTTTAGAGCATTTTGCATCCTGCATTTTCTCTTGCCTAGACTCCTCGCTTCCTACGGCATTTCTTCTACCCATATATCAACTATGAGATATAAATTTAATTTCATATCTTTACTTTAAATGAATTTGGTTGTAGTCTTGCCAAGCCTAATATTTTTCTGTTTTTTTTTTTCGTTTGATAACCTAAATGTCTAGGGAAAATTTATTCCAAGAACTAAGAGTTTCAACAAACACTTTGGAAAACAGAAAAAAGAAACAACCCAGGATCCCTCCCTCTCTCTCGGCAATACTTCTGGAAGTAAGAATTTCAACAAACACTCAGGAAAAAGAGAAAAAAGAAACAACCCAGGATCCCTCCCTACCTCGGCGACACTTTTGGAAATGGGAATGCTTCAAGTCACTCGCTGGTAAAAAATAAAGTCACTTGCAGCTAAAAACTATAATCAGACATTTTTTTCTCAGTTTTATATTTCATCATTTATCTTGTAATTCTGAAAAGCTCTCAGATTTTTTCTTTTCTCCACTCACTTTCTATTACTAATATATCTCCCTGGAACACAAGAAAAAAAACGACCTATTTCAGGGAATGCCTACAAAGCAGTTATCTCTGCGAAATCTCAGAAAAAAGCATGGGGTTTGTTGATGTTTTCTAGCAATTCCGTGCAGAAACATGAATTTCCTATTTTAATGATGACCCATTTCAAGAATCCTCTATGTTGGCCAGTTTCCTTTCTGGGTTTCTCTAATTGGAGCTGCATGAAGACTCATGGTGTTTTTTTGTGGTGACCTTGATGCCAAAGATGATATGCGAAAAGGCTATGACTATGATACCAAGATAATTGTGGAGGCCCAATGTACAGGATATGATATAGATTGTCGTATTGGATACTCATGAGAACTTTTGTTGGTAAAAATATGTATCGTGTTTCATAGATATGTCAATCTATTTGAATTAGCTATCATGTTTTTTTGCTTGCTCCTATTGGATATTTGCAATTACAACTGTGTCATATATAGCCTATACAAAATCTATTAGCAATTCCATCTGTGTCAAATCCAATTAAGTTTTATAATTTTTATTTACTTAAGCCGTGGAATGGGATAACTGTGTCTATATCTGTGTTCTTCACTTCAGACAATGCCTAGAAGCATCTCCCTTCTTGTGCCCATGTCTGTATCCGTAACTGGGTATCCTAGTGAAGAGGTGCTCTCAGTCATGTCGTCGAGTAAATCAGATATTATCTAGAAGAGAGAACAAAAAGGGGATTTGAATGTAAACTAGGACCATCTAAATGTGTTTGGCGAATCGAAATTGAGCATCTTGTTTCATTTGATCGAGTTATGGTTTGAAGTGCATTTTTATCTAATTTCTATTAAGAGATGTGTATCATTTTTCTTTAACTCTTGATAAATTACCAGTTCATAAGAAAGAAGATTGAAGAAGAAGAAGAAAAAAAAGAAATTCGTGGAGGTTTAAACCCAAACTCGTGACCTACTGTATTTATACAGAATCCACTTAACAATGATTACAAAGATGCCACTACTAGAGCCATCTATGATGAGCCCCTTCCTAATAATATAAATAACATAAAGACATTATGCCAAATCTAAAATGTAAATCTTTAACACTCCCCCCTCAAGTTGGAGCATGGATATTGTCCTTGCCCAACTTGGAGAAATACTACGAAACTAATTACGACCAAGTGACTAAACGAGTAGATCTACTAATTGATCCTTGGAACTCAAACACGGAGTAGATATCAATTTGCTAGCAACCTTTTCCTGCAAAAAATAACAATCCACTACAATGTCAATGAGTGTCTTAAACCACATTCACTCACACGCTATGTGATCTACCACACGATACTCTGCATTTGCATTGGATTGTGCAACTTCATTCTGCTTCTTGCTGAACCAAGTAACTAGGCTTCGTCCAACAACAGTAAAGCAACTCATAATTGAGTGTCTTTCTAAAGGTGATCCAACCCAATCTGAATTTGAAAAACTCTCTACCCTTTTGGTCATTTTTATTGACAATAAATCCTCTAACCTTTATCTCAAAATGTGTAGAGTTGCATCCTAAAGATCAAAGGTAAAGAGAATGCATACACTGACTCACTACAAAGCAACAATAGGCCATACAATCATCAAGTAAATGAGCCTTCCCACAAGGCGGTAATATCTACCAGGGTCCTCAAACAAATCTACCTTGCCCTCCGACATTGCAGAAGACTCAAATAATGTAAAACTGCACTAAGCATGAACAATATAAAATATGAGAAATCATACTAATATAGTAGGATGACCACTCTTACATGTCAACTAGAAAGGGGAGACACTGAGAGAGGTTTTCGTAAAAGAGACTGTGCTGAGGTCCCTGCTTTTTATTTGAGTTTGTTGAAAATACTTTCTGTTTAAATAATATAGATTTTCTTTCGAGCAGAAACTAAAAGCTTTGTAACTTGTAAGGCACAAATATCAAGAAACTTCACTTTCTGATGAATAATAGCAAACGTCTCATAGTCAAACAGCATAGCCACGATGGCTAGGCTGGGCTTGAACTAAAACAAATATCTTTCCAAGCATATGATTTTTTTGTGGACGTCTTTCCAAGCATATGATTCTCCAGAAATGCAAATCCTTTTCAAAATATCAGTTACATCTACAAGGAGCTCCATAAATAAATGCAACCAGTGAAATCTTACGATTCAAAACAGCAAGTCGTTTGGCAGTTAAATGCAAGATAGAGTACACAAGAAATGAAAATATGATGTTAGAAGTAAATTTTGAGGAATCATATCATTAGAGGTGTTAAAGAGAACAAATCTACTATTAGTTTATATTAGGATAGAAGATGACCTGATTTCGAATGATTGCAGTCATAGACAGCAACCATTTTCTTTGCTTTACTTCACTAATACCAAGACTCTTTGTGCAATCCACATCCACTGGGAGCAGTGGGTAACAGGAAGGAAGGCGAATAACCAAATCCATTCCCGTCTCCTCCTTTTTATAGGTAGCAGTTATCTCGTGCGGTGATTTGTTGACACTAACTGAAAAATTCTCATCAGCAACAACAGCACCTTTGACCTACATAGCAGATGTAGATAATCTGATAATTCATGATGTCTCCAGTGAAATATTCCCAAGTAATCCACCACAAGTTTAAGTTGCAATGAGCAAGCAACTGTTTATAAAAATGGTATCTTTGTCATTTGATGGCTCTAAGGAGGGTTGATCTACTCATCTAGTGATGGATTTCATCATGCCACCAAAATCCCATAATGTTGTCAATATGTTCGTTTGCCTACATCTTTAAATGATACAACGTACTTCAAAGGCCGCTTTCATAGGCCTGTTCACAGTACTATGAGAAATCTATGATGCTATAACAAAGGAGCTTGTACTTACACATGCCAACCTTTAAAAAATGAATATGTGGGCATAGAGACACTGATTTTATAGTTAATATTTAAGAGAAATTATATGATGAAGGGCCATATAAACAAGTATCCATCATCCCATCCTTGACATTTGATCCAACAGCAGCTCACTTTTTTAGGAGCTGCTGTTGGATCAAATATCAAGGGTGGTACTTCCGTCGTACCACCTTTACGTGTTTATACGGCCTTTCATCATATAATTCCTCACTATTTAAATAGGTTCAAAATGTTTGATATCAGTAGCTTTTAAATATTAAAACGACGACATAACTTTGAATTCTATGCCCAGCATTGCAACAACCAAGAATCAAATAGAATGTTGAACATTAATATTATTTTATTTGCAAATTCAAAGTGTTCACAAATTTTAGCACTAACAGCATGATACTAATGTTGCACAGCCCATGTTTTATAACTAAAATCATATTTGTCCGCATTACTCAAAATGACCCAGCTCCATTTTGTATCCTTTTGGCAGAAGTCTCACATAAAACATACAATTTGCCCGAATTGAAATGAATTACAGTTTCATGATTGTTAATGGTTTTAATGACAATCTTTTACCATCTATAGCTGGAGATGAGTTTGAACTGTAGGTAAATTAATAAGGTCGGATTCTTGCAAATATATGACAGGTGGGAATGCTTTATGTAGTCCATGAGCTCATAGAAATGTCTAGTAATGTTATCAATTGAGTCCAGGGTCATAGGTGGGCCGTCCATGTTGAGTCCAGCCAAAGCAACACTCCCATGTGCAAATGGGGACATTGTAGACACATCACCAACCGGACCCATGATCCCTAGTATACAAATTCAAACACTTTATACCATGCAAATGTTTCAATTACCATATAATTTTAACTGGTCACCTAACAATTTGCCACGTCATGGAAAAAGCTTACTTGCTGAAAATTTTGAAGTAAAATGTTAACCGGCCATCATATAAAGTGATAGTAACATACTTGAGACAATTCCTCCAGAAGGAGAGAAGGACTGCACCATACTTTCATGAAAGATTCAATTGCAGATGACGTAGAACGGTCACGCAAACCAGCAAACCAATTGCGCACAAAAGCAGGTAGAAGACGAAGCATCAATCCAAATATCGCACCGGCCATTGTAGCAATTTCCTCATTTCCAACAGGCCAAAGGGACTCCACGGCAAAAAGTAATGAGCTCGTTGTGATGGCACATTTAGCAGAAGTAGCAGCCTTAGATGCCTCCGCTGGAAGTTCAACTTCTTTCTTCTTCAAATTGGGTGTTGAACCCAGCTTTAAAGGAATATGCTCGAAAATGCAATCCAGTATAGCTGAACTGACAGAATCCTGTATATACTGAACAAGTCTTTCTCTTGCTTGTGATGTCGATGGTTGGGATTGCAGATAAGTCAGCAACAAAGCCCAGGCAATGAAGACATTTACCTACAGATAATAGAAATATTTGTGAATCGTCAAACTCCCAATAGAATGGACTTTACAAAACACAACATCAAAAGGAGATAAAGAGTGATGGTTTTAAATTTCGGCCGAAACATTTCGGGTTTCGACTTACGGTCGACACTGAAATCACCGGTACTCCAAATTTTACAAGATTTCGGCGAAGGAATTTCGCCAAAATTTCGGTTAAATTTCATTTTTTTAACCTTTTTTACAAAATTTCTACAGAAATTTTATGATTTCCACCGAAATTTCACTGGAAATTTTATGAAAACCGAAATTTTATGTTTTTTTTTTTTGCACAATTTCGGCCGAAACCGACACTTCAATCCTTGGACCAGACCATAGGACTAGCAAAAGATCGCCTGACATATTTACCCGATTTTGTGCTACTAAATCCATTTCAAGAAGTTCTGATGGAGATTTTTCAATCATGAAAGAGATCTCATCTCTCAAATGGACATGCTTTTCCAGTGATGATTCAACAGAACGAGAGTGCTCAGCTTCCTGGTTGTCATTAACATCCCCATCCAAGCAGTGCCTAGTATCTCCTTTGGTGATGCCCATATGTTGAACAGGCTCAGTTGAAAGGATAATAAAAGCAGCAACCTGTAAGGAGGAAATAGGTCTGGCGGAGAAAAGAAGTGCATACAAAGAGCTAATAGGCCCTCTGCTTAGTCCCCAAAGCTCAACAGAATGAACGGCCGTATTTCTAACATGCTGAGGAGAATTAATAACATTGGAAGCAACTAACTCCCAAAAATGAAAATGTGGAAGTCTGGTTGATGCTACAATAGACGAAGCCTCTTCACAGTAGGAGCTTGCTATTGATTCAGCAACACCTGTTGCAAAAAATAAGCGAAGAACACCTTCGAGTATCCGGTCTTTAATATGATCCCATTTTCCCATTATCAAGGAATGAAAAAACTCAGTATTTTCTGCCTGTTGGAGTTCAGAAAGCCCGAGAAATAGAGACAATATAAAAAGTGCAGTCCTAGAAATAATCATAAGAGAAGGATCTAAACGAACTGCTTGTTCAAGTTTCTCTACGATAACATCCAAATTATCAGAAGGCAAAGTATTTGTGACAATATCATCAACACTCTCCGCCATTTCCTCCATCGGGACTACTGTAGATTCTGTCCACCTATGCAATTGAGATAATACAAAATCCCAATCATCCTCACTGAACTGCTGCCAGCAATACCCAACTGTAATTGCCGTAAGCTTTGGCAGCATCATCTGTAAAGCTATCTGCTTGGCTGTATTTGGGGAATTAACTACACACCTTTGCTTCCGAAACAAATCCATCAGTAGTGTTTTCTCCAATTCGCTAATATCTATTGACAGTGCCATTTTTAGTGTTCCTATTCCTCCTTTGGTAGTTAAAGGGTAGCAAGATAAGGCCACTTGAATCCATCCTTCCAACTCTGGAATAAGAAGCAAAAAGATGTCACCAAGTTGATAATGGAAAGGAAAAAGTCTTTGATTAAATCAAATTATTAATTTTAGAAGGAATTTAACTTATACAAAAATATCAGTTTACCATGCTGTTCTGTTTGCCAAGAAATTAAAGGTGGAGAAGAAAGAGTTCTTCGAAGCCATGCCAAGATAGTCTCCTGAATCTGATCTTCCCTAAGAGAATCAACTGGAATCTCTTTATTAGTTTCAACTGCACTAGTGGTTTTATTTCGTAGTGGTTGAATAAGAACATTTAAAACAAAAGGAAGAATCCTCAAACAGTGTATGTTTACTGTTGTGCCAATGAAGAGTTTATTGGCAACATGTTCAAAAATTGCAACAGCCTCATCCTTTCCCCAAATACTATTATTGACCATTAGAGTTGAAAGAAAGGATAGAAGAGCTCGCAAGAATGGATTTTGAATATTCTCCACCTCATCATCTGAGGCAGCCCATAAATTGAAGAAATTTGATTCGCTGCTGGATCCATAATCGAGGGCCCCATCAAGTAAAATCTTGACTATGGAAAATATCAGACTTTCTTCAGGAGAAAAATTTTCCTTTTTTGCATATTCACCCAAGAAGGGTAATAAAGAACCTAAAGCACTGCCGCCCCCTTGCCATTTCCAAGTGCACAATATTTCAGCAGCAAGCCATGCTCGGGAATAAGAAGTAAGCAATGGGGCCTCCTCATCTGGGGCTTCTACTGTTGAAGATGAACTGAGAGTTTGGAGAGAACCAGTAATAACCCTACTGCCCCCAATACTTGAAATAAGTTTGTTAACAAAAGCAACAACCTGGTGATGCCTGGATGCCTGCAATTAGTGAATATTTTGGAAGAAGTTAATTCTATATTTATAAAGTTGATTACACTAATGCATAGTATTTTTCAATGATTTCTAAAAAAATAAGTACGATTTAGAGAAGTAGCATACATAGCCATATAACTCCATGCTACTATAATACATAAATGATGCAGAATCATATTCGTTGGGCTCCCCACAACTCAATTTTAATCAGCTTGAACATTAAACAAGTATGACTAGAACATAAGATTGGAATAGCTAAATATCCATTAACCACGAAGAGATATCTTGTGAAGTAACAAATATGAGGGGAAAAAATCCCAGTTCCCTTTGACTGAGTAGTGAATGCCTGGCACATCACCAGGCCACCATGCTGTCGTGACCGACTACATAGGATGAGACAAGGCATGTTCTCATTTCTCAGTTTTCCTCTTTTGATCTGTTTTTTCCAAGTTACAGCTCTCATTGTGCCATCGTGACCGCCGTTTTTTTATTCCATTTCTCTATTTTTCAAACAATAAATCTCTCTCTCTCTCTCTCTCTCTCTCTCTCTCTCTCTCTCTCTCTCTCCACACACACACATATCATCGGTAGAAGGTGGGGTCTTGAAGAGGAGAACCATCATCTTGACGGTATTTTACATTCAACACGAGATAAGTATCCCCAGACTTGGTGTCAGCAAGGTGTGGATGAGCAATAAAATCTTTAGTATATTTTGTCTGGCTTATCAAAATCCTCCAACCAGAAAAGAGAGAACTCTAGACCAAGTGTGTAAGATGAACAAAGTCCTTTGGCAGGAAAGAACATTAAAGAAACAACTTCTACTTAGAGATACCATCCAACTATTACTTGCAGAAAACAATTTATCAATTACAATATTTTTATACCAGGAAAGTTGAGAAGTGGGTTTGTGTTGAAGATTGAAAAACATGTTTATCACATCAGGTCGACAAGAAGCAAACCAAGAGTTGATGCATTATGCTCAGGTTATTTTTATACTTAATTCATCGCACTTTGGTTTTCTTTGCCATTATAAATCATGAAATAACTTCCGCTACAGAATAGTAAATGGCGCTGTATCTAGATTGGTACTATTTAGCACAGATTTACATGTTTGAGATGCTAGCCACAAAGTGAAAATTGATAAACAATAATCTTCCAAAAGTTTGCTGCTTCTAGAATCCTGCACATACTAATTAATACAAGATAATTATGCTAATATGTTCAAAACCCACAGAAATCAAAGAGGAAAGATGGCACAAAATTCACTTAAGTAATTAATGGTAACTGAATTCTCAAAAATGGATTTCCTTACTTGAGATTCCAAGAACTTGTGTCCATCTTTCAAAGTGGCGGATCTTTTTCCATCAGTGACAAGAGGTGCCACCCACAAAGGCCAAGACTCGCCCTCAGATAACAATTGGTCTAACATACTTTGCTCCTCATAGTGATCCCGGCAACTAATTTCAAGCACATCCAGCACCCATCTACAGCATAAAGCAGGAATTTTATCCGTATGAAATGTTTCTGTCTTGAAGAGAGCAAGCCTCACAGTCTGAACTAAAATATTTCTCAATCTCTGAACAGTGTACAAACTAAGACTTCTCCAGAAATGAATACTTATTTTACCACGAAAAGCATCCATGGATTCACCAAAAGTCAACTTAGCATCAACCGGTTTTGGCAAATCACCATCAATTACATTTCCACATGTTGACAAAGAACTTCTGACATCATTCTTTGGACTCCCGTCTATCTCTGATGCCATGTTACATTCCCAGTCAATAATAAATATAGCAGACAAAATACATGGAACCAGTTCACAGTCCCCATCTAATATTTTTAAGGAAAAGAAACTGCCCTCCAGAATTTGAAAAGCAAACTGAGCCATCTCAAGCTTGTTAATAAATGATAATTCATGTTTCTGCGCCAAATGTTTGGCATCATTGCGCTGTATCAAAGAACTTGCACATTTTGCCCAAGTAAAAGAAGATTCCATAAGAAGTGGGACAAAGTTTGTTAAGACTTCTTCAAATACAAGGATCATGGTTTCCCTAGAAACAAAGGAACTTCGTTCATCTTCAGATGATCCACCAAGGACAGCCCTGCAGCATAACATGAGGAAGATCTTTTACAGAAATAAAAAGATGAATATCATAATAAAACAGCAACACAAATTATTATATCTCAAAATAACCCCTCAACCTCGAGGCACGAGGCATAAGCCTCACTAAGAAAAGAATTTTCCCTTTTCTTTTGTAGTGATAATAAACAAGGGAAAAGTAGGGTGAGAATGGATGGGCTAATAGGAAATATAGTTCCAGCAGAGCTAAGGGGTCCATTCAGTAGCAAAATCAACAAACGGTTGGTTCACTATAAGATCTTCTTTCATCTCTTCCCCAGCTAGGAACTGGTTGAGCTAAAACAATTATTGCGATAGGTTTCCAGACCTTCAAATAGAAGGAAGACCACGAAACTTGAGGATCATTTTTACTGTAAGAGGCAACTTTTGTTATGGCACCATTCAACAAAGAGATGCCTTGGGATGCAGTCCAAACCCCATAAAATAAAGACCCTCTGGTTAAAGTGGTTTTTCGATTATACAACAACCTTTATAGAGGACTTGACATTTTCAGAACCTATAAATAGACAGCATACTTAATAGCTAAATTAATATAAACACCTATCTAGGTTGCACAATATTAACAAATAACTGTGGTCGAAACTCAATGGCTGATCCACACTTCCAGAATGCATGAAAAGAGAACCTCATTTAAGAAATGGCTCCATGTTAGAACATAACACTAACTAATACTCGAAAAAGATTAGTAGGGAAAATAGAAAAGAAATAAAGAGCAACAATGATCAAGCACCTCATTAATTGAGATTTACAGGCATCCATTTGGGTAACAGTGAAAACAACAAAGGCACCAGCCATCATCTGGTCTCAAAAACAGTAACAAAGGATTACATTCACCAGACTCTTTTAATGCCTGAACCATCCGGCTTTCTTCAACACTTCTATGAAAAAAAAAATCATGACTTCCAACTAGTAAAGTTACACAAAATTATGCCCCAACAAGTCTTCTATAATGAAGAATAAAAATAGCCAAGATTTAGGTGTATTTTCAGTATGCACCTGTAACCCAGATTGCAATTTTGGTACATCCAATTCACACCCGCAAGAAAAATCTGGCTGCTATTCTTCTTTTTAACTAGTACTAGCTGCTATTCTAGTGAGACAATTTCTTCAAAAAATTATGCAGAATTAGGGACACATATATACCCAAATAAAAATTTACATACCGTAGAAAGCGAACTTGGGATGAGTGGAAGGGAGGAGAAAGGCGGGCAACAGACAAGGCAGCTGAATTTAACAATTCATGATGCCAGTGTTCTGGATGAGAGGGTTTCAAATGATTGGAGTAAAATATCACCTTCTTGCTATCAGTTCTTCCTCTTATTTTCTCTATGAGCATTGCCAGCATAGCAATACGATCAAAGTCAAAGTGCCCAACTCCGGTTCCAGGAATTTCTTCAGATTTTGTAGCATATGTAACAATGCTACACCATTGTTTAGAGAAAAGATCATCGTCAAGCAAAGCAAGTAAAAGATCGAGTTGGTAACTAGTGGAGCGGCACTTCCCATGCAAACACCATGGTACAAAGTCACCCTCGAAGACTTGGAAAAAATAATTCAATTTAGACTCATCACTGCCTTCATCAGAAAAATTACTGTTGGAGTGGCCTTTATTGTTATCGAGGAACTCTGACAGTACTGTCCGTGGTCCAAATATCTCAACCAGAACAGTTAAAATTCTGACACCATCTGGGGAGTCCTGCAGGCATGGATGGCCAAACTATTAAAATGTCTTCACTTTTTTTTTGTCCTTCTGATAATTTAAAGATGAGAAGCATTGAGAAGAGCGATATAAGCATGTGTATTATGCACAAAATGGTACACAGTATGCTAGCATAATACAACCGGGAGGAAATGGATGCATAATCCAAAGAAGCACACAAGAATGTTGAAACAGACACCATAGTTTCCTCTTAATGACTGCCAAAAATTAAGTGTTACAGTTACGACCAAACATTCTTCATGATCAAATTCCATTGTGGCAGATCATTTGATAAAAGTAACAACTTCGTTTTTTAGTGGTGAATTGTGCGATTAAAAGTCAAGTCCTCCACTGAACTGAACTTCTGTTGGCGGAAGTTCGATGGGAAATCCGGGTATGGCGGTGATTGGCGGCGCGATTCAGGACGCCAAAGGCACCATTATTATGTCATACTCCGCCCCGGCGGGTTCATGTGATGCAAACGAAGCGGAAGCTAAGGCTTTACTCTTTGGTCTTAGGTGGTTCCGATCTCATAACTTGGGACCTCTAATTGTCGAGGGGGATTCTACAAATGTCAATGTTTGGGCAACGAACCTGAGTGCGGGCCCATGGAGATTGGCTGATACTGTGGATGAGATCCGTGATATTATACAGATTATTCGTCCACAACTGAAGCATATGAGACGGCTAACTCGCCCGCAGACAGTTTGAAGAAGGAGGGGGTATGGCGATCTGATACAGCTGTTATTTATGATGAATCAAACATAGAGGTGCTATAACTCCTCCATTGGGCGTATCTTTTATTACTAAATTGTGTGTCATTCATGGGGACATCTTGTCCCTTCTGAATGTACTCCTTTATATATGGAATAAAATTTTGTTATCTTTCAAAAAAAAAGAAAAAAAGAAGTCAAGTCCTCCACTCCAGCAATTAGAATATAAAAATCAGAAAGTTCAGGATAAGCTCCAATCCCAACCTAACTAGAAAAATCTAGAGCAAAGTGCAAGAATAATTCTATTTGATAAAAACATAATGCAAGACTATGAGTAAGATACCAAAATAATTCACCGACAATCAAACATCCTGGACAGTAGCTCAATATATCAAGATTGTTCTGCAAGAAACATATACACAATGAACAGCTATGTAAGCATAAGTAAGGTTTCAAATGTTGGTTTTGATATGGACTTCGGTTCCCACGAAAGTGGCAGTGATTAGTGGAAGTCCAATAAGCATGGTTTTAAATTTCCCTGAAATGACTAAATGTTTCTGTTTCCATCCCCACCAAAACAAAATCCCAATGAATTCCTTCTCAAAATTTTGATCGAAATTCCTCAAATTCCAAAAATTCGACCGTCCAAAATTTGATTGAATTTTTCGAAATTTGACTGAAATGGTCGAAATGACAAGAAAAATGAAAAGATGTTATGATTTGCATTTTATTTCATTTCATTAATGTAGATAATGATATTTGGTAAGCAACATCATTGAACTGCACAACAAAATAACTGTATCTAATGCATGGGATGTCATAACGGCATGGGACCAATAATAACTCGTGACTCTAAGTGGTATTGACATAGAGTTGGGGTCCTTGGAGGGGAGACTGGTCATTGTACTTCCTTATACTTCATTACATTGTCCTTCTAAAAAAAAATACTTCATTACATTGTACTTCTTTATTGACTTTACTGTTCCAGACATACGCGACAACGCATGTCACTAGGTGTTAGATGTGATTAATCCATTATGTGTGGCTTTTTTGCTTATGTGATGATTTCTAAGTATGCATTTGTGCTTATTCTAGCATTTCCCAGAGTTTTATCTTAAAATCTCATCATTTGTATATGTTGCCATACATTTCCCTGATTTTACAAGATTTCTACGAAAAACAAAATGTTTCCATTTCCGTGCTAACCAAAACCAAAATTTAAAACCTTGCCAATATGGACCCTCTTGGTCTGTTTCTTATTATTGACAGGATCTTTGGACCATATCTTAGACATTAAGCCACAGTTTTCAAGTCAGTATGGAGAAGGTAACTAATTAGCAGATTCCCCTGCCAACGTTGCTTGTGACATGAGATGCAATAAAATTTTTGGAAGTGAAAGGACCTCCCTAGATCTTCCAAAGGGGCTTTGAGATGCGATTAATTGAGTGTTCCTAGCATTCATTTTAGTTGAATTTTTCTTATGTTTTCGAGTTTTAAGGCTAGGCGGCATGTCCTACTCTTGATTAATTTCTTATTATTATATAAGAGTTTTTATATGGTGCCCGACTGTCAAGTACCGTGAAAGCGTTACCACCCTTGATATTTGATCCAACAGCAGCCAACTTTTTAAGTGGGCTGCTGTTGGATCAAATATCAAGCGTGGTACGTTTGACGTACCACCTTCATGGGACTTGATGGTCGGACCAAGGTTGCCAGAGCGGGAAGCGAAGCGGGAAGTGAAGGCTCTCAGGAAGCGGGAAGCGTGAAGGGTCGGATAATTTTTTTTAATAGTTAAATATTTAAAAAAAATAAAAATATACTAAAAATATAAGAAATAATTATATGAACCAAAGATTTTAAAAAATACTTTTTATTAAAAGATCCAACATTTACTTAAACGAAAATCACTATCAACTGAAATGCCTGTGTTGACCACCAGTGCGTTGATTAATGCCTGACAAAAATAAAAAAATTTAGAAACCAAATCATGAGATTTTTTTTTCCGGTCTTTAGAGAGTTAATAATGTTTGGACATGATAGAATTTATGAATTTTTAAAATAGGAAAAATACCCCATCGTTTGGAAGTAAAGATTTTGACCCGACTCCTTTTTTCGAATTTTGTACTAGAACTGGAAAGTTGACTTTTTATCCTTTTAGATTTGGCTCTTGAAACTATTTTTAATAGATTCAAATGTGGGTTATTCCCTTATTTACATGTAAATCTTAAGTACTTAAATGACTTTGTGTTAGGAATTAACAACGCAGCAGAATAACGATGCAAAGATAAACGAAAATCACAGAACAGAACACCAGATTTATGTGGTTCACCCAACTAGTTTGGTATGGGCTACGTCCACGGCAGAGCGACAAGCCAACGATTCCACTATTCTGAAGAAGAGATTACAAATCCTCACGCCTCTCACTATGGCGGCTTCTGATATCACATCCTTTTATATGGCGTTCTCAGACGCGTTACAATAAAGGGGAAAACCCTAATTCATGAAAGTACAAAACTACCCCCAGTATAAAAATACCTTAAAAAATTCGAGTCGGGGGCTACCGCCCCTGAACCCCCGCAGTCGGGGTAAAGTGTACAGTACTTCCAGATTAGACTGAGATCAGGCTTCACCAAAAACACTTTGCATCTAAATACTAAGAAGATGAAGAGAAGAGGACTAGCAAGAGACAAGGAGGGTAGATAGGAAACGCACTTTTTTTTTATTGGAACTTCCCATAGAGTGGGATATGCGTTTCCCGTAGAGTGGGAATCGAATTTCCCACAGAGTGGGAATCGCGTTTCCCATGTTTTCGAAATGGGATTCCCAAAAATCGGGGAATCGAGAAGATTCCCGTTTCCGAATCGATTTTCGGGGAATCAAGATTCCCCATTCTGAGTAGAGATTCCTGCCTCCTTGGGTCGAACACCATATAAATTCTAATTAAATAAAATTTAAGGTGTCGGCCCTGTTTCCTAGATAAATTCCAGATAAAAAATTCTGCAATTAAAATCGGAGTTCTTTCGCACTCGTCATCAATTAAAGGTTAGATCTCTTCTTCAATGTTTGGAGCTATTGATCGATGGAATGGTCTCTAGATTGATGGTTCAAGCTGTCGATTGATGAATCACATCCTCGGCTACAGTAAAACATGGGCTCTTCTTGGCTGGTTCATTTGTGGCTTGATCTTGAACTTCTATGGCTTCTAGTGGAACTTGGATTGCACCACAACTACAGTTGAGACACTTCAGGGGCTCTACCTAAGATCAAATATCCATGTGTTATGCCATGACAACCAAATGCCATCAAGTTGTCACAAAATCCCATCTTTCATGTCAGGACCAAGTATGCCGAGATCGACTACTAGTTCATTGGGTGAAACATTTGAGAACAAAGAATTCTCTCTATATTATGCTACGGGGCAAGAACAAATTGCAGATATCTTCACCAAAGGACTCAAAGCCAACCACCATACTTAATTAGCAGACAAGCTTAAGATGCCTCATGGAACATGTTAGCCCGAGGGAGGGAGTGTTGGAAATGGACAATTTAGGTGTGTTACGAGTATTACGGCCATTTTGACTAAACCCTGCATTTTTTCTGACAAACATTGACTAAAGTCACTAAGCCCTGTACATATGATTAGTAACTTGTTTTCATTATAAAGGCTAGAACTGAGTCCCTACTCCCAATAAAAATCTCTCCACTCTTCCTAACTATCGCTATTGATTCATCACATTCTATGTAGATTTTACATGCATGTTTAGGTGATTGGCTGCTAACACGTGTATGTGATCATATATCCTTCTTAGGTGCATATATAGGTTTACATGTTTGTGGCCCTATGAGAATAACCCATAATGAAAGCAGCTCATACATCCTTCAGAAATTTTGCTCAAGCAACAGTTGAAAAGCAGCACATGCTCAATAATCATAAAATTTCACAGCATATAAAATATACATAATTATATCCTTCACCTAATAGAACCAATCGAAATACGGAAATGAAAATTCGACAGCAAACAGGAAGACAATCCTTACGGATTCGTAGAAGAGCATAGTACATACCACAGATTTAATCAATGGAAAGGTTTTCTCCACCATTGGTCCCGCTAAATAAATCAAAGGCCAAGTTTCACCTTTTTTAACTGCATGCTGTTCAAGTAACAACAAGAACTTCACAATTTGTTCTGCATGCTCTGAATGTTCTTCGAAACACTCGGTCCGCTGAAACATCCCCAGACAGTAATTTTGAAAAGGTGTACAAAACGCACTCAGCAAATTGCATTCCTTCGAGGAAATATCTGATAGAATTTCAATAATGCATCTCCCCAAGTCCTGGATGTAGTTTATGGGATACTTAACATTCATAGTTTCCATTGGTTTTCTGTGGACATTTCGAGTGTAATCCTCCAACGATCTCTTACCAGATAAAAGCTCATCCTGGTCTTCTGGGCTTATTAATAAAAGAAAGTCACGCCACAAAAGCATTACAAGGACATGGTCAACAAGGCCGACTTGAAATTGATTAACGGCGTTTTCTCCAACAAAGTATCTGCATTTAAAGTGGCCCAGCAAAAAAACACTTCAAAAATCCAGAAAACCAATCCAAATAAGAGAAATTGAAAAAAAAACGTTCAAATATGCTACGCACGTGATCACCAAAGCACAGAAAGCTGAAGAGACCTATAATGAAAACTTAATCAGAAAAGCTCAGAAATATTTGCACCTTGATGCGTTATATATTGCCCAAATGAAACACTCTTTAAATGCCTTGAAGAACGCCAAACGATCTGCAGATGAGCAGTGGGATGGATTTCTTCCCGCCCAGAGGTTTTGGAAGAAGTTCAGGAAGAACTGCTCTCCCTCTATTGATTTAGGAGGCATGGAATCAATGAATATCAATAAAATTGGGTATGACACTTGCTGTGATCCATAGCAACCATTTCTTAGAAAATGCCAAAAACGGGCTAGTACAATCTTTTGAATATTTCCAAGGGACCAACTTTCGGGGAATTTTTTAGAAAATAGCAATATCATATCCCACATTGAAGAATGACATGTTGGATCCTTTTCATGGAAAGCACCAAGTATTTGAGCAGAGAGCATCTTCAAATTCTCTTCATTAAAAGCATGAGGAATATGTCTAATGAAAGATCCTAGGACTGAATATGCAGCTGACCGAACTCTAGGGTTTTGGGACTTGAGAAATTCTAGAAAATATTTGTGAGTAGAGAACATCATTTCAGCAGAAGAAATGGCAGTTTGCCTAGCCTTGGAAGCATTTTTTAGTTCGGTTATTACATTTTCAGAGTCTTGCTTTTGTAATTGTATCCCCAACAAAATATCAATAAGTGTGGCTAATGCCAACAATGACGAAGAGATCACCTGCAATCCAAGGAACAGATTAGAAAAAGACAAATGACAGCAATGGGTAATGGCCCACAACAAAGATAAGGTGAAGAACAGGAATACATGAAATAACATAGTGATATGTTGCATTCAAAGTATTATTATAAGAATAAAATCCAGGGATCACAAGCATGGATTTAATCAAAAATATATATCTATAAGGAGATCGATCGTTCCTTTCAACAGTAAAGGGGATCCGTCATTTCTTTTTAACAATTGAAGGAAATCCAAAACCCAAAAAAGTTTGTCAACAACGGTGCAGAACAACAGGAAAGAGTCAAAGACAAAATAGCCACAAGCTTGAAAATCATTTACATGTGCAATAGCAGAAAGAAGAAAAAACGCCATCAAATATTGTAGACAGAAAATGGAAACGTTAATATTCCAATCAGTCCGTACAGATAGGGGCAGTCAACATCAGTAAAAGTTCCGGTATCCTTTCAGTTAGGCCTTCTCATCGAGGGTTACTTTAAGAAAGTGCCATATCTCCTCTGAGAGACCTGTTAAAGGTAACAGCAACTATGGCTCCTTACATGATGACTTACGGCTTCCAGGAACAAGATTCTCATGACTGACTAGCTTCGGCAATGCAGTGTCGTCCATTCTGAGTGTTGTTTATATTGAAGTCACGTGGTGGAAAAAGATTGTAAAGTTGTAATCTAATAGATGTGTGGCCCATGTCAAAATAATTTGGGCCTGTGTACCAACTCGTAAATTAGAGTTGGGTGCTTCCTTTATTACCATAGTGGTAAATATCAGTCCAGAGAATTGCCTTTTTTTAATGATTTCTACCCACATCAGTTTGGAGAAAAGTAAAAGAAGAAGAGTGAACATTTTTACTATTCATATTCATGATGTTTTTTAATCAAAACTGTAAGCCCAATGGTTCCCACCTTGGCAATCTTCTATGTTTTGTTGATTCCAAACACAAGTTGATTTGTGTTATTATTCTAACTTGTTTGATGTTTTAAGTGTATGTATTGGAAATCCAATCAATCAAAATCAAAGTCAAGGGAAACGGCATGGATCGTGGATAGAAATTATCATAAAGATCAAGATGAGAAGCCAAAGTAAAGATGAAGGCTTGGAACATTCATGAAGATCTTGTGGAGCCAAGAGAATAAAAAAGATAATCCATGGTAACAGTGAAAACTTGAAGAGATGAAGTCGCTGAAGATATCTAGTGTTTGTTAAGTCTTAGAATGTAAAAGTCCAATCCCTAGCTTAAGATCTATTAGAGGCATCAAGGAGGTATTAATAAGGTCCCAAAGAATATAAAAGGATAACGTAAAAACACATGGATCCACAGACCAAATGCCAAAGTGAACCCATATGTGAAAAGCATCAATTTGGCACTTAAATGAATGACAATTGGACAAATCCTATGATATTCAGTTTAAAACATTTTTAAATTATTTTTTTAAATATTTTTAACATATAGATCTCCTTCTTCTGATATCTATAGAGCACAAGAACATCAAAATCCGATAAGAAACGAGGGAGATGTGAATTTCGCAAGTTCAGTGCGTAAAACAATTTTTTCTGTGCGGACCTCCGTGGTACCCCACGGAGCTCCGAGCATGGAATTCCGTGGGTTCTCACGGAATTCCATGGAGGGTTCTGTTGGAAAATAAAAATAGGCTAACGGCTAGCGCGGAGCTCCGCCGGTAGCCTCCATACTAGCCGTTGGGAGACCTATAATGGCTAGTTTTGGTCTCCCTTGCCTATTTAAAGGACTCTAACCTTCTTGAACGGATCTAACACACTCCCTAAGACTACTTGAACATATTATTGAGTTTACAAACCCCCTTGTGCCTCTCTTAAAGATCTAAGCAAAGGATTGGAACTAGGATTCATTTATACATCTTCTATACTTTGATTGTACCCTTGCAAAGGAATTTTTTGTTCTTCCTTCCATTGTTTGAACACATTGTATTGGCGAGTGCTCGGGGATGCAGAGCCATCTCCGTGGTGAGGGTTTCCACCAAGGTTAAAGGAAACAGTGTAAAGTTTGATCAAGTTAGTAAAGTCATCAACGTGTTTGGTTGGTGGAGTGGAGTAGGTCCCGGATGTGGACTGAGCCACTTCAAATCTATTGGTGCACTCTCTCTAACTCTCTCTTTGTATTTCTTGCATTTTGATTTATCCTTCTTGGTTTAATTGATTTTTTAACTTCAATTTGGGTTAATATTGAATTAAGTTTTCAAAAGAATAATTGTTTTTGATAAACCCAATTCAACCCCTCTCTTGGGTTGCCACCATTTTACTTAGGCCTAACATTGCATTTTCACTTGGTATCAGAGCTTTGGCTCTTAGAAGAAATTTTTCAAAACATTGGTAAGGTTTTCAAAATCTAACAAGGGAAAGATCGTTGGCAACTCGTCTAATTGTGAAATGGCAAACATGATTGGAACCGGGCTTCCGGAATGCCATTCCACAACTAGACCTCCTTTCTTTGATGGGTCTAACTATGGACATTAGAAGATAAGGATGCACATCTATCTTTTTTCGATAGATGTGGAGCTTTGGCATATTGCCTTCCAAGCCATTTAAAGAATAGAGTGTTGTGGAGAAAAGGCAAGCAAACTCGAACTATAAAGCTATAAATTCTTTATTTTGTGCCTTATCTACGGAGGAGTTTAATAGGGTAGCTCTTTTTTATTCCGCCAAGGTTATTTAGGATACCTTTGCCGTTACTTATGAGGGAACATCTCAAGTCAAGGACTCCAAAATAAACTTGTTGAAGAGCAAATATGAAATGTTTAAAATAGATCCAAATGAAAGCATCTCCGAAATGTATACCCGATTTACTAGAATTACTAATGAATTGGCTAACCTTGGCCAAGGTTTAAAATTTCAGTTTCGGTACCGGTTTCGGACCCTAAAATTTCGAAATTTCGACCGAAATTTTGGTCGAAATCTAGTACAAAAATCGAAACTAATATTTTATTCAATACTAAATTTCGGTAATTTCAGTGGAATATTAAATTAATTTATAATTAAAAAAACAGATTTTTTGGGTCAAATTTCAGAAAAACCGAAATTTAGACCGAAATTTCTGCCAAAATAAATGACTGTTTTGGTTTTTAGTGGTTTCGACGTCGGTCTCCACCGAAATTTCGGATTTCGGTCGAAATTTAAAACCATGACCTTGGTAAATCTTATCCCAATAATGAGCTTGTGAATAAATTGCTTAGATCACTTCCACCAATTTGGGATTCGAAGGTGATCGCCGTGCAAGAATCAAAGGATCTCTCTAAGCTCACTTTGGAGGACCTTGTGGGATTTCTTATCACTCATGAGATGCTCCTCAATAGCCGACAAGAGGAGAAAGGCCAAAAGAGATAGAAAAAGAAATCAAGTCCCTAGCACTCAAAGCCACCAAGGCGAACTCAACATTTTCAAGTGAAGCGGAGAACGATGAGGAAGAAGCTTTGAGAAAATTCAAAAACCTATGGAGAAAGAAGCACAAGAAAGATAAAACGAAGGAGGAGGAAGAAAAAGAAAGTGACTTAGAGGGTGAAATAAGATGCTTCAATTGTAAGAAGCCGGGACACAAAAGGCCAGAGTGTCCACTTTTCAAGTCATCATCCTCGAAGTAAATGGGAAAGAAGAATGATTGGAAGAAGAAAAAATGACTTATAGCCGCTTGCGATGAGTTAAGATCTTCAAGCAAAAGCTCAAGTGAAAGGGAAACAAAGGAAGATTTACGCTTCATGGCACTCACCCATAAAGATGACGTAAATTCGTACCCCTCTCATAGTTCATCTAGTAGTGATAGTGAAAGCATGACTTATAATGAATTGTGTAGTACTTTGCATTCCCAAATCTCAAAAAATAAAGTTCTTAAGAAATCTATTTCCAAATTAGAAAAAAAACTTGATATTTTAAAAAATGAATCGTCTTCTTCCAAATCTCAAGCTCAAGTGCAAATTGAAAATCTTAAACTTGAGATTGAAACCCTTAAGGGTAGTTTGGATGAGAAAACTTGCCAAATAGCTAAATTCTAGAATATGGAAGCTCTTCCAAATCTTACAAAGATGAGAAAAGTGAGTTTTTGAAACAAATAACTCATCTTCATAATGAAAATGAAGTAGGAGGCTCAAGAGTTTGATGGAGAAGGTTGCTCGGTTGTGGTGACTTCATTTCTCTATTCCTTCTGTCTCGTGCAGCCTTCTAACTCCTTTTCTTTGTTATTTTGCACTCCACCTGCATAGTAGTAGAAATAGGAGACAGAGATAAAATAGGAAGCGAAAGAAGGAATATGAACAACAAGAAGACTAGGAGACCTCTCTTCTAACACAGAATATGCTCCCCTAAGAGAGATACAGAGAGGAAAATTATGGGACAGGCTCAAAACATGTTACATCATCATAACAAATTTCTTTCTAGACACTTGATTGAAACAATTATGCTCTTTTAAGGTGAACAAATAATGATGGAATCAATGTTTTAAATTTCGGTTTCGAACACTACACGGAAACACTTAGGTTTTGGTTAGAAATTTTGGTGGAAATCATGTAAAATCGTAGAAATGTATGAAAACATATCCAAATGATAGAATCTTAAGAAACTTCAGGAAATGTAAGAATAAGCACAAATACACACTTTGAAACCGTCGCATAAGCAAGACAACTGTCCCTAATAGTTTAATAACATTGAACACCTAGTGGCATGCGCGGGCACGCATGTCTGATAATTCATTAAATACCACATTTCACATGTAAGTCATATAAATATTTATGCATAATACATATGCCATATTTTTTATGGAATTCATAGAAATATAATTATGTAACGCATACTGACCACTAATGCAGTTACGATTTTGGTTTCAGTATGCATTTCGATTTCGGCATCGTTTCAGTGGGGCTGGAAATTGAAACATTTCGGTCGTTTCATGTCAGTTTCCGTGGAAATTTAAAACCATGGATGGAATATACCCCAAACAAATTTGGGATCCATCTTAGTCCGGTAGGGAACAAGAATGTGAATAAAAGCAACACAACCAAAGACTAGCAATGGGATGTTGAAAGGAGCATGCCCAAGACACAATAACTATGAGGTATTGAACTGTAGCACACGGGATTGCATTCAACTAATCAATTACACTGCTGTTAACACTGCTTTAGCCCGGAACTTCTTAGGGACATTTTCCCCAAGCAATAGCCCAGGTGTCCCTTCCAACAGATGTCAGTTCTTTCGATCAGCCACCCCATTTTGGAGCGGAGTATACAAGCAGGTACTCTGATGAACAATACCATGCTCAAATAGGTAAGTAAGAGTACCTTCAAAATACACATTAGCATTGTCAATCCTTAAAATCTTTTACATTTTTTTTAAACTAGTTATTTACCATCTTATGAAAATTCGTTATAATTGGAGAAGATCCCACATATCTGTAAGCAAAAGATGAAAAGGAAAAATATTTCTTTTATTACTAATTAGGAATGGTGATCTATAATGTTTAAATAATTAAAAAACCTCGTATTGTAGATTAGACAAAACACACATATAAGTTTGGAAATAATGACCCCACTTTTTGAAATTACAAATGGCCTATAAATGAAATGGCATGACATAATTTCACTCTCACCAACACTATTACTATTTTTTTTTTTTTAAATTGACAGGAGTATTCATTGATACTGTGAAAGGTACATTGGGGATCAGAGGTCCCATCTAGTATTACATAGTATCAATAAAGCATGGCTAGAAGCATACTTCTAAGCCATGAAGAAAATAAAAGACCAAGATAGTGTCATACTGCATCTAACCAACTTCACCTCCCCTTCTTCACTACACTTCACTGCCAAAAATTCCAACACCAACCAAATCGAAAGCACTAAGACCCCACCTTCTGCACCAATGAGACAGTAGAACATAAAGACAACACACCATTAGAGAAAACTAACAAACCTCTTTCACAGCCCATCAAAACATTAACTAGCCACCAAGCAAAAGTGCCTCCGCAGGCAAAAGAACTGGGGTCTCTCAAGCCAATGATGGACTAAAACGATTGGATGCACCTCGGGAATTTTAGAGCACACCTTCAGGACAGGTGATGAGGAAAACCTACAAATAGCATCAAACCTCCTAAATAAAACTAACTCTAGCCCCCAGATTACAAAAAAAACGCTAAACTCTGTCGCACTCAAGCTTAAAAAAGAGACATCAAACCTTCTAAAAACTCTCACTCTATTCTAGAGGTACTCCTTCAACTCAGAAACCATTAACCAGAACCTTCCAAACCCAAAAACCATAAAAAAAAACTCTTCATGATTCCAACAAAGACTTTTCTCCAAAAGACAGATAAGGCCAAAGAGAAGCAAAAGAAAGCACAAAAGACCAAACCAAAAGATATTTACAAAAACAAAATAAGGGGGAAAACTTTCTAATTACTGGGGTCAGAAGAACCACCCTTTTCCTGACCCTGACTTTTGTTTTCTTCCTTTTCCTCCCATTTATCCTCTGATGGTTGGTCTTCCAACCCTGTCCCGAAGACATCCCCTATTGCCAGGAAATCGGCCATCTCATCCGCTGAGCTGACATCCTCCTCAGCTCGACAGATCGTCGATTTATCTGAAGAACTTACCTTAACCCTCTCTCTCGCCCTTTGCTCGGATACCCACCTCTGCCTCCTTTCCTCTCTCTTCTTCTAAGGCTTTCTTAAAAAACGGAAGCTTGTATTTTGGGACACTGATTTCTTTGACATTTCTCTTTCCAGTTAGAAGGAAGAATTATTCTATATTCTTTCTGGCATCTGCCTTGAATTGCTTCTAGTCCTTCTTTAGGATTTCCATTTCTATTTCCCTTGGTGTTGGAGGTCCTTCATAAGGCCTTCTCTCCTTGACTTTAGTTTTTTTACTTTCGTCTGCTGGTTCCTCCCATCCAGTCTTCCTTTTTTCCTTTTTTGTCCTCCCCATTATCTTTACCGGATGAATTGAGGCTTTCCATAAGACTTTGAGTAACTGGAGGAAATTTTTTCTTCTTTCCTGTTTTTTGGCGACCCTAAAGCTTCCTTTTAAAGATTAATAGACCTCCTTTAGTGGACCGAAGCGACGGTGGTTTGAGGTAATGATTATTTCTCTTGCGTTGGATGCCACCTCTCGAGAAGGAAACTTCTCCTTTACAATAACTTATCGAATTCCGCACAGAAGAGACACGTTTCCTTCGGAAGTGACGCTTGCCCTCCTTAGCCCAATTAAGTTTCCCAATTAACTTTTTGGGGCTCTCATTAGATTTCCTTGAGCCCATCAAAAGTCCTGATTGTATATCCTTTCCTTTCCATGAAACGTTTCTGATAGCCTTCGTTTGGAAGCCATTTATTTTGGGCATTAATGCTCTCTGAAAATCCTTTTGGTTGGATTTTCCTGTTTTTCTTTTTTGACTCGTCATACGAGTCCCTGATTCCTGCGGTTTGATCTGTGACACCCAGTTTGGTTCAAATTCAAAAAATTGGGATGACTCTTTTTCCTCCATTGCTCCTTTTCCTGGAAAAGCTTTTCCTTTGCTCACACGAATTGAATCTTTCTTTGGCAATGACATGTCGGTACTGTGCTTATTTTCCGCCTCTTGAAGAATACTAGAAATGTCTTCTTTGTTTACTGGGCACTGGTTTTCACTAGTTATTGTCCCTTCTTCTACCTCCTCAGTATGTATCAAGAAGCTTCCTAAACCTACCTTAAGGCGGATGAAAGGAATCTCGTATTTCCATTCCGACGATAAAACTTTAGCAAAGGCATAATTCATGCAATGATCGTGATTGCCCGTCAACTGAACTTCAATTACCTGCCCAAAGTACTTCCCCAAGGCCTCAATTGTTGATGGGGTCCATGCATGTAGTGGGATATCGTAGAATCTAATCCATCTAGCTTTCATAGTAGAGGTGAGCATTGGGTCCCAGGGTTTCAACGAAGAGAGGAAGTCAGCAAAGACGTGTTGTTTCCTTTGTCAAAGATCCGTTTTGCTAGGGATTCCGGCTCAAAGCTGAAGAGGACTAATAATGGGCCAATACTTTGCCCCTTCAGAAGAAACCGTGTAACATGGCATGCAACCTACTAGGCCACTACATCAATAGTCCACCTTACAATCAATCCTAATGAACAACAGTTTTTGGGTGCCACATTGGAATATGCATGTGTGATCTAGACACTTAATCTTGTAGAACATGAGGGAACCATATGGTCCAGGTCCCACACCAAACAGACATCCCATTACTAAACTAAAGTGCTTAAAGGAGACGTCGGCGAAGAGTCCAAGATGTAAAGTCCATCAACCTAACATCTACCAATCATCCTCCGGTGAAAACACAGAAACTAGGAAAGGAAATTACCCGACAGTTTAAATTTTCATACGACTACTAACAGATAGCAGATTTGTGGACAATTTAGAAGCATGAAGACCAAATAAGAGTCAAGTGATCGTTGAGTCTAATGTCTCATTTCCCAAAAACTGATGAGAGGGAGTCATCGGCCACTTTCACCTTATCTCTCCAAAATTATACATGATTTAAACAAAAAAGTGTAGACATACCTAACATGTGGTCTGAGGCTCCTTAGTCATTGACCCATGATAGATTAGAAGGGTTATGAAATATGTGGTCTGCAGATGCAGATATGCCTGATTGAGCAAAGGAGACAGATGCAGAAATACGAACAAAGGTACCTTCTAACCGAGTCCTAGAGGGACTTCTTCCACCTTTGTTCTCTTCGTAGCCTCCTATGTATCGCATAACATGGTATCATATAAGAATTTGATCTATTTTTCCAAATGATACCCTTTTCTTCTTTCAGGTGAACTCCCTTATTCATTTGATCTCCCAAATTTTTTTTCAATCTTTCACCTTCTGCTTGATTCTTCTTCTCACGCTTGTGCGTCTGAAAGAAAAGCATTTTTAACAAATTTCATCTAAAAAGGTATTGTCACAATTTGAAACCCTATTTCTCGAATTCTGAAACACATTTTTTCGTTAATCAATCTTTCTAATTTATTTGTCTTCCCTTACCCCTTCAAATCTTTAACTCCAAAACAAGTGGGTCATGACATTAGATCCATTCTAAAGTTGGATACATTATGGAAGATGAATCACCAGCTTGGGAAGAACTCCCAAGCTGCTGCTCCCTGGTTTTAGTGTATTAGTCCCTTCTTCCCTGTTGATGTTTCCCTGGTGTTAGTGTGTTTCTGCCAAGTTAAGTTTCAGTTTTTCACTGGTTTTTCTTCAGTTTTACTCTGATTTTTGACCAGTTCAGTTTTCTGGTAAGCCTCGTTCAGTTACTTCATCCCTTTCCCCAATCCAGTTAAGCTGCCTTAGATGGCTGATTCTGATGAGGATTCGGCCCCAAAGCTCTTTGGCAATCTGAAATATTGGTCTCCAAGAATTGGAGATTCGATCCCATCTTCTCCAGTCTTGGACTCTCGGTTGGAGAACCAGACCCTTGAATCGGGCTCTTCAGCCAAGAAGAAGAAGAAAAATAAGAAATCCAGGAAGAAGGCAAACGCAGGTTTTAAGCATCTCATTGCTGAGGAGTTGTTCTTATCTTATGAAATCAGAGTTATGAGTCTCATTAATGCCCCCCCACCTGAAAAACCTGTTATAATGGAACCATATCCTGATCCAAATGGCTCCATTACTACTTTGCAACCAAACGTCATCAAACCCATTTGCCCAGCTACTGGTATTGATAAAACCACTCCGGTTTCTTTCAACCCATTACCTGGTTTCCAACAACCTGGTTTGAGCCTTATTAATTCAGACCCCTCAAATCTGATGGCATCTGAAAAAGCTGATGCAGTCATTACTCTGCACTCTGCATTTAATGCTTATTTGCCTGTCACTAAGCCCCTTGTTGACCTCTGTCCTTGTGTAGCTGATCTGCAGGAGATAGCAAAGTACCAATCTGCTTCTCCCTGTCAATTGGGCATGCCAATTCGGGAAAAAGACAAAGAGTTGGTTGGGGCGCCCTTTATAGAAGCTAGTGCTAATCCCTCTTCAAATTTTGAAAAAGACAAGTTTTCCCGCCCAGCAGTTTTTAGCACTAAAGTAGGTGACAGCTCCATTGCCTGCACGAATGGAAAGTTGTCCATGGTCAGCACCAAAGTAAAGTCTATTCTTGAGAACCCATCCTCTGCAGATCCTTGTGATCTGAAGACTTCCCCTCTAAATCCCATCAATTCCCTCAAGTGATTGGATTATCGATCCACCGCCCTCAACCCCTGGTTGCTCGAAATGACAGCACTCTTCCCCTGTCCTCTGAGTTTGCTTCCAGTGAAGTTCTTGGGAAAAATTACCCTGAGATATCATCTAATTTCGATCCAATTCTTCCCAATTCACCTCTGAAAGCTAGAAGTGTTCTTCCTTGCAATCCTACTCCTCTGAAATCTGCAAAGGATGATGATGCTCGTACCAGGAAGAGTGCTTCTGATTCAGAAGATAGAACTCTCCCTCGGAAAAACCTCTTCAATGATAACCCTATCACCCCAGCTTCACCTAGCCCTCCTGCTCCTACCAAGCTCAACCATATCTTTCCAGGAGAAGAGGAAAAGGCTAGCATGGAAATTATGTTTCAGGATGAAGAAATAAAAAAGCATGAAAATCTGTGGGCAAACTGTCTTGTGGGATACTTCTTGGGGAGGTGCCCATTCTTCCCCACTCTCAAGGACACTCTTGTTCGTAAATGGAATCTTATTGGAACTCTTCAGCTGACTCCTATGGATCATGGCTTCTTTCTTCTCAAATTTTCTTCCGATGAAGAATGCACCAGGGTTCTAGAAGCAAACAGCCTGCACTATGGTGGAAAACCTCTTATTCTACAGAAATGGGACCTAGACTCCCCCCCTGCTAAGAAAAAACTTCCAGAAATCCCAATCTGAGTTCGCCTTCCTGGCCTCCATCTGAAATTCTGGAATCCCCACTGTTTGAGTAGAATTGGTAGCATGATCCGAAAACCTCTTTTTATGGATAGCCACACTGCTGAGGCTTCAAGATTAAGCTTTGCAAGAATGTGTATTCAAGTTTCAGCTGAGCAACACCTCCCAGACTCTATTAAACTCCGTACATCCTCAGGTGAAATCATTCAGGAAATTGTATACGATTGGAAGCTAAAAGCCTGTTCAAATTGTATGGACTTCAGCCACCACTCTGGTAATTGTCCAGCTCACTCAGCCCCTCCAAAGATGGTATGGAGGCCTGTCCAAAGGACAATCGAACCTGCCCATGAACCCATTAGGAGTCCTATTCATCTTGAGCAGCCTCTTAAAGCCCCAACAAGCCCTCCTTCTCAGCTTCTCTCTAACAGTTTTGCTTCCCTTCGGTAGAAATTAGCCCTAGTCCCAATCTTCCCATAGCCTAGGGCAATGAAAAGCTGAAATCACCACTTGTCGATTCAGAAAGTGATTGGCAAAAAGTTCAGAAAAAGAGGGGGAAACCTGCATTATTCCTTCAACCATCATCAAGTGTGCTTCCCTCCCTCTCTAAGACTTTCCCCAAAGGTTAATTGTGGAGGTCCTACTTTTGGGATTGTTTTGGTGTTGCCCCTTCTTTTTGGAGCTCTCTATTTGCTTGCCTTTTAGTTGCTTCGGGGCTTTTTTGGGGCCTTTGTTTATTGTTGCTCTTTGGTCTTTGCTTTTCTAGCTTGTTCCCCCTCTTAGTAGAGTTGGGGCTGCTCCTTGTATTCCCTGTTGTATCTGTTTTTCTTATAAATATATCTGGTGGGGGTCTTGCCTAACCCCAGCTTACCTATCAATAAAAAAAAAATCTTTAACTCCAAAATGCTCAGTTCTCAACTTCCTCCCTTGAAAACCTATTTTCCATTTTATAGAATCCTCGTTCTCCTCAAAAGTCAAAACCTCATTTGTCACAAACTTATTTGATAATCTAGTACTGGAACCCTATTCCGCCATCTATTAAACCCTATATCACCAATCGCATCCTTTTTCCATCGTCAAAACCCAGAATAATCAGCATGCCCTCCCTATTCTCAATATCACTTATTAAAAGTTGTTCATCCCTAATATGATGACATGAGTTCCTCTCCCTGGCAAGAAGGGAAGTTTCTACAACGGCTTTGGTTGGTGAGCGTGCACTGCCCCTCTTTTACTTGCTTCGCTGATTTTTAATCAAGTATACATTATCAATCAAGAAAATAACTTCGATAAGTTGTTTAATAGAGAACCCGTAGCGAATTTGGGAGAACTTGATAACGCTTTTGATGATACAAACAGGAGGTTTGTCCGTAGAATCCGAACATCAAAGGTAAGAGTAGCTATGAAAAAGATCAAATTAGGTAAGGCTATGGGGAGTGACGGTATTCCTATTGAGCTTTGGAGAAACTTGGGTGAGGTGGGTTTGCTTTGGTTAACTAGATTATTTAACAATATTTTGAAGACTAAGAAGATGCCTGATGAGTGGAGGAAGAGTACATTAGTACCTATTTATAAGAATAAAGAGGATATCTAGAGTTGCACCAATTACGGAGGAATTAAGTTTATGAGTCATACCATGAAGCTTTGGGAGGGGGTAATTGAGCGTAGACTAAGAAGAGACTAAGGTGTCAGAGAATCAGTTTGGCTTCATGCCCGGACGATCGACTATGGAGGCTATCTTCTTGATTAGGCGGTTAATGGACAGATTTAGAGAAAATAAAAATGACATTCATATAGTTTTCATTGATTTGGAGGAAAGCATATGATAGGGTTCTTAGGAGTGTTATGTGGTGGGTTCTTGAAAGGAAAAAGTGCCTACTAAATATGTTGATATGATTAAGGATATGAACGATGGAGCAGAAACTAGTGTCAGAACTACGGATGGCACGCCTAGTGAGTTTCCAATTACAATAGGGCTACACCAAGGATCAGCTCTAAGCCCTTATCTTTTTACTCTAATTATGGATGAACTTACGGAGGGTATCCAGAATGAGGCGCCGTGGTGTATGTTATTTGCAAATGACATAGTATTAATTGATGAAACCAAAGCAGGAGTTAATGCTAAGTTAGAGTTATGGAGAACTACTCTGGAATCCAAAGGTTTTAGAATGAGCAAGACTAAGACAGAGTATACGGAGTACAACTTTAGTAATGTAAGGAGGCGGGGCGAGGATGTAGCAAATACGACTCGACAGGGGGTACCTAAGAGGGATATCTTTCACTATCTTGTTTCAATCCTACATAAGGAAGGAGAGATTGAAGAGGATGTTAACCATAGAATAAGAGCAGGTTGTTTGAAGTGGAAGCGTGCTCCAGGAGTTCTGTGCGACCGTAAAATACCTACCAAGTTGAAGGGAAAGTTTTATAAGACAGTTGTGAGGCCAGCCATGTTGTACGGCTCAGAATGTTGGGCCACCAAGAAGCAGCATGTGCATGAGATGAGTGTAGCAAGAATGCTTAGATGGATATGCGACCACACAAGGTTAGATCGAATTAAAAATGAAGACATCTGTAAAAAGGTGAGGGTGGCACCAATTGAGGAGAAGATGAGAGAGCACCGCTTAAGATGGTTTGGACATATCCAATGTAGGCCTTTGGATGTTCTAGTGAGAAGAAGTGACTCGTGCCAAGTTGATGGAGTAAAAAGAGGAGGTAGGGGCAGACCGAAAACAGCTTGGGTAGAAACAATGAGGAACATAACAGAGAACATGACACAGGATAGGATAGAATGGAAGAAAATGATCCATGTAGACGAACCCAACTAGTGTCAGGATTAGACTTAGTCAATTTGAGCCGGTAGATCCTTTCACCTTCTTCATGAAAATTTTCTAAAGGATTCATTAGCCGACCCCGACTAGTTTGGGACAAAGGCTTAGTTGAGTTGAGTTGAGTTGAGTATCAATGAAGAAATAAATGTTGTCTTCTCCCAAGAACTATTGATTGATCAAAAGCAAGGAAAAAAAAGATTATATCAGAAATGAAATAATGTCACTGTTTGCTGTTACAGGCATTTATAGAAAACAAAAACTTAATGAATCATCTTACAAAAGCAATTGAGAAATAAATTAATGTCAAGGGAAAAGTTTAAATAGAGTTTAAATGCATACACGCTGGCGTATGTCTTCCAATTCATCCAATGGAGCTGCTTTATCAGTAATAGCCTGTGGTGTCAGCTTTAGGTTCTCATTTAAATACAGAAAAATCTCACTCACACATAAAATCAAGGCATCCCGTCTCCTTTCAGGTGCTGGGAAGGCTGCCTAATATTCATAAAAAAGACAGTTAGTTTAAACCTTCTATAAAAACAGAACAAGAAACACCATCCCAAATTTAATGAGCTCAATCTATTAACGATCAAAACAATGAGCTTAATCTAGTGGTAATTCAAAATTTCTGATTTAAAAATATGGTTTAGACAAGCCAGATTGGAGAAGAAAAGGTAAAGTATGTCAAAAAATCAACTTAGATAGTTATTTAGGTTAGACCCTGTTTGTTTACCAAATCTAAGAAAAAATTACCAACCGCTACAATTTAAAGTTTAAAGTCCCATAAAGAGAACTCACTTGACTATTTAGGAGCATTTAATTTTTATACTACTGTTCATTGTTATCTAGTTCAATGGCATGCACACAAAAACACTTTGGATGTTATTGGTTAGATACATAGGTAAACTATTTGTCCCTTTTAAATCTAAGAAATTACCCAACGGCCACATTTTTAAGGTGCACGTTCAATATACAAATACGAACTTAGTATTTTGAAGCATTCAATTTTCATCTTTAGCTAGAATTTAGCTGGTTCGATGGTAAATTGGTAACTAAATCTGATTCTATTTCTTGGTCTGCCACTACAGTGGAGTAGGCTTACTAAGTTCGCTTCTGGATCTAATTGGCTGACTATCTAGTTTGCTGTGCTTCATTAATTTGCTAAGCACAAGTTAATTGATCTAGTTTGCCCCAATGTGATGTTGTGATTTTTGTTACTTATCTCCTTAACAAATATTATTTTAGTAAACTCCACTAGTTAAGTTTCCAATAAAATGTTAAATGTGCTCTGTTCCCCTACAGATTGTGTTCTACTCTTACTTTTGTAATAATCTTTCTCGTGCCAGAACTTCCAGATTACATGGTTGAGAAACTCAGTGTAGAAGAAGGTAAGACCACTGATATGTGCAATCGAGTGTACAAAACTATGGGACCAAACAGCCGTCTCAAGGTATGTTTTCCTAACTTCTGATCTCAACATCTGTAATTGGTTCAAAAAAAGGAAGGGGTGTTGACTTTGGAAGTAAAATTAGTTTACATATCTATGCTGAAAAATCAAAATATTTTTAATTTTCAAATTTCTCTACTTACAATTAACCAGGTTGTGAATCTTTTCCTTTATATATTTTGGATTGAATATGCCAAAAACACTTATGCAGTGTTACGTGTTTATAATATGTAAAACAAAGGGTGAGTGCGGAGGAAATAGGAATTCAGTCTCACAAAATGTTTCGCTTTATAGTTCAAAAAAAGGGATACGCTTCAATTCTCATTATTTTTTAGCAAATGCAATGATGAGTGTTATACTTATTTGGCTGTACACAATGAAGCACAGATACGGGTACGGAGTGCGGGTACGTGGATGTGATTTTTAAAAAAAAAATAGGATACGGGTACCTTGGGGGTACGTTGAATATAATATATTTTTATATTTTATTACATATTTATAAAAATAAAAAAAATTAATATTCTGTTAAAAAATTCAAACAATTTAATTGGAGAACAATCAAATAACAATAACATCACCAAAATCTAATATTACTTCTAAGTTGTTAGGTTTTTAATTACGGGATATATATATTATAGATATTTTGATATATTCACCCCCGCTTTTGTTAATTGGGACAGCCCCTCTATTGTAAATCTGTAATTTTTTATTTAATCTGAACCGGGTGCGCACCCGATACGTACACAAACCCGAGTGCGTACCCGGTACGCACCCAAAGAGTACCCAAGAGCACTCGCACCCGATACGCACCCGACACGGGTACGTGGGCCTCCGGAGAGTATCCGTGCTTCTTAGGCTGTACATCTTGACTAAATTTATGCGTTGAGCCATTACAAAATCCAAATTGAAAACATGTTCAACAGATAGTATACTCCAACGATGAGGTGAGTCATAACTGTGAGATGCACAATGCCATTGGCCATCTATGATTACTTTTCTAAGTGTAATTACTTTATTAAGTGTAACTTTATCTTCTATTCGCAATTAGAATTTCACTAAGCAAAGGGAATATAATACAAAAATAAGGCCACATGGCCAAACAAATGAGGCTAGATAATCATGGATGATTATGTTCCCCCACAATAATCCCGCAATATCATGCAAGTAAGCATTATACAGTTAGTTGTGTCGATCAGGAGCAAGCACTATATGGACACGGTTTATAATATTAATTCTTTATTTATAGATGGGTTATGGTTAAAAGGATGCGAGGACCATGATGAGACCAGGTAAAGAAGATTAGAACCCATCACAGGCGAAAATATGTGTTCCTGACATACCACCACAAAGAGGCTTGGACATCAACAAAACAATATAAAGACTAGAATGTATAATTTCAGAACTCCATGCATTTAAAAAATAACATTCAGAACACTAATTATACATATCCATTAGTGGACCATTGATCTAAGAAGAGTAGTTCCACTAGCATGTTGAAACTAGAATCAAGAGACTTTGAGAGGTAAAGTAACTCTAGAGTCGCAATCTGCCACACACATGTAATTACTTTCTTGTGTAATGAACTTCCAATTCCATCTTTCAAATGTTTGAAGTTCCATTTTTATCCAAGTTTGTCCTTTCCAAGCACATTTGACACAGAGCCATAACAGATGCACACAGGCCTACATATCGTGATGCAACCAATAAGCCTGCGATTTTTTTTTCTCAAGGAAGCAAAATGCAACAATACGCTAAGTTTCACCAGAGTGTTTATTGTTGTTTTTAATGATTTTAGAATGGTTTGCCTAAGAAACATCTTTGTTTTGATAATTTTAAGGTGATCTATAATCATTTATAGTGTGCCGGCAAGCCTATCAACTGTACCCTGTGACTCCTGTTCGCTTGTATATCAATTATTTCTATACTACATGAACTAGCAGTATAGAAACAAGGAAGAAATAAAAAATGGGCTAGCTCAGCCTCTTTATGATAAATGATCCGCTTGCCCTGAAATGACCTAGCCCAATAGGGAAATCAAAATTCATTGGGGCTCACCCTATGAGAATCTGTGTCTCTGCTCCCCTTCTCTACACAGTATTTCGTCAAAGATTATTAAATATTCACAAGAAAGCAATATATATATATATATATATATATATATGTAGTAATTAAACTCTAATGCAGACAGGGTTGTAAATGTTGGAATATCATATACAGCTATTGAAGTCTGGCATCATCTTCCTAAGTTGTAATTGTGTATTCCGTCTCTCTCTCTCTCTCTCTCTCTCTCTCTCTCTCTCTCTCTCTCTCTGACCTCTTCAATGCCTTGTAGTCCTCATGTTTTAATGGATTATCTATTAAAGAATGGTTGAAGGAGCATTATTCAGTAATTGATGGCAGTGATTACACCCTAACCTTCATAAAACAATTGAGGTATTTCTACACCTCCAACACCCATAATTAATTTTGACTTTAATTTTTTCTTTCTCTAGGTCAATACTCAACTCAACAAAGCCTTTGTCCCAAACTAGTTGGGGTCGGCTAAATGAATCCTTTAGAAAAAATTCACGAAGGTAAAAGGAATCTACCCGGCTCTAATCCTAGTTCTAGTTGGGTTCTTCTACGTGGATCATTTTCTTCCATTCTATCCTATCCAAGGTCATGTTCTCTATTATGTTCCTAGCTATCAAGTCTTTCCTCACTGTTTCTACCCAAGTTGTTTTCGATCTGCCCCTACCTCTTTTTACTCCATCAATTTGGCACGAGTCGCCTCTTCTCACCAGAGCATCCAAAGGCCTTCGTTGGATATGTCCAAACCATCTTAAGCGTTGCTCTCTCATCTTCTCCTCAATTGGAGCCAACCCCCACTTTTTTACGAATGTCTTCAATTTTAATTCTATCTAGCCTTGTGTGGCCGCACACCCATCTAAGCATTCGCATCTCCGCTACACTCATCTTATGCACATGCTGTTTCTTGGTGGCCCAACATTCTGAGCCGTACAGCATGGATGGCCTCACAGCTGTCTTATAAAATTTTCCCTTCAACTTGGTAGGGATTTTACGATCGGAGAGAACTCCTGAGGCAAGCTTCCACTTCAACCAACCTGCTCTTATTCTATGGTTAACATCCTCTTCAATCTCTCCTTCCTTATGTAGAATTGAACCAAGATAGCGAAAGATATCCCTCTTAGGTACCTCATGTCCAGTCATATTTACTACATCCTCGTCCCGCCTCCTTACATTACTAAAGTTGCATTCCATATATTCTGTCTTAGTCCTACTCAATCTAAAACCTTTAGATTCCAAAGTAGTTCTCCATAACTCTAATTTAGCATTTACTCCTTCTTTGGTTTCGTCGATTAATACTATGTCATCTGCAAATAACATACACCACGACACCTCATCTTGGAAACTCACTAGACATGCCATCCATGGTTCTGATACTAGTTACTGCTCCATCATACATATCCTTAATCACATCAACATATTTAGTAGGCACTTTTTTCCTTTCAAGGACCCACCACATAACACTCTTCGGAACCCTATCATACGCTTTCTCCAAATCAATGAAAACCATATGAAGGTCCTTTTTATTTTCTCTAAATCTCTCCATTAACCGCCTAATCAAGAAGATAGCTTCCATAGTCGATCGTCCAGGCATGAAGCCAAAGTGATTCTCTGACACCTTATTCTATTTTCTTAGTCTATGCTTAATTACCCTCTCCCAAAGCTTCATGGTGTGACTCATTAGCTTGATTCCTCGGTAATTGGTGCAACTCTGAATATCCCCTTTATTCTTATAAATAGATATTAATGTACTCTTCCTCCACTCATCAGGACTCTTCTTAGTCTCTTTCTCTAGGTCAATGCAACGCAAATTATGACAATTCAAAATACATCTCAACCTAACCCACGTTCGCATTACACAAATTGTAACAATTCAAAGAGAATATTGGCATATCCACAATACTGTCTTGATTGAGGAACAATATAATTTATTGCATCTTTCTGAAGAAATTTCTTCAGAGGATGAGAAACAACTACTACAAAGATAAGAAGTAATGAGCTACAAATAATGAGCGAGGAAGGAATTATATCAAACCTGTAAGGATAACCTAGCTGCTTGAGAAACTTCAGAAATCGGATCAAACTGAGAAAACCACCAAGGCCCCATCAAGGACTTTAGATGCAGAGCCAAGCCTCTCCTGAGAAAAGGAAGGTTTAATTTATTACATGAATATTCTTGAAATAACACTGAAACAAGAAAACAATAATGAATAGTATGCTCCAAGGAATCAATATGGAAGGTTTTCAATAAGTTAGCTTCAAATTACGAACGTTTTCCACATGCAACTGCACATGACACCATGTTGTGCCCATATTCAAACAACCTTTACAAAATATTTTGAATCATAAGCTTTTTCCATATCCAACTTACACATTGTCCCTGATTTGTCTCTAATATGTCAATGAAGGCCTTCAGAATAAATCATAATTCCAAACACCATCCTTCATCAGCATGCTAATTATGGAGTCTTTTGGAAGCCTCCAATCATAAGTATTTCTTTTTTATAATAGGTCATTGAGAATTCCAAGAGGGTGCCATGGATTTTGTCCAAAATTTTATATTTCTCTATCACAAATAAGAGCTAGAATGCAAGGCTTTGCAAAATGCTTAACATTTAAAATAGTTCTCCAACCCCAAGATGCAAATGATGAAATAGTGATTTCCCAAATAGAAATTCACTTGATATACTTAGGGGCTGTTTGGATATGCAGATTTTAGAATCTTGGATTTCCTCAAAATCCTGGATGGCAGACAAGGGAAGGAGACCGTCCAGTCTTTCTCTGATTTCTCACCCCTCTATTTGTCGAGCGAAAGAGTAGAAGATTGTCCTAAATCCAGGTTTTAGAAATCTCTCCCCCTTGAAATTTTCTAAAACTTGGATTTAGGACGATCTCCTACTCTCTTGCTCGAGGAAAAGAGGGGTGAGAACTCAGAGAACGACGGGGCAGTCTCCTTCTTCCCTTGTCTGCCATCCAAGATTTTGAGGCAATCCAAGATTCTAAAATCTGCATATCCAAAAGAGGGGTGAGTACCTATCGTTGGTTGTGGGTACAAACGAAAGTAAAAGGAAACTCTCCCATAAAAAGAATTAAGGATCCTTGTAACAACACAAACATTAATCGTATCCACAATGACCCCCTCCAAACCAAAAGAAGGTGACAATAATACCAAATTTCCACAATATGGCAAGCGCCAAGAGAAGAATTAATCATATCAATTGTCTGAGGGTGGGGGATGAGTTGATTGAAGATCAAGCACGGATTAAGGAGGTAATTGTGGCCTTTTATCTATTCTAAATCCCATTCATGGAGGCCAAAGATAGACGGGGTACGATTCAAATTACTTCCCATCGATCGTAGAGAATGGCTCGAACGGGAATTCTCAATGGAAGAGGTTGAAGAGGCACTCCGGTCGCTAAAGAAAGAAAAGACACCGAGACCAGATGGGTTCCCAATGGCTTTCTACCAAAAATACTGGGAATCGATTAAATTCGAGGTGTTGGAAGTTATGAAGGAATTTCATGAGTGAGGAGTTATCAAAGAAGCCAAACCCAGAACCGAACCATATATAATCGGTTCCCTGAAATTGGAACCAGAACCGGACCATATATGTATGGAACTGAACCGAACCAGAACCATATATAATCGGTTCGGTTCTGGGTTTACCCAACCTTCACCAATGGCCCTGTAACCCCTGTTTAGTGTTTAGTAGATGTCCATTCTGCTAAACATCTACATGTGTCATGCGACAAGGCGCAAACCATAGTAACAGTAATAGTAGTGGGCTAGTAACAACCTGGGTGATATTTATTGTTTTTGGTCGTCATTTTACATTTGATTAAGGCATGAAAAAGCAGAAAATGAACGGTTTGGATATTCCTATGAAGTGGGCCAACAAATGAACGGTTTGGATATTCCTATGAAGTGGGCCATACATTACTTTTTTGAAAATACTAGATTTTAGGGCCACACCCCACACCCTATAAAATCTCGTGGAAATGATATTTCCATCCCCTGCATGAATTAAAACTTATAAGGGGGTGAATTAAAATGGGCGTGGGGTGATTTTATCAAATGAGGAGGTATGGAACTTAAGGACTTAAGGTGAGGGTCGGTTCTCGGTTCGGTTTTCGGTTCCGGAATCCCAAACCCAGAACCGAACCGAATTTGCACCGGTTCCCGGATTTCGGAACCGGAACCGAACCATATAGAAATGGAACCGAACCATATGTGCCGGTTCGGTTCGGTTCCTCGGTTCGAACCGGAACCATGTCCACCCCTAGCCAACACTACATTTATTACCCTGATACCGACAATTGAGGGAGCTGCTGAGTTGAAGGATTTTAGACTTATAAGCCTCATTCATAGCATGTTCAAGCTCTTGGCTAAGGTTCTTGCTCGTAGACTCTCGGCTGTTATGGGTAATATCATATCTCGGTACCAAGGCGCTTTTGTCAACGAACGTCAAATTCTCGACGGAATACTTATAGCTAATGAAGTCCTCGATAACGTTAAAAGGGAAGGAAAAAGCGGGTATAATTTTGCGGGTGGATTTGGAGAAGGCATATGATCATGCAGACTGGGGATTCCTTGACTACGTCATGATGAGGATGGGTTTCGGTGATCGATTTGTATCAGTTCTGCATCCTTCTCTATTATTGTAAATGGTACCCCGAAGGGTTATTTTGGCAGCACGCGTGGTCTGAGACAGGGGGATCCGTTATCCCCTTATTTTTTTATTATGGTGGTTGAAGCATTGAGCCTTCTGATTTCCAGAGCAGAAAACAAAGGATATATTGCGGGACTTAGACTGTCTCGGAATTCAACCACTATTTCGCATCTCCAATTTGCCGACGATACCATCTTCTTAATTGAAGATGGGGTGGATCAGATACGCAATATAAGGCGTCTCTTCTAGTGGTTCGAAATAGTCTTCGGTCTGACGATTAATTTTACCAAAAGTGTGGTGGGGGGCATTAATCTTGATGATCACAGAACTGCCGAACATGCCACGGCTATGGGTGCATGAATGTCAAACTACCAATCAAGTACCTCGGCCTACCTAGCCTTGAATATGGTATTCCAAAGTCGTCGTTGTGGGATCCTATGATAGAAAGGATCGAACGGAAATTGGGCACGTGGCAGAAGCAATACTTATCCTGCGGATGAAGAATCACTCTTATCAAAGCCGCCCTATCGAATACGCCAGTATATTTTATGTCGTTGTTCAAAATACCGGCTAAAGTTGCGCAACGAATTGAGAAAATTCAGAGACTTTCAATGGGAAGGTAAGGAACAGGGCAAAAAGTTGAAACACTTGCTCAAATGGGATAAGGTCTGCAGAGCTAGACGAATGGGAGGTCTTGGCATTGGGAAAATACAACCACGGAATAGGGCACTTCTTGGGAATTGGTTATGGCGTTTTGGGGTGGAGAAGGAGGCAGTATGGCAACAACTGATTAGGGACAAGTACAATTGTGGAAAGGGGGAGTGGGAGTGCTTTGGTCCATCATCAGGTAAGGGATCTAGACATCTAGTGCATGGCGTTATATTTATAAGGCACGACAATCGTTCTTGCCTTGTCTTAGATTTAAGGTGGGAATTGGTAATCAGGTTCAATTCTGGATGGACCTCTGGATTGATGATTGCCCCCTCAAAGACACATATCATGATCTATTTTGTATCGCGAGTAACCCGGAAGCCAAGGTTGCTGATTATATGATGTGCGGCAGTGTCTTCAGGAATATATTTTGGGACATTAGAATGTGGCGAGATCTAAAGGAAGAGGAAATTGCGAATTTTGGAAGGCTCATGGAGAGCTTATCTAAATGCTATCTATTGCCCCACAATCAAGACGAATGGATTTGGACGCCCGATACTGAAGGAGGATTCATGGTGAAATCTTTCTTCAAAAAGCTTAATGAAGGTAGTGGGCCACCTGCTAGACAGGCCCGGGTGTGGAAGGCTGTCATACCACCCAGGATTGCTGCTTTTGCTTGGACTATAGCAAACCGCTGCATCAACACTTGTGAACGCCTTCAGATGAAAGGCATTAGCCTTGCAAGTCACTGCGTTCTGTGTCGTAACGATGAGGAGAATCTTGACCATCTTTTGCTTCGCTGTCCTTATGCTCACAGCATATGGATGTCCATTATCAGAGCTTTCGGCATGACTTGGGTCCCTCGGCATCGCATTTCGAAGACTATTACGAATTGGGGTGGTGCTTATGCCGGGCGTCTCGGTCAACCTATGTGGACGGCTATACCACATGCAATTACGTGGTTTATATGGATGGAACGAAATAATCGATATTTCAAAACAAATCCAAGACATGGTAACATGTGGTTTTGGAAATTAAAATAGCAACTATTGCTTGGACAAAGGCGAAGTTGGTAATACCCTATCCGGTGGGAACCATTCTGAGACTCTGGAACCAAGTTATCATGGAAAGGAAAAAAGCTGAGCATATCTCCCCGAGGTGGACGCCGCCATCGGATGTGTGGCTCAAATTAAACTTTGACAGGAGCTCCGTTGGTAACCCGGGCAGAGCAGGCTTTGGTGGGGTTATCCGTGACACGGAAGGTAGAGTAATCATGTTGTATGTGGGATCCCCGATGCCAATGAAACAGAGGCGAGGGCATTGCTTTTCGGTCTACAATGGTACGAGAAAAACAACCTCCGCCCCTTGATCATTGAAGGCGATTCGGCCAACACTATCGCCTGGGACTCCAGTCATTGCAATGGCCCGTGGAAACTCTATCAGATACTGGACGCAATTAGGTATTTAGTCAGTGTGATTAATCCTCGGATCCAACACATGCGTCGATCAGTAAATTCGGAGGCTGACGCTTTGGCCAAGGGGTCAATTTGACGGAATCATGCATCACTTTATCTAATCGGTTGGCCCCTTTGGACTGAATTTTTTGCTTTTTCCTTTGTAATCGGAGGGTTGTCTCATGGGTAGTCTTCCGGGGTGTATATCCTTTATTTTGGAATTAAATTGGTTGTTACCTTTCAAAAAAAAATGACCCCCTCCAAACAAATGCCTAAAAATAAAATTCCCATTCGGTATAGTCAATTCCATCAAAATTAATAGAAATTGTGTCAGATATTATATGCCATATACAAAACCAAAGAGAAAGAAAATGAAAAAAATGCATAAAAGTGACCGGAAAACACCAAATTTAACAAAGAGTTATCACGATTATGGCAAAGTTTGCCCAAAATCTTTGATCAAAAGTAGATCAAACCCAAGACACGAGCAAAACAACACGGATCTAAATCAAACAAGTAAAAGGAAAAAAGTAAAAAAAAAAAAATCAACATCCAACAAAGGTAGATTCAAAACCCTAACTAGGGAAAAGTCATCATGGAAGGAGAAGAACCACACCTTCCATTTCAAGTAGGGTGATGCGAATCTAGTTCTGATACCAATTTATGTGAACCTAGGCTCTAATATCAAATTGACGCAAATCTAGTTCTAATAACAAGTTTGGTGCAGCCTAAGCCCTGAAACCAATTTGATGCAAACCTAGGGTTCGCATGTGATTTTCTGGGAATTCAGTAGCATAAAATGAGTTTCAATTCAATAAAATCAGCAACATGCATTCCCAAATCGGCATAAACATAACATAACAGTCAAAACTTATCTAACGTTTTCAAAGAAATTCTAAACGTTAGAGTTCATTCACCAGAAGAAATTAGTTCATCCCATAGTTGCCGCAAAGTTTCTTGTTGGATGGGAAGATCGCTTCCCAGGAATTTTCGCTTCGGAAGCTAAGTTCTTTTTGCTTCCCAAATTTCCTAGATGCTTCCTATATAAGCCACATATTATGATTATGGGTAACAGATTTTGTTGGTATTTTCTTGGCTGAAAGAAAGGAAGGAAAGAGTTTTTGTAATCCCGATATCAAAATAGTGAGACTCTCTTCTCCCATAGACATAGGCATGCTGACGAACCACGTAATTCTTGTATTTCTTGTTTTGCATTTTTGGGTTGTCATTAGCTGCAGATCGAGTCTGATCACATTTTTTTTGTTGCGTGTGTCTGTGGGTGCGTGGGTGGGAGCACGCGCGCAAGGTTCTAAATTTCGGTTTCGGGGGTAATTTTGGTCCTCACAGACCGAAATTTCAGCCGAAATTCAGTAAAGACGCTTGAAATGTCGTTTTTGTGAAATTTCGGTAATTTTCGCTGAAATTCTGTGAAGGAATAAAAGATTAATATTTTATCAAAAATTTCGCAAAAAAATACTAAATTTTGCCGAAATTTCATTTACCAAAGTATGGTAAATTTCAGCAATTTCGGTTTCGGAATGTTTCGGTTTCGATCCTCACCGAAATCCTAAATTTAAAACCTTGCACACGCGGCCGGGGCGTGGGGGGTATGGGTGGGTGTATATGTGTAAATGTTGGAGGGAGGAGGGAGGGACTAAACAGGGTTTTTTGTTTTTTTGAATGGTGAGGGACTAAAGAGGTTATGAATATTCTGGGTGAAGCTTTTGAGCTTTCCCTTTCTTTTGCATGGTTTCATCAAAAGTGTAATTGTATGTCCTCTCTGTTTCTATTTTGCACAATTTGATCGGTTGGCTTTGTAGGGTTGTTGTATTCTATAGCAAGTTCTGTACTTAAGACTCCTAGTAGCTGACTTGCATCAAAACTAAACTAGCACTATCAAAACATAAGCACTCCACAAGACGTAAAATGCTATCACAGACCTCATTTATAAATCACAATTGTATATTTAGCTTGGTTAACATAGTTGCATTAAGCAGAAGCTTCTAGCAGCAAAATCATAAACCAATCACAAGTCACAAGTGAAAAATGTATGAATACATATTTTTCAGGATTTATGAAATGCAATTACAGTGCGACAAATAAATTAGACAAGCAGGAACTAATGATACAATGGATAAGATAAGCTCAAACCCGACGCTGCTGACAAGATTAGTCATGGCCTCATGAGTAGCACGACGGACCTCTCTATTGTAGTCAAGCAAAAGCCTTTTGTACTCAAATACCTACAAGACAAACAGAGTGATGGAAAAGATCACTAGTAAAAGGATCATCGCAAGCGAACAACAAAAGTAAAAGTTTGAGCTTAGCATCGAAAATAAAAATAATGTTTTAAACTGATGTCCTTCCGACAATCTTCACCAATCTTAATGTTCACTATAACAGAAAAATTAACCTGATAATTATTATCAGGGGAGAAAATGGTCTTAAATATTGGCTGTTTCTGATAAGAAGAACAATTTTCAATTTATAAAGATTGTGAAATAATAGGTAAAAATCATTTAAGACAAGTAACAGCAGTTATTAAATGGTTTAAGAGCCAAGGGAATGACATTTTAACTTTTCTGAAATGCATGAAGTAATGGTTATACAGCATAACACTATTTATTTAAAATATTCTAAATCAATAGTAAAGGCCACTTTGAAGTACTATAAGCCTTAAATAAGTAAAATGGGTTTATAAATTCCTCTCATTTTCCCAAACTTGATAAAAATTCCAATATTTATAATTTTTTTCAAATTCTTAATTTTAATAAATTTTCCGTCCTTCTAAATGCTTCAAACCATTCAAATCAGAAGTTCACGTAAAATATCCCTTTTTGTTCTTAATTTAGTCTATTGCTTGAACCCAACCATGCTTTTTTTTTTTTTTTTTGACATTCCATTTGTTTTAGATTTCCTTGTGATAGCATTCTAACTGTTTACCGTGAACATAATACAGCCATAATTGTCATTAAAATGGAGGTGCCACTGTTTTCTATTCTAGAAGCCTTCGATAAAATCTCAGTGACAACTTTCCATGTTTTTTTCTTTATTATTATTATTTTTTTAATGGAGACAATTTTCTGTGTTCACGCAAAGTAGTACGGTATTGGTGGAAATGAAGTTTCATGAGCAAATATTTCAATATTTGCAAACAACAATAAATGAAGCTTACCCATTGTGGAATAATCTGCACAACTTCTTCCCCAGATCTTTCCTTAAAGAGTGCACATAGAGATGTCAAACTTTTAAGCTGTACAAGAAATCATGGGCAAAGAGTTTTCATTGGAAAACATCGAATAATACTCCTTCCAAATCGCATGTCATCAGGCTACTTATGAAATTAAATCATGCAGACTACTATAGGGACTGCAATATCAGAGACAAGTAAAATTGAATCCAGATGGAGGATTACAATTTATAGCACAGAAGGAAAACCTCGGGACATGTTCTCAGCAATCAAATTTACTCTCCAAAGATATTCTCACATGAGAGTGATCCTATGGTAGGAAATAGAAAATGATCATGGTTTTAAATTTCGGCCGAAACGTTTCGTTTCGGCCGAAATATTTCGGTTTCGGTGGAAAACGAAACGAAATTCATAGTGAGTCGGAAAAGTACCAAACTTCGCCGAAATGTTTCGGAAATTTCGGCCGAAACGTTTCGTTTCGGTAAAATTTCGGTGAAGTTTCGGAAATTTCGGTGAAACGTTTCGGTGAAGTAAAAAATTTCGGTGAAATTTCGGTGAAACATTTCGGAAATTTCCGAAATTTCGGTGAAATTTTTACAAGATTTCGTCCGAAATTTTGTACCGAAACCGAAACGTTTCGGTTTCGGTGATGACCGAAACCGAGATTTAAAACCTTAATCCCTATAACCACGGACATCTAAAGAGAACATCAAATGAGTAACACTGTCACCATTAGTGATGAATATACAAGTTATATCCCATGAAACATGAACATTCTACACTAAAAAGGGAGACGTTCTCAAGACCAATAATTGTAAAGAAAACGACTTCCAGAGATATATAAGCAAACAGATACTGCCCGCACTAAACAATGACAACAGAACTAGGAATTCATTAATCTATTTCTGTCCATTGGATAGTATATATGTTCTCTAATCCTCCACCTACCCCATCCAGGCATTAGAAAGATAGTATATATATTCTTCTAATACTCCACCTATCCCATCCAGTCATTAGAAAGATAAAAACAAGATTTTTATCTCATGATGCTTCTGACCTGTAGAAAAATAATCAGCTGGACCCGTATAGTATCCTCACGCATACAGCATATATAGGGTGGTATAGACCTTATATTTTGGGCAGAAGAATATATTTTCAACAAGGAACACCCAAAGATGTGGCAGCTAGTTGATTTTTAGGGATTTATATTATAAGAGTCTGCAGTTCTGACTTGCAAGAGACTGAACTCCTATGTAACATTTCTGGCATATATGGCATCTATGGATTAGATAACAATGTCTGCATAGAAAGGATTTCAAGCTTTGCCCTGCATTCCTATTCCATAAATGCACCCTATAGCTGGCAATATTCCAAGCCGTTTAATTTCTCCAAAGGGGAAGCTTGCATCTCCAAGAATAGGGCCTAATCAAGGTTACCAGCAATTGGGTCTCCCATTGCCAAGTCTGTCAAGGTCAAAAACAGGCTTTCTTGGTTCTTCTTTGAAAGATTACTGCCTTTTAGACTTTTACTTTCGTTTATTTTCCTTTTCCGCTTCTTCATTATTATTATTTATCTTTCCTCTGGTCCTCTTCCTTGTAATCTTTTCTTCATTTATATATTCACTTGTTCAAAGACAAAAAAACAATACACAATAGACAATCTGCTAAAACTCAAAATATCTGGATTTTGTAAGATAGGCACAAAATTACCTTTGTTGTGGGATCCTTTCTACCCAGCCTCTTTAAGTGTTGTGACACTTCACCATCCACATCCTACATCCCAAAATTATTTAGATATTAAAGGCTAAGCTGTCATAAGGGGGAAAAAAAGAGCTTATAGAAAATGTATGCAAAGATAGATGATTACAATATTAGTTCACACTTCATATTAGATCAATATATCTAAGATATGCATCCATTCTAAACAAAAATACATGAAACCATATGAATATGATGTAGTGAAACCATATAAATATCATCCAGAAAAAGAAGTGAAACCATTAAATATGATGTAGAAGTACCAAAAAACAAGAGAAGAAAAGATATGCAATAAAATCTTGATCGAAAAGCTATGCCGTGAGTTCAATGCGTGTATCCTACCTGACAATCATAAAATAGCACATCTTTGTCTCATAAACTAGAAGATAAGATAGAGCAATGCAATTAGAACCTAGAGAACACATTGATTATGAAGAGGGACTCAACAAGCTAAAGAGTCCCAAATCATCATAGAAAGAATTAAACATAAGATTAATCCATGCAAACAGAAAATACCGGAAGCTTTAAAACAGAAACTAAATGTCGAAATAATAGGGCATAGAAAAATAAAAGAAAACTTCAAAGATATAATGGCAACATTTTATTCAGGGAAAATACTAAGCCCTAAAAAGTAATAGTGAGAACTGGAAAATACACACCAAAACATCTACCTCAGAGAAATGTCCAGAACATTGTAAGTAGCGAAAGGGCTAAATCTCAAGAAGAAATCACAGAGCTGGAGTTGGACGTAGATCAGAATTACAAATTTCAGGTCTAAAAATACAGCAGTGGAGATCTTTAATCTTGTAGAACTAAATCCATAGGCATCTTGACTTTATAATCGTAAATGAAACAAGGGGGTTAATAGAGATAAACTGGAGAGACAGAAGAGGAGAAAGAGTAGAAGGAGAGAGAAGAGAGCCAAGTTGGAAAGAGAAAAGCAGAGAGGGGAAGACGAGATTGATTTGCAGGTGTGAAGATAACAAGAAAAAAAAAATTGTTCCACACGACCACAGTCGAAGTCGAACCCATGACCACTTGATCCGAAGTCAAACGCGCTAACCCACCCCAGTATGCAGTCTAAAGCAATCCTCAACTCAACTCAACAAAGCCTTTGTCCCAAACTAGTTGGGATCGGCTAAATGAATCCTTCAGGAAAATTTCATGAAGAAGGTGAAAGGAATCTACCCGGCTCTAATCCTGGCTCTAGTTGGGTATGAAAATTTCATGCAGTCTAAAGCAATAAATTAAGAAAATCAATTTGGGTTGTCTTTGTTTTCTATGAATTCTTCTCATTTGCACTGAGAATTATTACATTTTCCTCATGCTTTGCTGCTCCAAGATGGACTATTCTTTAACAAATGTAGATTTATTACTTTCCTTTCTGTGGTGGGTTTTCTTTCTGTAGTGGGTTTTCTGTAGTGGGTATTTTCTTCCCTATGATTTGGCCAACACTTAGAATTTATTGCCGACCCACGTGTCGTGTCGTGTCTAACATGACACCCGTGTCCACACGTGTCGACACTCCTTTAGACACTTTTAAATGTCTATAGGACCCAGTTATCGAAAAAATAGAAACACGCTTATCCACTCCACCTGGAAAAAGAGCTTGATCTCGTTGGAGGTGAGAATCGGAGTTTCCTTAGGTAGCCACTGACCTACAGTCATCCTTAAACTTCCGTGCGTGTCTTGTCCAACATTCCTCTCTATTACTTTTCTTTATTTAAATGTCCCATGGTTGTTATTCATCGACCCAATAATCTTTTCAAGTGAAATTCTGAACTTTTGATCATGGTTCAGTTACTTAATGAGTGGTTAACTCAGCCTTAATATTATAAAATTTTTCAGAGTGACTGTGAAAGCCAGAAAATAGTTCCTGTTGAGTTAATTTTGGCAAGCGGCTTGGGAGAGAGGTGTTACATATTTCAAGCTGTTATGTGAATCGGTGGATTATAAACTTTTATCACTTTTTAGAGGTGTAGGGTTATATGTAAATAAAAAAGGAAGAAACACTATGTGGGTTTTTTTAGTTTTGAGCCTAAAATGTTTAATAGACTCATGGTTGTATTTCCTTTCTAGTTTTTCTCTGAACTATGGTTTATTAAATGAAAGTTAGATCTTCATTTACAATATAGCCATAATTGATTGATTGTGGAAGTCACTCCCTAAGATTAAGAAAGATTCGGGTCTTAGGGTATGGCATAACACATGTCCAATAGTCCAACTCAACTCAACTCAACTAAGCCTTTGTCCCAAACTAGTATGGGTCGGCTAATGAATCCTTTAGAAAATTTTCATGAAGAAGGTGAAAGAATCTACCCGGCTCAAATTGACTAAGTCTAATCTTGACACTAGTTGGGTCCAATAGTCCAATAAAAGAAAAAATTAAATCTAATGGCTAAGAAAAGTCACATGAGGAATTACACTCTCTCTCTCTCTCTCTCTCTCTCTCTCTCTCTCTCTCTCTCTCTCTCTCTCTCTCTCTCTCTCTCTCTCTCTCTCTCTCTCTCAATTCCTTCTTGTTGTGGAACATTACTTTGCTACTTATGATTGCCCTCCGCTATAAACCTTTGAATTATGGATTCTTCGTGGAGTATTGTAGTGGATGCAAATAAAAACGGAGAAGATTAATGGCCCTGCACAAGGATGACATGCACAAATTGAGAGATGGTCCATATTATCAGAAGAAGTTACACTCTCTAATATGTTCATATAATTATGGTGTTTATGGTGCAGTTGTAATATAGTTATTATGTAGTTGTGGGGATGTGTTTTAGGGTTATGGGTGTTAATTATTGCTCAAGTGTCATGTAACTGGGTTAATAAGGTAGTAATGTGGCAGTCCTTTGTGCTTTTATTTAAGAAGTTATATCTTAATGAAAATGGAGAGAATTTGGCAACAAAGAAACTTTGCCTCAAATCAAACCTTCCCCTCTCTTTTTCTATCTATTTCTTTGTTTATTTGTGTTATGGTCAATTGGGCACGTAACACTCACTATCACAATCCTTTTTAAGAGGTCACTAGTTAGAAACTTCTTGTGGGTTCATTTTTCAAAAAATAAAACATGTGGGAGGAGTTGGTCTATTCGATTATTTGGTTTCTTGCATTCATCAATTAGCCACCAAAGATGAAATCATGCACAAACTAATAGATAAACATTACCAATAACAAGAACCCAAACAAAAAAAAAAACAAGATAAACATATGTATGAAATTAAAAGAGAATTACCTGAAAAGGGGCGCCGGGAACTGCGGCATCATCGGATGCAAGGCGAGAACTGCCGACATAGCCTCCGAATCCGACGCTGCTCGCTCCCGAAGGTAACAGGGATGCGGCGAGACTGCGAAATTCAAAACCCAGATTACAGAATAGTTTGTAACAATCTGAGAACATTTTTTCAAAAAAAAAAATATGGATAGAGGAAAAAAGAAAACCATATTCAAAAAATTAAACGGAAAGGGGGAAATTACCTGCTGCTGGAAGGGCGAGTCTTGCTTCTGTTTGCATCTGCTCCTTTTTCTCTCCCCATGCTCAACAATTTTCTTTGCTCTCTACAAACGCAGAAAAAAGTTCAAACCCTAAGATTGGGACTTCAGAATTTAGACAACAAAAGAAAATATCGAAAATCGATTAAAGTAATCTTTTTTTATGGAGTGTGTAGAATCGATTTTCAGATGGAGAGAGGAGGAGAGATGTTTTGTTATGTTTTTTACTTTTTAAAGGGGGGAAGCGAAAAATTACTGCATGTTCGGAAGTGGATAAAGTTTTTTTCTTGGAAAATTAAACTTCTATTTGTAAAACATTTTATAGGTATTTTTTTCTAATGTTTGGTTGCAATATTTAATTTTCCGAATTTTTAAATTGTACCGTTTGGTTGATGTTAGATGACATTCTATGGAATTTTAATATAAAAACATAGATTAGGATTGTTATTTAAAGCCCTATATGTATTGCAAGAATTTTTTTGGAAACGTTTGGAAAGGAACAACTTTTCCAAAATTGGTTGCTTTTCAATTATTTGGGCTTTGTTTGATACACCTTGTTACTACCTGTTTAACCATATTTGCCTCATATAACATATTCTATATACCAAGGCCCTGTTTGTTTTGGATTTTGAGAAGTGATTGTGAGTCCTAAATGACCCAATATCAGTAGCTTATAAGCGTGTTTGGCAACCATGAAAAATATTTCATTGAATATTGTTTATCTAGTGTAAGAGAGAGCTAGAGATGTAGAATAGAGCATGAGTTGAGGCTGAAAAACAGAGAAAAAAATTTCCTATTTGAAACAGGAATTTCTTTTCTTTATTTTCTAGCCCCATCGTATGCTCCTCTTAAAGATCCTTGCCTTCTCAGGTCTCGCTCTCACCGGCCCTCTCTACTTATTCCATGAATTTTTTTTTCATTGTTGCCAAACATGCACTGAGTTTTTATTTTTTGTAGGACTTAAAAAAGTCCTTTTACAGTGACTCATGCATGATCGCTATCATTAGATAATGTAAAATGAGAAGAAAAAAGTCACTTTTACACACCTCAAACGACCTTTTCAAGCTCTATTAGTATTCATGCCTTCTTTATGTATTCGTTTTGGATTTTGAGAATTGATTTATTGGAGTCAAAACTAAACGCAATTTTGAATCCAATAATCTGAATGTAAAAGGCCAAGAAGATCTTTCGTCAATCTCTCCAAAACAAAAAAACTCAACTCAACAAAGCCTTTGTCCCGAACTAGTTGGGGTCGGCTAAATGAATCCTTTAAAAAAAAAAAAAAAAAGCAGATCTGGGTTTGTTAAAACAGATTATGAAGAAGCAACCAAATACTAAAGCAAAGGAATCAAGAAACAATGACAACCATTGGAGTAGCTTATGTCCACTATACAAACAACAGGTTTAAAAGCTATACATCCAAAAGGGTACACTCTTTTTGCCATCATGACTTTTGAACACTACAGTTTGTTCCATTACCTTCCAACATTCCAGGCTTTGAATTTGACAGAAAAAGCTTGTTCTAGGCAAGATACATTGACAAGAAAATATGTAGGTGTAAAATAGCTTTAAATGCAATAAAACAGACTTTGAAGAACTGTGTATTGAGCATTTGGGCAATCTTACTTCTTTCAGGCCCATCATTATCATGAATTTGGAGAAGGAATCTGTGGGGTTTTGGTTAGAAGTATTTTAAATGCATTGGAGCAGCCTACCTTTAAAAGTTTATAATCACAATATTCCATGGTCCCAGCACTATGAGCAGCATTTCAGTTGTGGTTCTTTTTCGGGCTCATCATCGATAATGAGCGTCCCTTTTGTCGGCGGACTAGGAGAAAAGCTTCCGGCACTGTCTTTCTTTTTCTGTAAAACTCCTGCAGGAGAGAACTATTAACAGAACCATTCGAGAGAGAGAGAGAGACAGAGAGAGAGAGAGAGACAGAGACAGAGAGAGACAGAGACAGAGCTAATAACAGAAGTAACGCAGTTGATTACGACGAAGATCTGATCAATACAGAGACAAACATAATATGTAACAGATAAATAAAAAAACCATAATCTGTGTCATATAATTAAGTACTAAGCATAGGGTCAGGTCCTTGTTAAATAAAATGAACAGACAAAGACAGTGGACAAGTTAATGCTGAACTGATACAGATGGGTCCACATTTCAGCTACATCTGTTTAAATTGGTTTGAATCTTCTCGAGCCCAATTGAATCTGGCTCTGGTCCCACCTTCACTATAACTAACCTTAGTGAAGTATTTTTCTGATTTTATCTGTTTGAGATTGATCCATGAGTAAATTAATTTATTGAAACAAAGTAAACAAAACGACACGACAAATCCCAAAATGGAAAACAAACTCAAATAAATAGCTGTGGCAACAAATTTGTGCTGTTCCAACAAATTATGAGGTGTGAGGCAAATGTTGGTCCTATGAACCCAACTATTAAGTTGGACACCTCCTAAACATATGAGAACTAGTCCCCATGGAATCTGCGAGGCCTTGAATATCATTGATAATACTACATGGCTCTATAGGGTGGGGAAGTCATGGTCAATCCAGCAGATGAATTTGAAGAACTATTTGCAATCACTGGAAGCATATTATCTGCCAAAATCCAGCTGTCATTGTTTTTTTTATGGTTACAGTCACTTTATTGCAAACTCATTAGACATAAGAACAGAAGTTAAAATAAAGAGAACGGTACAAGAAAGAACTGCACAGTTGCAAGGGAAGAGTAGTCCCATCTACAAACAGAAATCAAACAAATTGCATTATTCCTCTGGACATTAATCCCATCGTCCCCAGCATACACCCCTTTAGCGGATGTCTTGGCTAAAGAGGGGGTTCTTTTACCGGGTTTTCGATAAGTTTATCAACCCGTATCGGGCTCACCTCCCAATTAGGGGCTCCTGTACAAAATGGGGCTTTTCCATTGATTTTTTGAGAAAATTACAACTTGAAAACAGATTCCAACACAAAAAATGAAAAATTCCCAATAAAAAACTGCACCTAAAATCTTTGAAGAGCCTTCCTTTTTAAATGACAATTTTCCTACAAAAAACTGCACTTACTATCTTTGAAGAGCCTTCGTCTTTAAATTTTGAACTCAAAAGTGCTTTGGAATGGAGTCTTCACCAACTTGGATCCTTCTTCATTGCTTGGTGTTGGAATTCATAGTGTAGATGACAGGATGAGGGGTGCCGATATCAATTCAAGGGGCTTATGTTAGGAGGCTTTTTCACCTCCGCCGCGACTTAATGTGTCGCTCAAAATCAGCCTATTCACTTTTGGGGGACTGGTTGATATTTTAGTCTAACTGAAAAAACAGGTTTTTTAATCTCAACATGCACCCCTTCAATTTCCCCAAAAGATGTCCAACAGACCCCAACTTACTATCGGACTGGACTACAGTAGGAATGAATTGTTGGTGACTAATTCCTCCCTATCTACCCCTCCCTTCGCTATTTGGTCTGTCATTTCATTAGCCGATCTCAGTTTATGTTGCATTGTGGATTAATCTTGATTCCTGAGACAAATGACAAGAATATCCGAAATAACTTGAACTAAAATCTCCATGGTCCCGTAGCTTCTCTGCTTGCCCATTGTATTACATTAGTTGAGTCACCTTCAATGATCAAGTGTCCACTTTAGATAAGAAATAAAGATCTTCAAACCACATAGTAATGCTCATGCTTGTGCCTCATTAGAATCAATCACATTCTGTGGCTGATCCGGAGAAAGCCACCACTACATTTCCGCTTAAGTCACGGAACACCCTTCCAAGCTGGCTCGGCCCAGTTTCCATTTGGAACTACCATTGAAGTTTAGTTTGATCCAACCACTATGATGGCTGACCATTTGGAGGATGCTTTGGCTTTCAAACGCTTTTTGCATCAAGGATTTCAAACCATTTTGGGGGATGCTTTGGTTTTCGTAGTTTGTTTTTTCAAATGATGTTTTCCCAATTCCTAATTCTCTATCGAGTGTAGTGAACTGACATTTTTTGCTATTCTAAACGACGAGATCAATTTTTATATTCATTATCACTCTCTTCTCCAAATCCTACACTTCTCCTTGAAAGTTCTATTATTCCTCTACTTCCATATTTTCAACACCATGAAAATATGGCCCCAGATTATTTTTCCAGCACCCTGAGACAGACTCCCACCACAGTTAAGAATAATTTCCTCAATTGAGCATGGGAATACCCATGAGACTTCGAAACTACGAAGAACACTGAGAATTAACAATGTACAACTAGATGATCTAAGGCTTCCTCTTCCTCTTTACAGAGAATGTACCTACTAGCGAGTCACAAGTCCTCCTTTAGAGTCTATCAAATGTGTTGATCTTTCTTGCTGCAAACGTCCATGAGAAAGCTACAATCCGCAGTGGAGCGATAGCCTTCCAAGCCTTGCAAGAGGAGATTTCCACCCTTATGATTCCAAAACTCAACTCAACAAAGCCTTTGTCACAAACTAGTTGGGGTCGACTAAATGAATCCTTTAGAAAAATTTCATGAAGAAGGTGGAAGGAATCTATCCGGCTCTAATCCTGGCTCTAGTTGGGTTCTTCTACGTGGATCATTTTCTTCCATTCTATCCCATCCAAGGTCATTATGATTCCAAAACGAATAAAAAAAATTCTCAACAATAGTGCTCTTCCCCAATGACTATATTTGTGCTCTTTCATCACGTAGGATGCAGCGACGTGAGGAGAATTATGTCAAGAGGTAGCAAGTTCTCCAAGTTTCCAAGCTTAATGTCAAAACACCGGACTTTATACCATTTTTCAGTTCCAGAAGGGCCATCGGATGTGAGTGGACACTATCTTGGGTCTTTTGTGGACTCAACCAGATATAAATTGCATCTCCAATGTTGTTGATTGAATATCCAAGTTGGCACACTTTATTACAAGTGGAAAAACACTTAATGCTACAAACGTAGCCGATTCATATTTCAGAGAGGTTGTTTGATTGCATGTTGTTCCAAAGACAATATTGTGGTTTGATATTGTGGTAGTTGTATGGGGTGTTAAGGTAAGGTAGGGGTATCATGGTATGGTAAGGGCTAAGGGGTAAGGAGTGGAATCTAGTAGCGTAGTAAGCAAAATCGGCAAAGTTTTAGTGATGGATAAATCTTGCGAGGTGGGTTGAGGATATGCAAGAGGAAGGATACTCCTTATGGCCTCTGTCGAAGCGCCGGAGAAGCCGAAGTGCTCTATGTGCATTGACGAAATCCTATACTAGGTTTCGGCTAAGCACATACACACTATTTTGCCACAGTCTGAAGCAAGGGGAGCCGATAGTATTCAGAGGGATGATTGGAGGGATCTAATAGGGATCTAATAAATGAGTCATTTTCGCTAAGCATCAGAGAAGATGGCCAGAACCTCCTTTCCAAACAGGGGCAAGTTGCAGATGGAACGCGTATGTATTGAATTATCACACATGCTCAACAACACGTCACTAGGTGTTCAATGTTGTTAAATTATTATGGATGTTTATCTTGCTTTGTGCTTATTCTAGCATTTTTTGAAGTTCATCTTAAAGTCTATCACTTACATATGTTGTGAAGACATTTCTTGGGACACCAGTCAGAACCTCCTTTCCAAACAGGGGCAAGTTGCAGATTGAAAGCGTAGCCCGGAGATGACGGCAGTGTACGATAACATGACAATGCTTGATACCGAGGCCACCCAGCCTGGAGATTAATACGGCACCTGATAGCGTGACAATGCTTGATACCGAGGGAATTAATTTTCAATCCGAGAGGTTATCATACGCCTCTGCTCTTTGCTTAAAAGTATCCCAATGGACTGATACACTGTTGGTCGTTGTGATTTGAAGGGGGCTGGGGGCCAGGGCGAAGTGACACCTCCTATTTATACGAGCACGTTGAGAGAAGGGCTGAATCCCGTCCGGACATGTGGTAGTTTGGATTCAGACTTCATCAGAGATCAACAACAGGAACCAAGCTTTTGCACCATGAGTGGGCCAGTGGACCTGGTCTTAGTTGCAAGCTGGGTAAATGGATTTATCAATGGGCTAGAACATTAGTGGAGAAAGGGCCCATTTATCCAGTAGAAAGACTACCGGCCTAGAGTGCCCAAACAGTTTGGTCTTCCTCTTTGAGAATCTCCTTTGTCTTTTGCTTGTCCCTCTTGGAGGGTTATCATGGCATGTATCTTTGTCTTCATCTTATATTGATTTCCCTTGTTGTATTGACCATCTCCGTCACTGGGATTCTCTCCCCATTTCATCAATAAAGTTCGTTGCCATTTAAAAAAAAAGTGGAAGTGTACCTATCGGTGCCTTTGGTCAAGAAGTGAAAGGCAGGCCTTAAAAGTGCTTGTGTGTGACCATGCATATTCAAATAATACAATGTGTATTTCTGCATTAGTTAGCTAGTTCAACTTCAAATATGTCAATTATAGCCATCAATAGCTTACAAAGAATTCCAACAATACAGTTTATTTCAGCAAAGTGTTTATAGTAGTCGTGACTCACGAGTTGCAATATCAAGGAAAACTTCATCTATTCCAGTGCCCAATTTGGCAGATGTAACGAAAAGCCTCGCTCCAATCAATGCTGCATAGCTGCAGCAAACGACATGCATCACATGTTAATTCAAAGTCAACAATACTGAAAATAAATTGTTCTGATATATAACTTTTATTAATGTTGAAAGAGAGATTAGAGAGAGAGAGAGAAAGTGAGATGGGCATCTCCCCCTCACTCATTTATTAATAATAATGAAAAGAGAAGTACAATGACCAAATTGCCCATAGACTTGTAGGCTTATTCTAACAATTAACATTTCCTCTAAAAATTTAACGAGAAGAGAAAAAAGGAGAAAACCTCTATGATATATAGCTTTTATGATCAACAACCCCACGCCCCCCGCCTTTCTATCAAACTCTATCTTGTACCAATTAGAGTATTTCGACTAATAACAATTTCATAAAGAAATAATGACCTTGGTGAATAAGTCCTTCGTCTACTGGTCGATGGAAATATGTGGAAGGGCAATGAACTAGTGATGCATCAACTAAATTCATGTGAAAAACTCAAACTCCAATTTGTTAGGTTCACTTGTGAAAAACTATGACATTGTTCAGTACTTGGATTTGAAACAATTATCCTTTTTCATGCTCTTCAAAGAGAAATGTGAGGAATCAAGAAGCAAGAAACATCCAATAACCAATAGTCGGAGTGTCAATGCTCCCAAGCAATGTGAGCCTGCATAGGCAGCTGCAAAGATGCCTCTAAAGTAGGCCACCCTCCGTGTAGAGTGTAACCAATATACAATATGATGGACAAAAAACATGTGTCTTTGGAGGAATGGCCATCAACCGATTAACAATATGAAGTGAAAAAAACAATGTGAAGACAAGTAGCAGTCAGGTAAATGAGAGCAACAACAATTTTTCCATAGCGAGTGGGATTAGGCAATAGATCTCCCTTATTTGCAGTAAACTTCACGTGCAGCTCAAGTGAGGCGTTGACCTTTTCACTATCCCTGGATGTTGCCAATCAGATCCCGTGTATTCTTAAGTTGCGATAGAATGTGTACCCTACTAGCGAGACCAAGCAAAGTTTTAATGAACTGCGAAATTGGCCAACTAGCTCTCGTGGAAGTAACTCGATAAATGCCACATAGAGAAAACATAGCATGGACTATTACCACTGATGCTCTTGAAAAAAAGAATAGACAAGTGAATCACGAGATGCATTATCATCCTCATAATCTTTATGTTTAATCCTCTTATCTTTAAAAATGTCTCCTTGATTGATCATCGGCAAGAAAAGATACAGCATATATATATACATATATATATATATAAGGAAATAAAAAACAAAGAATAATGGTAAAAAAGGGAAATAGTGGGGACTGTTAAAGTATAAAGATTAAATAACGCCTTCTCCAACAGCTTAAACTTTTGGAGTAATTGGTCGTTTCACAAGGTATCAGAGCAAAGGTCATGAGTTCAAACCTCCTTGATATTAAAAATCCACATGTAATGGCCAAACCCAAAAGAGGGGCCACATGTGCCACGTGTAGGCCAACCCTAAAAAGAGGGACCCCACGTGAGGGGGAGTGTTCAAGTATAAAAGATTATATAACGCCTTCTCCAACAGCTTAAGCTTTTGGAGTACTTGGTCATTTCACAGGGACAAAAAGCCCTTAATAATAACAATAATCCCTCCCACTAGGGAAAAAAACAACAATCTTCAAAATATTCCCACTCAAACTGGTGCATGGATGTCAAGCAAGCTCCAATCGAATGTGTAATCCCAATTACTGACATTGGCTACCGACCGAAAGTAATTTGATTATAATTCAATTCGTGACGATCATAAGTGGAAAGTTCATTACCATTCAAAAAAAAAAAAAGTGGAAAGTTCATTTTACTCAACCCTAAAATCACATGATAGAGTGCCAAAATAATGCCTTGTTTCAAATAATCATCTGAGAAAAGAAGAAGCATACCTTTCAGCCTCTTGAAGATCAAACTTTTTTGACCTCACCAAATCACTTTTATTTGCAGAAATTGCCATAATTATGGATTTGGGCGCCATCTGCTGGAGTTCTTTCACCCAATTTCTGACACGAATGAAGCTATCATTGTCCATGATGTCATATACCAAGAGGGCCGCTACAACCAGTCATGGAAAGATACAATATGAGGACAAACTTGAACATTGTGAATATAATATACACAAATCAAAAAAAAAATATCTGAAAAAATGTTAAATTCCTCTGTGACACCAAAAACACAATGATGACACAACTTGAAATCAAATACAAACCATCTGCATCACGATAATAAATAGGGCCCAGCGCATGGAACCTTTCCTGTCCTGCTGTATCCTGCAGCAAAAAAGGACAAGCAACATTGTGATCTACCCTATCCACTCAACCAAACAAACATTGCTGAATAAAAAATATACCAAGACATTAATAATAAACGACTTTTTGGTGTAACAATAATGTTCTAGTAAGAGGGTTAAGTCCGAGCCTACCATGACCTGAGTTGACTTCGAGACATATAATAAGTATTCAATAATATAATAATATATAATTGACTAAATAATATATAATTAAATATATATTAAATATGTTTTTTTTGAAATATATAAAACATATTTATAATTAAATATGTTTTTTTTTTATTCTATGAATAAAATATATAAAAAGAAACAATATATCAACTGCAACTATCGTATTATAGTATAAATATCTTATATACTTTCAACTATATAAGAATAAGATAACATGCAAGACGTTCGTACTTGATTTGCATGAGACAATTTGCTTCTTACGCGGCTGTCATGAGTAGCTACCCCCAAGTAATATCAACTAGTTTTGGTAACATAACTAAAGATTTGAAGATGTGGGGGTAGCAGAGGACACTGTACTTGTGTACTAAGGCCTGTTGGGAATAAGAGAATTGAACAAAGTGGAAGCCCGTACTCTAAAATTTCAAATTGCATTTCGACGGGATTATCTGTTAAAGAGGATCCTCTAATGCAATCAGGTGGACCTCTAGACATGATCTTGGCTATTGGAGATTAGCTCCCATCATCACAGGATCAGAGATATTCCTAAAAATTCGAGTGCCCTCAGTAATCATGTCTACCTTCGGAAATGCATAGTGCACAGTCTATCTAGCAGATCCCTCAGTCCAGTATAGGGCATTTTTTCCTCTAGGAGCAGGCTGTTTTCAATTGTGGGCTATCTTAGCCCTCTTGTTTTTCATTTGGTTTCCTTCTCTAATAAATTTATAATTTTTCAAAAAAAAGAAGGTTTGAAGAAAACATAGGAAAAAGTGAATACCAAGAAAAAAAAAAATTTAAAAAGTATTGTAAGAATAATTGTTCTTGAAAACTTAACTGCGGCAATAGATATACTACAAGAAACATAACATACAACCATGGTTTAAATTTTCGGTTTCGGTACCCTGAAATTTCGACCGAAATTTGGTAAAAAATTAAAAAAGAGTATTTAATAAATTTCGAAATTTCGTCCAACAGGTTTTTTTTTTTTTTAATTACATTAAATCGAAATTTCGGACCGAAATTACCGAAATTCCGAAATTCGGTGAAAGGCGAAATCCGAAATTTCGCCAAATTTCGATTTCGGTCTCCACCGAAATTTCAGATTTCGGCCAAAATTTAAAACCATGCATACATCGCTACTAAGGTTTTGCTTTGTAGCCTTCTTTTTGCAGAACTGAACATTATTGAGAAGCTTCAAGGGGGTGTTTAGATCTGTATTTTTTTTTAAAGGTGTTTAGATCTGCATTTTAAAAAAATCAAGTAATTTTGTGTCACTTTGTTGAATAATTTGAGTTTGATGTAATGAACATATCCATGGATATGTAATGCTTTGCCAACTTGGCTGTTTCTTGGGCTCTTTTTGATTCATGAGCCTTTAGAGATCCTCTTAGATCTACTGCAAATGAGATTATTTGCTGATGCATAATTTGGACAACTTTTAGGTTAAATAGTTGTTTGGAGATATCATCTTCAATTTATAGTTGAAATAACCCTATTCCGCAACTATAGGGTATGTAAAGTGGAGCATTCACAAATTTGGTTTTGATGGATTTAGACCTTTTGTGTCCCAGATGATGTAGCCGTGTAGGCCTCCTAAAACTAAACAGATAGCTTACCAGATATGGATTTAGACCTTTTGTGTCCCAGATGGTGTAGGCCTCTTAAAACTAAACAGATAGCTTACCAGGTAAGGATGAGATTTTACTAAATACAAAAAAAAAAAAGATAATCTCAATATAAGAGCTAATGTATAACCAGCGGTTAATATGTGAATGGTACTTTCTCAAAGGCCCAAAAGATAAGAAAATAATTCAATTAAAAGGAATAGATAAGGAGAAGAAAACCCACCCAGATAGCAAGAGTAATAGGCACACCTTCAATCACAAGGCGCTTTGTTAGATAGGAAGCTTGCACTGTTGCTTCTTGTTTCTCAGAGAAGACATTATTCACATACCGCAATACAAGAGATGTTTTCCCAACTCTGCCTGCAGAGAAAAAACAGTAAATCTCGATAAATGAAACCTCCAAATGAATAGAAAAAGATAACCCTCTCTCTCTCTCTCTCAAGAAGAGCAGCCTAACTCTTCCCACATGATCCCTTAACATACCTCCAGTGTAGGCCTAAATTCCCTAGGGGCGCAACCACCTAGCAACAGCTTTATTAGGAATCTCAAAGCTAGACAGATAATATCCCCACAATATTCAAAGGTAAGGTGAAGCAACACAATGGAAGGACTTTTCCAACACAATATAGCAAAGACACAGCCTCCAAAGAGTCTTTCATCTTATTGGCCAAAAAACATGATTTTACTAGAACCCCCACTGAGTTCAACATAGCTCAGGAACACACAAAGTGGGATAAAACCAAGTTCTACATATTTAAAGCAATAGAGCAGTCACTGAGAAGTTGGTTGATCTATTCCTCGGCTGCTCCACACGTAACACATCAGTTATGAATGCTCCTCTAAAGATGAATTAGGTGGTCAGTTGTAAGGAGTTCATCTAACCTTGCTGTCCAACAATAGATGATGATTCTGGGAGGACTTAGGAAAGTCCACAATATGTATGTAGGGGCTACCATATCGCTATGACTGGCCTTGAAATAGAATGACCAGACAATGAAAATCTTGTTGGAGTACCACGTCCAGAAGCTCATGTCTTGCCCCTCACACCTTAAATATGTGCCTTGTAGCACCACCACCAAGGTCACATCAATTGTGACATCCTCGCTCACATAAGGAATCGATCATCCTAGCGTCCACTATGTGTTCCATTGTTTAAAAACTCCTCGAGTAAATCATCGAATCACTCGAGTTTGCACCCTTTTACCTTGGCTGAGTTCTCATATGAGTGTGAGTCTTGCCCTACCAAGTGAATCAAAACTCCTTTGACTTGCCCAATTTAATGAAAACTGACCACATCAATTGTTGACTGACTTGGGTGGACTCCCTTTTACCTTGGCTGAGTTCTTGTCTGAGCCTAAGTTTTGACACATTTAAGTGTACAAGACAGTAGAAGTCCCCAAGCAGAACATTGCAGCATCAAGGGTCATCCCAAAATTTAACTTTGCCTCCTACTCCCACCATGTACGTTATTTTTATAGCTAAGGAATATGACACCCTGCTTAATGCCCTCAACACCCCCGATCCTACAGATTCTTTTTCCTACCAGGAAGCCAGTCCCCCTACCTGACCCAGTATTTGTTGTAACTTTGACCTTCATGCAATCAATTTATTTTACTCAATATGCGCAGTTAAATTGAAGAAGGATCAGCAACACTAGATTGAAATGAAAAAATTGATGAATTTATTTTTGGGTTTGCAACTAGCTTTTAGTTTTACTTTGTGAATGAAATTCTTTTGAATCTCATTTATCAAATTCCTCATTTGAACTATGTACCAAGGATTTTTGTCAGCTAAAGAGTAACAGAAATCCCTGAGATGAAGCTCGAGAAGTAACCACGAGCCCATCACATTTCAGCTGTTATGCAACACTTAAATTACACAATTAGCAACAAAGTTAAACCAAGCCATTCAAGAAAAAAAAAAAAAAAAAAACATACCATGCAAATTACCCTTTCAAAAAACCTAGTCATGTAGTTGGTATTTAAACTACATAAAAATTAGCATACCTAACTAGATGGAACATTTAAAACTCCGATCGAGTAAATTACCCAATGAGCCATTAATGTACGTTTAAATTACCACTTGAATTATAGAGACACAAATGGTCTATTAGAATCTTAAACCAATCATTCAATCTAAAACAATTCCAATTTGAAATTTAAAAAATAAGGGGGAAGAAAGAAAGAAAGAAAGAAAAATGAAAATTACAATCAAACCCTAGACATCATTCACCAATTTGTTTTCTATTTCAAAAAAAAAAAAAAAAACCCAATTAACCAATAAATAAAGAAAGAAAAAAGAAGCAAACCCTAGACGAGGGATGATTATGGGAATTCAAGAAACTCAAAACCATAAAAAAATCACAAAAAGGCAAAAAACTTAGAGAAGATTATTGAAAATAAAAGATAGATTATTGAATAATGAAGGGTTTGAATTACCGTCGCCGAGAAGGACGAGCTTGAAGGTGAGATTCTGAGGTTTGGAATTCATCGTCGGATGTTTTTTCAAAAGAGATATTTGTTGGATATTTCATAAACGGGGAATAATAGAGAAAGATTGAAATCTCTGGCGAATTTTTCTTGTCAACATCATTTGGTTTTTTGAGCTTTCGATTTTCTCTTCTGAACGTGAAATTGCAGAGAGAGAGAACGCGTGAAGTTCAATCGCTTACAGTTACAGGGGGAGAAAGGTCAAATACTCAAATGTACTGGGAGATAATTTTTTCGCCCCTCTGCAGGATAATACACCCCCCTTTTAATGGCAGATTGAAAACTTGGTAGGGCTGCAAGTGGGTCTCTCCAGTGGGCCCATAGTTTTTGGGGCCCATTACTATTGTAACTCATCTTATAATTGGCCTTAGACTTTAAGGCCGTTTTAAAAGTGACCAATGGGCAATCGGTATGAATGACAGTCCGATTCCAGGCCCAGTTAAGGTGGGATTTATGAGACATTTTTGCGGAAAGCCATTTGGTGGCTCACTTTTGGAAGGGAGAAAGGCCACACCGGCTCACTTTTTAGCAGATTTTGTCTTATTTATTTAATTCATTTTAGTGCGAGAACCATAATCCTAATAAGTTAATTTCATTAAATTGAAAAGTTTTATATAAGTTTAAAGAGCTCTTCATGCAGGGCCGGAGAAGGGCCCTTGAATAGATCCACATCATTTTTAAAGTCGGTTGAGAAACTGAATTCAGTTGCACTCAATGATGTGGATCTAATTCAAGGGCCCTTCTTTAGCCCTTGTAGGTTCTTGCATCTATCATGCCTCAAGTTTAAAATTTTATTTTTCCCAAAGAAAAACATTTTGAAAAGGGAAGCCCGTTCTCAAAATAAAATAAAGAAAGTGAAGATGACCACCGATTTCAACATTTTCACATTGTTTTTAACAGTGGCGCATTTGGCTAGATTCGGATCGATCGAACTGACCTAATATAAACTGCTGCATTGGGCTGGATCGGGATCAATTAACCCGAACTAATACACACGGCACAAAATGGGGCCCAATAAGTGACTAATAGGAAGAGGCCCGAAAAAATACCTCACATAATCTTAGTTTTCATCCCAAATGAACATTCCATACGTAATATAAAGGACTTTTTAGGCATGCGAGTAAATGAGGCTTGATAGCTCAAGGCCCTATGATCATTAGATCAAGGTGCATTTGGCGGGATCCGGATCCGGAACAACGGGTCGGCCACATAAGTGTATGTTAGGAAGGAAGAAGCCCAACAACCCGTTGCTCTGTTTGCATGTCGATTGCAAGGGATCCCCAGGCAATCCTAAGTAAAAAAAATGCACTTTTTTGGTAACTTTATGGTGTTTGTTTGCCAATTTAGCATCACAGTCCTTGGAGACTACAAGACAAGAATCGTAGCTAATTATTGTTTGTCTAATGTGGTACCCATGTTCTCTCCTTCTATGCCTCATTTCTCCAAAGGAACAATTACCAATGGGGGACAGAAAAATGACATAATTATCAATAGGACTCATGCTTTTCTGAAATTATCAATGAGGGACAAAAGAGGTCTTGTTAGTTAAAGCTCGACGAAAATGCCCTTTGGCATTTATAACAAGTTTTCACCTTTTTTTTTCTTTCCTCCCTCTTCTTTTACTTTTCCATTTTCACCTTTTTTGATTTTTTACCCTACCAGTCATCTTCTTCCTCATTCAGCCACCATTGTTGCTGGCGAGTCTTGAAAACTTGAAAGTTGAGTTTTTTTTACCCTATTAGTCATCTTCCTCTATTTTTGATTTATCTTGTTTAGGGTTTAAGCAGTTTGTATTTTATTTTGTGTTCTGGAGATGATGCATGGGTGGCTTCACTCACTTTACAAGTGGTTGTATAAGAAAATTTCGATGCCATTAGAAGAGTTGCTATAGGCAGGGGGTTTTGTCGTAAAAGGGGTTTATCAACTCTCTAGAAGGGGGTTAGCAACTCTCAAAAGTAGGGTTACCAATTTCCGAATGGGCTTATCAAGTCCTCGATAATTGCCCGAGGGTACTCGAGTTTTGGAAGGGGGTTTTCAAGCCTTTGGGATTAGGGTTATCTAGTATAAAAAACGGAGTTACCAATTTCCGAACAGGCTTATCAAGTCTCTGAAAATTGGCCGAGGGTACTCGAGTTTTGGAAGGGGGTTTTCAAGCCTCTGGGATTGGGGTTATCTAGTATAAAAAATGGGGTTACCAATTTTCGAACAAGCTTATCAAGTCCCTGAAAATCGGCTGGGGGTACTGGAGTTTTGGAAGGGGGTTTTCAAGTCTCTAGGATTTGAGTTATCTAGTATAAAAAATGGGGTCACCAATTTCCGAACGGGCTTATCAAGTCCCTAAAAATTGGCCGAGTGTGCTGGAGTTTTGGAAGGGGATTTTCAAGCCTCTTGGATTAGGGTTATCTAGTATAAAAAATGGGGTTGCCAATTTCTGAATGGACTTATCAAGTCCCTTATGAACACGTTTTTACTTCCTATTTTTTTCACACATTCATTTTCACCGTTTTTTCTTTCTACCCTACGATTCATCTTCATCATCCGCCATTGAAAGGGAGAAGGAGAAATGTAAAACCATAAAACGAATGAAAAACAACACCTAGATACAGAGAGATAGATGGGAATGGCCTCACGTTTCAAGTTTTCGAGACTTCTCAGCGACACTGGTGGTTGAACGATGAGGAAGATGACTGGTAGGGTAAAAAAATAAAGTTGAAAATGGAAAAGTAAAAAAAAAAAGAGGGAAGGAAGAGAGAAGAGGGAAAAGTGGAAAAGTAAAAAGTGTTGCTTAAGAAAATGGCATTTTTGTCTAGCTCTTATTGACGAGACCTCTTTGTCCCTCGCTGATAATTTCAAAAAAGCATTGGTCCTGTTGATAAATATGTCATTTTTACATGCCCCATCGGTAATTTTTCCAATCCTTTTCTTCTCACATTTGCAAAGAAATACCCCTAAACCCTGAACGACAAGTCCTTCAAAGCCCCAAAAACACCGCAAGAAATGATTGATATCTTTTTTAGTGAGAGAGAGAGGGTGACCATGGGAAGAAAAGGGGGCTAATATATCACTTCCCACTTTTATATACTACAATCTCCTGTCCGTATATTTGTGCGTGTACAATAGACAGATCTCTCAAATTCTACCCCGAAGACTGAGGGATAAAATAAGAAGAAGAAGATGATCACTTGCATTGCTGTGGTGGCGCTCCAGATGCGTATATCAAAACCCCATCTCCATATATTCGCTAAATCTCCACCGTTCATCTAGAATCTAACGTCCTTGATCTTCCATTCACTGTCTGCAGAATAACCCATTATATATGCAGAGTTTCACAGAGGCTGATGATGCCCTGAAGCTCCATCACATCGTTCACTGTTTATTGGATGTTATCGACGATAGAGGTTCTTTTTAACCCCTCTTTTGTGTTTATATGTTAACATGATCGATCTTTTGATCATTTGCTTGTTTAGAGGCTCTCTTCTTTTCTTTTTTTCAATTTTGGTTTTCTTATTTGATTTATGAGATTCAATAACATAACTCATTATGTGAAAATGGAAAATATGAGTAAATGAAATGTGGTGCAAAACTGTGTTCATATTATGACTGAAAAAAATGAAATAATAGAAATAACCACTCCTCACAATTTGTTCTGATAATACATGTGCAATTGAGAGATTGGACACGTGACATTCATCTAGTAGTGGAGTCAAGATGAAGGTCAAGTTCAATCATAGTGGAGTCACAGTGTGGAGGATATCTTAAAACAAAGACTTAAGTTTTGCGAAGTTATTATATTAGACAGAGTGTACTCGGGCAATCAAATTAGATTCTGGTATGACAAATGGTGTCAAGCATCTGCCCTCAAAGATACATTCCTAGATCTATTCGCAGTGGCTGTGGATAAGGAAGCTTTTGTGAAGGAGTGTTTCGATTGGGTGGACTAAAGGATCTCTTGGAAATTAAGGTTTTGAAGGAATTTCTTTTAACGAGAAGCGGATCAATTGCCAAGAATTTTGCAAATTCTTCAGGCATGCTATATAAAAAGGACATGAATATGGTGATCGTCTGAATTTTTAGTGTCAAATCCTTCTATTTTAATTTGGCTATGACCTCTAGTCCTTCGATTCTAGCCAAGACGTGGAGCACTCCAGTGCCTCCCCAAGTTACGATGTTATCTCTCTAGATTAATCATAATCATATCAATAGTCACTAAATTGAGGAAATAAATTTTTTTTCTAAAGAAAGTTTCCTGTGATAAATGTTTTCTTTGCAATCATAACAAGGGATCATCGATGCGTAGTAGTTTTTCTAGAATAAAGTAAAAAATGATTAAGTGGCAATTGAAAACAAAAATATAAAAAATAATGATCTTAATCGAGGAGTTACAACTAACACCTAATTCATGAAGCATCAATAACTTTAGACTTTGTTTGGATTGCCGAAATTTCTTGAAAAGTTTGGAAAGGAAAGTTATTTGTAAAATTTTCTACTTTTGTACAATAGGAAAAAAAGGACTTTAACCAGCCTATTCAATTTTTATGTAGATGGACCTTCCATTAACGATAATATCTGTCTAAATTAACCATAATTGTATCATTTTTCTTTTAAATTGTGTAAAGAGTAGACGTAAAAATATTTATCTTGCAATCCAAACAAGGCCGAAATCAAATCAATTAAGTACACAGCGGAGACTCAAAGCCAATGGTTCCTTCAAATCAAATAAGAAATGTATATACAAAGGGACTGATACTGACAGGTTAAAAATAGTATTTTAGGAATTGAAGTAGGTATGATTTCAAAAACAACCTTCTAGGTGGTTAAAAACAGTCTTCGGCAGTCGTTCTCCATGACATATTTGGCAACCATGAAAATTTATTCCATTGAATAGTTGGTAGCTCAAAGGCGAGGTAGGAGCTGTGGAGGGACGGAAAGAGAGGAGTGGAGAGTACGGAGAAAGATGAAAAACCCTAAAGACAATGAATTCAAAAAAAAAAAAAATCTTTTTTTCAAGGGTTTTTCATCTCCCCTCATTCCCTCCCTCACAAGTCTCTCCTCTCTGCCCATCTTTCACCACTAGCCCCTGTAGTATTCAATGGAATATTTTTTTACATGGTTGGCAAACATGTACTGGATTTATTTAGGCTCAGTTTCTTTTGACGTAACTAGTGTTGAATTAGTTAACTGCAAACGACTCATATGAAAACTGCAAACCAAAAATACGGTCTAAGAGAGTAGTAGAACTAGTTAACTGGGAGGAGACAAGCATTGGATTTACCTGGAATTTATCTCGGAGAATAGTTGTAACTAGTGTTGGTTGTCACATCACCAAAAGTAGCGGGTGTCATTACCAATAGAGAGATAGAAAAGTGGGAAAGAGGGGACAGGGGTGACACTTCACCAGACATACAATTATTAGCTAGGATTGTAGGATGTCAATGCTCTATTGGCAACAAAACAAGGGGTTTTGGTGATGCGACACTCAAATGCCAAGCAAAACCCCTAAGCCACCAGGCCTTTGTGCAACCAAATGAAAATGATACATTGGCCCACTCAACCTTATCTGGTTCACCACGTTTAGTTTTTATACGGTGTAAGCCCCTATAGTTTAATATTTTTCAAAAAGTGCTGTACGGCTTACACCATACAATGATCGAAACCGTCCATTTGATGGGCCACAACGTAAATAGGGTGCGCCGACAAAAAATCATTTCCATAGGATGATCCTAGCCCTACAATCTATAGAGAACTGCATATTGTGAAAACCACTACAAATCCGAGGGTTGGGATCATCCTATGGAAATGATTTTTGGGGCACAACTGCACAAGGTATCTACGTTGTGGCCCATCAAGTGAACGGTTTTGAATCTTTTGATCACCCTATGGTGTAAGCAGTACTGCATTTTTCTGAAAAATACTGGACTGTAGGGCTTTACACCACTTTTTCACCCCTTGCAGTGTTAAAAAAGAATCACTCACAGATGAATGGCTTAGATCATCCGCCTCACTATACCTCTTTCCAACGGGGGCGTGTAAAAAAATAAAATAAAAAAAATACACGCCCACGTCTCGTATACAATCTCGTGTTCATATATCCGCGCGTTTGGGAGAGAGAGAGATCAAATTCTGTCCCGGAGAGAGAGAATAAGAGGAAGAAGAAGATGATCGTTTCCGTTGCAGTCGTTGGGCACCAGGTGCGTATATTACAACCCCATACCATATCTTCGCTAAATCTCCACCGTACGTCGAGAATCTAACGTTCCGGATCTTACTTTTCTTGCCCTCAGAATAACCCTCTGTATCTGCAAAGTTTCACAGAGGCAGATGATGCCCTGAAGCTCCATCACATCGTCCACTGCTCATTGGATGTAATTGACGAGAGAGGTTCATTTTCCCCCCTTTTGTGTTTATATATTACCATGATCGGTCTTTTGATCATTTGCTTATTTGGGGGCGCTCTCTTTGTTCCAAAATATGAGTCAATGAAATGTGGTGCAAAACTGTGTTCATTATGAATGTAACTAGAGACTCACAATTACTTCAACCATGTTCATATGTAATTGTGCAGATGAAGGGAATGGAAATTCCATCATTAACTCATTATGACTTTCCCAGTGTGAGAAGATGTTAGGTACCTTACCAATATGCCAAAAGCTCTAGAGCTGATGGAACATGCTAGGCCCTTTAAACCTGTCCCATACCTGGTTAGGTCCCACCTAGTCCCATACCTAGACGGGCCCCCACTCATTACCCTAGCATACCTCCACACTTTCACATCCGCTGTTCTCGGTGGCCCACTTTGTGGTGGCTTTCACTCTTGCTTGTTTCCCAGCCACATGAATATTTTTCATTGATGTTGCCATCATTCCGTTGTCGTCGCAAACTACCATTGGCCTTTTGAAGTACTAGCTACACACTATCGAATCATCCTGGTTCTGACTTCTCTCGACTCGATCAACATGGTCAGTGCACATGTGTAGCTGTCTACCTGTTGACTCACCTAGTCAACCTTGGAGAGGTATTGATCCATCCTCCCCAACGCAGGTACCATCATCTTCTCAACATAATCTGCAACCCGAGAACCTGTCTCTGCACCAACTGCAAAAGAGATCTTATGCGTGCACGCTCTACCACTCTGTTTCCAACTAGTCATCAAGATCTGAGGAACACTGGTTACGGTATCCTCAATCAGACGATATAATCCGTCACACTTGTCTCCTTTCATCAGAACCATACAGTCGTGTGTGATTTTCATGGCTCCACCTACATTCGAATACCTGCATGGCTCCACCTACAGTCGAATACTTGCATGGCTCTACCTACAGTCGAATACTTGCAACCTCTGGAGTCCAACTAGCCAAGAGACACTAGATTCTTCCCTATCTCTTAGACATGGACTATACCACCCAAAGTACGAACGACTCGGTCGAACATCTTAATCTTCACTATCCCAATTCCTCTGATATTACAAGTAAACCCGTCAGCGAAGGACACAACACATACCCTTATCTCCTAGAACTTATCAAAATATTCTCTCCTAGAGCATACATGAATAGAGAACCCTGAATCTAGAATCCACCCATCATGAAGAGAAGTGATTACCTGTAGAGACTATGAAACGTCTCCAACCGCTTTGCTTTGTTAATCCGGTATAGCTACCATCGTATTTGTAGCACCAATGTCCGATTGGTCAACTTGCTTCGGACAATCCCGCTTGATGTGGCTATTTTCTTCTTTCAACAATAATATCGCGCATCCTTTTCGCTGACTCTGTATCTTGACTTGCCTTTTCCTGATCCTCTGTCAGACGACCTTCCTCTTTGATTCCCACCACGAACAACTAGCTCATGCCCTTGACTCTCATCAAGAACATGTTTCTTTCGCATCTCATTCGACAAGAGCACACGGTTCACCGTGACCTCCTCTAACTTCATTGTATCCATGTGATACAGTAAAGTTGTCACCAGGTTGTCATATGAATCCGAAAGCGAAGTAATAAGCAAAAGGGACTTGTCTTCTTCCTTCAACTTTTTATCAACCTTGTGGAGCTGATCCACAAGCCTGATGAACACAGTAATGTGTACCAGAAGATTCCCGCTATCAAATCACAACACCCACAATCACTCCATTTGGCCTTGATGATCACTCCAACTTGAGCTCGGTACCACTTGTTGAGAAAATCCGTTGAGCAAATCTGCTTGCCACAACCCACACCATTCATGTGATTTTGGGAGACTATATATTAGGTTTTCTAAAAAACCTAAACCGGGCCACTTTTCCAGCATAACTAGAAAACCTAGTTAAACTAGGAAAGGGAAACAAGGTAACTTCCCCAACACTTTTGTTGGCAGAAATTTTCTTAGAAAAATACGAACAAACATCAAATAATTAATCCATTGTTGGCCCACATGATGTAGATATGCCGTGCCTAGAAAATCTTCTCTATAGTATGATCATAACCCTCAGATCTGATTTTCTAGGCACGACCTATCTACATCCTAACATTTAAATATTCGTATTTTTTAAAATTAAATAGTTCTCGTCCTTGAACCCAACTAGAACTAGGTTAGAGCCGGGTAGATTCCTTTTACCTTCTTCATGAATTTTTTCTAATGGTCCGTTTGGTTGCCAGATTTTTTTTGGTTCTTGGGATTTTTGTGGAACAAAAAACTCCCTGGGAGATTGGTGGGAAAAAAAACTCCCTGGAAGTACCCCGGTAAAATAAAAATCCCATGTTTGGTTGACCAGACTATGGTGGGGGGAAAATGCTTTGTTTGGTTGCTTGAACTGTTGGGAAGAAAAAAAAATTCTTCTGCAAGCTTATTTTTGGTTCCAGGGAGTATTTTTTTTCCAGCGTAGGGTTTCGTGCGGGGTTATTTTGGTTCCTGGGATTATTTTGGGCCCACTATATAACCAGCAATCAAACATGGGTTTCCTGTGGAAATTCCACAAAAGTCCTAAGAACAAAAAAAATTCCGGCAACCAAACGGAGCATAAAGGATTCATTCAGCCAACCCCAACTAGTTTGGGACAAAGGCTTCGTTGAGTTGAGTTGAGAAATAGTCCTCTTCCTTCTCTTCTCCTCTTAGCACTCCCCTTCTCCTATATTCAGGGTAAAATAATCCCCCAAGTGAACATACCCACTGGGCTGAAAATCTCAGGCCTTTAGATTTCCATATCCCCTTTCCTTTTCTCCCCTTCTACCTTCATTACGTGGCCAGAAACCGGTGGAAACACACTGGTTCTTTCCTCCCCCTCGTTATGGTCCTCTATCTGCTTTGCCCTCCTTCTAATATCCTTGCCATATTGGACCCACCTAAATTTGAGCCAACCCTATTCAATTTTTCTTTTGAGGAACATTGAGTTTACGATGTTTTCAATCTAAATTAATCATAAACATATCATTAGCTCCTAAATTGAGGAAAGCAAAAAATTTTCTAAAGAAAGTTTTTCCTGTGAGAATTGTTTTCCTTGCAATCCTAACAGGGATCATTGGTGCTTAGTAGTTTTTCTAGAATAAAGTAAAAATGATTGAGTGGCAATTGAAAACAAAAATATAATGATCTTAATCGAGGAGTTACAACTAACACTTAATTCATGAAGCATCATTAAGTTTAGACTGTGTTTGGATTGCCGGAATTTTCTTGAAAAGTTTGGAAAGGAAAGTTATTTGTAAAATTTTCTACTTTTGTACAATCGGGAAAAAAAGGACTTTAACCAAACCTATTAAACTTTTACGTAGATGGACCTTCCGTTAATCATAATATCTGTCTAAATTAACCATAATTGTATCATTTTCTTTTAATTGTGTAAAGAGTAGAAGTAGAAATATTTTTCTTGCAATCCAAACAAGGCCGAAATCAAATCAATTAAGTACACAACGGAGACTCAAAGCAAATGGTTCCTTCAAATCAAATAAGAAATGTATATACAGAGGGACTGATATTGACAGGTTAAAAACAGTATTTTAGAAATTTTAGTTGGTATGATTGCAAAAACCAACCTTCTAGCTAGTTAAAAACAGTCTTTGCCCGTCATTTTCCGGAACATGTTTGACAATCATGAAAATTTATTCCAATAGTTGTTAGCTAAATGGTGAGATAGGAGCAGAGAGAGGATGAAAAATCCCTAAAAACAATAAAAAAGGATACGCTACTTCAAATTGTTCTTTTTTTTTTTCTTGTTTTCAAGGGTTTTGTCTCCTCAGTCCTCACTCCCACGCACTCTCTAGCCTTCTCCTCTCTACCCATCTCTTCCCAACTAGCCTCAGTAGTATTCCATGGAATATTTGTTACATGGTTGCCAAACATGTACTATATTTATTTAAGAAAATTTTGAAGCCTACTGTAAAGAAAAGGGGTGTCCCTGGGAAGAAAAGGGGGGCTAATATATAACTTCCCACTTTTATATGTTACAATCTCCTTTCCGTATATCCGCGCGTGTACAAGAGACAGATCTCTCAAATTCTTCCCCGAAGACTCTCTTAGTGAGAGAGAGAAGAAGAAGATGATCGTTTGCGTTGCTGTAGTGGGGCACCAGGTGCGTATATCAAAACCCCAGTCATAATATGAACACAGTTTTGCACCACATTTCATTTACTCATATTTTCCATTTTCACAGAATGGGTTATGTTATTGAATCTCAAAAATCAAATAAGACCATAGAAAACCAAAATTGAAGAGAGCCCCCCCTAAACAAGCAAATGATCAAAAGACCGATCATGTTAACACATAAACACAAAAGAGGGGCTTAAAAAGAACCTCTCTCGTTGATAACATCCAATGAGCAATGAACGATGTGATGGAGCTTTAGGGCATCATCAGCCTCTGTGAAACTCTGCAGATATAATGGGTTATTCTGCAGACAGTGAATGGAAGATCCAGGACGTTAGATTCTAGATGTATGGTGGTGATTTAACGAAAATATGGAGATGGGGTTTTGATATACGCACTTGGTGCCCCACCACAACAATGCAAACGATCATCTTCTTCTTCTTCTTCTTCTTCTCTCTTACTAGGAGAGTCTTCGGGGAAGAATTTGAGAGATCTGTCTCTTGTACACGCACGGATATACGGATAGGAGATTGTAACATATAAAAGTGGGAAGTTATATATTAGCCCCTCTTTTCTTCCCAGGGCCACCCCTTTTCTTCGCAGTATGCTTCAAAATTTTCTTAAATAAATCTAGTACATGTTTGGCAACCATGTAAAAAATATTCCATGGAATACTACTGGGGCTAGTTGGGAAGAGATGGGTAGAGAGGAGAAGGCTAGAGAGTGTGCGGGAGTGAGGATAAAAGGGTTTGAATATGGTGCTCGTCTGGAATTTTTAGTGTCAAATCCTTCTATTTTAATTTGGATATGACCACTAGTCCTTCGATTCTAGCCAGGATGTGGAGCACTCTAGTGCCTCCCCGAGTCAGTGCTTTTGGATAGACTGCCTTTTAAGACAAGAGCCTCACAGTATATCACTCGTGCAATCAGCATGTGTTGATTGTGGACCGTTGTACCCTCTGTGTGCAAGCTGGAGAATCTGTAAATCATATGCTCCTACGTTGTCGCATGGCTAGAGAAGTATGGGGCAAGATCGTGAGAAGGTTTGGTTTGTTGTTGGTCTTCCCAGCATCCTTATTCGATCTTTTGGAGGAGTGGTCATGTGTGCCTTGGTGCTAAAAAAGGAAGACACTCTGGAAAGTGGTTCTACTTGCCACTTTATGCATCATTTGGAAAGAAAGGAATGCGCGGGTCTTCAAGGGCAAAGTTAAGTTGTCTTATTTTATTTATATAAAAGTAATTGCTTTGTCATTGGCTAGAATTTAAAAAAAAATGTATTTGCTTTGTCCACAGCATGGGTCAAAGTCCCCCTGAGTTTTCAGTTTTCTTCTGCTTATTAGTTGTGGCAAGGGTTTTGACTAACATCCTGATCTACCAACTTTCTCTGTTTAAATGCCCTATGAGTGTTGTTGGCTTAATTGAACAAATTCAGAGGAGATTCCTGAGAGAGAGAGAGAGAGAGAGAGAGAGAGAGAGAGAGAGAGAGAGAGAGAGAGAGAGGAAAGGTATCCCTTTGGTAAATTGGAAAAAGGTATGCATGCCCTTAAAATGTGGGATGTGGGAGGCTGGGAATTAAAAGAATTAAGGAGACAAATTTGGTGCTATTGGATAAATGGTTGTGGAGGTTTGGTGAGGAGCAATCTCAGCTGTGGGCCAAGGTTGTAGAAAGTAAGTTGGGGCGAAGTTGGGCCATTGGGAATCATGACATACTTCGAATTAGACATCGATTCAATTTGGGTACAAGTTCAGGTTCTAATCTAGAGATCACATAAAATTTTGGGATGATGTTTGGTGTTCGGTTAATCCGTTGAAAGATACTTTTCCTTCATTGTTTTTGGTGCCAGACCATAAAGATGCCTTTGCCAAAGACTGCTTCAAAAGGAATGGGGATAGTGTGTCGTGGATACCGAGCTTTAGAAGGAATTTCTTTGATTGAGAACTAGATTTTGTGGCAAGTTTTTTCAGTTTCTAGATGGGTGCCACATCAAAAGAAATGGGGAGGACAAAAGGATATGGATCTAGGACTCTACTGGCATCTTCTCTGTTAAATCCTTCTACAAAAATCTAGTGCTTCTCTCTATACCCTCAATTGAAGCATAAGTGTGGAAAATCCAGGCTCCACCTAGAGCAAGCATATTCTATTGGGCAGCTTTTAGCGGCCGAATCCTGACTATTGATTTCCTACGAAAGAGGGGGATGTGGCTTGTAGATCATTGTGCTTTGTGCATTGAAGCCGGGGAATCGATTGACTATATCTTCATTCACTTTAAAGTGACTGGATCAGTTTGGAGTGGTATCTTGTCCAGATTTGGTATAACGTGGGTCTTCCCATCCAAGCTTACTGATTTGTTGGAAGGGTGGGCGGCGGCTCTGTGGAGGAAGAGAGGTGATGTGCTTTGGAACACTTGCCTTCTGACATCTTTATGGGTGCTATGGAAAGAAAGGAATGCTAGAGTATTCGAGGGTGTGGCAAAATCCCCTTACTTTTTGTTCATCGAATCTATTGCTCTGATTATTGAGTGGGTTAGAATTCTTCCAATGTTTAGATTTACATCGGCTTTTGACTCGTGGGAGGGTTGAAAGGAGGTGTGCTCTAATGTGGAGAGGCAGGATTCATATGTTCAATCTTGGGAAGCTCGAGTGGATGCTTAAGCTAAACTTTGATGGGTCTAACTTAGGTAACCCCGGGCCGACATGCATTGGTGGAGTTCTAAGGAATTCGAATTTGGAAGTTATTTGGTTGTATTCGAGTGCAATTGGGACAGCAGATGCCACTGAGGCGGAAGTAAGGGCAGCCCATCAAGAATAAAAGGTCTAAACAGAGCCTCCTTGGATATAACAATAGTGGAAGGTGGTTCTTTGAATGTCATTCGGTGGTTGAGAGGCTCGATTGTCTCTCTTTGGAGATTTGCTCATTTCTTTGATGAGATCCAAGATATGATAGGCGAATCTTCCATTGTCTTCAACCACGCAAGCAGGTCGGCGAATTGTGTGGCGGATGGCCTTGCTCCTTAAGGAGTGGGAAAGGCGGTTTTCGAGATGTTTGATTTTCTTCCCCCGCGATTGTCGCTATTTTTGATTTTTTTCTTTGTTGTACTTTCTCTACTTTGGAGTTGGCCATCTCAGTCTTCTCTTTTTCTGTGAATGAAATTGCAACCATTCCAAAAAAAGAAGTTGTGGCAGGAGTGGAGAGATATTTTTTTTACTTATGAAGAGAGGTTAGTTCCCTTGCCAGAATGGAACTCTCTGATCCAAGGTCTTCAAATCCAAACTTTGATGGTTCTAATCTTGGTAATCCATGACCAGCAGAAGTATGAGGTCTTCTGAGGAACAAGCATGCAGCTACTAAGTGGCTTTTTTAGGTCTCATCGGAGCTACTAATCCTGGCTTGAGCAGTTTTACAGGATTTGCGTCTTTTAGAGACCATTCTTGGATAATTTTGTAGTTGGAGGAGACTCCCTGAATGTTATTAGATTGCTGGAGGGGAGTTGTCCACCTCCTGGAGGTTCGCGCCTTGGATTGATGAGATTCATGAGCGAGAAGAAAGCGTCTCCATTTCATATAAGCTTGTGGGGAGATCAGTCAACGGCAAGGCCGATAGATTAGCCGGGGCGGGTGTTTCCAGAGTTGGAGCTGTTCGATTTTCTTCCACTCTGAGTTCCTATCTTCAGTTTTTTGTTCCTTCTGGCGTTTTTTCTTTCCTCTCTTTGACCATCTCGGTCCTCTGTTCTTTTTCTCCTTTTTCAATATTTTTTTGCCATTAAAAAATGATATTTTATTAAGAGCAATAAAAAGACTCGCGACCAAGAGGGCAAGCGATACACAAGAAAAGCAAAAGAAGCACAAGACGAGCGATAAGCAATATCAAGAAGGTAAATAATAAAAAATCTCCAAAATCGGCCTATCAACACCCTCATAGGCAGGGTGGTCCACCTCTCCCTTCGCTGACATCTGGACATGCTGAAAACAGACCGGATGACCCTCTACACCCTCTACATGGTCTAGAATCTCATCAATCACCCCTACAAATCTCCATGTGTGGGAGCGATTCCCGCCTATCCATCTAATTACTTTGAGGAAGTCTCCCTCCATGATTATATTCTTGATACCTGTAACTGATGGGGTTCTGGTCAGTTATAAATAATATTTTAGCTTTATTTTATATTAAATACTTGTTGTAGAGGTTTGAAAAATGGCAGTATTTAAGGTGTTCTAGATTCAGTTTTCTTTCATATATATTTTTTTGAAATGGAGTTTCTTTCATATATTATCTTTTCCTTAGGTTTAGTATGTGGAGTCTTTCTGCTGGTAAAGTTGAACTCTGAATCCGGCCGGTTGCTTGAGTAGATGGCCTAAAAAACTTACGTCATTTGACTTTATGAATTTGTAGGGAAAAGGAGCCAGTTTGACCCTTTTTTTTCTTCTAATGTTCAGTAAACAATCCGAAGAAAACTGGGCCTACATTGAACGAGACGTTCCTTGGTCTTCTCTATCCTGCTGAGAACTACAAAGTGTATGTTTCTTTTGGATTTTCTATTTTCAAACTGCTGTATGACAAACATTTTAGTTATTTGTTTCTCATTCTTTCTGTTTCAATCAGTTTTTTGTTACATTTCGTTTCTCATCACAGTGGAGTCTAATGCAGTTATGGATATTTGACCAACACGAAGGTGAAATTTATTTTGGTGACAACTGACCTAGAAGCCAGAGATGCAGATGTGAGAAATGTAAGTGTGTTGGTCAATTATATTTTGCTTCTTAGTCTTGTGTACTTTCTTTTTTCAAGATGTATCTGCGGGAGTTTTTTTTTTTTTTTTTTTTAATTTGATTCTCAATTAGAATGTTATGTCAATTTAGCTCTATTCTTACTTTTTCATTTCATGTTTATTTGATTGCACGTGATGATGTATATATGATATGGATATGGCCATAATTAGTTTACGTGTAGTACATTTCTTAGTCCATCCTTTTTCTTTTTTTCTAAAATCTTTACATGGGATTTTAAATCTTCATCTGTAGTCTTGGGGGATAAAAGTCCGCCTGTAGCCCCTTGGGGAGAAAGAAGATATGGCTCAAAGGCCTCTGATACAAAACACACAGTCCCCACAAGAAACCACCCTTGGTCCTCGTGGGATAAGTTCATAAACAACAACAGTTAGTGGCAAGAGAATCACCAGTCACCATAGATTGGAAAAGCATTAGTTGTTCTAAAATCAATAACAGGTCGGTAGCTTTTAAAGAGAATCCTGCAGTCACTGAAGTAACCATGGCTGTCACCATTGTTCTCCTTCACTAGGGGGGACTAATCCACATTTGTTTTGGATAAAATAAAAGTCTCATATCCTTTTTCAAAGTAAAGCTTGCCGTCACTGTGAGATGCAGATTGGATTAGGCAAAGGGCATATTGGAGGAAGTTCATATTCTTGTGTCGGGGAGTAGTAGGAGGGTTTGGGTTTGGAAGAACACGGCTCCTTTTTATTTTCTTCAATGTCCTTCCTTGGCATTAGGTTTTCAGTGTTGGGGGATTTTCCTTATGTAGAGCATCCAAGTCTTTATGATTGCTAGGAATATGGATTCCATGTATGTGATATTGTGATGTCTATAGGGGATAGCATAGGAGGTATTGTAAGTTTGAAGAGAGTGAATCTGTGTTGGTGTTACTAAGCATGTTAGAGGAAGTTGATATTCCTAGGACAGGGAGTGGTAAGATGGTTTGGTTTTGGCAGAGCCATGGTTCCTTTTTTGTTTCCTTCAATTTTCCTTCCTTTGTTGATGCTGTCTTTGCCTTGATCCAAGTTGTGGGATGCTCCTATTCCGGCATTCTACTAGATTATGTCCATGGATTACTTGTGATCATCTTAAGAGTAGAAAACACAAGCTTGCTAGTATGTGAAGAAAAGCAGAGAACCATTTATATTGTCGGGAAGGTTGCCTTGTTTCCCACTCCACTTACCTTTTGATGGGAAACTAAACTGGAAACGTCTTTAGTTTTTTAGAAAACGTAAGATTAAAAGCCTCTTCTTTACATGACCAGTTGTGTGGCGGCAAACGAAGGGCGTAGTAGCTGAGAGAGGAAGAGAGGAGAAGGGGTTCTTCTCTGGTTCCTCTGGTTTTCATTTGGGTTTTCTCTCGGGTTACTCTCAGGTATATGTTAGAGTGTATACCCTAAAAGCCAACAGTTGCTGTATTGAAACTGTATTTATTGGTTCGTGACATCTATTGGGTATTTGCAGGAGTGTGTGATGTGCTTCCAGACACACGTTCGTCCTTAGGTAGCACCGTAGGGTGGGTCATGCACGTAGAGATAATGTGGCAGGGAGATATGACCATCCGGTTCTTTGCAGACCTAGAATATTCCTGGTTGGGGTTGAGATTGGACATCTCATACCTGTACACAACCATCATTGATCCCGCTTCCATATATGCATTGGGGTGGCCTATCTCGGTCACTGGGGTAGTTGACCCTAAGCAGCTGGAATGGGTGGCGATGATTGGATCACGCACGCACTGAACATATCACTTTACAGAATAACCTGTGGATAAGGATTTGGATATGGTTATTCTGTTTGACATGACCCTTGGATATGTCCTTAGACTTGAGGGGTCGTAATCTGTGGGCAAGTCTTATGGCTTTGGTCTAACTAATCGTAGTCCAAATAGGATTATCAAAGGTAGTATTGGGTCATTGATGCAGAGCATCCCCTAGTGCATCAGCTTTTCATTGGACTGCATTAGCTTAGGGGTAGTGTAGTGCATTTTGTCTTTCGTGGGTCCTTATTTCTCATTTTCCCCTTTAGTGATATCTTTTTTATTAGTTTGTAGTTTCATGTCCTTAATGATCATTGTTCTTACTATGGGTAGTTTAGTCCTTTTATATTGTAATGGGCTAGTGTATAAAGCCCCATGGTCTCTCATTTTACTTAGTTTTTTGGATGAATAGAAATTTGTAGAGAATTCCTTCTCTTTTGGGAGAGTCTCTTGTATCTCCATCTTTTCTTGTGAAATGTGAATTGTAGGCTAGGGATTTTAGTCTTTTTCCCATTTCTCCCATCTTTTTACTCCTTGTTGTATGCAAGGATCCGTTTCGGATGATCCCGTGCTTGATCTGACCTCTTGTGTCCCAACGCTTATAGTAAAGATCAAGATCCCTATCTTATATAAAAAAAATAAAAAAAATACAAAATCTTCTAGATCTGATCCGATCCGAAGATCGTCGAAGAACGCTTCCGAATCTCTCTACGTCAATTTGGTATCAGAGCAAGGCTGCAGAAATTAAAAAATTTCTGCAGATCCTCTTTCAACTGATTAGTACTGGAGTTTTCTTCTCTTGAAATTTACTCCCAGATTTCTCTCGGTTAACATCTGGTAAGAATTCTGTTGTTTTGTTGTTAAAATTCATTGAGAAAGGAACTTCTTTCAAGAAATTGACGCAAGAAAACAGAAGATCTGCCCTCGGTAAATTGAGCATCCCCTTTGTTTCCAATTTTTGCATTTTGTCTTAGCTTTGAGCCAGATCTGCCCTCGGTTCTGAGCAATTGGAAATCTGTGCAGAAATGTAAGAATCCTAGCTCAGATCAACATTTCAGACATTTTATAATCAGAATTATTGCCCCTGTTACAGATCGTCTACATGCATTCAAAGCCTAATAGCATTACCATTGCTAATGTCTAGAAAAGATCTTTGATTGAGTTTTCCTCCCCCAAACTCATGAATTTCAAGAAAAATTAGCTCAGTTCTGTATTGTGAAACCATCTGGAATGTTAATGACATTTGAGAAGCCTTTTCCATCCAAGCTCTGCCCGAAGATCATATACCAATTGAAGTCTGCATGTTGTTCATTGGGCTTTGTACAGTTGCTAATTGTTTCTTATATCTGAGAATTGAGGAATGAAACATTTTATGTGAATTTGTGCACTTGGTTACTTGAGAAAGTTGAAAAACCAACAAGTAGTCCATCTCCTTGTAACGGATTGAACCCTCTTTCTATATTGCCTACAAGAGTGCATGTTTAGTGTTTGATGAAAAGCATGTGAAAGAGGTTGAGATCTATAAGATCATCTTGGCCCTATGTGGACAGTTGTTAGCACTAGAAACATCTCGTTATTTGGTTGACAAAACCTTCACACAGCTGCCTTTGGTTTGCAATCCAATAGTATAATAATCCTCCATGTTATTATGATGCTTGAAGACTGGATATAGAATGTCTGTTGAAATGCCTCAATGTGTTACTGTTGGGAGTTGGAGAAGGCAAGATCCTACCAAGACCCTTAAGCTCTTGCTTTTGGTATGTTAAGGTGCACAAGGCATGTTTGTCTTAATGCCAAATTGAGTTTGGTCTAGTATTTGCTATTGGAATGAACATTACATCACTTGATCAATAGAGAGAGCAGAATTCTGCTCTTACATTCGCTCCTTCCTTGTCGGACATGCAGTCCTGAAGTTTCCTCTTAAGGCTCAGATTCCTTTTACTCGTTTGGCTCTCTTGATTTTTGGAAATCCATTTGGAGGTTTCTTAAACCTTGGATATTTTCATTCAATGCATAAAAGAACAGACTTGTGCTCAAGCTTAACCGACATTGACATGTCATTGTGATGGCTGTTTATTAAAGGGTGTTCATAATAGTTTCATCTACACTGCCTTCATGAGCTGCCATACAAATTGAAGGGTGACCGGATTAGATTGGCCTGGAGTTTTTCAGCCTTCAAGCTATCTGCAACAACAAAGTTTCCAGCACTATCATTCTGGATGAGTTTTGTAAGTGTCTGAACCATGCCTACTTGGATGTCACTTTGAAGAATGATAGGTTCATCACTGATGGAAGCCGAGCACTATTGTAACTTGTAAGGTAGATCAATTCCTTAGCCCCTGTGTTGAAAACATAGAGAATTGAGGGTCCGCATTGCTACTAATTACTTTAGTGCTGAATTCTGATCATGGTTATCTGAACTGCTTGTTGGGTGTTGGCCTTTAATATAGATTGAGAAAAGGGACTATCATTGTACAAATCAGCCACCACTCCGGTGGATTCAGAAGGCCAATAAAATTGTTTTCAGTTGGTTTTGTCTAGCATGCAAACTGTCACAGCACCATAAGGCCGAGCTGGAACCTCTAGAGTTGAAAGTTGGGAATTCTACAACCTGTTACAGAGTGCTGCAGCTGGATTATTTTCTCTACAGTAGTCTGATTTGCTTCATCCATAAGTGCTACATCAGTCAACGGTCCTCCACATCAAACTTGAAACTATCAATCTTGAAAGTCTCTACAGCCAAAGAACTGGAGTTGGAAAGCTGCAACTTTTATTGTTGTAATCTTCCTGATTAGATCAGGTTGCATGCTAGTAGTACAAATTTGTTGGCAATGGTAGGTGTCATAATTGAACTTCAGGAGGACATAATGGGCACAATCCATGGTGAGCATTGATTGAAGTTGACTGGAATTCCGGAACAGTTGTCCAATTTTGTGCAAGACACTATCAAATTTGAGGCATTGATATCTGAACAGCTCCTTCACGCCTTGCATTTTTCTTCAGCTCACTACTAGTTGGGCAACACTTTCAGCAGACTCACTACTAGTTGGGCTACACTTTCATCAGACAACAAACAGATCCGAACTGAGTCAGGACACTAGACTGCAGATTGTATTAGAAATTCCTTGCGACAGCTCTATACAAATTGGAGTCTTTAACATGTTGACAGGTTAAGAGCTCCAGCCATGAAGTTTCTCGTCTAAAATTGTGGATTATTCATGACATGCTACTTTAGGAATTGAAACTGCGATATCATGCCTTATTCCTATTGTTAGTGCTTGTATTTTGCTAGTGCTTCCATTTCGCTAGCTGACTTTGAACAGGTCTTGGCACATTCACTTACCGACTTAGTAGACCATACCAGTGCTTCTTATTCTATCTATGGCACCACCATTTGTTCCTCACATCTATGGTTATGGTGATGTTGAGACCGATTGCATGATTTGGGCTGATGCACTCGATGCATATCACAGATACTATAACTTCAACCATCGTGAGACATTACGATGTGCCAGAGAGACTGTCAGACTTAGTGCAGAGTCTATGTGGATGCTCGTAGAAAGAGAGCGTCATGACGTGGGCAACCCTCCGTTTCGCCGGTGGGAGCATGTCCGTGATCGCTTGTTGAGGATTTATGCTCCTACAGAGTATCGAAAGATAATCTTGATTTCCTCACTATGCAGTTGCAGAGACTCGAGCGACATGCACATACATCTCCTTCTCCAACCCTAGAGGCCAATGATGAGGCTAGCGAACAAGAAGGGGAGGAAGAGATAATGGTTGAGTCTGGAGAGGTTGTTGGAACCATCATTTTAGAGCCAGACAGTGATGGTGGCGTGCTTGACAACCGTGTTGTTGATGATATTAGTGGTGAGCTTATTGTCCTTGATAGTGAAGGCGTCGATGATGATGATATTGAGGTTGCGACAGAGCATGCCGAGACAGAGTCTTCCGCACCACTGGTGAGTATAGTTGCAGATGAGGTGCATACACACATAGACATTACAGATGACATTACCTTTGCCACATGCACAGATAGTGTCTTGGCAGATGTTGTTCATATTGAGATGGTGCTGCCTATAGTTGTTACACCCGACATAGATGAGATATTTGGTGAGATTACAGTTGGTTGGCATGGCAGACCACTATACCACTATCACTTTCAGCAGAGGCTTGTTTTGATATGGACTACTACTCCTCCAGACTGCTACATTTGCAGGGATGATCCATTGCTCATGAGATGCATGGGGCGGAGTGACTATTATGGATGACTACTCTTGATGCGAGATTGGGTCATCTTCATATTTGATCCTGGAGGACATGCTCGACTAGAGCTGATGCAAACTCGAGGTTGAGTTCTTCTCAAGAAGGGGAGTTTGATGCAGAGCATCCCCTAGTGCATCAGCTTTTCATTGGACTGCATTAGCTCAGGGGTAGTGTAGTGCATTTTGTCTTTCGTGGGTCCTTATTTCTCATTTTTCCCTTTAGTGATATCCTTTTGATTAGTTTGTAGTTTCATGTCCTTAATGATCATTCTTCTTACTATGGGTAGTTTAGTCCTTTTATATTGTAATGGGCTAGTGTATAAAGCCCCATGGTCTCTCATTTTACTTAGTTTTTTGGATGAATAGAAATTTGTAGAGAATTTCTTTTCTTTTGGGAGAGTCTCTTGTATCTCCATCTTTTCTTGTGAAATGTGAATTGTAGGCTAGGGATTCTAGTCTTTTTCCCATTTCTCCCATCTTTTTACTCCTTGTTGTATGCAAGGATCCATTTCGGATGATCCCGTGCTTGATTTGACCTCTTGTGTCCCCACGCTTGTAGTAAAGATCAAGATCCCTATCTTATATAAAAAAAACACAAAATATTCTAGATCTGATCTGATCCGAAGATCGTCGAAGAACGCTTCCGAATCGCTCTACGTCAGTTATCACACAAACCCATGTGATCAATAATGATGCCCAACAAGGAATCCTCCACCTCTCTTGTAGAGGAAATTCATTTACAATTTCGATCTCAACAAGGCCCCTTAAAGAATGTCTGGCCAGACGGATTTGATAAATTGTGTATCAAAGGTTTTCGAAAAACACTGTTTGTTTAAAAAGGATTTGCTAATGCATTTGCAGGCCAAAGTTTGGGGACACAATGACGTGTTCTTAATATCTCGATGGCTATAGAATGTGATTAGGCGGGGACAAGATTCGGATTCGAACCTGCAGTCTTCAGGTCATGAGCCTGATGAGTCAGCCAATTCCTCTACTCTGTTTCTTCCCCTTACCTTACCTCCAAACAGTTTGGAAACAGAGTGATGGCATGCACACATGTAGGGTCTCTTTTGCAGTTGGGCATAGACGGGTTTCCAAGTGACAAATGATGGTGAGAAGGTGATAGTTCCTGCGATGGGGAGGACGGATCGAGATCCCTCTCCAGGGTTGACTGGGTGAGTCGACGGAATGGGAGCTACACATGTGCATTGGCCGTATTGATCAAGTCAGGTGGAGTCAGAACCAATGATGGTTTCGTCGATAACAAAAAATCTTCAGGTGGCACTGAAACCCCTTTCCTTCTTTCACCCCAACGAATAGCATTGAGCAAGTCCCCTTCAACCCCTATGGTGTCAAGCAGTGTTTAAAAACGCATTGACTCAGCTCGGAACTCGGACGAGTCGACGCAGATTCGTGCCGACCGCGTTTCTGAGTCGCAGACTCGGCGAGTCCTAGCCGAGTCAAGCCGATTCAAACACGAAGTGGTTTTTCAAGTAATATACGTTGGATATATCACTAACATACCAGTTGATAAAAAATGGAAAAAAATCAAAAGTATTCAAACACGAAGTGGTTTTTCAAGTAATATACGTTGGATATATCACTAACATACCCTCGTAAATCGTAATATTCATTCAAAAATATAAAAAAATATGTATAATAAAAAATTATAAATAAATTAAAGAATAAAAATAGCCAATTATTCATTTTTTATCCAAATTCATTAATTCAAACAGAAACTACCATGATTAGCATTCAATATCGTAATACAAATTATTTGCTGACAAACTTGACACATACGAATCATCTAATTCTCATCCAAAACCATGCATCTTGGTTAATAATCTTTAAAAAAAGACACAAGATCATATCAATTCTCAAAGTCTCAAACATCAAATGACAAATATCAATCATAAAATCGGGAATCGATGTTGTCCTTATTATGGTAGTCTCCCACCTCGATGTGAGTAATGCCCTCAACAAATGCTTTGTGCTCGACCGGTTCGATTTGTTCGATGTCCTACTTCTCCTCTGTCTTCTTCCTTCTAATGAGAGGGATTTCAAAGGCTTCTTGTAATGTAGAAAGGAAAAGAGGTCTTTTCAAAGAAAGACATTTTCTTTTATACAAAACTTAATTTTGATAAATCGCATAAATCGTATGAATCGTACGATTTACGATCGAATCGTAAGATTCAATAAAAAATCGTAAGATTCATACAAATTAAGATTCGATCATGGGATTGAAATCGTTTTGCCTAAGAATCGTAAATCGAACCGTAAATCGTAAGATTTTCAAAACAATGACCCAAGCTATTATCACTAGACCATATTATGGACAGTCGATTTTCAAAGTAGGGCTAGTACAGATGATCATCTCCAAAACAAGTTCTAAATGATTTCTAGATTGTCATGCTGATTTAACTGATAAAGAAAAATGTTACGTCTAGGGATTTCTGTGGGAGAGATCAAGAGTAATTAATCATGATGAAGAAAATTGTTGTGTGTACTAACGTGTGACCCACAGCCTGATCATAATAACCTTTACTTGCAGAGCCCTATCTCAATTAATCCATCACTATGCTGTTTGAACTGGAAATAGGAGAGGATTTGAAGCAAGATTGTGGACAGATAACCAAACATTCTAGCATATCAACCACACTGGGATTTATATAAGAACAGGAAAAAAAAATAGAATGGTTTTCCTAACAATTGGAGCACTAATGTAACATGCATTGGCCCATGTCTGTGTGCAAATGCATCCGTGCTAAAATAAATGCTTACGCATCCAGTGGTAACTACGTTCACATTTGCACATGTGATAATAGGTTCTAGTTTACTCATACTACAATTGCATATTTATATGTCGCATTCAATTTATGTTCACAACTTAATTTGTTGTGTAGCTTTCAGTACTATAATACAGGAACCTTCATTATTTCCTCCTTTGGAGGCTCTCTGATGTTCGTTATGTTCTTCCATGATTGTGCGTTGTGCCACATAGCTTCTTGTTCTCATGTTTAGTTAATACTGTATTTGCTATGAATCTAAACGACACTAGTCTAACATATTACTACTACTTCTCATTCTCTTTTTCCATCTTCTTTGTTGGAAATTACACAGTTTTTCAGGAGGTTCCACTCAGTATATGTAGATGCAGTTTCAAACCCATTTCATGTACCAGGGAAGAAAATAACCTCCACCACTTTCGCGGAAAGAGTCAGTACCATTGTCAAGTCTTTTGGGTCGACTGTGGCCATATAAAGACATTGTCAAGGTTAGGATTATCATGCCCCCATTTGAAAATTGTGAAGCTTATTTTCATTTTCTTCTTGACTTTGTTCCACCTACTTCCAATGTGAAACCATCATTGAGAGAGGAGGCAGTTATAGCCAAACAGTTTCAAAGTTTTGTCTAGTAAGTACATTTGAATTAAGATTTCAAAACATGTGCCAATATCATTTTCCTCTCTTTATCTATGTATATGATGATGTGATACTAGGCTCTATAGGGAATTTTACCAAACACCTGAAGGGTGCTAGATAAACTTACCTAAGGCATTTAATTAAAAGAGACTGAAACTGGACTTTTATCGAACACTGTCGCAGGGGGGGATGAAAATGAATGAACCCTATAAGAGGCCTAAGCACTGAGATTTGATACCAAAATGATGTGAACCCTTGACAACCAAAAGAAATAAAGAGAAAGGAAATAGCGAATCAAAGATCAAGAAAAATAATCTTGATTAAGAAAAGAGATCGAGATCAAGACGAGAGATCAAGATTAAGAAAAGAATTAGATTAGGACCAAGAAAAGAGGAAAACAAGATCAAGGAGAAGAAAGATAAAGGAAAAGGAACGGTTTATAAACCCAGTCAGGAAGGCTACAAAAAGTGATGGGAGAAAAGAGATGGATAAGAAAATAGAGAGAAAAAGATGAGTTTAGGAATAGAAAACTGACCTAACATGAAGCATCATACTTGACTTAAAATTTTCGTAATACATATGCAGGCTCTATTTAAAACACTCATAACTTAAAGAACATAAGTGATTTTGATGGGAAAAGACCGTAGTACCCCTACAATAGGGTTGGCAATGAGGCGGGGCGGGGCCGGATGTTGCATTCCCCTTCCTCGTTTAGGGGATGGCGGGGAATCCCCGTCCCCGCCCCACGGGGAATATTTAATCCCCATCCTCGCGCCACACAGTAAAAGGCAAAGGCCAAAGGGTATATTTGGAATTTTAAAAATATAATTTTTTTTGAAAATACATATTATGTACAGATAATGGGGTAATGCAAGGTATTAAATCGGGGCGAGCCTAGAGTAGTCCCTGCTTCCGCCCCGTCCCCGCTCCGGAGAAATTTTTAAGTCCCCATCCCTATCCATGCCCAAATCAGGGAATTCCCGCCCCGTGCGGGGCGGATCCCCGTTTTTTCGGGTGTGATTGCCAGTCCTACCCTCCAATAACTTAAAGGGCTTTTTTGAATGGCAACTTAAAGGACTTAAAAATACCTAAATAACACAAAAAAAATTAGAATATGGGCCCAAGGATGGTTCCCATCAGATGAGCATCGGATCTAGTTTAAATATTTAATCGATGTTAATTTGAGAGATTAACATAGGAAACACATCATCAACCATGTCTTTGGGTTATTTCATCTCTTGCACAATAAAGAAATGGTTTAGGGAAAACTTAAGTAGGATGAGACATTGAAATCTGAAATGCGAAAAGATAGCTTTTATTTATTGATTCAAATTCATTAAAATGCATCGTTATGACATAAAATATGATACTATTAAGTATTAACGTGATAATCTACAATTATGTTCTTCTGTGAATATTCCATCCCCAAATCATTCACTATCTCGTGGCCTAGTCATAGACTCATAGGGATAAAAGAGTAGCCTTGAGGTTACAGGTTCGATTCCAATTTTCTCCTTCCCATCCAATAAAACTTAAGAATGGCGGGCAGCTTTGATAAATTAACACGCACGCCTCTGCCAACCTTAAATCTTGAACCCTAAACTACAATTAGAATTGTACACTGCTAGTGAAAGTCTGGCCAAACTGCCAATTTGACGGGGCAATGTCAGGAAAGAGTCGAGTTTATCCATCTGTTGTAGTGACCTGAAAGGATAGAGATTGGCCATTCAAATAAGAGTTGGCTTGCCAGTTAGCTCCCGAATTCCTTGACATTACAATCCATCCAGTGTTTGAACCCTTGATAGAAGCAGATTTGATTGAACCGCAGCCTCCAACGTTGAGTATGGTAACAAGCTCAAAGTAGTCTCTCCCGTTGATAGTGAACCGAACACCACCGTGCTTCTTGCACAGAACTCTGTATCAAACAAGATATGGGTATGTTTAGCCATCAAGTGTTTGACATTAGATCATAGTTTTAAATTTTGGCCGAAACCAAAGTATTTTGGCCGAAATTTCGGATTTCCACCAAGACCGAAACGGAATTCGTGTGGAATCGTTTTTTTTTACAGTATTTTGCTGAAATTTCACTGAAATATACGAAATTTCCACTGAATTTAGAAAAACTGATTTTTTTCCATGAAATTTACAAGTTTTTGGCTGAAATTTCCACAGAAATCGAAATATTTCGATTTCCATTGTGGCCTAAACCGAAACCGAAATTTAAAACCTTGCATTAGATAACTGGAAGGGAAATTAGAAGAGAAGAAAAAGAACCAACCTTTGGAACGACACGGGTACAATTCCACCACTATAGATAGCGATCTTCTCCCAAGCAGGTTGTGCCATGTCGAAATGTTGGAGTGGAGGATTGCACCACCCGCCATTGTTGCGTGGAAGATCTAAATTGGGAGGGCAAAAGTTTGTCGCGGTTACGGTCACAGATCTCCCTTTCAAACACCACCTCGAATCTGTTTGGTAATCGCAGATGATACGAAAGCATTCCCCACATGAGATCCCGTCGTTGAATAATGCAGTACTTAAAGCTGCTGTCCTAGTACCTTATCCAGTTTGGTACAAGTTTCCATATCCACAGGCTTCACCTATAATTATCATCCACTAAGATTCAGTCCTATGTCGCATCGATTCGTAAATAAATAAATACAACAACTAAGCTAATTAAGCAAAGTAAACGATACAGCAATAAAGCAAAGTAAATTAGTCATATACCCATAGTCCCAGAAGCATCGCTGCCGCCATAAAAAGTAGCATGGCCTTTAGTCCACCCTGATGGGTAAACACTTTGACATTAACAGAAAAACAGAAACCCAACACAAAAGCAAGTGCACAATATAATCTTATTTGCCATTTTCCCTCTGGCCTAGACAATGAATGTAGGAGGAAGAAGGTGAAGAAGGCAAAGATGAGGGTGGAATTTGATCACATTTAATGGCTTTAGATTGAGGGGCTTTAATTAGGAAGCATAACCCACTTGGGTACAAGTCCACATGTGATTGCTGCAACTAAAAACTAGCTGTGTAATTTTTTTCTAGTTCATTTCTTTATTTAATGGGCAACCTGTAACTGACTCTATAACTGCAGAAACTGGAAAAAAACCAGAGCACTTGCAATTATTTTCACGTTCTCTTCCCACATGCATTACTGAGAGAAGAGATGTGAGAGAGGGTCAAATACCACGAGTCATTTCTTCTTTTTTTATTGTACTTCTTTGTTGCTATTTGAAGAAATGCAGATCTTTTAAATAATTCTTTGTATCTGATACCCTTCACATGGCCCTATTTCTCTCTTCTCTGCATAACCCTCAAAGTCTAACTGTGGTGCACATGGGCTCCATTTCACATTTACTTTCTTCTCCAGAGATGGTTATTGACTCTCAAGTTTTGCTTTATTTTTTGTTCAATGATATTTCCACCTTTTTTCAGCATTTCCACTCCCATTCTTTTCCCAAAAATGTCTGCATTTTCAGCCCTTTTATTTGGCTTTTCCTAAAACTAAAGTCATTTTAAGGAAAAGAGAAACAAAAGGGGGTGAAATGCTGAGATGGGGGTGGAAATAATAATATTATTTGAGAGAAAGAGATGTTCTTATGGTTGTTCTTCATTTGATAGAATGAGAGTAACTTTTTGGGGCAGTTAATATCATTTGAATGAATGAGATCTTGTGAGGGCTGCTAATGTCAATTGAGATATCTGATGGGAGCTGCTAAAATCATTTGAGAGAATGAGATTTTCTGTTTGTGGGCTCATAGTTCATGTGGCATGTCGGTGTGATCTTGTGGGCCACCACGAGACTATAAGGGATGGCCGTCGATTCCTATACCTTTAAAAAGAAAAAAAAAAACTGCGAGATCTTGTCCGCTCAATTGAGACATGCGGTTATCAAATGGTCATTTTTTTTTCAAGAAACCACTTAAAAGCTACAATTTGATCAATGGATTAAGATCATCTGCGAAATCTTATACCTTCTTTTCCTTTCCTGCAAGATCAATGGTTTAAATAAAATACATTCACTCAAATGAGTGACATTAGCATTGCTCCAATTTATGTTGTTTCTTTCGGCGTAAAATAGGCGTAAAGAAATTTTCCACTCATTTTTTCACTTAAAAATGGGGTTAAGTTTTGTTGGGAAATGAAATATTGGCCTATTTTTTACTTGGGACAGCCTCTGGTGTAAAAGAGTAGTTTACAGTCTAAACTAGAGGGGGCTGTCCTAAGTAAATTTTCCACTTAAAAAGGGGAGATTTTGTAACTAGTCTATGGATAATCTGTCCCTTGCTGCTCAAAGAGAGAAAAATGATTCCATAATGCTCTATTTCTTTCGATGTAAAATGGGTGCAAAACAAACCGGGAGAGAAATCATCTTCCTCCATTAGAAACCAGCATAAGAAACTACATAGATATTATTACTATTCATTTAACTCAATCCTTTCATGATTAATGTTAACAACCCGAAAGATTAAAACCAAGCAATCCTCTAGTCTAAAAGAAAACCCTGGTCATCTCTCTTCTCTAAGTTTAAACCTTTCCTTTTCTTCTCCTTTGCATAAGGTATACCGGTATTTTATATACTTGGGTCTTCTAGACCCAAGTGTCTCTTTCTCCCTCCTAGTCCAACTTGGAAACTAAAATTAAGCACCTTCACGTCTAAAGCACTCTTTTTCTTAATAACACATCATAATAATTTCCACCTTGGCTTATTTTCCAGTTACCCCCGGAGATTTTTCGTTGGCATCTTCACCTGTTTTTCATCATCCACGAAATTTCAATAGCCTTTTGAAAACCACTAGTTACACACACCATTGAATTACCCCCCCCGCCCCCCCGCCCCAAAAAAAAAATAAAAATAAAAATAAAAAATAAAATAATTGATGTAATACATGAATGGATGGCTACACATTTTTTGGTGTACTTAATTTTTTTGTATTACATGAATTGGGATGTAATACATGAAGCACATTTGATGAATACAACATCCATTTCTTTTATTATTTCTATCATGAGCAGAATTGTAATGCCATTAGAAGAGTTGTTATACACAAGGGGGGTTTGTAGCAGAAGATGTTTATCAACTTTCTAGAAGGGGGTTAGCAACTCTCAAAAGTAGGGTTACCAATTTTTGAATGGGCTTATCATGTCCCTGAAAATTGGCCGATGGTACTGGAGTTTTGGAAGGGGGTTTTTAAGTCTCTGGGATTTGGGTTATCTAGTACAAAAAATGGGGTTACCAATTTCCGAATGGGCTTATCAAGTCACTGAAAATTGGCTGAGGGTACTGGACTTTTGGGAGGGGGTTTTCAAGTTTCTGGGATTGGGGTTATCTAGTATTAAAATGGGGTTATCAATTTCCGAATGGGCTTATCAAGTCCCTGAAAATTGGTCGAGGGTACTAGAGTTTTGGAAGGGGGTTTTCAAGTCTCTGGGATTGAGTTTATCTAGCATAAAAAATGGGGTTACCAATTTCTGAATGGGCTTATCAATTCAACAAAAATTGGCTGATGGTGCTAGAGTTTTTGAAAGGGGTTTTCAAGTCTTTGGGATTGGGCTTATCTAGTATAAAAAATGGGGTTACCAATTTCCGAACGGGCTTATCAAGTCCTTGAAAATTGGCATAGGGTAGTGAAGTTTTGGAAGGGGGTTTTCAAGTCTCTGAGATTGGGATTATCTAGTATAAAAAATGGAGTTACCAATTTCCGAATGAGCTTATCAAGTCCCTTATGAACATGTTTTTACTTCCTGTTTTTTTTTTTTTTTTTGACTCGTTCATTTTCACCGTTTTTTTCTTTTTACCCTACGATTTATCTTCCTCATCCGCCATTAGAAGGGAGAAGGAGAAATGCAAAACCCTAAAACAAATGAAAAACAAAACCTAGATACAGAGAGATAGTTGGAATGAAGTCACGTTCAAGTTTTCGAGACTTCCAGTGACAATGGTGGCTGAACGATGAGGAAGATGACTGGTAGGGTAAAAAAAATAAGTTGAAAATGGAAAAGTAAAAAAAAAAAAAAAAAGAGAGAAAGAAGAGAGGAGGGAAAATGGAAAAGGAAAACTTGTTGCTTAAGAAAAGGGCATTTTCGTCCATTTGTTACTAACAAAACTTCTTTTGTCCCTCGTTGATAATTTTAGAAAAGAATGAGACCTGTTGATAATTACATCAGATATTTGTCCTCCATGTAAAGAGGTAGCACGTTCTCCAAGTGTCCAAGCTTAATGTCAAAACACCGGACTTTGTACCATTTTCAGTTCCCCATGGGATGTGAGTGGACGCTATATAGGGTCTTTTGTGGACTCAGCTCACTCAACCAGATATAAATTGCATCTCCAATGTTGTTGATTGAATATCCAAGTTGGCACACTATTAAAAGTGAAAAAACACTTAATGCTACAAACGTAGCAGATTCATATTTCAGAGAGGTTGTTCGATTGCATGTTGTGCCAAAGACGATCCCTTTGGATCACGATAAAGTTTCTCCAAGCAAAATTTGTTTTCAGCAATTGAGAACTTCTCTTAATATAGTTTACCATCCTCTAATAGATAGACAAACCGAGAGCGAATTCCAGTTTGGACGATCTTCTGAGAGACAAGGCAAGGCAATGGCATTTGTAATTCCCATGACCTGGGTCTGCATTCAATAATTCAAAGAGTGGGTCAACTGAGAGTGCTCCATTTGAAGTTGTATGCGGAAAATTTCCGAGGCATTCTCTTGATTAAGTGAATTCACCTGAGTTGTGAGACGGGTAATGATGTGAAAAGCATGGTGGATCACTTGCATAAATTGGTTGGTGATGTTAAGAATATGCTCACAGATTGATGGTGATAAGCACAAAGAAGTACTATGCCTATGAGACCCAGTGTTTAAAAAAAGGGAAAAAGTTCAAAATTGCTTTGACAGAGAGTCAGAGACCCATTTACTGCTCTTCTACATCCGATGGTGACACTTTATTTTCTTTATTCTGTCTCTCGTTTCAAAATGGATTGAATTCACCTCTTCTCGTTTCTATGCAAAAGTTGAAAAACCATTTTCCTAAGAAAAAGTTAGCTGCAATTAAACTTTTAAGGTTGGATAATCCAAACCGTTGGATGATCCCTTATTATATCTATTTTACTTGGTTTGATCATCCAAGCCGTCCATTTGATAGGAGACAGCATCGGTAGGTTGTGCTAAACAATTCATTTCAATATTTATTACTTTATATGGTGTAAAACTTTTGGATCATCACTTTTCGATGCAACTCTGTTTATAATTTTATATGGTGTATTTTTTTCATGGCTTATGCCATAGGATGATCCAAACCGTCCATTTGGTCGGCCACAACGTAAATAGGTTGTGCCAAAAAATCATTATCGTAAGATGATCCTAATCATCTGATACATTGACAACTGCATATCTATCAAATGTAATGTATTAATTTTGGAAAATGATATTTGCGCCAGAGTGTTTTGATAAACATGCGCACGACAGACAAGTGGAGCGCATGTTTATCAAAACACTTTGGCGCTGATATCATTTCCCTTAAATTTTTTATAGAAAAATATGATCCATTTCACTAATGATTTAGTTACTAATGATACTTTAATACTTATTTTTATATTATTTCTATTTTATATTTTTTTTAATAAAAATTACGGATAATCTGACTTGGCCGCGTTGACCGCGTCTGCGCCGAGTCCACAAGGATTTTCTTCAGCTGCGTTCCGCGTCGAAAATGCGTCGAAACCGCATTTTCGACGCGTTTTTAAACACTAGTAGAACTCCCCAAGCAGAACATTGCAGCATCAAGGGTCATCCCAAAATTTAACTTTGCCTCCCAATCCCACCATGTACGGGTTATTTTTATATCTAAGGAATATGACACCCTGCTTAATGCCCTCCACACCCTCGATCATACAGATTCTTTTTCCTACCAGGAAGCCAGTCTCCCTACCTGACCCAGTATTTGTTGTAACTTTTGACCTTCATGCAATCAATTTATTTTACTCAATATGCGCAGTTAAATTGAAGTAGGTTGAAAAAAATTGATGAATTTATTTCTGGGTTTGCAACTAGCTTTTAGTTTTGCTTTGTGAATGAAATTCTTTTGAATATCATGTACCGAATTCCCCATTTTAACTATGTTCAAAGGATTCTTTGTCAGCTAAAGAGTAACAGAAATCCCTGCGATGAAGCTCAAGAAGTAACTACGAGAGCCATTAATGTACATGAACACTACCCAATTTAATCTTCTACCATGTAAATTCAAGAAACTCAAAACCATAAAAAGATCATAAAAGGCAAAAAACTTAGAGAAGATGATTGAAAATAAAAAGATAGATTGAATCATGAAGTGGGTTCGAGAAAGATGAGCTTGAAGGTGAGATTCTGAGGTTTGGAATTCATCCTCGGATTTTTTTTCAGAAGAGATATCTGTTGGATATTTCATAAACGGGGAATAATAGAGAAAGATTGAATTCTCTGGCCAATGGTGGTACGGGTCTGGGTCACTAAATTAGTCACCCGTTGAAATGTGACCCGGCCCACCTGTAATTTATGGGTCTAGGTCACTAAATTAGTGAACCATTGAAATTTGAGCCGGCCATATGGGTCCCATCGAAACCCTGTTGATCGAGATTTTATATGGTGAAAGCCCTTATAGTCCCGCATTTTTCAGAAAGTACTATATGGACCACATCATAGGATGATCTAAACCGTCCGCATGATGGAACACAACGTAAATAGGTTGTGCCTCAAAAATCATTTCCATAGGATGATCCTAGCCCTCCGATTTATAGAGGTTTCCATAAATAATAATATGCAAGGGTGGAAATGAGTTTTTTGGGAAGACCTATTTATCGGATTTGATTCGTTCTCAATAGCCATGAGATGATCATCTTAGGGTGATCCTTTTGTCGACGGATGCTCCTATTACACTCGTAGTCTCTGAAGGATGAGAACCAACTAGTATGGCCCATCACATGGACAGTTTGGATCATCCTATTATAGTGTGGGAATAAAATTAGCAAAAAAAAAAAAAACCTAGGTAATCCGCGTGTCCACCCGGCCCATACAAGTGGGGCTCGGGTTCCCAAAATCATGACCCGTAAGATTCTGGGTCATTTGTGACCAGACCCGTACCACCCGGACCTGTACGGGTTGAGTGAAACCCAGCCTGGCCCACCCGTTTACCAGGTCAACCTTGTTTTGCAAGACATTATTTGGAAATCAATATTTGTGGCAATTATGTAGTGGCAATGTGTTTTAGAGTTATGGGATTAGTTATTGGTGATGTGTCTTGTAAGTGGGTAAATGGACTTGTGATGTGGCATTCTCTTTTACTTGTATTTATTTAGTTGTAATTGAATGAAAGGAGAAGAAAAGAATACTACAGCAAAGGAAACTTTGTAGGAGAGCCATGGTTCCTCTCAATTTGAGCCATTAGGAAGTCCGGTTGCTTCGAATCAACCTCTCTTCCCCTCTTTTCTATCTTTCCTCTTGTTTATTCTTTACGGCCGATTAGGCACATAACAGAAACCCTCTTCTTTGGAGCCTATCTCGCCGGATTCTTCTCGTCGAAGATGGAGGCAATCTCGCCGGAGATGGGGGTCTCGCAGGAGACGATGGAAGAGGAAATGGAGGAAGAAAAGATGGGGTTTGCTTGGAAGAAATGGGGTCTGGATACTTGGTTGCCTTTTCCCCTCCTCGTTAAAATGAAGAATCCGAGGAATTATGGTAAAATCCGATAGTTTCGAGCGGATTTTGGAATGCAGAAAGTGACTTGACACGTCATATTCTGCAGATTCCACGTGGTGTTGGGTATATAATATAACCCTATTATGTTCTAATATAAGTCCAATAAGATAATAGACCGGTGTAGTGGGCCTACTTGGGCTAGAGCCCATTAACCTATTAAAACCCTAGTGTATCTCTATATATAGGGGCTGGAGGCAACAAACTTGATATTCCAAACTAGATACCTTCGCTGTAATGCTTCAAGCAACCTCTTGCTTGACCTAATTACCTCTAACACGTGGGACATAAGTTTTCCGAATCCGGACAACAAAATGCACGATTTTTCCGCCTTTCCGCAGATATGGCACGCTTTTCGTTTCCATTACCGCTAAATTGGCGCAACCAAACAGACCCTTTGGGAAAAATAAAAGGGAGATGATTTTTTCTCCCTGACTGTAGGATAACGTGCCCCACTTTTAACGTCATTTGATGTCAAAAAGCGTTCAAGTCTGCCCACAATTCACGTCAAAAGGGGGGCGCATTGTCCAGGGGATCTTTGGCCAAATAAATTTTTAAACTTATATGAAACTTTTCAATCTATTGTCTTGTTTCGATCAAAACACCTCTAGGAAGTTTTCCAAAGGAAAATTAACTTATTAGGATTAGTGTTCTTATACTTAAATGAAATAAATAAATAAGACAAAATGTGCTAAAAAGTGAGGCCCACAATTCCCACCTAAACTGGGCTTGGATTGTGACTGGCATACCCACTGCCCATCCGTCACTTTTAAAAAGGCCTTGATAAAGTTGAAGCCCAATTACCGTATGACTTGCACAAGGAAACGAAGGGCCCACTTGTAGCCCTACCAAGTTTTCAATCTGCCACTAAACGGGAGATGATTACAAGTGGGGTGTATTATCCTACATTGGGGGCGAAAAGATCATGTCCCTAACATTTTCCATATGTACATATTCTAGTAAAAATGCACGTGCGTGGTTCATCTCCATGAACTTAAAAACTTAAAAAGATGATTACTTGACGGATAAGCGGATGTGGAGCAAAAAATTTCGGATGTTGCAAACTAATTAAACATCAAAGTGAGTATCGTTAGGTTATATTTAGATAGGAAAAAGGATATAACATTTTGACATTCGAATAGTAGGCAAATTCATCCAGAAAATTTGGAGGATCCCATGATTTACACATGACATATTCAATAAATTCTAAGAATAAATTCAGTCATTTAACATCAAGCTTTTGTAAGAAATTCCTCATAAGTCAGCAGCTTGGGTGAAATATTTCAGAATATTTTGATCAAGACATAATATAATGCATATGAGACCTGACCTGACAAAGTATAGTACAAAAACAAAACACACAGTTAGCTTGTTTTCATAACAACTCTATTTATTTTCAGCCACTGCTCATTTGAGCACAAAGATCTAAAATGGAATTTATGAAATGGAATCAAATGATACATAAATTTGAGGCGGGCTTCATTATGTTACCTGTACAAAATGTCAGCGAAGGTGTCACTTGTCAAAAATTTCGGTGAAAAAGACCAAGAACTAGAGAGAAAATGTGAATGTAGCAATCCTGGATTAAGGAGTAAATTTGATTAGTAAGAAATATTTATTCCAATCTCTTAAATCAAAACAACTTTACAAGCATTCAAAGCTTAAAAAGAGAAGAAGAACCAGGAGATACATCCCTCCGTACAGCCACAAACAAAAGCATCACAAATCATAAACAACCGGCGAGCATATAATAATTACAAGGGAACAAAGAAACAACTTTAGATTGCCTAAAGTGGCAGGCAATTGCATTACCTCACTTCTACCTAAGAGACCTAACCCAACTTTAAATCTTTCAACAATACAAACTTAAGGGTGTACACAAAGTTTACTCTTGTGTACCTCACAAATTTTACTCTTGTGCATCTCCTAAGGTTAAGACCCAACCAAGAATATGGCTGTACACTTAGAATACTCGGGAGGGCTTGCATTGTTGAACATGTTTGATAAGAAAATTATAAAATATGTCACACTAAAACATGAAACTGTAAATTGAAAAGACCCAAAACATGACATTGTAAATTTGAATATGCTCTTATGGTGAAGAGGGTGGAAATGCTAATAGCATTATAGCAGAGACATTTAGAACAGGCTGCAATTTCATAATGACACAAAATGCAGATACTCGGCAACTGATGAACAATCCTTCAAATTTGATGCAAAGCCAGAGAGCAAAAATGCTAATAACATTATAGCAGAGAGATATTTACAAAAAGCTTCAATTTCATTAGGTCACGTGAAGAAGCTCGCCCCATCTAGCAAGAATATCAAGAAGAAGGGAAAAGAAACTGAATACCAATACTACAATTTTGTAAGGACAACTTCATTAACCTACATAGCCAAAAGGCATTACTATTAACATTAATTCACTCATTCTCAAGTTAATGACAATCTGATATGAATAAAAACATTCTCTGCAGCATAGTACTTAAGGAAGGCCAGGGCAAACCGATTTAAGCAAAATTTAAACTATAACATCGTCAAGGAATAGAACTCTGATTTTAAAAAAAATCTTCCAGGGCAAACAGATTAAGCAAAATTTAAACTATAACATCGTCAAGGAACAGAGCTCTGATTAAAGAAAAAATTGAACCTAATCAGTTTGGAAGTTGCTCTTTTCTGCTAGGTTCAAGTCTCCAAACATGACTTTAAAAAAAAAAGTCTCCAAGCATCAGATATAACATTTCATGACTGATCATGGGATTTTTTTAGTTTTTTTTTACTAATCATCAATCGCAATTCTTGGGCATATAACCTATACATATTTTGATGCAATAGATGAACATTCTACATTGGCAATAGATGGGTTTCTGTGGCAAAAATTCTCTTAATAGGTCATTTCTTCACCCCTGACCTGACAGGTGATTAACAGCAAAGGATGCAACTTATGCTCCAAAGAAAAAAGGCGGGCTTATAGAACTCATTCGCTTACTTATAAAGAGTATAACACACAAAGAAAGCTAAGATAAACATGTAAATTGGGCCGAAATGTGTCCAAATATAAATAGGGGAGACCAATACAAGTATTCATTGGTAAAGTATTCATGTATAATATAATGCCATCAATGTCATTCCATCAGCAATGATTGTCTGGATTGCATAAGTTACAATCTGTCTTCAAAAACCTACAAGAAGCATTTATGGTCTTTAAAAAAGAAAAAGAAAAAAAGTCACTCTCTGGAGAGAAGGGTCTCCAGAGAATGTGATTGTTTTGGAGATTTTTCTTCTTTGTTTTTAATAAGCATTTTTGATGCAGGGAAAAAAAGTACAGTAGAAATGACTTTAAAGATGGCGACTCAAACACGGAGGAAGTAATTTGCGATACTAATTACTCATAATCAGCTCAGAGTGGAATAAATCTCATTGTAAATTCACAGTTGTCCTTCTGTTTTTCTTTTTTTGTTGATGAGTAGCTGCTCTTGATTTGAAAGGTGACGGAAAATAGAAGAAACCATAATCTGTATAAAAGGAATGAATCATTAAATCTAGCTATATTAAATTTATACAACAACAAAATACTGGAGATTTCTAACAATATTGAAGTGGAAAATCATGTACTGAACAACCTTTACAATAGATTCTCACAAAACAACTAATAACCAATGCCCTCAGACAAAATTCAATAGTAGTGGAAATTCTTGGTGCAAATTATCCTACAGTGGGGTGAGAATTTATCATCACCCATTTTTTTTTATAGTCCCTTATTTTTCAAAAAGTATCATAGCTATCCGATCTATGAGGAACTGCATATTATGGGAACTTGTATAGATGAGAAAGCTAGGATCATCCTATGAAAATGTTTTTTTTTTTGGGGCACAATCGATTTACGATGTGTTCCATCACATGGACGGTTTGGATCATCCTATGATGTGGTCTGTATAGTACCTTTTTTAAAAAAATAAGGAACTTTTTTTTTGATCGGTTAAAAATAAGGAACTATAAGAGGTTACACCATATAAAATCTCCATATTTTTTATTAAATAAGTAAAAACATTCATGGAAGAAGGAACGAATTGGAACCATATATTCCTCACTTTCGATGGGAAATTAGAACTGGCTACTCGAAGTTGGTTACTTGACCCCAAATTGGTGCAACTTGAATGCAAACAAATGGTCACTAATTCAAAATTTATGACGTAAATAGTGAGAACCCATAGATATTTTTCTACTTTTTTGTAGCATAAGGTATAAACAATCCAAGCAAAGCAATGAATCAGCCAATAGTCAGATCCAATGTAAGGCACTTCAGGGGCAACATCAAGTATTGATTGAAAGACATTGGAGATGAGAATCACATGATGAAACATTTAGTACCAGCTGTTATCTGTATCTCACCTACTTGCGACCCAACTTGTCACTTGTTGGAGCTGAGTCGAACCAATCCAAAGGCCATGACTGAATCGCAGCAGTTATCTGCATCTCACCTACTCGCAGGGCAGAAATTGATTCATTCCACCAAAGCTTAATCTTGATGCTATACACAATTTGTCTCCCCTGTAGGTTTTCCTTTGTACTCATCACTCGTGAGAACTGAGTCCAATCAATACAAAGGCCACGACTGAATCAAGAGTGTCCAACATTATCAAGACCGTAATTGAAGCTGGTTACGAAGACGGGAAAGGTCCATCTATATTTCACTTCACCCTGAAAGCCATATTAATGAAGGAAAAAACACATAAATAGAAATTAGTAGCTACTATTCCAACTCAATGAGATTAGGTAAGGCAAATTAAATGGCAATAGGACCAAAATAGGCTCAACTAAGGGACATTATGTTTTTTTTATGGTAACTAACAGGGGAAATTTTACACAGCATATGAAAGTGATGTGAAATCGAACGGACAATTCTAAATAAGGACCCAAAGGGAATTTACGTTAAAGGGTGGAAGAAAAATCAACAAGTATCCTTGTTCATCTCTAATCAACAAATTTATGCCAACAAAAATTTAACGAACCAAACCCTTTTCAGTTTTTATTGTTAGAAAATTTATGTGCAAATCTGTAATTTAGGATTCGAAAATACCTTATAAGAAATTAATCTCACAACTTGAAGATAGAGATTACTAATACTATTTTCTGCAATAATAATCTGTAAAGGAAAAGAAATCGTTAGATCACTTATCGAGTTGAGGCACGAAGAATCTTCGCTGTCCTTAAGGCAAATCTCGCCCCCACTATGACGAATCAACGGTGCAGATGGGCGTCTCGGCTTATGCCTCCAGGATACAACAACTCTCGCTCCAGGGGTGTGCACTCACGCAGCCCGGATGCCTAAGAATTTGCTTATATTTGCCAAAAGCCTTGAGCAGAAAACCAGAGAGAAAGCCAGAGAAGAGAAAGAGCAGAAGAAGAATCCGTCAAGGATTATCTTCTGTTTTCTCTAAAGTCGATTTATATAGAAAGGAAATCGATCCGTTAGATGAAACGTCGCACTCTTTTAGTGCGTGAGAGACGTTTTCTAAACGGTCACTAGACCACGATTAAGGAATCTCAAACGGTAAAAAAAGAATTAAAACAAAATAAATAAATTCTTGACCGTTAAAAGGAAAAATAAATAATAGAAAAGAAAAGCCTTAGATCCACGCGCGCGGCCGGACCGTGCGCGTGTGTGGTAAGATCAAAAGCCCACCGGACCCAAGTGGGCGATCCGTGCGCGTAGGATCCCCATAACCTCTTGCTCATTTACAAGGTTAAGAGAGTGAAAGTATATATATGGCCACTCTCATCCTCTCACACTTCTCATCTAGGACTAAAGTTTTCTCATGACTTTATTCTTTTTGGAGGGAAGCCCAAAAACATACATAAAATTACTAGAAACACCCCATTGTAATTGTAAGTTTGAATTACAAAAAGACTTCTTTTCACATGAAAAGTCAACATTTATATATATAGTATAAGGATTTCTACTTTCTCGTGCGCTGTCATGTGAATGGATCCGGTTCCAGAACTAGAGAGAAGCCATACATTTTGATTTTCCATGCGGAGTGTTGACTTGCAAATTGCAATTACTAACTTCTCAAAGAAAGCCAAGAAGGAGAAAAAGGAGGACGAAACTCTTTGTATTTTCTCTTACCTGCAGCATAAGCATACACCTCTATTGTTAAGAAAAATTAGAAGAAGGGTATGGCACAAATAGCACAGATATTTCTATCTCCTCTTCTATCAGGAGTATATAACAAATTAATGGAACCGGCCATACAAGAAATCAAATCATTATTAGCTATTGATGGGGACCTCGAAAAGTTAGAGAACACATTGGCAATCATTCAAGACGTTGTTGAAGATGCTGAGGAAAAACAAATTAGCTCAAAGGCAATCCGAAAATGGCTTGCAAAACTTAAAGATGTGGCTTATGATGCTGATGATATACTAGATGAGGTTGCCACTGAAGCTCTACTAGCCAGTACAAATCAGGAGGAGGTATGGGATTCTTTCTCCTCTTTCTTCAGTTCTAAAAACCCAATTTTATATGGACATGAAATAGCTTCTAAGATAAGTGAGATTAGAGGGAGATTTGATGAGATTGCAAAAGAAAGACGCGATCTGTTTTTAGAAAATAGAGATGGAGGGAAGCGTTGTAGTATTCGGGTCGAGGATCGACCGCAGACTAGTTCTTTGATAGATGATTATGATGTTATTGGTAGAGAATTTGACAAAGAGGAGATAGTAAGATTATTGGTATCAGATGAATTTGATGGGAAGTGTGTTTCTGTTGTTCCTATAGTTGGCATGGGTGGGCTTGGGAAGACAACACTTGCTCAGTTTGTGTATAATGATGAGAGGGTTGAGAATCATTTTGGGTTAAGAGCATGGGGTTGTGTGTCTGATGATTTTGATGTATTGAGAATAACAAATGCAATTATTGAATCTGCTACTGGATGTAGGTGTGATCTATCAAACATGGATGCAATGCAACGTCGGCTAAGAGGGATATTGAAGGATCAAAGAGTTTTACTTGTTTTAGATGATGTTTGGGATGAAAATCCCAATCAGTGGGATAGGATAAGAATCCCATTTGGGGTTGTTGCAGAGGGAAGCAGAATTATTGTAACTACACGGAGTACGAAAGTCGCAATGGTCATGGGCACAATTCCTGCCCACCATTTGGCGGGTTTACCAGATGATGATTGTTGGGAATTGCTTACCCGGCGTGCATTTGTAATGGGAAGTTCAAATGTGCATCCGGAATTGGAGAGAATCGGCAGGCAAATCGTGCAGAAGTGCCAAGGCTTGCCTCTGGCAGTAAAGACACTTGGAGGCCTCTTGTCCTGTAAAAGAAGTGTTAGTCAGTGGGAAAGCATCTTGACAAGTGAAATATGGAAGGACGACGAAAATGAAATTTTACCTGCGTTAAGATTGAGCTATCATCACTTACCTGCAGATCAGAAGCAATGTTTTGCCTATTGTTCCATATTTCCTAAAGATCATGATTTTACAAAGGATAAGTTGGTCCAGTTATGGATGGCAGCAGGCTTTATTCGACCCAAGGGAAGCACACTCCTAGAAGACATAGGTGGGGAGTTATTCAATGATTTATTGCTTAAGTCTTTCTTTCAGCATTCTCATCATAATAACTTGGGCAATTCAATATACTATATGCATGATCTCATGCATGATCTAGCAGAATCTATCTCAGGTGATGAATGTCTTCGAATTGAAGGTGGTATGTTACACACCATCCCCAAAATAGCTCGCCATTCATCATTAAGTTGCTACAACGAGGATCCAATACCTTTGGAAGCTTTGTACAAATGTAAGAGTCTACGCACGTTTCTAGTGATCCTTAGATCTTCCACTTACTGGGAGATCCCCAATGATATATTCTTGGAGTTGAGATGCTTGCGTGCTTTGGATTTGAGCAATAGCGCAATCGTGAAGCTTCCATATTTGATTGGCCATTTGAAACATCTACGTTACCTTGACCTCTCTTGTACAAACATCAAAATGTTGCCTGAATCAGTAACCAGCCTATGCAATCTGCAAACACTAAATTTGGAAAATTGTAGGGAGCTTCGTCAATTACCCAAAGGCATAATAAATCTGATCAACCTACGACATCTTGCTTTGGATTGGAATTCGCCGTTATGGATTTCTTTACCTGGAATTGGAAAATTGACTTCTCTCCAAAAATTGCCCGAATTCGTGGTGCGCCAAGAGGATGGATATCGGATAGAAGAGTTGAAGAACATGAGGAACCTTAGAGGAGGAATTCACATATCACGACTCGAGAATTTAGAACTCATAGAGGAGGCAATGGAAGCCAATTTGATAGATAAAAGACACCTCGATGAGTTGGACTTGCAATGGGGTTGGGATCATCGTTCAGGGGGTAGAGGAATAGATGATGAGACAATATTGGAAGGACTCCAACCCCATCCCAACCTCAAAAAGCTTGTTATAGATTACTATTATGGTGTCAGTTTTCCAAGTTGGATGGGACATCTCTCCAATCTAACACGCCTTAGCCTCATCACGTGTAGTAAATGTGAATACATCTTGCCTCCTGATGAACAACTACCCTCCCTTCGTGAGCTCTACTTAAACAGATGCCATGAGCTGCAAGAGTTGCCCGACCTCCTTCCTGTCCTAACAAAGTTGGAGATAAAAGGTTGTGAGGAATTGTATACTCTTCCAAGGCTCTCGTCTGTTTGTCATCTAGTGCTCGATAGTTGTGATGAGGAGCTATTGAGCTCGGTCCCTTACCTCACCTCTCTTTCCTCATTGACTATCAAGGACTTTCAAAGCCTAAGATCACTACCCCATGGGTTCCTACAACCACTAACTGCTCTTGAGGAGTTGGAGATAAAAGATTGTGATGAGTTGGAGTGTTGGCCCAAGGAGGCGGGGTTGCAAGAACTACCCTCTCTCCAACATTTGGTTATCGAAAATTGTGCCAAACTAGAGTCATTAGCAGATTGCGAGGGTGGTTTTCCCATCACACTTACATCTTTAGAAATAAACAAGTGTCCTAATCTCAAATCCATGCCCACTCGGCTGGAAAACCTCACCTCCCTCAAATACTTACCCATTGTTACTCAACTCCCATTTTTTTCATCAGAGTCATCACTACCCACCACAATTGAAAAGCTTGAAATCTTTTCTTGTCTTAATCTCAAGTTCTTGCCCAAGGGGATGCAAAAGCTTACCTATCTCACAAATTTGCATATCCAAGACTGTCCTCAACTCCATTGCTTGTTCCCTGTTGATGACAGTAATGACTATGAGCTGCCAACGACACTTGGATATCTCACCATCTCTAGATGCCAAAATTTCAAGTCCCTACCCAAGGGGATGCAAAAGCTCATGTCCCTCCAACTTATGTGTATCACAGATTGTCCTGAAATTGTGTCCTTGCCCGAAGATGGCCTCCCCACCTCGCTTCAATGCTTGCAGATTTTAGGATGTCCTAAGCTAAATGAACAGTGCCAAAAGGAGCGCGGTCAAGATTGGTCCATGATACAACACATCCCGGACGTATATATGAGGGATTGACAATGACCATCGGGTTCATTGACGTTCGAGAAAATACATCATATATCCGAACCAAGCACAGGTGCGACCCCAGTTCATAAGCCATTGCATTATTGTCATCATCATTGAAATTTTCATGATTTAAAGAAGGGAGATGATAAATTTGCACTCCCTGTAGGATTATTTGCACCCTTTAACGTGATTTGACGTAAAAAACGTCAAAACGGAGGGCAACGTAAATAGGCTTTCACACTTTTTGATGTCAAATCACATTCAAAGGGTGCGAATAATCCAACAGAGGGTGCGGATTTATCATCTCCCTTTAAAGAAAAAATAAACATCACTCTGCCCCTAATTTGTGTGCTCTACTTTCTTTCACCAAACCTCCCCTCCCTTCTATAATTTTTCTCCCCTTTAAAACTGTAGATTGCTTTTCTGTTGTTGAACTTCAATTAACTTCACTCTCTTTCTATTCTTTTTTTTTTTAATAAAAAAGTGGAAGCCATAACCTTGTGGAATGTTGAAATTTTGCCTAGGCGAAAGAAGTAATAAAAGGAGTGCTAGCATTACGTCGTGGAGGGCGAAGGCCCCAGGATTGCCACTCCCTGCATGTAGGCCAGACCATGCAAATGTTCTGGACCACTTGGACGGCGCGCGAGCAGTGGCAATCCTGAGGATTCCTCCCTCCCTGGGCATCCTCAAAACATTTTCCAAGTATTGATTAGCAAAAAAAGATACAAAGGAAAAATAAATTCAAAGAAAATAAAATTTCTACAAACTAGTGATCATAAGACATGTTTTTGTTTTCAAGCTTTGATTTACTCATTAGATCCTATAATTGGTCACAGATTTCTAGTAGTTGCCTTCAGCAGACGGATAAAACACAAAAAATGGTTGAGAATCCACCTTTTAGCAGTTAAGAATATTACAATTGCCAATTGGTGTGATTCTCAGACCACGACCCTTCTTTAATAGTGTCCGCTGTATGGACAACCTGAATCCTCCCACCAAAAAGCCATGTGGACAATAGTGGCGTGTAATCAAGTCCATCTAGATCATTGAAATAGACTATAATGTTCTCTAATAACCAAACTTTGAATAGCCAAAGCCCAAGAATCACTTTGGTCAGATTATAGTTTTGACATCCTCTATTTTATTCTATCCATTTGTAGGCTAACAGTTGGAGAGGTTTTGGGGTATGCAAAATCTATTGTTGACCCACCAAATGAATAATAAAGATAAATCTAACTTCATATGGACGGCATTACAAAAGTCATTCTCATTTTTTTAAATGTTTTTGCAGAAGTTTAAATTTTAATCAACATGAAAGATTTTCAAGGTGGGAAAAATGTGTTATGCTCAAGTTTTCTTTCACAGGCTCATTATTGACTACTTACATTCTTTAATTAATGCTCAGGGCTTTCTCTCGTGGGATTCACAATTCTATTGGGCATTCAAAACCATACTATTAGGTATAGGATTACTTGGAGAATCCTCAGGAAAATGGGACTACTACGTCTCATATGAAAATCCCTCAAAACAATGGGGTGATGAAGCTGTTGAGCCTAGTCTAGAGAATGAAACTCCAAAAGATTATGGTATATTATATCATAAGCTTGTATGTTTTATATTTTTTCTTCTATGGGTTTGTCTTGATTGCTTTACATGTATTGTAATGTGTGTTGTTGTATTGGTAGAAATAAAGTATGCTGATAATTACTTTGATCAGATGATGCTAAGCATTGGATTGGGGGACTAATGCTCGATGAGTGTTGACTGACACTAGATTTATTCTGATTATACATTTGTAAGCTACTAGTTGGAGATGTTTTGGACTATTCAAAATCCCAGATGAACAGCTGAGATAAATTTGACTTCTTATGGGAGGCATTGGAAAAATCATTCACATTTCTATTTAAATATTTTTGCAAGAGTTTAAATCTTATTGAATGTGAAAGAAATAATGTCATGGTGGAGAAAGGGTGATTCCCAATTGTTCTTTTTTAGGCTCAATAAGAACTACTAATATCCTTAATATGAGCTTCATTAGTTCATTCATGTCGATTCTCAATCATCTGGTTAGTTCTAATATTAAAAGCTTATATGGACTATGTTTCTTAAGCTTATGTGGACTATGTTTCTTTTACTATTTTTTAGCCTGCTTCGTAATTGCTTTATGGGTAGTGGAATTGTTGTATTGGTGGAAATGAAATACACCGAAATTATTGTGAAGGTGTACTAGATTTGAACCAGTTTGCATTCACTCCAACATTAATATTCTGGAAGAGAGTAAACTAGGCTTTTAGAACTTGCAATGGAATATGCTTAGTGAGATTTTTAATGTGTTAATAATTTATGCTTGTAAATTTTTTACTAAATAAGCAATGAATCAAGAGGAAAGAAATAAACAATACGAGTAGTTAGGTTTTCTTGGCCAAGAAGAAGAGAGTTTGTAACCTGTGACTGAAATAGTGAAAAATCTTCTCCCATGGACATAAGCACACTAACAAACCATGTGAATCTTGTGTGATTCTGTGAGTGTGTCCTTTGCATCGTTTCTTGTCGTTTTTTGCTTCACATCATGATCGATCCTTGTTGAGAAGGTATTTCTCGTTTTCTACACAAACAAAGACCGAAAAACCAGTGTAAGAGGAGAAGATGCTACTCAAATATGAATTGGTTGAAGCCTGAAGCATAATCATCCAAGAAGGACATCAAGAATCTCAGGAATAGTAATGGAAATAGCATCAAGCTCTTTAAAAAAATTCACCAAGGAAACAAGCAGAAGAGTCCCTACAAAGGCCGCCACACCAGGCTCCACCCACAATCAGTTTGGTCCAACCGATAGGCAAAGGGGTCCAAATAACGGGGATGATTATTGGCTGGTTCAGAGGGATCTGAATGCCCAGCTTTTTATAATAAAAGAACAGAATTTGTAGCCTTTAGAACAGTATCATGCTTGGAACTGATCAAGGGGATCCACCAACCTTTCATCTTCTTGATTATTTTGAATCTGGACATCTTTAAGCCATGACACTTTGCTTCATTTCTGGTATCCCACAGCTAGCCAATAAAGAGTGTTACCTTGGGCTTTGAATTTGCAATGAGTGAACCAGATCTTGAAAAGATCTTGCATAGTAGACGCTGCAAGCCGAGGGATCCCAAATCAGGCTTTCAGAACCCCATATCAATTCAACATTCAAAGAAAATATGAAGCTCTGACTCTTCCTCACATCCGATGAAGCAAAAAATGAAAGTTTGAAACAGTTAATCCAACTGAGATAACATATACTAGAAGCTTGGAGACATGGGAAAAATTAATTGGAATGGTACAAAGGGCATACTTAATGGAGTTAGTTTTCATCCATAAGATAAAAAGGATGTGATACCATCCTCCAATTTGGTTCTTGATGGAGTCCATAGGACTCGAAAAAGCTTATTTTATGGGTTGACCCAGGACAAAAAAAATGCCCGAGGTAGCGAAGCAGAAATTTACCTTGAGGAATTTGCAGCAGAGAGGAGATTGCTGAAAATGGATTAAACGATTACCAGGTATCCCTTCATATTCTTCTGCTCCATATGTTTGTTTTCCATGGCTAACACAGGGTGCTATAGAATATCACAAAGAATATTGTAGTTAGTGTTTCAATAGTAGGGGTGTATTTGTGATACTTCTCTTGCAAAGAAATCTGTTGTGCAGGTTGATTTTAGCACTTGGAAATTCATAGAATCTTAAGAGACCCTTAGATTTTTATAGAATCATATTGTAAGCTCTCAAATGAAGTTGTCATTCGTTTTAATGATCTATGTAATCATATTCAAGTGGGTAAAAATATTTCTTCTAATTTTGCAGAAGTTGATAACATCCAAGAAATCATAGGGATTCTGTGTGAAACAGTTAGCAAAAGATTCAGCTGGTCAAGAAATGCTGGGATGATGTAAACTATACACTTCGGGAAACACAGTATGAAAATTTCCTTCATGTCAACAATCAATTTTAGTATGTTTATACATTAAATTATGTGTTATTAATTTTAATTATCTGAGCCAAAAGCAGTTCACCCATTTGGGTCTAACTTAGTCGTCAATAGATTGATTGTCATGGCGCTTTTTCCTCTCTCAAAGCGCTTGCCCTCGTGGCTGCAACTCACAAATATTTTTAGTGTTTGATACCCAAGATGTTTCAAAGTTGGGACTGTCAATGGGACGGGTACATGCATTGTTTCAAAACTCTCCAGCGTCATTGCGCCCGCCCGCCCCTGGGAAAAAAAAACCTTGAGTCGACATTCTGGTCCGAGTCTGCATATTGCCCTACAAAATCGATCAAAACTCATTTGACTCTCCTTAGTTATGAGTTATGACCGTGTCAAGCAAGTATTCGATCACATTGTGCCGAGTCGATTCGGATTTGCTTTGGCTGCATTTTAATCCGTATCCTCATTTTGCAACATTGGGTATATATTAGAGTAGAAATCCTCAGTCTAGGCCTGGCACAAGGCAAAAATTTCAGACCCAAGCTTGACTCGAGCAGGATAGCTAAGTGGGCCTAATGTGTTCTTTTTTGTTCTCAACGGGTCAAGCCAAAATTGTTTGATTCATTTATCTCAGTCTGGGTGGTACCAGTCTGGTTGACGAGAGGAAAAATGCCGTGGTGCCCCTGTCTTCCAGCTACACTATGAACAATTTGGAAGGAAAAGAACAAGAGGACTTTCAGAAGAAAGATCACAAGCACAGCGACGTTGAAGAAGTTGATACGCAGATCAGTCGAATGGACTTTGATGATGAAATGTTTTAAAGGTGTGCAAACTTCACTGATCAGGAGAATGTGGAACTCATTCCTTCGTACTTCTGTTCCCAAATTTAAGATATTTCGTAGGTGGAAACCTCATCTGCTAGGGGGTATTAGGATGAATTTTGATGGGTCAAGTTGGGGAAATCCATGGAAAGTCGGCATAGGAGGGATTATTAGTGATGAAAACAGTGAGGTGAGACTCACCTTTGCTGGCCTGGTGGGAGAGAGGAATTCTACGAGAGCGGAAGCTATGGCTCTTAGCAAGGAGTTTGACCTTGTACATTTCTGAGTGAGTAATCTCACTTATAAGATGATTACTAAATGCTATTAGATGGAGCAGTGAAGGGAGGACATCCATTGGAAAATAATGAATGTATTTGAAGAGGTTTTATATAGATTAGAGGGCCATCTCATGGCACTTTTTTCATGTGCGAAGAGAAGCCATTCCGGAGGCTGATAGGTTGGCAATGGTGTCGGTTCTTGCCAATGCTCACCCTCAAGCAAGCTCTGCATAGCTGCGCCTATGCCGCTCCGCACCATGCTCTTGCGCGCATGGTCTTTGCTGCGCCGGAGTGTCTTTTTGTAACTTGAGTATTAGTGACAAAGAACTGAGTAGGGAAGGTCTTGGCAGGTTTTAGTTATTGCTGTCTCAGTTTTAGTTGATTATCATGAAGTAGTGTCTTTACTGTTTTGTTAATGGCCTGATCATCTCGATCGGGCATTTGTTCTCGTACTTGATTTTCCGTTATAATGGCAAGTCGTTCAAAAAAGGAAAAAACTTTCTATCACTTCTGAAATCAATTCATGAACTAACCTCCTTTAAGTTTAGACATCTAAAATCAAATTAGGAAATTGAGACTAGTTGCTGCCTAGAAAACCTTGGAAAAAACCTCTAAAACGTTGACAGCTACTGAAAATTTGATCCCTAGATAAAAACGAGATATTTTTGGAACATGTGGTTGCAACCATGGTTTTAAATTTCGACCGAAACCGAAATTTGGTTCGAAATACCGAGAAAATGGCTATTTTTTAAAAAATAAAATAAAATAAATGTTACAAAATTTCGGTCTGAAATTTCAGTCCCAAATTTCAAAGCTTAATACCAAATTTCGGACCGAATTTTCGGATTTTGGTGGGATCCGAAATAGGTACCGAAACCGAACTTTAAAACCTTGGTTGCAACACCTCCGTTGGAAGTAGAAGGTAATCATCTTTTGGGAAGAAATTGGTTGTGAGATGGGCTACCCTGCATGGTGTCTCCTTGAAGCTGAACTTCACTGTGGTTCCTTAGGTAAACTAGGCCTCATACATAGAAAGTGATTGGGATAAACAGATAAGGAAGATAATTCTTAATTTTTTTTTTTGAATGATAGGAAGATAATTCTTATTTATCTTTATACTCCTAATGTCTGATAATTATCAATTATCTTTATTAAGTATCTTTAGGAGTAATTGGGATAAACACTCCTAATGTTTGAGTTAGATAATTATTTTATACTGTGGTGTGATTCTATCATGGATTCCTTTAGTATTTTGGTTTGGTTTTAGAGGCTAAATGGCATGGCATGTCCTATTGCACTCTTATTTCTATCAATGAAATTTTAAGTGCTTCCCCGGGTTCTTAGATAAAATTTGTTTTTTTTTTTTTTCCGAAGGGATTTCAATCGACGGCTATCAATTATGGTTGGGATCATCATCTCTAGTCCCTTTATATATTTTAGGTATTTGATAGAAGGGAAGGAAAGCAATATTGAAATATAAAGGCAGAGCTAAGATTTAAGATTTAAGATCCTTTATCTTTAGAACCCTCTAAAGCAAATGAAGGCAACTTCGCCATATGTTCATGGCTATCATGCACATTCTAATACAATCAAAGTGTTTCAAAATGCGGATGCGGGTCAAAAACGCTGTCGAAGAAAATTCTAGTCGATTCGGCACGATGTGGTCAAGTACTCGCCTGATGCGGTCATAACTCAGTAGAGTCAACGGAGTTTTTATTGACTCTGTAAGACAAAACGCAGAACATGGGCAAGGAAAAAGGTAGTTGACTCAGGGAGTCCATGATGATGCGGGGAGGGGGGGGGGGGGGGGGGGGGGAGTATTAAAACTTGATAAAATCAAAGTCTCAACAATTGAAACATTTCCCTCTAGGGAAGGCTCCACCCTCCTTGTATGAATTAGGCTGCGCTCTTAAAAAACGCTGGGGAGAATGAGTCAAAGAACACGACCTAGAAACCAGTGTATTGCCGCTCCGGGGATAGCTATCCCATTGCCTAACTACCACTTTTTAGGATTGGATTGGATTGGGAATATAGCTTATGTTTTATATAATAGAGGGTACAGATCATTCCACGTGTACGATCGTAATGAGTTAATCACAGTACACGTAAGAAGCCATTGGACCAAGGGGGTAGAAAAATAATTTTTGAGAAAATGGGAATGCCCCTCATTGGTGGGACAATGACCAAAAGATAAAATAAATGTTGATAGAATATTTTAAAGGTTAGGGATATTTCAGTAATTACACATTATGACTTGGGATTGTCGCTCACGCCTTTGGTTTTGCTTGATGCCGGTCAATATTATATTATTATTCCCTCAACGCCCTTTAAATGCCCCCCTCCCCCCCCTCTCTCTCTCTCTCTCTCTCTCATTTGTGTAATTTAAGCGGAATGAGTATGAATTCGTCTGCCCTAGTTTCGCAGGTGAATTTGCAGATCCCCATAGACCTCATCATCTCGAAGGGAAATCTGGGCCTTACACGTGGTGATATATCGATCATGGATGCTAATGGTAATCTCGTTTTCAAGGTCTCAACGCGCTTCTCTTCTTCAAATTCGACTAGGGTTTTGCTTGACGCATTGAAAAATCCCCTCATCTCCATCTATTCCAACCAAGTAAGTAACCCCTCTCCCTCTCTCTCTCTCTCTCTCTCTCTCTCTCCCAATTCTTGCTTTATTAAACACTTATTTAATTAGCTCTTGATGGTTTTTTCTAAGCCTTTAACAGTTAATTCCATCTGTGTAAAACGAAGAGTGGAGCCATTAATGAGTAAAGGGTGTCCGGTTATGAATTCCCATTTGCGTAAAAAGAAAAAAAAAAAGAAGAAGGCTTTTGATATTGGCACTACAATGTTTTAATAATTGCACGAATTCAGCTTGTTTTTCTTTTTAATTGGTTTCTGACAGATTTTTGGGAGCCTTTTACAGCTGTTTAAATAATAAAAGACAAGAGGAGTTAGTGCAATTATCAAAACGTGGTAGTTCCAATTTCAGTAGCCAGGAAATAGATATAGGTAATGAGATATCCACACTTCCTTATTTTGATATTGGTACTCCATATAAATAATTTGTTGTTCAGACTTCAGAGTATCTTTGAAAATGCAACCGCCTATAAAAGCTGATTAGAAGACTACAAAGTAATGAATGGAGTTCCCTTATTGACTTTTTTTATTTGAAATGTTCACCACCTGTTTATTTGATTAGGGCCGACCCGCATCGACCCGACCCGAAAATAGCTTGGGTTGGGTTCATGTTTCTCGGGTTTCGGGTCGAGGCGGGTCTACGATCCAAAAGCCCGCATGAATCTCGGGTCGAGCTGGGTTTGAAGGGGCCCGACCCGGCCCGACCCGACCCGAGTTACTTAAGTTATAGTATGTATTTTTCTTCTTCTAAAACTCTTTTACTTTAAAAGTAAAACCCACGCACGCACACAATCATAGGGACTCTTTCCATCTTCTGTTCGTTTCCCCCCTTAGCTCTAAGGTTTCAAGTTTCAACTAAATAGTTAATGCACTAAATAGTTTGTTGTTTATCTCATACGAGTATAATCAATTGCATTTGGTAATGCATCAATTTATTCTCTTTGGACTAGTTATTAGTTAATGCACTCAAGAGTTTGCCATGCTTGAGTTTTTCTACTTCTATGAGTTGAGTTGCCTTGTCAAACAAGAGTTTTCCTTAAAAAATTGCGTCAACGTAAAAAAACCCGACCCAACCTGACCCGACCTGAGATTTATTATGGATAGGGCCGGGTTTGGGAATTATGGATTTTCTGGAAAAAAACCCGACCCAACCCGAGATATTTCTCGGGTAGGGTTGGGTTCATCAAACCCGACCCACCCAACCCGAGTTGCAGCCCTATATTTGATTAGGGTTTTGTGTCTCATTTATTTATTTCTTGGGATGAATAGGGTCTTACTTTTTCTTTATCACCTCCTTTCGGTGACATTATCTTTTATGACTTTCGGTTCCATGTGAGGACTAGTTTAATTTGGGCTTCTTAACGAATAACGCTTTAAAAGTTAAAACTAGTCCGGATATGAATTCCCATGTACAGATTTACATATTGGTTTACTTAAAAAAAGGCTACTGATATTGGCACTACAATATTTTAATAATTGCAGCTTGTTTTTTCTTTGTAATTGGTTTCTTGTAGATTTTTGGGAGCTGGAATAGCCTTTTACATCTGTTTAAATAGTAAAAGACAAGAGTAGTTAGTGCAGTTATCAAAACATGGTAGTTCCAATTTCGGTAGCCAAAAAAAGATATGCATATTGGGTAGTGATATCCACACTTCCTTATTTTGATATTGGCACTCCATATATTTTATTGGTTGTCACTTCCTTATTTTGATATTGGCACTCCATATATTTTATTGGTTGTCAGAGTATCTTTGAAAATAACCGCTTTTAAAAAGCTGATTAGAAAAACTACAAAGTAATGAATGGATTCCCTTATTGACACATTTTTTTAGGGAAATGTTATTAGCACTACTGTATTTTGACGAGGGCATTTCACTTTATTAAAAGTACAGTATGGCCCGCACCATAGGATGAACGAAACCGTCGTAGCCTAAATAGGTTGTGCCCCAAAAATTAGTTCCATAGGTTGACTCTAAAACCCTCCGATCTATGGAGGGTAACACTCAGATCGGAGGGTTAGGATCAGCCTATGGAAATGTGTTTTGGGCACAACCTAATTAGGTTGTGGCCCATCTAATGGATGGTTTGGATCATCCTATGGTGCGGACCATACTCTACATTTAATAAAGTGAGAGTGCCCTCATCAAAATGCAGTAGTGCTTGATGTGCCAAAACAAAAAGAACAATTATACAGATTCAATGGGCAAAAGTTGTATCATCACATGCTTTAGTTAAAAGGTTTATGATCTAATATATGTTTAGATTTTATATTGTTTTTTTTTCCTCACATGCTGTTACAGCCAGGCTAGAAAATCCCATAAAATAAAAAAAGATATACATATTGGGTAATGATGTCCACACTTCCTTATTTTAATATTGGCACTCCTTATTTTATTGGTTGTTATTTGTATCTTAGAACACACAACCGCCTTTAAAAATGCTGATTAGGAAAACTATGAAGTTATCAATGAAGTGCCGAAAACACTGGATCCCGTTTTGAGGAAAAAGACGAAGGTGAAAATGACCAGAATGAGATAAACAAATGAAAATGAGATAAACTAATATTCCTAACCCATACATATGGGGTAATGTTACTCACACTAATTTTTATACGGGCACTCCATATATAAAAACTCGTTAAGAGCATCATTGAAAGGGGAACCACAGTTAAAAAAAACTGATTAGAGAACTACAAAGTAATGAATGAATTGCCCTTATTTAAACACAGCTAAAGATACAACCCTTAGTTCGTGTTTGGCGTTTGAAACACCGTTTTGGGGCCAAACGGCCGTTTGAAACTCTTTTGGGTGCGCAACCACCGTTTGAAACGCCGTTTCAAACTCTGTTTTGAACCCTCAAAACGGCGTTTTGCAAATGGAGGGGGGAGGTACCGTTTCGAACAGAAGTTTTGGACTGTGTTTTTACGTGTTTGCCCTCACCAAAACCCATTTTTACACACTTTTATTTTTGCCCTAACACCCCCCCCCCCCCGGGCAGCTTACCACTAAAACTCCATTTTGGGGCATTTGCAACCAAACACGACACACAATACCTCCGTTTGCCGTTTAAAATGCCGTTTTGATCTAGCCCACCAAACATGAAAATGCCGTTTTGAACCAAAACGGCGTTTCAAACGCTATTTCAAACGCCAAACACACTCTTACGCTGTTTACCACCTGTTTGTGTTTGATTAGGGTTTTATTTCTCATTTATGTATTTATCTCATTTTTGGGGTGAATAGGGTTTTACCCTTTCTTTAATAGGGTTCTACTTTTCTTTATCATCTCCTTTTTGCGACCTTATCTTTTATGACTTTATGTTCCAAGTGAGCACTAGTTTAACCATTTGGGCTTCTTTACATGATATTTAGATTTTATGGACCAAAGAACAAAGAACAATGACACAGATTCAATAGGTAAAATTAGTACCATCTGTTTTAGTTTATATTGTATTTTTTTTTATAAGGTTTATGATCTTTGCATTTTTAGGGAGGATGGCAAGGATTTAGAGGGGAAAGTAGAGAGTGGAAGGATTTGATTTTCAGAGTGGAACGAACCTTGCATTCACGGTTGAGAACGGAACTAGAAGCATTCCTGGTTGGCGAAAACTTGGGAGAATTAAGGTCAGATTTTAGATTGAAAGGTAGCCCTTTTCAGAGATCATGTACCATTTACAAGGGGAACTCCATTGCTGCACAGGTAATCATTTACAACACGATCATCATTGCAATCTATGTCACAAATATTGTTCTCGGGAATTTCTCAGCAAGGGAAAATCTCGGGATATATTAATTTTCTTTTTTTTTGGGTTTATATAAGGAAAAACAATAAAATAAAATTATTTAAAATTATGTAAAAAATATATAAATTAAGAAAAAATATAAATAAAAAATAGGGAAATGATTTCAGAGCTCCAATGTTTTGATAAACATGCGCTCACTTGTTTGTCGTGTAGTATTTAAAGGGCTTTAAGAGCTTTTTGAGAACCGTAATATCCTCTGACATCCCTTTAAATACTACACGATGAACAAGTGGAGCACGTGTTTATCAAAACACTTGAGCGCAGAAATCATTTCCCAATGTGATATTATCGCCGTAAATGAAAATATCGCTATATTTTTTAAATTCTTAGGATTATTTCAGGATTTTGTTGTTTATCAAAATATGGCTATAAAATCGCATATTTTGGAAATATCGGAGATAGACATAGATCGCAATCAATCATTTACATAGAGAATTTTCTCCATGATTTGAAGATCTTTCATCTTCTTGTCATTGGCTTATCTAATTAATAACAGCTAGCCAATATCCTAAAAAAGTAATCACTTTTTTCTTAGTTTTTCATCTTAAGAAGGTTGAACTACCTCAGTATGTTTTACAACCTTACCTTCTTTACTCTCTCACTACAAGAAATATGCTTTTCACCGGCGTTCCATAAGTGAGTTCGACAAAATTCCTAAGCTTGTTTTATCATTGTCATGTTTGTGTTTTTCATATAAAGTCGACGAATCCACCACTCAAGTGGTGAGAAAGGGCTAGCGAAGGGGGGAGATGAAGAGATTTGAGATCGCATGATCATGGAGAGGGTAAGAAGTGTCCAAAAATCAGGGAAAAATAAATTGTATTTTGATTAGGGTATGTTTGGCTAGCGAGGAAACTAATTAAAACTCCACACAAAATTTGATTGTTTTTTTTCCCTTGTTTTTTTTAGCCACTTCTCACCCTCTACTTATTCTTGCCCTCTCAAGTCTCTCCTTCTCCAACCCTCTCTACCCTTCTCTCACGACTTGAGAAACTAATTTATCATGAAAAAAAAAAAATCATGGTTGCCAAACATGGCCTTAGTTCTTTTCCTTGTTTTTTGGCCTTTTCTACTCATGCCCTCTCTATTTCTCCCATCCTCCGTAGCCCTCTTGATAAACTACAATTTCGATGTAAAAAAATTTCATGGCACCCAAACATTGCCCGAGTCACATGATTTTCTGGTTCGACTCACCCTTGATCAACAACTTCCATATCTCCTAATATGAGAACATGACTTGCATCTACATCCTTTAATACTAAAAGTTCTTCTGGTCGAATCTCTGGGGTCGTAGTTGAAACATACTAAGTTCTTCTGGTCTGATATCACCTGTGAGAACATAATAAATTGGAAAGATACTGTATATTATAGCTATGAAGATATTAACTTTTTTAAGATATGTAATCAGTTGAAAGAAACTTTACGTTTATAAGGTTTTAAATAACTTTGCTGCAATTTTTCCCATTGTATATAGTATGAATAAGGAAAGGCTATCGATATCTTGACTACCATGTTTTAATAAAGACGGATTCGCATTGTTTTTGTATTTTTAACCCGATGTCAAAAGCTATTATAATTCCCAAAAAGCTCTGAGGGAGTAATTAAAAAAGAAAAGACAAGGCGGCTTTGTCTCATTATGAAAACAAGATAGTGCAAATATCCATAGGCTCAGGAAGTTGATATCACTAGAGATAATAAATATGCTGAAACTTCGTGCAGGCGAATCCAATGTACAGGCTTGGGAAGGTTCTAGTTGCGAGGCACAAATTTCGTCTAACCATATATCCAGGTTTTGATCATGCTGTGATTGTAGCTTTACTTGTAATATTTTTCGATGGAGGAAATTAGAAAATGGAAAAAAAAAAAGAAAAAAAAAAGAAACCCATGTGCTTCTATGTAAATACACTTCTGATGTAATTCTTTTTTTTTTTTTCTTGTGTGCGCGTGTGAATACGGTTTTCTGTTGAAGAGTTTATTTGGTTCATGGGTACTTACGCTTTAAGGCCCTGTTCGTTTGAGATTGTGGCAGCGGATTGTGAGGCCGAGACCGATTATTTGTGCCAATAATCAATTTGAGGCCTCGCCATTGGTCGTCACAATCTCAAACAAACAGGGCCTAACTCATTGGTTGAATGGTTAGACTTGTCCAATCAGAACATATTTTAGAACATATTGCACGCCCAAGACTAAGGAAAACAAGTCTGTTTTTTAATGGTCATGAATATAATTAAAAGGAGGAGGGGGCAATGAATGAGCAGATGAATTATTGACTCTTGGGCATTTGAACACATACTTCAACTGCTCTTTATCCTTCAATTTCGGTTGATTAGGTGATCAATTGTAAGGATTTTGTCTTGCCTTTTTTTTTTTGAGAAGGAGGATTTTGTCTTGCCTTGCTGTACAAAAAATGTTATAACTTTCTTCTGTGAAGGGAAATGATGTGTTCTCTATTAGTGCCAATGTCCTTCGATTTTTACTTTGCGGCCGCACATAAGTTATTACATAGTACCTCCATTAACAAAGTAACCACACTGATTTCCCATTACTCATGAAACCAGTCCAAAGACCCCTTATATGGGCCATATATTTTCCCTATTATTACTCCAAAACCTTCTCAAAGTAAGGAGGACTCATTAATCCTAGGCATTTTCCGACTTTAAAACATACCCAAAAGACTTCTATTCAAACTTAGATTCAAAGTTTTAGCTACACTTAAAATAAAAACTTCCAACCTTAACCTAGTCTTATAAGTCCAAATTGGGGCTTTCAAGAATCAGCATAAAATCCATCCAAAAACATGAAAAATTAGAGATAACCCCTTTATGCTGACATCAGAAGGTGTTGTGAGTGACATCTTCACAACAGCAATAAGGGTAAACTTCAAGCCTTCTTTCTTCCTCTTTCTTGCCTGGCACTCCCCTCATTTGAGAAGAATTTGGCTACTACGAATTGGCTTCAACATATCTTTGGGAGATAGTTCCATGTAGCTTGCTCAAGTCATCTTCCCCAATATATGTGCTCTCGATTGGTTTTTGTTATTCCATTTAATGAGGAATTGACTGTAAGTTCTTTGAAAGTGGCTTCATTCATTCTGCAATCTTTTCCAGCTGTTCTTCTTTATCATGTCCAGTTTAATGATATAAATCAAAGATATTGAAGAAAGGGCTGCTGTTGAGATCACTAGGAAGCTCAAATAAATAGACATTTTGAGTCCACTTTCTTCAAAATATTGAATGGCCCAAATTCCTTGACTTGCAAATTATGATAGGACCCTTGAGGATACCACTCCTTACGGAATACACTAATACCTAATCACCTTCATTTCATATTCCTTTGCACTTCAATGCAAATCAGCGCCCTTCTTTTACTTATCATAGCTTCCTTCTATGGCCCTTTGTACATCTATATGAATGTTGCAAACATGGTCGACATAGGCAGGCTTCGACATCATCACTTGACCAAACACTTAGAGAAAATAGTACCAAGTCAAGAACATGTTCTAGAGAGAACCCTTGTAAGTGTAGGATGACCCCATTTACAAGGGGAACATGAGAATTACAGTTAATCGCATACTCATTAGAGAAAATTATTAGAAGAAAAATAACGATTTGTAAAAGCCATACTGGATTCACATGGAGAGTCCTGATGTCGAATACAATAAAAGTAATACTTCAGCTACATGCTCAAGATTTGAAGTATTCAGTGCTCGTTAAAGTATAAAAGATTAAATAACGCCTTCTTCAACAGCTTAAGCTTTTGGAGTAAACTGGTAGTTTTACATGGTATTTGAGCAAATGCCTGGGCTCAAACCTCCTTATGGCAAAATCCACATGCAATGACCAACCCCAAAAGTGGGGCCACATGTGCCAAGTGTAGGCCAACCCAAAGAAAGAACGGCCACGCATGAGGGGGAGTGTTAAAGTATAAAAGATTAAATAACGACTTCTCCAACAGCTTAAGCTTTTGGGGTAAACTGGTAGTTTCAGCCAAAATCCTTTACAAAGAAAGTTATCAACCAAAATCCTATATACATTCAAGTTTCCCCCAATACCCTTTAACCCATCAAGCTGATGAGCACTCTTGCTTTCCCCACATCCCCAAGACCCCAACGTTACATAATGTTAAATTGCACCATTCAAATCAATCCACTTACAAAGAAAGTTGACATAAATAAATGATATAAGTGAAAATCAGGAATAAAACCCATAATAGGCATTTCATTGAGAAAAGTACAGAATGTAGGCTGATGTTTAGAGTAATTACGGATTGTGGGCACTTTTAAAACAAGAACAAAAAACGGGCTAATCTTCAAAATCAGGTGGTCAAAAGACCTTGATACCCTTCTGACATCGACAAAGTCCTCCTTTTTCATTACTGCCTATTATATTGGCACGCTTCACGAGAATTCTTTTGGTTCTTTTGAATGGGTATTTGAACCGAAAGAACATTGGGTTCGTTTCTATGTTGGCTGTCGGAAATAATTAGAGACGGATGGATGCTTGACACATGTTGAAAAACTTAAACTTTTTGGAACGCTAATGTTATTGAATACTTTAGTGAGCAACGTTATATTTTCTCACTTCTCTTTTGGCTTAGAACAGTAACGTTAATGAATACTTCTTTTTTGGCTTAGAATCTTTTCCCTTATCTTTTGGTCATCATTATTAACGCCGGCTTACCTCATTATTTAACGCCGGCTTACTCATTAATTACGCCGGCGTACCCATGAATTCCACCGGCTTAAATAACGTCGTCGTTCTAAGCCAAAAGAGGCGTATTCAATAACGTTACCGTTACAAACCAAAACAGAAGTGAAGACCAAAAGAGAAGTGAAAAGATAGAAATGAAACTAAAGCCAAAAGAGACCTATTCAATAACGTAACCGTTCTAAGCCAAAAGAGAAGTGAGAAAAGATAATGATTGACTTTGGGTTGTCAGCTTTCCAAAAAGTTTTTCAACACGTGTCAAGCATCCATCCGTCTCTACTTATTTCTGACGGCCAAGATAGAAATGAACCCAAGGTTCTTTCGGTTCAAATACGCATTCAAACGAACCAAAATAAGCCTCGTGAAGTGTGCTAATTAAATTGGCAGTAATAAAAAAAGGAAGTTGAATGACGTTTCTGTCAATGTCAGAAGGGTATCAGGGTCTTTTTCCAACCCGATTTTGAAGATTATCCCCTTTTTTGTTCTTGTTTTAAAAGGTGTCCGCAATCCGTAATTACTCCAAACATTAGCCACCATTCCGTACTTTTCTCCATTTCATTTCATCGACCTTCCGAAACTCACCAAACGCCTGTAACTCATCTAGTCCGCTAGTGTAACTAACAATATCAGGTTTCACACCTTCCAATCTCATCCGATTCAAAAAGGCCAAAATCCCCCGTTGCCTTCACTTCATTAACAAAAAACATAAATTACATGCATATAAGCACACTTGGCACAAACCTAAACCCTAAACCCTTGAACGAAAACAATACCTTCTCTGTTCCTATACAAGACGGACGGCAAGGTCTAGAGAACAGAAAGAATGTGGGTTTTAAGGTTTTGGGGTTCTTCTTTCTTTCTTTCTTCTATTTTTAGGATTTCAATGGTTTGGTGTTCGTTAAAGGTTCGGTGTTCGTTAAAGGTTTGGTGCCATTTGCCTTCAAAATGGTGAGTGAGAGACTGAGAGCAGTGACAGAACTAATCCACTTCTGTAATTAATCTTATATACTGGTGCTGTTCAGAGAAGAGCCACACGAGATTTTATCTATTTTTCAAAAAGTACTGTACGGACCACAATATAGGATGATCTAAACCGTCAATGTCACGGGCCACAACGTAAATAGGTTGTGCCCAAAAAATCATTTCTGTTGGATGATCCCAACCCTCCATTCTATAGAAGAACTGTATATTATGGAAACCTCTATAGATTCGAGGGCTAGGATCATTCTATGTAAATGATTTTTGGGGAATAACCTATTTACTCTAAACCTGGCAAACGCGACCCGTGCCCGCGGGTGGATGGGGTTTTAGTGACCCGCCAAAACTGATCCGCGGGTGATCCAACCTGCAAAAACACGGGTCGGGTCGGGTCGGGTCAATCCACGGGCACCCGCGATTTTTTGGATTTTTTTAACATTTTTTTAATTTTAAAATAGAAAATGAGATCAAGGGCTAAGAGCATCTCACCATTTGATGGGCAATAATGTAAATAGGTTGTGCCCAAAAAATCATTAGCATAGGATGCTTCTAACCCTCCGATCTAAAGAGGGACTAACAGTATGGAAACTTCTATAGATCGAACGGTTGAGATCGTCCTATGACAGTGATTTTTAGGGCACGATCTATTTACGTTGTGGCCCATCAAATGGACGGGTTGGATCATCCTATGGTGTAGGCTGTATCGTACATTTTGAAAATTAGGGGGTGAATTCATACATAGAAGGGGGTGAATTTATTACCACCCAAAAAAAATTTTGTTTTGGAAAAACATGCGGGTAACCCGCGGGTGAACCCGACCCACCGCACTGGGTACGGGTCACCTGGTTGCTGACCCGTAGGAATGTGGCTCATTTTGACCTGCAACCCGCACCCGCATGACCCGCGGGTCGACCCGACCCGACCCACCCGTTTGCCAGGTCTAATATACGCCGTGTTCCATCATATGGATGGTTTATATCATCTTATGATGTGGTCCGTACAGTACTTTTTGAGAAACATCCGGTAATTTTTGCTTCCCAATTTTAAGCCATTTCACCCGCCCTACGCCTCTCTCACCACTTGGAGACACTGATTTATCATGAGAAAAAAATTCCTAGCTGCCAGACATGCCCTTGATGTTTTAGATTTCAATCCATTGGTGTTGATCAATTTGATCTCAAATTATTGAGAAACCCAAATCAGTATCTCTCCCTCGCAAGCTTTCATTTTAGAAAATTTAAGTTAAGCCTCCTAATTTATTTATTTTCTTCTAATTTTCTAAGCTACAAGTTACTCAGGATTTAAAGTTTTGAGCTCTCATAGTCTCATGTGGTTTTGTTACCAAATTAAGTACCAAGTTAACTTTCCCTAACTTTAAAGTTAATTTATCATTCAAAAATAATTTAAAGTTTATTAATAACAGTTGATTTTGCTTTAATCTTCCAAGCTAAAAGATAATTAGGAAATAAACTTTTGAGCTCTAATGTTGCTGTTTTACCAAATGAATTGCCAAGATAACTTTCTCTAGTTACCTAACTTAGAAAGTGATTAATGAAAGTTAACTTACTTGGTTAATAAAGTTAATTAGAAAAGCTAGGAAACTGTCTACTTTCAATGAACTGCCTAGCTAGTGCTGCTATTTGTTGGGAAAGTTGCCTAGTTGCTCACCAGGAAGGTGGGTTGTTGTGGGAAGGAAAACCGAGAAAGACCCCTGATTCTATTAGATCCACTCCTATCTTTAGTTTATATTTTCTTTCAATGGGTCGTTACAAGGTAGAAATTAGCTTCCTTGGAGCTGTATCAGCCAAATATAAAAGTTTAAAGTAAAGATGGAGGGAGGGCCTTATCCATCAGAACATGAGAACTTGAACATCACTTTTCCTAACTTTATTTATTCTCCATGACCCTTGGTTGAGAGACAAAGAAATAAGAAGAGACTAGAGCTCTAAATCCCTCCATGTTCCTCTATTCACATTCCTTATCCCCACCTTTATCTTTTTCTCTCACACCAAGAAGCAGATAAAAGTTGAGTGGGCCAGGAAACAAATTTCAAAAAATCAAGGGGGTGTACTGCACCAATTTCATAGAACTGCAGTGTACACAGTTTCAAGCATCCCCAATATTACATAGTAGGCCCCACCATTGAAATTGATTTCAATGAAACCAAAATGTTTTCATACCTCAACTCATGATGTTTTGGTGGTTGAAATTATTGAAGAAGAAGAAGAAGAATAAAGAAAAAAAAGGAAGAGCCCACTTCATAGCTTTATAGCTGTCTCATCCATGTGAGCCCTATTGTAAAATCACTCCACTATACAAAGAATCTAAACATTTACAGATGGGGATTTGCTAGGCAATTTCACTGCTCAGAACTGCCACATAGGCTCACTTTTTAGTAGATTTTGTCTTATTTATTTAATTCAACTGAGGTGGTTGTTTTCTCCTGCAAAAGTGAGCTGGGAAATGGCCTAATGCAAAATTGCCTACCAAATCCCTTACTGGTGAATTATATAACAGAAAAGAAGCTTTGCTTCAGATCTTTTTGGGACATTTTACACATTTCTTACAAACACATCTTCCTTTACAACTAGCCAATAGATCTAGTATCCCCATTGACCTATAGATGGTCAATGCCTTGCTTTTTACAAACATATTTTTGTCTTATTCATTTAATTCATCTGATGTGGCTGCGCTCTTAATGCAACAGCCGTTCCGCGAAGTGCCTTCTGCGATGGTCCCTAGTATTCTTTTTTAATTTAATTTATTTTTATTATGTTTATAAGGGAATCAAAATAGGATATCGATTCTCATTCCTTATTCCAACAATCTAAATGCAGATTAGTTGAAGACTAAAATTTTCAAACAATGTTTATCACCTCAAAAGCTATATCCCCTAAATTTGTCTTAATATATCAATTCATCATAATGATTTCAACCCGCTCTTGACACACCATGTTTAAGCATAATTCTCAACAATTTGTCAAAACTAGACAATTATGAACTGGCATGAAATATTAGCGGATCGACACCCAATTTATATGAAGAAATTAGGGCCCGAGAAGATCTTGATTTGGATTTCCAAATCAGCAACAGACAGTGAAAAAAATCAGATTTCCTAATATGCTGTGGATATAAGTAATTGGAAATCCACAGATGTGGCAGTTTCCTTCCCCTCCAGTAGGAAGTATCCAAGGAAGTACACCTTCCCTCTCTGTCTCCCTCAACATGAGCTGGCAGATCTATTCATTTTGTATTCGAAACTCAATTCCAAATCCAAATACAATATATGAGGTATCCAAACGGGCCCTTAATCCAAAAATTCAATAAAATTTTCATTTCAACCATGATAGTAAATAGATTCTAGCATTTTCCCTTTAATTCGCACCCGTGTCATTTCCGCCATACGGTACATTTTATTAGCAAAAACCAAGCAAGTTTTGATTTTGATTTTGATTTTGTAAAAGGAAAATGGAAATTAATTTCTAAGCCAATAAACCCCCCAAACATTGGCTTTTCAAAATATTGATTAAAATAAATAGAAAGGGATAGACTCACATGACACAACAAATTAAGTAATCTCTAATAGTAATAACTTTCATTTTCCCAAAAAGGAGGCCTTCACACTTCTTTCCCACTCACTTCCCATGCTTAACAACAAGGAAATGAATGAACAAAAACCCACCCAAAAAATAAAGAAAAAATCAGAAGAAGAAGAAGAAGAAGAAGAAAACCCATTTCTCCCTTGTATCTTCTTCTTTTCCTCTCTTTCAAGTAAATCAACGGCAATCAGGGCATCTGATAAGACCATTCTCATTACAAACCGTACAAACCCTAAAACCCCCTTTCTCAAAATAGCATTTATGGCTTCCATGACAAGTGTCACAGAGAACAAATCGTAGCCCTCCACATCCTTGACAAACCCCGGGCCCCACCAAAGGTAACCCATCAACGATCTTCTTCAGCTCTCCAGTCTCATTAAGCTGCCGAATCTCGTCGGCCCCACCAAAATACCTCCCACCAATAAAAACCCTTGGTAGGGTCAGCTTCTTAATACCCAAAATCCCTTGTAATTCCTGTAAAAACCCTGCATCCATCGATAGATCTCGTTCGTCGATCGAGACCCGAAAACCCTTTAAGATCGATCGGACGGTGTTACAATCCTCGAACGTTTTTCGCACGACTCGGAGGCTCGTGAAATAGACTACGATCCTCTTCTCGGGAAGTATTGTTTTGGTTTCTGAGTCGAGCTGGGGTGAGTCGAGTAGGGGTGAGTTGACTCGGTGCGAGTCGAGGTTTGAAGAGCCGAGTTGGGGCGAGTCGAGTATGGATGGGAGCGAGTTCCAGTGGCGGAGAGTTGTGGCGGCGATTCGGACTCGGTGGAAGATGGAGGATGGTTTGTTGGGTTGTTGTTGGGGTTGTGACTCGTTTTCTTCTTTGCAGAGATTATAAACGTCTTTGAATGTTGGTAAATTGAAAGATGATGAAACAGGAGAGGGATTCCGGCGAGGGGATTTTCCCCATCTTGGCCACATTAGGAAGAGACCCAGATGAGGAAAATGAAAACCCAGATGAGGAAAATGAAAACCCAGATGAGAAAAATGAAAACCTAGAAAAAAGAGGATGAGTTAAGAGAAGAAAGAGAGGAGAAATGGTTGGTTTTTCTCTTATTTCTCCTTCCTTCTTTCTCTTCTGCTCTTTTTTCCTTTTGTTTTTCTTCTTTTTTGGTTTGCTTTAAGCGAGGGTTTTGGTGGGAATGGAGGACCTGCAAAAGCGGAGTATTGCACGCTGTTGTTTTTCTTCTGGGGTTGAGAGATATGGGATTTTCTCAGAGAGAGAGAGAGAGAGGGTTTCCTTTTTGTTTTGTGTTGGGTTTCTTTATTTTGGGGAGGGGAGGGGGTTTGTTAAGCTTCTTAAAAAGGAGATTTGCTTTCTTTGAAACTAAGACATGATTAGATCAGAGATGAGACTCTAATTAGTAATTTGGATTGAAGACCTGGTCAATAAAATCACCACCTTCTATTCTATAATCAAGAGATCTTAGAAGGGGCAGATCTATATCTAGATAGATAAATTTTTGGTATGTGAGAGTTCTCTACGCCAAAACTGACAGTTTCGGTACATGGATTTTATAAGCTAAAACCTGGATTCTATAATCTAGGATTGTAAAATCCAGATTGTAGCTTATAAAACCTAGGTTTTAGCTTGTAAGCTCCAAGATGTTACAATCCTGGATTATAAAATCTATGTATGGAAAGTGTTTTTCTTACATTCCTCTTTTTGTGTCGAGAGGAACATTGATAATTAGAAGAAATCAACCAATAAATCAAGGCTATTGATATTAGGGGTGCAACTCGTGGCAATTTCTTTTAGAATTTTGGGTCAAGTTTTTACAATAAAATTGGTTCTGGTTCGGGTTGAGTCTAATTCATTTGAGCAAAAGCTTGACTCGACCCGATCCAAGTTGCACCCTTGATTGATATCACCTTGTTTTGATAATGGGGATGAACTTCCCTTATCTTACACTTTTTTAATTTTAATTGGCTGTTGATCATTTTGGGAATCGTGATAGCGTTTATAGCTGGTTAAAAAATAAAAAAATAAGGTGAGCTTGCTGTTGGAAAGTTTGTAAAAAGTCTACAGTTGATTAAAGTATGTTTACTCATAAAGAGAATAAAGTATGTTTACTTATATAGTTACGTCTAGACGACATCAAACCCATCTCTCTTATGAGTAAACAGTAAACATACTTTATTCACTTTATGAGTGAACTTTCTACTTTGATTAAAGTTGCCAAACGGATTTGAGCATTCTAGGAAAGTTCTATGAGAGCTTTTGCATATAAAAGAGACTCTTGGTCCTTCTTGCCACACACCACAACACTAGAACTCATTGAGAGAGAGAGAGAGGGAGTTCACTTTTGAGAGGTTTCACATAGACCTATTGATGTGCAAGGTAAGAAAAGTATCAAGGGGCGTTTCTGGGCCGACGCCGTGCTCAAAAAAGCTACGAGGATCGTCGGATTATACGCGCTCAAGCACAAGCCATTGTGAAAGGTACATCAAACCCATCTCATTTAAATTCTGATTTTAGTTTTTACACTACAAGGGGAGGCCCAGGGAAGAAAAGAGGAAAAATATACCATTTCCCTCACTAGTTACACAATAGTAATCATCAGCTAAAAAAATCAGCGGGGTCCATACTATTGGTTGATCCGAAGTGTTCATTTGTTGGGCCCCAACTTAAAAAGGATGTGCCCATAAACCGATCTCCATAAGGTGATGCTAACCCTCCGATCTGTAGAGGTTTTTTTTACTGCGTTGTCATTTTTAAATATTATAAGATCAGAGGGTGGAGGCCCAACAAATGAACTCTTTGGATCATCCAATAATGTAGGCCCCATTGAATTTTTTTGGTGTACTTTGCATTAGCATTCAAAAGTTTCTTTCTAATTGTCACTCAACAAGAATACTGTGAAACAACCAATTACTACAGAAGCTTAAGCGGTTGGAGATGGTGTTATTTGGTCTTTTATTCTTTAACACTCCCCCGCACGTGTGGCCACTCATTTTAGGGTTGGCCTACACATGGCACATGTGGCCCCTCTTTTGGGTTGGCTATTATATGTGGATTTTTAATAGAGTTATTTTAAACTGAAGGGCAGCCTTACAGAAATGAGGTGAAAGGGCACCCCTATTGGATGTAAGGAACATATGTGCATTTATGAGGGTTGAAAGTCAAAGTGCATTAAATGCACAACCATCCCTTGCAGCCAATGGGGGTGCCCTTTCACTCCATTTCTGCAAGGGCGCCATTCAGTTTAGAATGCCTCTTTTTAATATATTTAATCTTTTATACTTTAACACTCTCCCACACGTGTGGCACCTCATTTTATGGTTGGCTTACAGCCTACATGTGGCACATGTTGCCCCTCTCTTGGGTTGGTCATTACATGTGGATTTTTAGTATCAAGGAGTCTTTGAACCCGGTGCAATTGCTCTAATACCATGTGAAATTACCATTTAATTAAGGGAAATGATAAATGCGCCCCTTTTCATCACTCGGGACACCAAGCAGCAGTGAATCAATGACTACGGAGGGGCTGATGTACTTCACGTCAGAAGGATTCAACGGATTTGATTGCCACGTACACCGCAGTGGGGTGTCTCATGTGATGAAAAGGGACGCATTTATCATTTCCCTTGATTAATCTTTATAGATGATTAAATAACACCAACTCCAACCACTTAAGCTTTTGGAGTAATTGGTTGTTTCACTTGGCATCAGAACAAATTGGGTTCAAACTCCTTGTTGTTATAAATATGCCGGATTTTAACTCACATTAGCCCTTGCAAAAAGAGAGAGTAAAGGGCTCTCCCATTGGTCAAAATCCAATGACAGTGTTGTTGTCATTGGATTTTGACCAATGGGAGAGCCCTTTACTCTCTTTTTTTGCAAGGGCTAATGCGAGTCTTGCATTCCTCTATAAATACACATGTAATGGCCAACCAAAAATGGGCCATATGTGCCACGTGTAGGGCAACCCCAAATTAAAAGAGGGGCCACACGTGAGGGGGAGTTTTATAGTATAAACGATTAAATAAAGCCATCACCAACAGCTTAAGCTTTTGGAGTTATTGGTTGTTTTCGCAAATACCTCTCGTGAACTACCGCATAGATCTATTATTACAAATTCACGAATCATCCGAAAGAAAAAAACAAGAAGAAAAGGGAGAAATGAAGTCAATTATTGGGAAAAAAAGGATCAAAAAGAGGGTGGAAATATCATTTCCAGCAGAGTAAAGTCATTTTCAGGGGTGCATGTGAAGGAAGCATGAATATATTATAATGATGGAAAAGATAAAATGCAAGAGGCATGTGAGAAGGTGGTTTCTGTCTCGCCTAATTTGTAAGTGATTTGTCAGGTCATTCATAATTGTGGCCTCTCTTTCTCTCTCACACACATTTGGAATGTGTGGGGGTGGGCCAATGCATGGGTATTAAACTTAGGGTTCTTATATGATGCAGATCATGGGCCTACTTTTTCAACAATTCAAACCATTTATTTGTTAGGCCTTGGTATGGATGGGCTATAGCCCATCAAAATCCACTCATCGAACCATTCTAGCCCTCTAATATGTGACCCTGAATACGATTGTGTGGTGGTGGGTTATATAGTTTGAATAGATTAAACAGCTAAAGTAGATTCATTATTTAGGATTTCAATCATTATCACTTTCTGCCAAAATAAAATAAAAAATCCTTTTCACTTTCTATGGTTATGTTGAGTGTTCTATATAAATGCCCATTAGGGCTAACTGTATGGTAACCAAGATTGGTGGTGTATCTCTTCTGTGTCAAACAATCATAAATTAGAGGGTTAAAATCATCCAACGGTAGTGGAATTTGATTCATGGCCCACCCATACCAATGCCCCACCAAATACATGGTTAGGATGATTAGATAAGTGAGCCCCACTAGTACTTCTACCCTCTTGCTTTTTTTCACAAAAATATGTGCCGGACTAATCCCTACAATCACCCGTAAACCACGTGCATCGGATAAAGCCTGGGGATTCGAACTCGTATCTATGAGGAGCAAACCCACAACCTGTAAATCACATGCATCGGATAAGCCTGGGGATTCGAACTCGTGTCTATGGGAAGCAAACCCACGATGCCGGCTGACGTGCTAACCCCGTATGGTTAAATATATATTTTTTTGAAATAGAAGGCTTCGCCTGATATTAGGTTCCGTCGGATGGAGCAGCGTGACATAATGTTGAGATTCTCACTTTCTAGGTCTAAATGGGATGGATTTTCACTAAAGTATCGCCTTGGCCATCTCTAGGGTTAGGGCCCTACCTAGCTTTCGATTTGTTTCAGCATATGACTTATGGTGTGAATGGTTTGAAGTATACAGCAGCAATGAATAGAGGCTGGTCACTATTCAAGCATGGGATCCTCCCAATATCGTGGACATGCATTTCAAGTTGAATTTTGACAGCTCAAGCCTCAGAAATCCCAGAGCCTACTAGAGTTGGACTTTTGTGTGATCATGATGGTACAACGATATGGGCTTTCTTAGGTCCCATAGGAATTTGTTCTTCAAGGAATTGAGACTCCAATGAGGTAGAGATCGCTGTGCTTCAAGGGATCAGGTTGATTGAGCCGAGCATGCTTAGATCAGGTAGTAATGGAAGGTGACTCCCTGCATGATACAAAATGGTTGAAAGGGAGTCTCTCTCATCCTTGGCGTTTTGAACACTGAATTGACGAGGTTTTCGATTTAGTGGCAGGATCCTCTTTCTCCTTTAATCATGTGAGAAGGTTGGCTAATAGTAAGGCCGATAGGCTAACCAAGGAAGAAACTTATGTGGCATCATTGGAAATCTTAAATTTCCGAACTCCTTGATGGGTCTTGGATTGGCTTTTCCATTCTTTTTCGTTTTGGGTTGTCATGTTTTTGTTTTGCTTTATCTTCTGGTTGCTTTCCGGTTTCATTCTTTATTAGTATAATTCTTTGCCATTAAAAAAATGGGATGGATTTCACCTGCTGGATTTTTTCACTTTTCCTATCATATAACCCAACTGTTTTTACTCCCAATAAATACCCTATCCAGTGGGTAGAACCCATTCAAGGTAATTTCTATCGTAGTCTAAATGTGGTGATCATCAATAAAAAAAATAAATTAAAATAAGGTCCCATTTAGACTGGAGAAATAATCAAATATTGTTTCCAGATACGCCACGGTCAAATTCAAACCAACTGCAATGCCTCGGATTTCGGGTTTTTTTCACTCTCTTTCAAATAATAGACTCTTCAACCATTTTTTTCTCATGCTGGTACCCCCAGAAATTCTTGGATTTCTCTCATTACAAGATTAGATGCCATAACTCTAATTTGTATTTTCCATGGTTATTGTGACTGGTTCCCATTGTCGATACAACTTTCTGATTACTCTTCTTCCTCTATTATGATTTAGATCACAGAAAATAATTACACTTGAAGCATTCTTCAAAAAAAAGAAACAAAAAGAACTAACCTTAAAGCTAGTTTGGATTCTTCTGTTGCTTTAGATTGTTTTCCTTCATCCCTAAATCCTAAAAAAATCTAGGAACCTACTTTTATACGATCATATAAGCCAATAACAAGAGTTTGAAAGAAGTCTCCAGACTATAAGAGAAGATAAGATTGGGGGAAGAAAAAGGAGAAGTAGAAAGTTAGGAAGAAATGGAGAGAAGGAAGGAAAGAAAGGATGATCTTCTGGTTGGAATTTTCTATATTAGGGCCCGTTTGGATGCCGAGAAGATTTTGATTTGGATTTCTCACATTTGCAGCCCTTTTTGCATTGTAATTTGGACCGGATCAAATTCTTGGATTTCTAATTCAGCAGCTGACAGTGAAAATAAATCAGATTTATAAATTTGCTGTGGAAATAAGAAATTTGAAATCCACAGATCTGCAGTTTCCTTCACCCTGTTTGCTCCTCAACCTCTCCCCTCCACTAGGAAGTACCCCCTTCGCTCCCTCTCTCTCCCTCTACATGAGCTACCGGATCTATTCATTTTGTATTCAAAACTCAATTCCAAATTTAAATACAAAATGAGAGGTATCCAAACGGGTCCTTAATTTCCTTTTTGTGCAAAACCCAAAGGGAGCCCACAACTTGGTTTAAGCCATGTAAGTGACACATAAAAGATATTAAAAAGCTTAAAAAATACCTATACAACTCATATTAGATTAGAGCTAAATTACTTCAATGTACATCATACATTTCTAAGGTAGGCTACATTGAGTTAGGATATCCCCTTGATGATGAGATAGAGATTTGGTATGGTGATCTCAGTCTTATGAAGATGTTCATCCTGGGAGGTCTCACCTAGGTGTCATTATGAGTGATCAGAGTTAGGTAGTATATTGAAAGTGATTAAAGTTAGTTTTTCGTCATTTAAATAAATATTTAATGAGAAGAAATATAATATTTCAAGTACTAATTAAAGAGAACAATGGCTATTAAAGGCACATTTGTAAATATTTGGATCAATTATTTTTCAATATTTTAAAAATACAGAGAATTTAGAGGTATATTTCGAATAAATATTAATTCTAACTAAATCCTAATTAGATAAACCTTAAGCTCTCTCTAAACCCAGACTTTGATTTGAATTAGAAGCTTATGTGATTAGGGGTGGCAATGGTTCGGTTTCGGTTCGGTTTGACCCCCAAACCAAACTAAACCAAAATTTGAATCGGTTTGGTTTTACCAAACTGAAACCGAACCGAAACCGAATTTTTGGTTCGGTTTCGGTTCGGTTCGGTTCTGCCAATTTTGCCACACCTTACTCATAATCATTGGAAATATTCGGTTTCGGTTCGGTTTGATCCCCTAACCGAACCAAACCAAAATTTGAATCGGTTTGGTTTAACCAAACCGAAACTGAATTTTCGGTTCGGCTCGGTTCCGGTTCGGTTCGGCCAATTTTGCCACCCCTATATATGATGCTTATTAAAACTTATATTGGGTCTAGTTTAAAAAATGGATCAAAACTCCAAAACCCCAGAATTCTTTTATCCTTTATGTTTTCTGTCCCTTGAGCTCCCATCTTTTCTGTCTTTGATCTTACTTGTCCACCTTTACCAGCAGTACAACGATATGAACACCAAGGAGTTACTAGTCCACAACTCCTTCAGCGTATCAATCCTCTTTCTTTCAATTCAATCACAATGTAATTGTAAAGATTTAGGTGTAGTACGTGCCTCGTTCGGAGATCTAGCCATGAGGGACTCGCATGTGTGGATCCCTAAGTACTGCTAAATTTCTTGCTGAAAAAGGCTGTGCTCTTCAGAATATATTGATGGTCTTCAGAAAAGGTGATGGAGCTTGAGAGTAGGAGGTTGAAGAATATGAGTTCATAAATGAGGGTTGAAAGATATGAAAGCATTTGTGTTTAAGAGTCACAACTCAATAATGTAGGGGAAATGGTATATTTGCCCTTTTTTCTTCCTTGGGCCACCCCCTTGTAGGGTACAAGGGTAGTCATTAATACACTAGAGGGGGACTGGCCCAAAGAACACAAGGGGGTGAATGTACACTAGAGGGGGTGAATATATACTAGAACAAAAGGTAGTCATTAATACTCTAGAGGGGGTCTTGCTGTAGGATCCAAATCCCACCCAGTAGTATCAGATGTGGGCTTGACAACATTAGGTCTTCATTAGGGGATCCTTGGACATGGGCTAACAGCAAAGTAGCCTGATTTGAGGGCCCAAATATAAAGGTATATTGGAGAATATGGAGGCCCAATGAATGAAAGTGGCCCAAGAAATAAAATGGAGATATGAAGTATAGGGAGTTTTTATACGATGTCTGTGCAAGGGCGTATTTTTCAAGAAGTACAGTGGGGCACACCTTGTTCCAAGATCCAAACCGTTCAATTGGATCGCCTCAACGTATAGAAGTTGGGCCCCCAAAACACTACAGATCGGATGGTTAGGATCATCCTCTGGGAATAGTTTTTGGGGCCCAACTTCTATTTGTTGGGGCGATCCAAATGAACGGTTTGAATCTTCGAACAAGGTGGGGCTTTTATAAAAATACGCATAAATATCCGCAGGCATCATATAAAATCTCGAAGAATATGGGCAGAAGAGTTGAAGAAAGAGGAAAGAAAGATTTTTTTTAAAATATTTTTATAGGTAAAGAGGAAAGAAGGATAGACCCAGTAAAATAAATGTGGGCTCTTGGAAGCAAAATGTCCAGAAAAAAGCCCAAGATAAGAAGGGTAGACCCAGTGAAAAAAATGGGGGCCCAATGTTGGCCCATGGAAGCAAAATGTGTAGGAAAAATCCCTACAAATGCCCCATTCTACAAAACATTATCTTCCTAGGTCTTGATCACAAGAGAGAGAGAGTAAAAAAATGCCCCTCCTTGAACTTCTATTTTGTGTTGATTAGAAACCTTCAACGCGGATTCATGTTCCACCGAAAATTCTGGTCGTAGAGACGTGCACACAGACTCATGCCAGATATGTGCAAGCAAATTTCCGAGTAAATTAAGGCACCGTTTGGATTGCAAGAAAAATATTTCCTGCGGAAATTTCCTTCTTATTAGGAAAAACTTTTAACTATTTGAGCAGGGATCGTTTAACCATAGTGCCAATCATATTAATGGAAAAATACATTTGCACAATATGAAGAGTGTGGTTGCACTTCCACTTAATGGTGATTGACTGATGGGCCCCATCATGCTCGGGGTGCAACTAGGGTCGATTTTTTGGAATTCGGGTTGAGCTTTTATCATAAAATGGGGTCAGGTTTCGGTTGATTCCAATTCATTTTTCAGCAAAAGCTCAACCCGACCCAACTCAAGTTGCACCCCTAAATTGATGATGGGTCCCATCATGCTAGGGGTGCAAGTAGGGTCGATTTTTTGGAATTCCGGTTGAGCTTTTATAATAAAATCGAGTCAGGTTTGGGTTGATTCCAATTCTTTTTTCAGCAAAAGCTCAACCCAACCCAACCCAAATTGCACCTCATTCCGGAGTCGGCTCATCTCGTTGTATCACACCGAGGCCGCACCCCCACTAGAGAATTTCTCTAGTGCAAAAAGTTAAAAAGAAAAATGATTTGAGGACACTATAGAGCGCCGGCATGTGGGCCATACCACCTCTATGATCTGGCCCACAAAACATCCTTATCTTCCTAGCACAAGTCTTATATACTTTTTTTTTGTCAATTGGAAGAAAAAGAAGGCCAAATTGTCTTCATTGTAAAATTTAATTCCAATGACTCTTTAATTCTCCCATGTCTCTTACTGTTTTGTGCATTATCTCCTTATTATTATCCATCAATTCCACATTTAAAGTTTCAAATAGGGCCCACCTTGGCTACTAGACACTTTGTTTTTAAGCTATTGAGAGGGAGCCTTGGCCTCCATTAGGTTGCAATATCTATGTGGTGGGTCTTGGTACAGAGCCCACCAAGACCTAGTAATGCAAGAGTAATGAGAAAACAAAGTATTTTTCAGGTCAAAGGTGCTCTCAAGCATACCTAATTGGAAAATGGAAAAAAAAAAAAAGGAAGAGAAAAGTAAGAGAAGGAAGAATAGTATGAAGTTTGTCCCAATTTTCCAAGGAAAAATAAGTGCTGGTAATAGTGAGGTGGGGAACCCTTTTTAAATGATCCAAACCATGTATTTGTTGATCCTCACCGTAGATCGGTGGAAAAACAAATCCTGGCAAGTGGGAGAGTTAGGATTGTCCAGTGGAAGAGAATTTTGGTCTAGGATCCATTCATGGTAGGGTAAGGCAGACAAATTGTTTGGAGATTTAGTAGAAAATGATATGTCCACCCCTTTTTCAGCATTTCCACCCTCTTCTCTATGTCTTCTCCTAGAAAAATGACTGCATTATCAGCTCCATTTGTTTATCTTTCCTTGAAAATAAAGTCATTAAAGGAAAAAAATAATCAAAAGGGGAATGGGGTGGAAATATCATTTTATTTTTCAATGGAAAAATATGGAAATAATTGTGGTAAATTTTCACATGAGATACCACGTCAACTTCACCAAGTCTCCCATACCCTAACTACTTTCCATCTTATTAAAAACATTACACTAAAATTTTAAAAAAAAATTCTATATTTGCCCCTTTTTCTTCGCGAGGCCACCCCATTTAGTGTAAAAGGAGTAGCCATGAATCCACTAGAGTGGGGTGGCAGGGGGGAGAATAGGGATGAATGTATCATCCTTTTTCAAATATTTTTCTAATCTAAGATGCAACTAAACTAACAACTTAGGCATGTGGTGTGGCTCACCTAAGAAGACCTTGTCTTGACATCAAAGCTACGCTATCTCACTAAACAAATACGTAATATGAAAGGATAAAATATAGAGCACAAAAGAAAAAAATTAATAAGAGGAAGGATAGACTTAAGGGCGCCCTCGCAAAAACCCATTACAAGGGCACCCCATTGGCTCATCTCAAGAAAGTGGCACAGAAAAAAGAGGGAAAAGAAGTTGACAAATACAAAATTAAATGACAAATAAATGCATTTTCTTGACACTGACCAATAGGGGAGCCCTTGTAACTAGTTTTTTTGCAAGGGCGCTCTTCATTCTACCATTCCTCATTAAAATAAATAAAATTATTGCTAGTGGAGACTAGTGAAGATTTAACGTTATCACTGAGCTGTGGGCTCATGGAGGTTTGAATATCACTATTGTGAAAATGAAGTCATTTTCAGCAAAGTACAAACAGAAGGGGGTGGAAATATCATTTTCCATAAAAAATGGGTCATTTTCCATCAAAGAAGGTGATATATCCAGACCTAAATGTTATTTTTTGGGTAGGTAAGACTTAAATGTTATATTAGGGATTCAACAGAGGAATTTATTGGGGGACCCTTTTGTTGACAGTAAGTTAATACCCTATTTGGATTGGAGGAATTTGGGCTATGTTCACTTCTTTTCCCCGGTGTTGTTTTCCCTGGAAAACAGCCTTATTGTTCCTGACAAGACCTTGACAAGACATAATTTCTCTGTTCACTTCTTTTCCAGGGAAAAATATTATCAGAAGTGGAATTTCTTATTTAAAAGCTGAAAATGACGTGGAAATTGACTTTTTTCCCTGGTACTCGATATTTGGTTTCCGATTAAATATATCGGAAAGAGGCTTTCCAAGGAAAACGAAATCTTTTCCTTGACAGTTTCCATGGATTTCTTTTCCTTCTACCACGTCACCCGGAAAGGAAAGGAAAGCAAAATCTAGAAGACGGAATAGTTTGGGACTGAAAAATATTTTCAGAAATTCTTTCCTTTTTCTATATTTGATTGCACACAGAAACTAAAACTAAAAAATCTAGAAGACGGCATTGACTCATAATCCCAATCAATTAAACTATCATTAAAAAAAGAAAAGGGATACAATATATTCGTCCCCTTCTTTAACTTGGGACAGCCCCTCTAGTCTAAAAGAGTAGTCATAAATACACCAGAGTGGGCAGACCCAAGTAAAAGAAGTGCGGCGAGTATATCACTTCCGATAACTCAATCTTCAAAGCCTCCTCCACTTAAAAATAGTTATAGACTTATGGTCCACCTAACATTTAAAGGAGAAGCATTCACCATTATTTTTTTTGGTACTTGTCACCGTCTCTTTCTAAGGGGTTTTGTTAACGAGTGCCTCTAGAAGTAAAATACTAAATAGAAAGTCATTGTTACCCTCCTTCCTAGAAGTTAGATCCCTTTCTCTTTCCTATATGTGATCAGATCCGTGGAAATGTCATTGACCCATGATCGGATAGTCCTGAGCCCTTGATCTATTGTTCCTTATTTGGGCTCTACCCAGCATGGTTTTAAATTTCGGACAGAAATTTCGGATTTGAGTCAACACCGAAACCGAAATCGCCAATACCATGTTACCGGATTTCTGCTGAAATTTTTGTCCGAAATTTCCGATTTTTGTAATTTTGCCCGAAATTTCAAGAAATTCAAGCCAAACATCTCAATTTTTTTTTTAACTATATAGCATTTTTTAACGATGTACCCCATTTGGGCCCAAATTTCAGTTTCGGTGAGGTCCGAAACACATTCCAAAACCGAAATTTAAAACCATGTTACCAAGTAAAGCTAAGGTTGTGTTTGGCAACCTTTCTCCATCATAATTCTTTTGTTTTTTTTTTTTTGTTTTTGTTTTTTTTGCAGACAATGAGAAGATTGTAAAATCATATTTAGCAAATATGACCCAAAAACCTGATTTTCCAAAACCCGTCAAATCAGCGTGGTAGAATCAGATTTCCACATGCTTTTATGAAGCTTGACAGAGTCACTTCGAGCAATTCTAATTCTCCATTTTCCACGTTAATCCTGCAAGAATTGGAATCATTGCTAATCACACACTAAATCATTGATTACTGCAGTTGGATTAGACCAATAGCATGTGGGTCATCTCATGATCTTCTACAAGATTAACGGTCTTGATTTCACATTCATGCCCCATAAAAAGCTTATGATGTTGTATTAAGATACCATTGGATCATTAAACGGTGAGATTTAGTTAAGAATCTAAGATAATCAGATTTAGTTAAGAATCTAAGATAATCTTTCTCCCTTCTATGTTTATCTGTGAGAGTTCCTATTTAAACACCTTTTACTGTTAATGAAATCCAATTTTATGATGTTGAGAACACATTGATCAGAGAATTCTGGGCCCTTAAACTGTCTTTCTCGAAGAAAAATCCCACTATGGAGTATGGAGAGCCTTAGATTGGCTTTTGCCATCATGAAAGTGACTTTCAGCTTAGCCGTCACTTATTTTTAGTTGGAATTCTAGGTTGTGTGCTACCAACCAAATGGAAAAGTTCTAAGTAAAAGAGAGGGGTGGTGGCAATATCATTTCCACATATAAAAATATGAGAATAAATCTCCGAGAGACGCGTCAAATGAATCCGTCTCAAAGCTTCCTGTTGCATTACCTCATACTTTGTTTACCATTTCTTCTTCTTCTTCCTTCTCTGTAGAAAAAGTTAACAAAATTCATAAACAAATCCTTCTGCTCATTGTTTTCCAATTCAGAAACCCGACAAAACCTTCATTTCATACTAGTTTTCAGCTCCTCTTTTGCTTCTCCACCACCCCATTTGTAACACTATTGTTTGGTTTCATTTAGTCTCTGAATTTTGCTCAACTAAAAACCCTAATCTCACCCAATCTGGAGAGTTTTATCCAGAATGAAGACACGGTTGAGGCTGAACTTGGTGTTGTTGATTTGGGTTTCTTTGCTTCTTCCTAATTTGGATTTTTGTTGTTCTCTCAACTCTGAAGGTTAGTTTCAGTACCCATTTTCTAAAGTATTTTATCTTAGGGTTAGGGTTCTTTAGGTTTTTTGAAGTTGACTTGAAATTAGCTGTTTCAGGGCTGGCTCTGTTGAACTTCCAGATGAATGTGCAGACTGATCCGTTTGGCGCTTTGTTGAATTGGGGCGATGAGGATGATGATGATTCGTGTTCTTGGTTCGGAGTTGGATGCGTTGACGGCAAAGTTGTGTCTCTGTAAGCAATTCTTCCAGCTCAAATTGTGATTGATGTTCAGATGTTCTTTGTCTTGTTTTTATTGTTTTATGTTTGTTCTTTTAATATTGAATTTAAGTTACCCGCGAATTGTTTAGTGTTGAATTATCTGTTGTGTAATTTCTGGATCTGGGTTTGTTGAATAACTAGATCAATAAGTAGGAACACAGTTAGAAATGTGTTTATTTGATACTGAATTATCTGACACGTAATTTTTGGAATTGGGTTTGTTGAATAACTAGATCAATAGGTAGGAACATGATTTTTAAATTTTTTTTGGTTCTTCTTGATTGTATTCTATGTCTTTGAATATTGCTTTGTGGATTTGGATTTATTGCAATCCTTGTGTCAAAAAAATCATTGCTAATGTGATCCTTGTGTAAAAAATTTCTCACACAATAACATTCTTAACATTTTGACTTTCTTCTATGACACAAACAAGTTGATCTTCACCTTTGTTTTTATTTGATGCCTGATGTTGATGAAAGTTTTCATGGTTTGATCGTCATCCATCTCTAACCTCCCCAAAAATGTCATAATAGTTACATGAGTTTATCTGGATTGCTTGTTCTATATGGTCAGCTCTCTTTGTACCAATATCGGGAGCCTTTGCTTGGGCATTCTCGACTCTCAAAACATCAAGAAAAACACTAGAAATCAAAAGGAAATCGCAAGAGTGATTGAGCGACTATAGTAGATTTCAAACAATAGGAACTATGAGGAAAAGAGTTTGGTGTTGGCAAGATAAGTGGTGCTTGGAGTTGGCGTTAAAGAAGGCTTTCCCGCATCTATATGGTATGGTCCATAATAAGGAGGTTTTTGTGAAGGATTGCTTTGAAAGTGAAGGGGAGCGGGTCTCTTCGAGTTTTAGTTTTAGACGGAATTTCTTTGGCTCAGAAGTTAATAGGGTTACACAACTCACTCATTGCTTGGAAAATCATTACACAGGGAGGCAAGGCTGCGATAAAAGGGTTTGGATCTTCAACTCCTCTGGATCTAGCAATGTAATGTCTTTCTGCCACTTTTTAGCTTCTAGTTCCCTGGCTTGGAAAATCATTACACGGGGAGGCAAGGCAACAAAAAAGGGTTTGGATCTTCAAATCCTCTGGTTCTTGCAATGTAAAGTCTTTCTGCCACTTTTTAGCTTCTAGTTCCCCGACCTCGCCAAAGTTTGGAGGGTTCCAGCTCCTCCTAGAGTCTATGCCTTTGGTTAAACAACTTTCTAGGATAAGATCTAGACAGTCAACAATCTTTCTCATCGATCATTGTGCTCTCTACGTGGAGGCGGGGGAGATTGTGGATCACATGTTTATTCACTATAGGGTTTCCAGACTTGTTTGGGCCCTTATTATCTTAAAGAAATTTGGGATTGCATCTGTCTTCCCTAATCGCCGATCTCCTTGAATGTTGGTTCTTTGCGCCCTGGCCAAGGAAAGGTATGATCATCTTTTTTAAGAGTGTGGTTAAAGGTGCTGCCTTCACTTTCTTTAGGATCATTTCCTCTAACCATCTCTTGGGATAGGATCTTGCTTTAAGATATATTCGTCTACTTATATCAACCATTGCTGGAAGGAGATTTGCTCTAGCAAAGATAGGGAGGAGGTTATTGCACCCAGATGGATCCCTCCTGAACCGGGGATGGCTAAAGCTAAACTTTGATTGCTCTAGCATGGTAACCCTAGCCCAGCTGGTATAGGTGGTCTCCTCAGGGGAGAGTTTGGTTCGACAAGATGGGCTTCTCTCGCCCGAAATGTAGCAAGGATCCTAATGAAGCCAAAGTGAGGGCGTTACAACTTACAAGAGGGCATAAGGTTAATGGATATCAGGGATCTGGGGCGTTTAATTGTGGAGGGAAGTTACCTCAATGTGATTTGATGGATGACTTGGGGGAGCCCTCACCCATGGAGACTCTCAGATATGATTTACGGGATCTTGGACTGTTTGGAGGGATATGTGGTCTGCTTTCAGCATGTCAGACGGTCCATGAATGGAGAGGCAGATTGTCTTGCACGATTGGGAGTTGATAGACCGACTCTGGAGATTTTTTATTTTCTATCTCCTTTATCTTCCTTATTGTAGCTTCTTTAATTTTGTTGCTTTGTTTCTTGTTTCTCCGACCACCTCGGTTGTGGGCCATTGCTCCTTTTATAAATAAAATCCCACCGGTTCAAAAAAAAAAAACCATGAGTTGCTGTTCGAAACTCATGTGCTGCACATACATGACAAATAACTTAGCTGTTTAATGTTATTCTACCTTCCTGCATTATCATCGTTGTGCTGAGGTAAAAAACAACAATAAATTATACAGATGAAATGAAAAGCCTGCAAAATATGACAAGGTTAGTACCTGTGTCATAAATATAAGAGACAGAAATGTTTATTTGAATTCTTATTGGATGATGAGGATAAGACACATAGGTGGAACCTCTTCATTGGCTTTCTGTCATGTTTTCAACAAAAGCTTTTTCAATCCTAATTCCTTTTTTATTCGGCTTCATTGGCATTCTGTGTCATTGGCTTTCTTTTTTTTTTCATTTTGGCAAGCAAGATTTGCAGGAACAACCAAGATCGTAAATAACTCATGTAGAGCTAGTTAGAATCTGGGCTCTGCTTACCAGTGACTAAAATTGAATTTTGTTTCGCGTCAATAATCGTATTAAATTGTATAACTAGATTTCAGAAACAGATCCAACCCATACATGCACTTTGGAGAACTCATCTATAAGAGAGCTAACAGACTTAAGTGATAATTTATAACTGAACTATTTAACTGTCCATTTAGTCTCTTAACATTTTGTTTGATATGGTCATTACCTGTTAATTTTTTATGTTGACATTCATTGCTATATTCTAAAGTATGCTTTCTTCTGCTTGCAGGAACTTGAAAAATCTCTGTCTTGTAGGAATACTGACACCTGAGCTTGGGAAGCTTAGTCACATAAGATCTCTGTAAGCATTCGATGAGGCTTCACTAGCTTAGAAATGTTATTTTTTACGAGAATGTTCCACCAGAATCATACTATTGCATATTTGTGTTAAGGTCAATGTGTAGTCCAGAGTCTTGCGTAGCATACTAATCATTCATAGAAGACATTCATTTTTGATACATTTTCTGTATTTTTCATAGAATATCTAACTATTCTCGTTCCATGTAGCATCTTACACAATAATTCTTTTTATGGGGCCATCCGTAAAGAGATTGGAGAATTGAAGAGTCTTGAGGTACTGGACTTGGGACACAATAATTTCAGTGGACCACTTCCATCTGAGCTTGGCAATATTCAGTCCCTGGAAACCCTGTAAGCTGCCGTTGCGACATAGTGTTGGATTTTCAAAGTTTCATTTGTTTCAACTATTGTATTGATTCCATGTTCTGGTTAATGTTGCAGTCTACTCAACAATAACAGCTTCTCAGGTGCCATGTCTCCTAAACTTCATGAGCTCAGTATACGCTCTGAGCTTCATGCAGAAAAAAACGTGTTATCTTCTACTGCACAGGAAGCATCCCGTAACAGAAGATCCATTACAAGGTATGGTTATGGAGTCTGCTGTAATACAAAGGGGTTTCTACTATGCGAATTTGTTATTGTTGGCATTCTTAAAGAATCAAAAAATTTCAATAGCCTTTAGCCTTTCAGCATTTTCTTGATGAAACACTTCTCGAGTTCACGTTGAGGTTTAAGTACATATTCTATACTTAACATTGTTAAATTATCTTCTAGGCTTTCTAGTTCTCTAGTCCACTTCAGAGTTAGAAGTGAAGTATAGTATAATCTTATTCTTGTTATTCAGCCTGAAATGATTGATATGTTTTATGAGAAACTCTTGCAAGGAAGTAGTTATTGAGTTATTCATGTTTATTTTTTACATGCTTTTATGCGTTGAGTCTTTAACGGTATTCTTTTTCTTCACCTAATATGGGTGTTAGTACTGTGATTAAATCACGTCTTACATTTATCTTTCTATTTATGGAAGAACCACTTCATTTCTTTGTTCAAATCTGCATGGAATGACTGGGTTATAGGGTCATTTCTCTCAAGTTTTCTTGCTCCTTTAAATGGTATCCCTGTCGGCTCCATTTCTGAAATGTTTCATGTTTCCCATGCCACTAAGGCATTGGCTTTTCTCTTTGTTTCACAACCAGTTTTCATTGGAGATCTTTCTTTTCTCTTTTCTGAAGGCCTACGTGAGCATCATAACTCCCATTTCACAATCACCTACCATGATCATTTGGTTAGGATTTGGCAGAGATACCCCCTTTGTTTATCTTGGGTATTGTGGGTGTTTTACTTTGGGATGCTAGAGGAACCAGAAACTTGACCAGAGTAAGACGCCTCTGTTCTTCGTCTTCTCCCTTGCATACTTATTATTGGTCTATACTGATTGTGGTGAGGACTTTTTTGCTTTTAAGCCAGATGTATCTGCTCCGTTTCATTTGAGATCCAGATTTATTATTTTGTTACCTACCTAGTTTTCCATCTATATATCCAGACCTTGACCAATCTAACCCAAAACAATTAAATCATATAAAAATGAGCAGAAGTAGAAACTGGTCTCGCAAACTCTCTATCAGCTGATTTTTCTCAGTTTTGTCGATTGCACTGTTTTTTTTCACAATGGGAAGGATGTTCTTGAGTTACCATCACATTATTCCGAGACAGATCAAATTCAAGGGAAAGAACAATTTTATCTTTTTGCCTGAAACTGTTCACAAGTATCTTAATTGGTGGTATATAATGTGTGCCATTATCTCGAAGTGCAAATACAACTTATACAACTCACTAGTATGTAAGTACTCTTCTCTTGAATATGGAAAAGGAATGAAAGGAATTAAACCCTTACAAGGGTCTGGATATTCTGAACTATGAGGCATTAGAGACTATAAACAACAATCCATACTCGTGGTGCATTTCTGTTTTGTTAGGCCTTCCTGGGACCTGCCATTATGGCATCATTGAGTCTATCTTCTAGTGATTGCCATTAGAAAGTCCAATTCATTCTTTACATTTCATACTATTGTCAAGGCCCAGGAGTAAGTTGGAGTTATTCTTAATTTCTCAGGTTCCATAACCATTATCATCGATGTCTTATTCTGTGTGAGATGCGTATTGCTTTCAAAGTATCAGTGTGAGAAGTGGAGAAACATTTTTCATTATGGCTTCTTTCTCAACGTAAAAATGGACATAAAATTTGTTTTATTTTCATTTTTACAACATAAAACAAATTTTACGTCGAAAGAAACGGAGTCTATATAACAATTTCATAGGATAGCGGTAGCCAGCAGATAACAATTAACATAGTGTCAAACTGGTAACTGGTTTACATTTGGCATGATGAAAATCTGCTTTTATTTCTTGTAGGAACATTAAGCAAGTTGAATTTGCTGCTAATCGGAGATTGCTGGAGGTGGGGATTGCACACAGTCCCTCCACTAGAAGACATGAAAAAAATAAAAGTAAATCTGCATCATCACCGCACAATCTGTCACCATCACCATCACCGTCCCCATCAGGCTCATCAGCACGACCCATTTTTCTTCCACCTGAGGCTGCTCCTGCACCTGCACCAATGAATGATTTGCCATCCCATGCGCCAGTAAACCCTCCCATTATAGCTTCTGCCCCACATTCCATTCCGGTTTCTGTTCCTTCCCCTAATCCGGACCATCCTACTACAGTTGCTTTACCACCTTCCCTTTCGGTTCCAATTGCTTCCCCCTCCGTAAATGGTTCACAATTGAGAGAAACAGGTCATCAGTCGGAACATTCATTTCCATGGGTAACTTTTGTGGCTGTTACTGTTGGGGTTTCATTTCTCCTTAGCATGTCAGGCATTGTCTTTCTCTTTTGTCGAAACAATAAGGTGGTGACTGTCGGACCATGGGCCACAGGTTTAAGTGGGCAGTTGCAGAAAGCATTTGTAACAGGTTATTTTTCCTTCTCACCTAGATCCATGGTTTTATGTGGAAATATCTTGTTTTATTGCAATTTATTTTTTATAGTCATAACTGAAAGCTTATGTTTCAGGTGTACCTAGTCTCAAACGATCTGAGCTTGAAACAGCTTGTGAAGATTTCAGTAATATCATTGGTACTTTATCAGATAGCACGGTGTACAAAGGGACACTGTCAAGTGGAGTTGAAATAGCGGTGATATCTAGTGGAGTGATGTCAGCAAAAGATTGGCCAAAACATTCAGAAGCTCAATTCAGGAAAAAGGTTATTACCAATCAGCTCTGCGCAAATTTTGATCCATGTTATTTGGTTTCGCTAACTGTCGGTTTTGGTTATGATTTCAGATTGCCACATTGTCGGGAGTGAACCACAAGAATTTCGTGAACCTTCTTGGGTATTGCGAGGAAGAGAACCCTTTTACCAGGATGATGGTTTTTGAGTATGCTCCAAACGGAACACTCTTTGAGCATCTTCACAGTGAGTGTCTCAGACCTCTCGGTGCCCTAGATTTATCTAGAATACGCATAGATTAACTATAGTAGTCATCCCTCCTTTGGTAATATTTTCAATTGGGTAATTGCCTAACCAATTCATATACTTTTAGGATCTAACAAAGCATTAAGTCCCAGTTCTCAAACATAACATTGGAAAACTACTTTTAATAATGGCACCTTCTGAAGCTTCCATCTTGAAATAGCTAAAATAAAAGAGAACTCATCCTGAAGTCCCCCCATCCTCCTTGGTGCAAACAGTGGGCCTCATGCGACCTCATGAATAGATCTCATATTATTTCGCAGGGTTCCACTGTTCCAACCAATAGAAGTGAACACAAGTATGCATGGACTACTGACCAATTTATGGTAACAAAAATACTATTTCTTGGAGAAAATACCCCGTTGCCGACTTTCTCGGAGATGTTCAAAAGCAGTCCATTTTTTTTCTTTGCAATAAATCTGAGGCCAGTATCATGGATGACTGAGCTAACTTCTGAGTTCTGACTACTCCAAAGTGCGCATAGATTCAATATTATATAACTATCTTCCTTTGTTTACTGCTTAACTAGCATTTAGTTTTGAATACCTAAGCCCACTTTGTTTTAGGTTCTGAGAACCGATTGTGAGTCCGAGACTGATTATTGGACTCAGAATTAAATGTATCGGTTCTTGAAATCCAAAACAAACAGGGCCTTGGTGATACTGTTTATCCCTTTAATGCAATACAATTCTTTGTTGACTCTGGTACATTTAAAAACCCAACTGAGGCTAACATCATGTCTCGGTGGCTGTGCAGTAGAAGAAGCAGAACACTTAGACTGGGGTGTAAGATTGAGGATCGCGATGGGAATGGCATATTGCCTCGACCACATGCACCAATTGAACCCACGCATAATTCACAGAAACCTACAATCAAGCATGGTCTATCTAACTGAGGACTACGCGGCTAAGTTGGCAGATTTCAGCTTTTGGGATGACCTGGATGCATCTTTGTTAGATCCCGCAGGCAATGTTTACAACTTCGGGTTAATATTGTTGGAAATGATGTCTGGTAAACTCCCATATTCAGAGGCCAATGGACTACTTGTCGAATGGGCATCAGATTATTTGAAAGGGGATCAACCCTTAAGACAAATGATGGATCCAACCCTGAAATCTTTCCAAGATGAGCAGGCCATCGTGCTCTGTCAGATTATACAGTCTTGTGTCCATCCTGACCCAAAGCGTAGACCTACAATGAGAGACGTCACCGCCCAATTGAGAGAAATTACAGAAATACCACCAGATGGAGCAACACCAAGAGTCTCTCCTCTTTGGTGGGCTGAGCTTGAAATTCTTTCTACTACAGATGCAAGCTAGAGATGATCTTAGCTAAAGTCTGAAGAAAAAAGCTTTTTTTTTTGTTTGTTGATGAGCAGATAAGTCTTGGGACAATTTTCTCTCTTAAAGTGCCTCATCAGTTTGTTGCTTCTAATGTTGGATACAGTGATACTGTAATACTGTATATAGTGTTATACAAATAGAGAGGGAGTGTGCTTGGTGTTGTCTGTATGCATTTTTTTTGTTTTTTGCTCTGCAAAAATTGTCACTGGTTTCAGTGGCTAGAGCATGTGTATTTGCAGAACTTAATTGTGAAATGAAGAACAAAAACTGTTTTGGCATTGGCTTTGAAATGATTTGTTCAGAGACATAATTGGGTGAATCTTACCTTTGTTCTAAACTTTGGAGATGGCGACAAGTGGGCGAGTTTTTCTTTCACCGTCCAGTCTGTCATTACAAGGTAAATTTACAGGTTGATTACTTGTGAAAAAATTCTTAACGGCACTTTAGTGATCTGGACAGTTCATGAGCCATTTATGGGCTCATGAGAATGTTGGAATGTTGTTGGGTTTTCAGAATGTGGTTTAAATTTTCATTCCAAAGACAGGTTTTTGTGGAGCAAAGGAAAAAGTCTATGCTTACACCATTTTTTTTCCTTGGAACAAAAAACTAAAGAAAAAAATGGTCAATGAAAAAGAATTCAACATAGCCAAAAACTTCCTTGTAACATCTAATAGAGACTTTTGTAACATGGCTCGATTACTATGGATGGGCAACCAAACCTCATGGACTTTTCTATTTTAATTTCCAATTTTGTAACAAACATGTACAGCTCACAATTGACCTTAGATTTCAACATTTTTTATGAGTTTGTATGTATATTCTCTCTGTAAAGGGTATGATTCCAAAAAGGAAAATGATATTTCCACCCCTTTTGTTTGTCGTTTACTAAAAACCGGTTCAGATATCTTTACCTAGTTCTAACCATCTTGCCATTTGACCGAAGAAATTTTATATATGCACTTCCCTTCTTCAATAAGGACACTCCACATGTTGTTTATGACTTTTCTGATTGGCCTTCTGAGTATCTTGGGAATTAAGATAGCTTTTAAAATGTGTAAAGTAAAGATGGGAAGCTCACTTCCATGAAACTTCTTAGTTGGATAGGAAGCTCGCCTCCCCAGAAACTCCCTTTTGAAGCTAAGTTCTTCCGAATTTTGGGAAGAACGCCTCCCCAGTCGCTTGCTATGTGTTTCCTCTTAATTAAAAATATGCTTCTTTTTTAGTGATTTTTCTCCCTAAAGAATATTCTCTCCTTTTGATAATATTGAAGGAGTGTATTTAAAAAAAAGTGTATTTGAAATTCGAAAACTAGTCTCCAGTTTCGAATGGAAATTATGTGGATCTTTTTTCAAAAACTTAAAATTAATGAATAAAACATGTGAAATTGTAAATTACTAAAACTTGTAATTCTAAATTTATAAGAAGTTGTGAAGTCTTCTTTTCTACTTGTAATCCTTACTTATATTAACCCTTCCTCCTTAACCTACTACAATCCTCCTCTATGTATGTACTCCTTCGTTTGAAGAGTCCCACAAATTTTCTATTTTTTCACTTCTCGAGTTCTATTCTCATGTTCTATTTTTGTAAACCCCTCGCTTCCTATAGGTGCATGGATCAGTACACTTTTTGGGCCGTTGGATATCCAATGTGGGTTCCATCCCTTGATTGGCGTAGATCAATGAATAGGTGGGCCCAACCTGATATACAGGCTTCTCCTTACTGTCTTGAGATTTTTATTACAATCAGCATAGATTTAGTGGGAAATGATAATTCCACTCCTTTTGTTTGTCTCTACCTGAAAACATTTTCTTTTCCAAAAAAAAAAAATACAACGAAAAACGGCGTGAAATGGAGGAAAAGACAAGCTAAAGATTTTGGAAATGATGAAAATGGGGTTGGGATTTGGGAATATCATTTCCAAATATATTAGATTTAAAGCTTGAAAATCCCATGATAAATTGATACCAGCAGCCCTTTCTTATTTTACTCCCAAACTCAAAAGACAATTTGGAAGTTGATCCCATACACATGAACATGGAAGAATGTCATTCCTTGCAAAATGGAGTTTAGTAGTCCCCACGTTCATCACAACTCAAACGTGCAGACCAAAAACCCAACAAAATTTTCACATAAATATGCACTCTAATCTCTCCCTTCATCTCATCCATATCTCTTCCTCTCAGTTCTCTGCTCATATCTTCTCAAAGAACACTTACAAAAATGGCAGCAACCCAACACTTCTACTTCCTCCCATCACTCATGCTTCTACTTCTACTAGCTTTCAGTTCTTTTGAATCCACCCAAGCCTCATATGAAGCAAAGGACATGGTAGAGGTGGTTGTGGAAGGTGTGGTTTACTGCCAAAAATGCGAGAGCTTCGGAACATGGTCTCTCACTGGCGCCGAGCCCATCTTATCTGCCAAAGTTGGTGTTATCTGCAAAGACTACAAGGGTAGAGTTAGCTTTTACAAGGCCTTCATGACAAATGGTAATGGCTACTTCTACACGCCACTCCAAGGCTTAGAGATGAACCATTACTACTTGGATCACCCCCTCCAATCCTGCACCGTTAGATTGATTTCATCTCCCCATCCTGACTGTAACCTCCTCACTAATGTCAATCACGGAGTCGAAGGATCCCCACTTCGGTTTGAGAAGAAGAGATTGTCTGGGGTGAATTATGAAGCAGTTGTTTATGCGGCTGGGCCACTAGCTTTCCGCCCAGCCAATTGTTCTGTGAAGACTCACTACTGATGAGAAGACTTGCGGATTCGCGTTGCATTAACTGGTTCCTGAGCATTGTTTCTCTTCTCTAAATAAATTGGGCACGGTCCCTGTCTGGATGTAGGATTGTTATTTTTCATGGTTTTATGTTACTTTGAAAAATCCAAGTCATTCATCAATAAAACTTTTAATTTATCCATTGATACACATTTAGATCAAAATTTAAACATCTAAAATAAGCATAAGAAAGAATAATTACTTTTTTTTCTCGAAGAAACTCACCTGAGATATTCGTAACTTATCGGCAGATACAATCAATTTTTTGCAGAGGACACAGTTGAGCCTCTATGTATATGTAGAGGTAGAAAACAAGGGTGGTTCAGAAAACCAGTGTTTAAAAATGCCCTGACTCGACAAGGAACTCGCCCGAGTCGACTCCTTTCTAGATTGGCCGTGTTCCGCATTGCACCACATCTGAATTCTGCATTTTGCCCTACATAGTCATTAAACTCTGTTGACTCTCTCGATTTATAATCACGTCAACCACGTTCTTGGCCACGTTCCGCGTCACATCCGAATTTTTAAACACCGGAGAAAACAGTTCTTGCGCTCGAGTGCAGAAAATAAGGGTTGGCCCACATTTTTATGGGTGATCCTAAGCATTCATTTGAAAGGCCCCATCATGGATTGGGGGGGGGGGGGGGGGGGGTGTTCTACAAATCTGCCCACTTTTCACCCCACAAATGGAAGGGTTGTTAGGTTGATCCAATGGAACTGATTTTTGGTACACACCCCATCCATGATGGGACCTTTCAATGAATGCTTAGGATCACCCAAAAAATGTGGGCCCACCATGGGGTTGGGCTGCGTACATCTAGCCCTCCCGAGACCCTGCAATGGAGGGAGCCTCGTGCACTGGGCCTCCCCTTTTTTTAAGATGGGGTTGGCAGGGACCCCTACCGGTTTATTAGATAAAGAGAAAGATGTTACATTCACAGGTATAAGACACCATCCCTAACTCGAAACACATGAGAGAGGGAGACCCAAAACTCATGATAGACAAAAAAAAAAAAAACAGAGCACCAAATAAAAGTTCAAACTGCTCAATACTTTTAGGTTACATAAATGGCTAGCTTGATGGGAGCATGTTGGGATATTTGGGAGCGTCATATGTAAGGAATGTGGGGGCATTCCTTCTTTGGAACCAACTGCCTTGGTTCACCTTTGGAGTCACTTCCGAAGGCTTTCAAGAGTCACTTTCCGAATTTTCCTGGCCTTGTTTGGTGTGGGTTGGGTCTCGCCTGACGGGCTTCTTCTTGTAAGCGCTCAAGGAATGAAAAAATTGTTTTCTAGGTGGAGAGGGTCTACATAAAGCATTTCATTTCTTACCTTCTCCAAGTTTTTCCCCTCGGTTGCAATATCTGCCAATTTTTGCCTTCCTTCCGACGTGGTTGGAATGGGTTCTCTATCATGGAGCATCTTTTGGTTTACTAGCCGCAATTCTTGAGTATAATTTTTTTCTCAAAATTACTGATTTTGTGACATGTGTCGGTCTGGCTATACTCGAATTTTTGAAAGTAAACCCCCATAGGAATGGTGAGCCTGATGGTACTAAGAGGTTCTTCCGAGCATCAATCTCTACACAAAACCTTGTGTTGCTTAGGCTTGACGTCTCTGTTGTAGAGGTATCCATATAGAGGAGCTTCCAAATTTTACTGGCTATTTTGCAAAGATTTTGGGTGTCTAGAACTAGAGAGCATAACTTAAATGGGTATCGTCGTTAGGCTTAGATGTACAAGGGAGATCTCCAGGAAACATCTTTGTAATATCAATGGTCTGCCTCCATAGTTGTGGGTTGTTGTTTCGAGAGTGTGCGCGCATTCATTATACAAAGTAAAGAGTTGAAGCTCCCCTCTGAGGCTCCATTTCCTTGCGAGGTAGTCCCTAAGGGCAACGAAGTACAGTTGTCTACTTAGGAAGTTGCCTACTAGGCAACTTGCCCATTTGCTTTCAGCCTACCATGCGTTCTCTTCATTGAAGATCACTTCTGAGTCTTCTTCTTCCTCTTTTGAAAGGATGTGGTCTAGTTTTGTGTGAGGGGCAAGGCAGAAGTTTGTGCCAAGTGAGTGGTTCCTCTCCTTTGGATTGACAGATGTATAGTCCATTTTTTTACTGGATGGGGAAAGTGGTATTGTTTTTTTCGCCCTCAACGTTTGCAAGGTGAAAACCTCCACATGGAGGTGAGATTCCTTCTAAGATTTGAATATTTTTAGCAGGAAATCGGTCCTTTGAGAGCTTTCTTTGTTTTTCTTAGCATCAACAGCTAGTGGATCAGATACATCTGCCAAATTGATGTTGCTTTCTTTTTTCAATTCAGTGGGAATTGATATTTCCTCTCCTTTGTTTGTATCTTCCCGAAAATGATTTTGTTTTTCAAGAAAAGACAACCAGAAGGACATGAAAATGCAGTTATAGGAAAAGACAACCAAAAGAGGCAAAAATGCTGAATAAAGGTTGGAATATCATTTTTAATTATTAAGTTTACCAGGTTCATAATACATGAAAACCCTGTAATAAATTGATAACAGCTAGGAATGGACATCGTTTGGGTCCAACCCGAAGAACCGAACCAGCCTATTTGGTTTCGTTCGGCTCAGTTCTTAAAATATATCGTTTGGCTCTGGTTCCAAAATTTTGGAAATGTTGGTTTTCAGTTCGGTTCTGAATTTGGGGTCCTGAGACCCAGAACCGAACCAAATCGATGATGCTATGAAGCTGATTTTTTGGGCACACCCTATCTATGTGAGGGCCTATCAAATGAATGCTTTGAATCATCCAAACAATGTGCCCCCCTGTTTGTGAGCTCTAGCTCATATAAGCTTATATGAGCTCTAGCACACAAACACTTATATATATATATATATATATATATATATATATATATATATATATATATATATATATATATGAGAGAACGGTTCCTACACACATGTGTAGATAAGTTATCTACACACTAGCTTAAAATACAGTGGGGGCCATATTATTTGGGTGATCCAAACCATTCATTTTTAAGGCCCTCACATAGATAGGGTGTCCACAAAAAATCAGATCCATAGGATCATCCTAACCATTCGAACTGTGGAGGCAAAAATTGGACTAATTTGTAAAGGTTTAAAGACATCCATTTTACCTCCACAAATCGTAGGGTTGGGATGATCCTATGGATCTGATTTTTTGTAGACACCCTATCTATGTGAGGACCTTTAAAATGGATGGCTTGGATCACCCAAACAATGTGGGCCCCCACTGTATTTTAAGCTAGTGTGTAGAGAACTCTCTACACATATGTGTAGGAACCGTTTCCTCTCTCCCTCTCTCTCTCTCTCTCTCTCTCTCTCTCTCTATATATATATATATATATATATATATATATATATATATATATATGAGAAAAGGGTTGATCCGCTCGAGCGCAGCTAAGCACAGAAACAGGGGGGATGGCCATTGGGGGGGTGATTCTAAGCATTCATTTGGAAGGCCCCATCATGGATGGGGGGCCTACCAAAAATGAGCTCCATTGGATCACCAATGGGTGTCCATTTGTGGGGCCAAATATAGACAGATTTATGGACAAACAGTATCTGTCCATTTTTTGCCCCACAAATGGACACCCTAAGGTGATCCAATGGAGCTGATTTTTGGTGGACACCCTACCCATGAAAGGGCCCATCAAATGAATGCTTTGGATCCCACCCAAAATGTGGCCCCACCCTGTTTCTGTGCTCGAGCGCAGCAAATGCATGATATATATATATATATATATATATATATATATATATATGAGAGTAGAGTTCCTAAGGGTGCCCTCATATAGCTTATATGAGGTGGCTCTCACAAAACATAAGAGGCCCACATTGTTAGGATGATCCGACGCATTCATTTGAAAGCCCCATCATAGATAGGGTGTGTACAAAAAATCAGCTCCATTAGATCATCCTAACCCCTCCAAAAGTGGGGGCAAAAATGGATAGACACGTTTTGTCCATAAATCTGCCTATTTTTTCCTCCACTTTTGGAGGGGTTAGGATGATCTAATGGAGCTTATTTTTTGTACACACCCTATCTATGATGGAGCCTTTCAAATGAATTCTTCAGATCATCCTAACAATGTGGGCCCCTTATGTTTTGTGAGAGCCACCTCATATAAGCTTATATGAGGGCACCCTTATGAACTCTACTCTCATATATATATATATATATCATGCATTTGCTGCGCTCGAGCACAGAAACAGGGTGGGGCCACATTTTGGGTGGGATCCAAAGCATTCATTTGATGGGCCCTTTCATGGGTAGGGTGTCCACCAAAAATCAGCTCCATTGGATCACCTTAGGGTGTCCATTTGTGGGGCAAAAAATGGACAGATACTGTTTGTCCATAAATCTGTCTATATTTGGCCCCACAAATGGACACCCATTGGTGATCCAATGGAGCTCATTTTTGGTAGGCCCCCCATCCATGATGGGGCCTTCCAAATGAATGCTTAGAATCACCCCCCCAATGGCCATCCCCCCTGTTTCTGTGCTTAGCTGCGCTCGAGCGGATCAACCCTTTTCTCATATATATATATATATATATATATATATATATATATATATATATATATATATATATATATAGAGAGAGAGAGAGAGAGAGAGAGAGAGAGAGAGAGAGAGGAAACGGTTCCTACACATATGTGTAGAGAGTTCTCTACACACTAGCTTAAAATACAGTGGGGGCCCACATTGTTTGGGTGATCCAAGCCATCCATTTTAAAGGCCCTCACATAGATAGGGTGTCCACAAAAAATCAGATCCATAGGATCATCCCAACCCTACGATTTGTGGAGGTAAAATGGATGTCTTTAAACCTTCACAAATTAGTCCATTTTTTGCCTCCACAGTTCGAATGGTTAGGATGATCCTATGGATCTGATTTTTTGTGGACACCCTATCTATGTGAGGGCCTTAAAAATGAATGGTTTGGATCACCCAAATAATGTGGCCCCACTGTATTTTAAGTTAGTGTGTAGATAACTTATCTGCACATATGTGTAGGAACCGTTTTCTCATATATATATATATATATATATATATATATATATATATATATATATGTCAAATGGGATTTGCTAGCCTCCTTCGCAAACACACCTTCGCGCTCCGTCCTTTGCAAGTGATGAGAGCCATGACAGATGAAATAAATGAATAAAGCAAAAGTCAACATATGTGGCTTTCATAACTTGCAAAAGATGAAGCGCGAAGGTGCTTCTGTGAAGGAGGCTAGCAAATCCCATATCAAATTTTAGATTTTCAAACATAAAAAAATATGGGCCATTGAGTTAAGCGAGGTTACACGGGAGTGTTAAAACTAAGTCTTTTTTATTTTCATAAAAATAAGATGGGGGCTGAATTTGAAAGAAAGTGAGGCTGAAAAAATAAATAAAAAAGTTGGATAAACCTAGAACCAATCTTCGGTTTAGTTCTAGGGTTCGGTTCTAGTTCCCAATATTGGGAACCGATAGGGTTGGTACCCCCGAATCAAACCAAGTCCACCCCTAATAACAGCAGCCCTTTTTTATTCCCAAACTCAAAAAGACAAATTTGGATTTGGAAGTTGACCCTCAATGACATGAACATTGAAGAATGTCATTCTCCTTGTAAAATGCAGTTTAGTAGTTCCCACGTTCATCACAACTCAAACGTGCAGACCAAATACCCATCAAAATTTTCACATAAATATGCAGTTTTATCTCTCCCTTCATCTCATCCATTTCTCTTCCTCTCAGTTCTCTGCTCATATCTCCTCAAAGAACACTTACCAACATGGCAGCAACCCAACACTTCTACTTCCTCCCATCACTCATGCTTCTACTTCTACTAACCTTCAGTTCTTTTGAATCCACCCAAGCCTCATATGAAGCAAAGGACATGGTAGAGGTGGTTGTGGAAGGTGTGGTTTACTGCCAAAAATGCGAGAGCTTCGGAACATGGTCTCTCACTGGCGCCGAGCCCATCTCATCTGCCAAAGTTGGTGTTATCTGCAAAGACTACAAGGGTAGAGTTAGCTTCTACAAGGCCTTCATGACAGATGCCAATGGCTACTTCTACGCACCACTCCAAGGCTTAAATATGAACCATTACTACTTGGATCACCCCCTCCAATCGTGCACCGCTAGCTTGATTTCCTCTTCCCGTCCTGACTGTAACCTCCTCACCAATGTCAATCATGGAATCGAAGGATCCCCACTTCGGTTTGAGAAGAAGAGATTGTCTGGGGTGAATTATGAAGCAGTTGTTTATGCGGCCGGGCCACTAGCTTTCCGCCCTGCCAATTGTTCTGTGAAGACTCACTACTGATGAGAAGACTTGCGGATTCGAGTTGCATTAACTGGTTGCTGAGCATTGTTTCTTTTCTCTAAATAAATTGGGCATGGTCCCTGTCTGGATGTAGGATTGTTATTTTTCATGGTTTTATGTTACTTAGGAAAATCCAAGTCATTTCATCAATAAAACTTTTAATTTATCCATTGATACACATTTAGATCAAAATTTAAACATCTAAAATAAGCATAAGAAAGAATAATTACTTTTTTTTCTCGAAGAAACTCACCTGAGATATTCGTAACTTATCGGCAGATACAATCAATATTTTGCAGAGGACACGGTTGAGCCTCTATGTATATGTAGAGGTAGAAAACAAGGGTGGTTCAGAAAACCAGTGTTTAAAAACGCCTTGACTCAACAAGGAACTTGCCCGAGTCGACTCCTTTCTAGATTGGCCGTGTTCCGCATTGCACCACATCCGAATTCTACGTTTTGCCCTACAGAGTCATTACTCTCCCGATTTATAACCGCGTTCTTGGCCACGTTCCGTGTCACGTCCGAATTTTTAAACACCGGAGAAAACAATTCTTGCGCTCGAGTGCAGAAAACAAGGGTTGGCTCACATTTTTATGGGTGATCCTAAGCATTCATTTGAAAGGCCCCATCATGGATGGGGTGTGTACCAAAAATCAGCTCCATTATATCATCTTAGGTGTCCATTTGTTGTTGTTTTTTTTTTTTGTTTTTTTTTTTGGTGGGGGAGGGGGGGGGTTATCTACAAATCTACCCACTTTTTACCCCACAAATGGAAGGGTTAGGTTGATCCAATGGAACTAATTTTTGGTAAACACCCCATCCATGATGGGACCTTTCAGATGAATGCTTAGGATCACCTAAAAAATGTGGGCCCACCATGGGGTTGGGCGGCGTACATCTAGCCCTCCCCAGACCTTGCAATGGAGGGAGCCTCGTGCACTGGGCCGCCCCTTTTTTTAAGATGGAGTTGGCAGGGACCCCTACCGGTTTATTAGATAAAGATAAAGATGTTACATTCACAGGTACAAGACACCATCCCTAACTCGGAACACATGAGAGAGGGAGATCCAAAACTCAGGATAGACAAAAAAAAACAAACAGAGCACCAAATAAAAGTTCAAACTGCTCAATACTTTTAGGTTACATAAATGGCTAGCTTGATGGGAGGATGTGGGGGCATTCCTTCTTTGGAACCAACTGCCCTTGTTCACCTTTGGAGTCAGTTTCCGAAGGATTTCGAGAGTCACTTTTCGAATTTTCCTAGGCTCGTTTGGTGTGGGTTGGGTCTCGCCTGACAGGGGCTTCTTCTTGTTGGAATGAAAAAAATTGTTTTCTAGGTGGAGAGGGTCTACATAAAGCATTTAATTTCTTACCTTCTCCAAGTTTTTCCCCTCGGTTGCAATATCTGCCTATTTTTGCCTTCCTTCCGACGTGGTTGGAATGGGTTCTCTATCATGGAGCATCTTTTGGTTTATTAGCCTCCAGTCTTTAGTATGATTTTTTTCTCAACATTATTGATTTTTGTGACATGTGTCGGTCTGGCTATACTCGAATTTTTGAAAGTAAACCCCCATAGGAGTGGTGAGTCTTATGGTATCTGAGAGGTTCTTCCGGGCATCAATATCTACACAAAACCTTGTGTTGCTTAGGCTTGACGTCTCTATTGTAGAGGTATCCATATAGAGGAGCTTCCAAATTTTACTGGCTATTTTGCAAAGATTTTGGAGTGTCTAGAACTAGAGAGCCGAACTTAAATGGGTATCGTCGTTAGGCTTAGACGTACAAGGGAGATCTCCGGGAAACATGTTTGTAATATCAATGGTCTGCCTCCATAGTTGTGGGTTGTTGTTTCTAGAGTGTGCACGCATTCATTATACAAAGTAAAGAGTTGAAGCTCCCCTCTGAGGGTCCATTTCCTTGCGAGGTAGTCCCTAAGGGCAATGAAGTAGAGTTGTCTACTTAGGAAGTAGCCTACTAGACAGCTTGCCCATTTGCTTTCAGCCTACGCTGCGTTCTCTTCACTGAAGATCACTTCTGAGTCTTCTTCTTCCTCTTTTGAAGGGATGTGGTCTAGTTTTGTGTGACGGGCAAGGCAGAAGTTTGTGCCAAGTGAGTGGTTCCTCTCCTTTGGATTGACAGATGTATAGTCCATTTTTTTACTAGATGGGGAAAGTGTTATTGTTTTTTTAAGTGGTATTGTTTTTTTCGCCCTGAACATTTGCAAGGTGAAAACCTCCACATGGAGGTGAGATTCCTTCTAAGATTTGAATATTTTTAGCAGGAAATCGGTCCTTTGATAGCTTTCTTTCTTTTTCTTAGCATTAGCAGCTAGTGGATCGGATACATCTGCCAAATTGATGTTGCTTTCTTTTTTCAATTCAGTGGGAGTTGATATTTCCTCTCCTTTGTTTGTATCTTCCTGAAAATGATTTTGTTTTTTAAGAAAAGACAACCAGAAGGACATGAAAATGCAGTTATAGGAAAAGACAACCAAAAGAGGCGAAAATGCTGAGAAAAGGTTGGAATATCATTTTTCATTATTAAGTTTACCAGGTTCCATAATACATGAAAACCCCGTAATAAATTGATAACAGCTAGGAATGGACATCGTTCGGGTCCAACCCGAAGAACCGAACCAGCCTATTTGGTTTCGTTCGGCTCAGTTCTAAAAATATATGGTTTGGTTCTGGTTCCAAAATTTTGGAAATGTTGGTTTTCAGTTCGGTTCTGGGTTTGGGGTCATGAGACCCAGAACCGAACCAAACCGATGATGCCTTGAAGCTGATTTTTTGGGCACACCCTATCTATGCGAGGGCCTATCAAATGAATGCTTTGGATCATCCAAACAATGTATATGTATATATATATATATATATATATATATATATATATATATATATACATATGAGGAAACTGTTGGTGCGCTTAAGCTCACTAAGCCTATGGTGCGCTTAAGCTCCCAATCACATGGGTTCCACATTTTCTGTGGTGATCTAAATCATTCATTTGCAAGGCTCTATCGTAGATAGGGAGTGTACCAAAAATCAGCTCCATAGGATCATCCTAACCCCTCCATTTGTGGAGGACAAAAATGGGCAGATTTGTGGACAAACAATGTCTGTCCATTTTGACCTCCACAAATGGATGGGTTAGGATGATTCTATGGAGCTGATTTTTGGTACACCCCACATCTATGTAAGGGCCTTTCAAATGAATGCTTTGGATCATCCTAACAAAGTGGGCCCCCATGTGATTGGGCGCTTAAGCGCACCATAAGCTTGGTGAGCTTAAGCGTACCAACAGTTTCCTCTATATATATGAGAAAACAGTTTCTACACACTTGTGTAGGTAAGTTACCTACACACTAGCTTAAAATACAGTGGGGGCCCACATTGTTTGGGTGATCCAAACCATTCATTTGAATGGTCCTCGCAGAGATAGGGTGTCCACAAAAAATCAGATCCATAGGATCATCCCAACCCTACGATTTGTGGAGGTAAAATGGACGTGTATAAACCTTTACAAATTAGTCCATTTTTTGCCTCCATAGTTTGAATGGTTGGGATGATCCTATGGATCTGATTTTTTGTGGACACCCTATCTTAATGAGGACCATTCAAATGAATGGTTTGGATCACCCAAACAATGTGGGCCCCCACTGTATTTTAAGCTAGTGTGTAGGTAACTTACCTACACAAGTGTGTAAGAAATGTTTTCTCATATATATATATATATATATATATATATATATATATATATATATATATATATATATAGAGAGAGAGAGAGAGAGAGAGAGAGAGAACAGCTCCTACACACATGTGTAGATAAGTTATCTACACACTAGCTTAAAATACAGTGGGGGCCACATTATTTGGGTGATCCAAACCATTCATTTTTAAGGCTCTCTCATAGATAGGGTGTCCACAAAAAATCAGATCCATAGGATAATCCTAACCATTCGAACTTTGGAGGCAAAAAATGAACTAATTTGTGAAGGTTTAAAGACATCCATTTTACCTCCACAAATCGTAGGGTTGGGATGATCCTATGGATCTAATTTTTTGTAAACATCCTATCTATGTGAGGGCCTTTAAAATGGATGACTTGGATCACCCAAACAATGTGGGCCCCCACTGTATTTTAAGCTAGTGTGTAGAGAACTCTCTACACATATGTGTAGGAACCGTTTTCTCATATATATATATATATGAGGAAATTAAGTATGTGCAGCTGCACAGATAACCTGTGCATGGCTGCACAAACCATAATGGGAGCCACATTTTTTGGGATCCAAAGCATTCATTTGGAAGGCCCTTCCATGGATAGGGTGTGTATCAAAAGTCAGCCCTATAGGATCATCCTAACCCAATCAAAGTTGGAAGGGGAAATGGACAGACATTGTTTCTACCCATTTTTTCCCTCCACAAATGGCAAGGTTAGGATGATCCTAAAGAATTGATTTTTGGTACACACCTTATCCATGGAAGGGCCTTCCAAATGAATGCTTTGGATCCCCCAAAAAATGTGGCCCCCACTATGGTTTGTGCAGCCATGCACATAGCTGCACATACTTCATCTATATATATATATATATATATATATATATATATATATATATATATATATATGAGAAAACGGTTCCTACACATATTGTAGAGAGTTCTCTACACACTAGCTTAAAATACAATGGGGGCCCACATTGTTTGGGTGATCCAAACCATTCATTTGATTAGCCTTCAATGGTGTCCATAAAAAATCAGCTCTATAGGAACCGTGGAGGCAAAAAATGGACAGATTTGTGAAGGTTTATACACGTCCATTTTACCTCCACAAATCTTAGGGTTGGGATGATCCTACGGTGCTGATTTTTTGTGGACACACTATCTATGTGAGGACCAATCAAATGAATGGTTTGGATCACCCAAACAATATGCCCTTCACTGTATTTTAAGCTAGTGTGTAGATAACTTATCTACACTCGTGTGTAGAAACCGTATTATCATATATATATATATATATATATATATATATATATATATATATATATATATATATGTCAAATGGGATTTGCTAGCCTCCTTGGCTAAAGCACCTTCGCGCTCCGTCCTTTGCAAGAGAGCCTTGACAGATGAAATAAATGAATAAAGCAAAAGTCAACATATGTGGCTTTCATAACTTGCAAAAGATGAAGCGTGAAGGTGCTTCTGTGAAGGAGGCTAGCAAATACCATATCAAATTTTAGATTTTCAAACATAAAAAAATATGGGCCATTGAATTAAGTGAGGTTAGAAGGGAGTGTTAAAACTAAGTCTTTTTTATTTTCATAAAAATAAGATGGGGGGCTGAATTTGAAAGAAAGTGGGGCTGAAAAAATAAATAAAAAAGTTGGATAAACTTAGAACCGATCTTCGGTTTAGTTCTAGGGTTCGGTTCTAGTTCCCAATATTGGGAACCGATAGGGTTGGTACCCCCGAACCAAACCAAGTCCACCCCTAATAACAGCAGCCCTTTTTTATTCCCAAACTCAAAAACACAAATTTGGATTTGGAAGTTGACCCTCAATGACATGAACATTGAAGAATGTCATTCTCCTTGTAAAATGCAGTTTAGTAGTCCCCACGTCCATCACAACTCAAACGTGCAGACCAAATACCCATCAAAATTTTCACATAAATATGGAGTTTAATCTCTCCCTTCATCTCATCCATTTCTCTTCCTCTCAGTTCTCTGCTCATATCTCCTCAAAGAACACTTACAAAAATGGCAGCAACCCAACACTTCTACTTCCTCCCATCACTCATGCTTCTACTTCTACTAACCTTCAGTTCTTTTGAATCCACCCAAGCCTCATATGAAGCAAAGGACATGGTAGAGGTGGTTGTGGAAGGTGTGGTTTACTGCCAAAAATGCGAGAGCTTCGGAACATGGTCTCTCACTGGCGCCGAGCCCATCTCATCTGCCAAAGTTGGTGTTATCTGCAAAGACTACAAGGGTAGAGTTAGCTTCTACAAGGCCTTCATGACAGATGCCAATGGCTACTTCTACGCACCACTCCAAGGCTTAGAGATGAACCATTACTACTTGGATCACCCCCTCCAATCGTGCACCGTTAGCTTGATTTCCTCTCCCCGTCCTGACTGTAACCTCCTCACCAATGTCAATCACGGAATCGAAGGATCCCCACTTCGGTTTGAGAAGAAGAGGTTGTCTGGGGTGAATTATGAAGCAGTTGTTTATGCCGCCGGACCACTAGCTTTCCGTCCTGCCAATTGTCCTGAGAAGACTCACATTGACTAGTTCCCTAGCATTGTTTCTCGTCTCTAAATAAATAGCCCATGGGCCCTCTCTGAATTTAGGATTGTTATTTTTCATTTCGTTACATTACTTTCCAAATTCAAGTCATTTCATCAATAAAACTGTTAATTTATACATTGATGCACATATAGATCAAAATTTAAACATATAAAATAAGCATAGAAAGAATAGTTACTATATTTTTCTCGACCAAATTTAAACTTATCGGCAGATGCAATCAATTTTTGCAGAGAACAGGGTTGAGCCTCTAGCTCAATTGGTTAAGGCTTTTTTTCTCCAATCTTGAGGTCAGAGTTTCAATCTCAGCTTCCGTACCAAAAACAAATACTGCCCAGATGACTTTACCCACAAAGTAGACATGGTGAACAATGCTGTCAATTGACATTAGTTGGCACCCATTGCAGAGCAACACTCTTTTAAGCTCAAATCCTCAAAAAAAGCAAATGCATAAGCAAACAATGAAGTCAGTAAAAACAAAGCAACTTCCTACACAAGTCATTCCCAAAATATTAGCCAATAGAATGCAGGGTATAATTGCAGATATTATCATTCTGACCCAATAAGGCTTCATAAAAGGCAGAAATATTGCTGATAATATTCTGTAAATTTAGTGTTTTTCTTACATTATGACAGAACTTTTCCATTGCTTAAATATGGAGTAAGAGGAAAAAGAAAAAGAAAAAAACTCAGATACTCTGATGGCAATGGTCCATGGAAACGACCACTAATCATGTAAAAGTTGCCTCTCCACCTCCCTTGAATCACAAAGCCTAATTAAAACCCAATTCAGCATCACACCTTAAGTCTTAGGCACGAACTTTCACCGATTGGCAACTGTATTACACACAGTTCTGATTAGTGGTGCAAGCCAAAGCATCCACAACATATAGAGGGTATCTCAACCTTTGGATTAGATACTTTTCTTGGTAACCAAATACATCTTTGTATCTTTAGCAACTTCTCTAGAAAGAGAAGAAAGAAAACATCCAAACCAGAGGTTTATTTCTTTGGAAAAGATAACAATGCCTATTCCAAAACGAAAATGTAGACCAATATTAATTTCGACCTTTCATGATCCTAAAACTCTAATGGCATTCCAAACATCTCATTTATCTCATCCATAGCCTCCTTTGTAAACACAGTCGGCTCAAATAAATCATTGAATTCCCCGTCTAACTTGTGAGATGAGCATGATGAAACTTGCGGTTGTTTTTCCAAAGTCTCTTCAGCAAATATGGTAAACCCAGAAATATTTTGCTTTTTTTCTATTAATCTTCCTCGCTTCTTTTTTTTATTGGTCTTGACAAGATCTAATGGCTTCCCAAACATGCTGTTTATGTCATCCATAGCCTGCTTCATGTTGATTGTTGGATCTACTAAACCATGATGGCAAGCATTTTCCACCTCAGACTCACCGAAAATTGTAGAACCTACAAATCTACAAACCACTGTATCATCTCTCAATCTGACTTGTGGAGAGCTGTCTATATGAGGATCATCAGAACAATTGGAATCTTCCACGGGATGTTGAGCCCGAGATTCAAGAAATGGTACTTCATCATTTCCATCATTGCCCTCATTGTTGTCGCCATCATCAACAAATATTTTGAAGGTTCCTTGCTGAGGCTTCCGCATTTCAGTTTTTGTGTGTTTTTTCAATGATGTTTGATTTCCGAGCTTAAGATGCTTGATAGGGGCGAAATGGGAAGTACGCTTGGCGGTGTTATTGTGTTTCAGTAAATCATCACTTTCTGTTTTCTGATTAGACAATCCTGCCTCATTTTCTAAGCTTTCGTCGATGAACACCTCAAACCCATTGTCTCCAAGATGATTTACTTTGGGTCGACTTCTCTGTGATCTTCTATCCTTTGTTTCGGCCTCTAAAGGCTCCCGAAACATATTGTTTATGGTATTCATAGCTTCTTTCATGTTGATTGTAGGGTCAACAAGACCATGATGACAAGCATCTTCTTCGTTACGCTTACCAACAATGGCAGAACCTACAAACTTCACAACAACTGTGTCCTCACCACAAAGAGTGGTTGATTTATCCAAATCCTTACCGTTGGTCTTTCGTTCCTCGAAGGAACTGGTGGAGCTTGTAATTTTTGCAAGATCCTTCCTTATAGGCGAATCACTAACTATTCCAACATCACAAGTACTTAATTCAGAAGATTTTTCCCTCAATGTATCCGTAAAGTCTGTAGATTTTTTTTCAGTAGTTTCTTCAATCTCCAATGTGGCAGATTCCTTATCTACAATAACAAATGGCCACTCGTTAGTATTTGCACGCATGTCGGTAAACCAAATCTGGGACATAATTTGAAAAAGAATGATAAAAGTTATAAGTGGTGATAGCACATTTATCTAATCTAACCATTACCTATTTTCTCACCATTTCCAATAAGATTCATCTCCCTATGATGGCAAGGAACGCCCCTAGAAGTCAAAGAAGCTCGTACTTGCTGCCTCTGCAGGGAATCTGTCAACGGTTAGATAATGGAATACACAAAGAAAAATTACTGTAAGAACAGAACTTACAACAGACACATACTCTTTTCATCCGTTTCTCATATAGCTTCATACGAAGAAGGAACTGCTCATATGATTTATGCAACTCAGCGGCTGGCTCTGCAAGACTGTTCAATAATAGTGTTCATAGAAAATCAATTGCATCTAAAATTGAAAAATGACGTCCGTAGACTGTCAGATACAGAGTAAATCCAGATTTTCAACCTCAGTTACGTCTCAAACTGATATTGATGGCATAAATAGGAAGGCATCGATATAGAACTAAACTCACAATATTCAATAGGTGAAGAGAGCTCTGGTTAACTCAACTCAACTAAGCCTTTGTCCCAAACTAGTTGGGGTCAGCTAATGAATCCTTTAGAAAATTTTCATGAAGAGAGCTCTGATTGGCAATTGAAACTTTTGAAATATTTGGTAGTCCAACATTATCTTACCTTATGTGTAAGTGTTAAACATTGTCCAGTGTCGAGTAAAAACATTTTATACACCTAGCTTATCCTACATATAAAGGTGTTAAAGCATTTGCTCATTTTTTTTCTGTATTTGGTTGTATTACCTTATTGTTTGTCTTCCATAAGGGTATTATTTTCCTGTGTTTTCCCCTACTTGCATCCTTGCACACAAATATTTTCAGTTCCATTCCATAATTGGTGGAGTTTTCGGAGCGTTCCATACCAAAAGAGGCTAACAGAACAGGAACAACATTAGAATGTACCAGAGGTACTCTGGGAAATTTCGGGTATCCTGATTGTTCCAGAGAGTTCCATCCAGAACACCGTACTCTGACCAAGGTTTTAAATTTCGACTAAAATCCGAGATTTTGGGTTTCAGTCTGTTTTGGTCGAGACCGAAACCGAAATCGGATGAAACGTTACAAAATTTCGACCGAAATTTCAAATTTTCATTTTCCCTGAAATTTCAGGCCGAAATTTAAGGACTATCTCCAAAAAATCAGGTTTTTATTCATTATCTAATATTATCCCGAAATCTCCGCTGAAATTTCTTCTGTAATTTCGCCGAAATTTTGTACCGGATAAAATATTACTTTATTTTATTTCGATAGATTTCGTCCGAAATTTTGAAATTGCTTGAGGGCTGAAACGTATTCCGAAACCGAAATTTAAAACCTTGGCGCTGACTAGGGGAAAAATGTCCATCACAGAGATGTTCCAGAAAATATTAGATTCCAACCATTTTTGGAAGGAAATATTGCATATCCTAAGAGGCATTTGAGGTATTTTAGTCTCCCAAATAAAAGCCAAATGAAAGGATTAAAATGCACCGGAAACATATTTTTGTCAAAAAAAAAGGCATTTTCAATGCAGTGTTTAAAAACGCCAATGTGACACGAGAAAAATCCTTGTCGACTCGGTGCGGACACAGCCAAGAATACGGTTGACGCGGTCATAACTCGGGAGAGTCAATAGAGTTTTTATTGACTCTGTAGGGCAAAACGCGGAATGCGGATGTGGTGCATCACGGAACACGGCCAAGAAAAATCCCGGTCGACTCGTCCGAATTCCTTGTCGTGTCAACGAGTTTTTAAACATTGTTTCAATGTGAAAATATGCTAACAAGAGGTTAAAGACAACTAAGAATAAACCTAGTTATGAAGATGCTGATACAAAGTTGGAAATCAAATATGAGAATACCTTGTTGGAAACTATCTAGATCTCATGTTAGCCAACTTGGAAAACAAAGATGCTCTCCCCAGAGTAGTCAATATGAAAATTGTTGAGGCAAGACCCCCCCGCTAGAAATCCGATCACCGGTAAGCACTCAAAGCAAACAATAACAAATGGCCACCGGTAACCCACGGAATTAGCCCAAACAAGTACGTGCAACAAATCAAGTGTGTAGTGAAATAAAGAAAGAAAACAAGAGACACAAGAGATTTACGTGGTTCGGCACATGGCCTACATCCACAAGCAATTCAGCAAGTAGAAATTCACTAAGAAGAATGGGAAATTACAAAACAAGGTTGAAAACCCTTACCTCTCCAATGACGGTGAAAACTCCACCAACACCCTCTTCTTCCAACCCAATAATACTCTCTTCACAATATCTTCAGAAAAACAGCATAAAAGAAACCCAAAAACCTTGGATCCAAGCTCTTGCATGAGAAGAAGAAGAAGAAAAACCCTTACAGAGAAAGAAACCCTCCTTTTTTGTAGAGAAAATCCCTAACCTCTTTTGAAAATAATCAAGCTCCCAACTAAAGATAAAACCCTCTTTGGTGGACTTATAAAAAACACATTCCAAAAATGCCCGTTCTTAAAGAAGTTAATCCCAAGTGATTTTATATTACTAATCCAACAAAAAAGAGAGCATGAAAGACAACCAAGATCACCCATAACCACGGAGAAGTTCTAGATTTGATGAGAAACACAAATGGTACAGATGGTAATTCTCTGCCACTACGAGGTTGTCATAAACCTTTAGGCATACAAACCTATGTTACTGAGTTCCAGAAATTAGGCAGAGTTGTGTTCTCACAGTGTTCTCAGTTTGGTCTCACCCAAGGTTGCCAGATCGGGAATCAAAAGCAGGAATCGAAGGCTCCTGGAATGGTCGGAAGAAGAAATCGTGAAGTCGCCGGAGAGTCATCGGAGAGTCACCGGAGATTCGTCGGGGAGTCGTTGGGGAGTCGTCGGGGAATCGTCGGGAATCGTTGGGGAGTTCGGAATAGCCAAGGAATCTCCGGGGAATCACAGGAAAATCGCGTTTCACATAACATTAAACCACGGTTCCCAAAAGTGGGAATCACGTTTCCGGGGAATCAGAAACCGCGATTTCCAAAAGTCGGAATTGGGTTTTCGGGAATCCGAACCGGGATTCCCAGTTTTTGGAGATTCGAAAAGATTCCCATTTCGGATTCGCGAACCGGAGAATTGCGGTTCCCCACTCCCAGGGAAGAATCCTTCTTCCTTGGTCTCACCAACTTGCACACAAGAAAGGTGGTTTTGGCATTGTATGTAGAACTTAGTTCAAATCATAGTTACCAGAGTGGGAAACGAAACGTGAAACGGAAACGGGAAACGCATGAAAAAAAATACAGGGGAAACAAGAAACAATAGAAAACCGTACGAGAAATGTCCTAGGAAATGATGTGTTTTTTCCAAAATGATTTTCGTAAGTTCCACAAATGTTTCCAACACGTTTCATATGCGTTTTCTACGAGTGTTGCATACGTTTATCACGCGTTTACACATTATTTACATAAGTTTTCCATATGTTTCCCATGTGTTTCAGAAACATTTCTCCAATTTTGTATCATATTTTGGAAACGTTTCCGAAACGTGTTTCCCTCATTTTAGGGGAAACGAGTTTCCCAAGCGCGAGAAACGCATTTTAGGGGAAACAGGTTCCCACCCGCCCAAGGAGTTTCCGGCAACTATGGTTCAAACATTTTGTAGCTACTTTTATATAGGGGTTGTTTTATCATTATGTTATTATATTAATGGTTTATGGTTTATCTTACCGATCCAATCGAATCATTCAGTAATTCTCTTCCAAATTTGTCGACTAGAATTTCAGTTCTTTTCTTCATGCTATGCTCCCTATCATACTCGAATAAAATTTTCCCAATATATCATAAAAAACTATGGACATGATTCACCCATTTTCTCCAGCCCATATAATCTGTCAACAAATGGAGTTACATAATCTGCAAAGGCCACGTACAAGATTCCAGATTTTTGGAAGCAAGCCTCTATATACAACCACAAATTTGTAAGGGAAATGATACACCAACCCCCCCCACCCCCCCCCCCCCCCCACCCCAGCAGTTTCTGTGAGAATGGTTCACTGCTTGAGGATAAATTCACCCCCTTTAACGTTTCTCTTTTGCCTTTAAAACTTAACGAATAACTTCAAAGGGGGGGATTTATCCGTCAGTGGGGGGAAAATACCATTGCTCGTATGTAAGTGTTGGGGGTTCCACGCGAAAGCAAAGATAAGGATTTGGGCACCCTCACCTTAACGAATAGATTTTAAGGGTGAGTTCTACCCGGGTCCCAAAAAGTGGTATCAGAGCTGGAGCACGATAACTCTTGCATGCCATCTCGGAGGGAAAAAATCCCTCGGGGAAGATCTCAGTAACCCCAGTGTACCCTCGACAGAGAAAATCCCTCCGGGAAGATCTCATAGTTCCCACATTGCTCCCGCGTGAACGGGTGAGATTGTTGGGGCATCCAAACGAAAGCAAAGATCCCACACCGGAAAAGTGAATGAATGTGGATTGGCTTATAAGGACTTGGACACCCTCCCCTTAACAGCTAGCTTTTAAGGGTGAGTTCTACTTCTACCCAGGTCCCAACAGTAAGGCAGTGTAGGTCCACACGACTTTTTCAGAAAGTATCAGGAAATAAGGATTGAATTAGAAACAATGCACACAAAACAAGCTTGCAAGACTTGACTTCATAGATTACTCAAGAAAATTCTCTTCAATTCTATAAGAGGATGACATGACATCCTAGCCAAGTTAAGAGCATCCAATGCACAAAATCAATCTCCACACCAGCAATTCCAATATAAATATCCAATCTAAAAGTGAGAGTTGTTCACATTAGATAAATACATCTAGCAAAACCCCACAACAAACCCAAAAAAAATGTAGGGTTGGAAGAAAAAGAGAGAAATTAATAAACACGAGTAAAGAAGCCTTACTTTTGTACACCCAGATGGTACATTTTCTCAGACTCTTCAAATTTTTTGTGCTTCTCAAAGTAGAGTGCATAAGCCTGGTAATAGAGAGCCAACTTTGTTCCAATCCTATTCTTCTCCATCGTTCTCAAAAGCATCTTTGGATCATCCACAAAATCCATCTACCAGAAAATAACAGAAGGACAAAAAAAATCATCCAAATAAAATACCCAAAAAAAAAAAAAAAAAAACTACCCACAATGCAAAATCACTGAAAAAGACAAAATGGGTGGTTAGGGTTAGGGTTATGGTTTAGCACCAGTTGGACCCAGACGCGAAGGTAGCGCAAATCATTCCGGTAGTGCCGATCGGATTCGAAGGTGAGGGCGCATTTCTGGAGGAATCGAGGGAGCTTTTCCTTGAGAATGTGAGGGGGGAGAGATTCCTTCATCTTCCGAATTCCTCTGGTTTTCATATGGAATGAGAAATGGGGAAAAAATGAAGAAGGTGAAGAAAAGAAAATTAAAAGAAAATTGGGGGAAAATTAAAGAGAAGATGAAGTGGGTTTTTCTTACTGAAGCCATGGGAGAAGAGGGTCTTTGCCTTTGTAGGTTTTGATGTCGGAAATCAAGGAAGAGAATAGGTCTTTGAAATGGAGTTCATTCGCCATGTGAGAAAGAAAGAGAGAAAACAAGAGAAGAAGAAAAAGGAGTGTCTGAGAGATGAAATTGAACGTTGTCACTCGGAGCCATAAAATTCAAATTTGAACGCAGTGGGTCCGTCTTTGTTGGGGGGTACAACTTGGGTTGGGCTCAACGCGAGTCCGATGGATTCAACCAGATTTCTGCTAGGGTTGGGTTGGCATTTCCTCGGATGGGTTGGAAAAAGCCAACCCAATTTAATTTTAGGTTTGGGTTAGGGTTAGGGTTGAGGTATTGTCAGACCCAACAAGAGTCGAACCTTACTACATCCCTTGATTTTATCATGTTTTCAAAATCTTTATGGGCTGTTTGGATATGTGGATTTTAGAATCCAGGTTTAAGTTTGAAAGCGGTGAAAAATTTTGGATTTTACAATATCCTGATTTTAAGTAAGAAATCTAGGTTTTAGAAATCTCTCCCTCATCCTTTGGAAACACTGGACAATCTCCTAATGTCTCTCTCGATGGAAAGAAGGGTGAGAAATGTCTCCCATCCAGGATTTTGAGGAAATCCAGGATTTGAAAATCCACGTATCCAAACGGCCTAGGGTTTTCTTTTTTTTTCCCAGGTTTTTTGCCGCGTGCCAACCAACTCAACCCTTACCCGATTTGGAAAAATCGAGTTAGACGGGTTGGGTTAGAGTTGAGAGATTTAGAGGCAGATGGGTTAAGGTTAACCCTCCTCGAGCTGAGCCTCATATTAGGGTTGAGGGAATGCTACCTCAGGTTGGACTAGGGTTGACCTCAACCTGACCCAAGTTTTGGACTAAACTCACGTAAAGGTGCCAAATTCTCAGCTAGAGCTCCCAAATTTTATTTTTTTTGAAAAGCGACACAATTTCATTGATACTAAAAGGTTTACAAAGGGGACCAAGGGTCCCCATAGCAATACATAGCATCAAGAAGAACAGGCCAGGGCATACCCTGGGCCAGAAAGGTGAAAGAGAAGATACACTGCCTATAGTCCACACAAAAAAGGTTTTTCCCTAGCGGTACCAAAAAGACCCTCTTGCAATCTTGCCTCTTTTTTATCCATTGTCTTCCTCCAAAAAAAAAAAACATGAATTCATCCAAACCCACCAAAAATCATTTAATAAGAGCATTTCTAGAATTCGTCCAAGAAACATTGAAGGAGGGAAGTCGGAAAGCCCATGCCAACTGCTTCCAGGTTTCTTTCTAAGAAACCAGGGCAAGATCGAGTCCTTCCAGGAAAAAGATGGCCACCTCCCTCGAGGCTTCCCATAATCTACTCCGCCGCTTCCAATCATTTGGCGAATCTCTAGAGATATCATGAAAAGCGTTGGTGGAGGCTAACTCTTCATCATAAATCATTCTGCTTATCTTGTGAAGAATTGATTTCAACACCGTGATTTTCATGAAGAGATTCCACTTTTGCCCCCCCGGACAAGAAGATGATTCCTCCATCTTTACTTTCCTGGAGGTAAAGGAAGCCCTTAAAACCTAATATAAATTGCAGTATAAATTATGACATCGCCGTGAGGATCCTATCATTAACCCAAAAGTCCCAAATAACTTTGACAAATATTGCTAATTATTACTTTAAACAAGCCATCCCATCCAGGAGAGCCTGCGCACCTTACCAAGGTGGAATATTAATACAGATACATCTGGAGGGGATATGACATTTCCTTGCCCTCCCTACCACTAACCAGAAAAGGAAAAGAAGAAGTATATCCACTCCTCGGCCCAAAAACCTTATTCTGCTCCACGGAAAAGGTCCAAGTCAGAAATATGAGATTAAGCAATCCTTCCCATTTTGGAGAAGGATTTTAGAAGCTTGAGTAATCTTTTTTTTTTTTACCCTGGATTTGAGGCCAAAGTGGTCTCCAGAATTTTCATCATTTCACTGTGATGAGAATGAGGCCATTTGGCCGCCGACATTGCACCATTATTGTAACGACCCGATTTTCTCAAAACCAAGCCGTTACACCTATTTGACAAATTCACCTGATTTTTTTCTTTATGAGCAGCGGAAGCATTCTCAATAATGAAACCCATTTAAAATTAAAACTCACTCTGTTCCAATTTAAGGACCTAGCATCCCAAATAAAATTTATTACAGTCCGAAATTAAATACTTAAACTGAGTCTAAATACGACAGGTGACCCATCTGTCACTCCACCCTCTCTATTTATTTCCCATTCCCACTTTATTTATATGTCTTCGTTTGCGAAGGCTCCCTCTTCTACTAATCCTGTGGAGGGAAATGTAGCAACGTAAGAGCAAGGAAAAAGGCTCACGACATAAAAGAAACAGTACAATAACCATAAAAATTTCAATGATCAACATTAGAATCCATTTTAAACTATACAGTTTTTCTCAAATAAATCAAATTTGGAAATAAATCAACTTTGTATGAACTCTCATCCTCACTGTGATTCCCAAATATGTTCTCTCCCCCAATAGTCATACGGCAATTCCCAATAAGATCATGTTCGGTGGCCTTGGCCTGGCCGTCAACTATTGACCATCAAGGAACCCCCGTCCCCCTAATGAGACGTGCTCCTTTCTAGGATTTCCTTTGGGTCACCATATGGTTCCACCCGAATATGCATTATTAGCCAGGTGTCGTACGCTCTCAGCCTGGGTAACTTTTGGCTTTGCTCAAAGACGGATCGTAAGGGTCTGCCTTAGTCCTTTATTGGATCTTAAGGGTCTGCCTTAGTCCTAACTTTTGGCTTTTGCCCAAGGACGGATCGTAAGGGTCTGCCTTAGTCCTTTCTTGGATCTTAAGGGTCTGCCTTAGTCCTCTCACGGATCTTAAGGGTCTGCCTTAGTCCTATCTCGGATCTTAAGGGTCTGCCTTAGTCCTCCCTCCCTTCATTTCAACCTAGAATGGCATGCAGGATTTATGCAATGTTGTTTTCTGAAATGAATATGCAAATTTTGCTTTCTGAAATGAAAGTTTAAAGACATATGGTATTGAAGATGCTTTTTCCTTTGAAGATACTTTTACCTTCTAACACAATCACATATCAAATAATCATAGGAATTACACTGAATTACCGTTATGAAGTGAGTCCATATTCACTTGCCTGAATGTACGTGGAAAGGATCGTGCAGATGAGAATTTCACGAAAGCAACGTGAGAAGTACCCTTTTCAAATTCTGATGTTCCCTGTGTTCAGTGTTCTTTCTATCAAATTCCTTTCTGATAATATTCCCTGTATTCTTTCTATCAAATTTAAGATCATGTGGGCCCCGCATGTTACTATTCATGTGGGCCCCGCATGTTACTATTCATGTGGGCCCTGTATGTACTATTCATGTGGGCCCTGTATGTTACTTTACGGTTACTATGCGAGCATTTCACCGTTCAAATATGATGATAAAGTTTGCATAATCGATAGCGAGTTATCGCCTCATATGCATGCTTTATCCTAAGATGATAAAACTTGCATAATCTATAGCGAGTTATCGCCTCATACGCACGCTTTATCCATAGGTGGTAGAACCAACCATATCACCGTTATTTCACTGTTTAAATAAATAACTATTGACAGACTTACCTGGATAGTGGATTTCCTTTTTCCTTCTCTCTCTTTTTCCTTATTTCTCTTTTACTCTTTCTTCACTCTTCTTTTCTTTTTCTTCTTCTTCTTCTTCTCTTCCTCTCTCTCCTTTTCTTCTTCTTCTCTTCCTCTCTCTTTCTCTTTTCTTTTTCTTCTTCTTCTCTTCCTCTATTTATAGGCATTTTTGTGCATAGTAAAGGCTATTATTTAATTATTTATGAATAGTAGAAGGCTGCTGCGTGAATAGTAAAGACTATTTAATAATAATTAAGTATATTTAATTATTTTCAATAGTACCTTAAATAGTAAAATAATACTATTTAATTATTATTTAATTATTATTTAAATTTATTTTCGTTGTTGGTGGGCTTGACTCGTAACGGCGTGCTTGACTGTGTTGGGTCCCGCTTGTGTTGGGTCCCGCTTGTGTGGGGCCCGCTGATGTGGGACCTACTTGTGTGGGGCCCGCTGATGTGAATAGTACTTGGTGGGTCCTACTATGAATAGTAGTTTTGAATAGTATTCTGAATAGTAATTCTGCATAGTATTTCTGCATAGTAATCTTGCATAGTGACTATATATATATATATTTTTACCGGTTATTACATTCTACCCCCCTTAATGAAAATTTCGTCCCCGAAATTTACTATTCGCATAGGCTATCAATTACCATACCTCACAACTTGAGCTGAATATGGGATTTTCTTGATCTCTGAGTTGAATATGGGATTTTCTTGATCTCTGAAGGTTCACTCTCGGAGTCACTATCTTCTATTATGATGACCTCAAGTTCCTGCCTTCCTGCCTTTTTATCCTGAGTGACTCCTGAACAGATGTCTCAAAGATTTGCCTCCTATTTCCCCCTTACAAATCCTACCATCTCATATCTAACTTTTCGCAGGCTTACTTTTAGTTATACGAATAATAAAATTGTAAGGAGAATAGTAATTAAAATCCTGACCTTCAGTTATCGCAGTAGATGCCTTAGCACTGTCGTTAACGAGTGCAAAGAAACGATTTCCTGACCCTCCTTGCGCTTTCTCATCTTGACTCAGAGGGCGATATTGGTTTCTCTTCTCTTGATTTTGCGGCTGGTTCTGATTACCCCTCCACTGATTCTGATTACCCCTCCACTGGTTCTGCTGAGGGGCAGACTGTCTCAGAGTTTGAGGCTGATGTTGGGATGCCTACAATTAATTTACATTTCCAGGGTGTGTTGGAAGATTTTAACTCGAATATCTTAACGATCTATGTTGGTGTGTGTTTTCCTTTAAGTTTGTTCCGAGGTAATAGGAAGATGTCATAACTTTTAATTATTAGGTCTTCGTATCCCATCTTAAGACGTACCCAAGACTCGTTCACCAGGTTCCTCACAGCCTAAACCTGGCGCAGCTCTGATACCATAACTGTAACGACCCGATTTTCTCAAAACCAAGCCGTTACACCTATTTGACAAATTCACCTGATTTTTTTTATGAGCAGCGGAAGTATTATTTAATTATTTTCAATAGTACCTTAAATAGTAAAATAATACTATTTAATTATTATTTAATTATTATTTAAATTTATTTTCGTTGTTGGTGGGCTTGACTCGTAACGGCGTGCTTGACTGTGTTGGGTCCCGCTTGTGTGGGGCCCGCTGATGTGGGACCTACTTGTGTGGGGCCCGCTGATGTGGGACCCGCTGATGTGAATAGTACTTGGTGGGTCCTACTATGAATAGTAGTTTTGAATAGTATTCTGAATAGTAATTCTGCATAGTATTTCTGCATAGTAATCTTGCATAGTGACTATATATATATATATTTTTACCGGTTATTACAATTATAAACACCAGTAGTGGCTCGATAGTCAAACGATTTCCTAACTCCTGAGCGCTGACCAGTTGCCTTGGTGATCTTGTCCAAACAGTCTACTTTCCGCCTATGGATAGTTCTAGGATTAGGTATCACAGGACTAACCATCGGATTTTCGGGACGAGCGAAAAAGCCTTTCTTGGGAGCGCCGCCCTAAAGATTTGAAGATTTGAAATTTGAAATCACTATAAGGTTCAACGGCTCGCCGGGCAAAGGATCCCCGATCACCAGAGATTTTTTCCCCGGCTGACAAGAGTCCAAGCCAGGGAAAACAAAATCAGGGATCGCCTTTGAAAGCTCAATCCCAACGGTATAGATCTGATCAGAGACTTTGAGCTTAACACAAGACCGAAAGAAGTGCCAGTGGGGAGCTACAATTTTGGCCGAAACAAAACTCATGCAGTTCTGATGGTGACCTTCCATTTTGGTTTCTACAACCTTGCCAAAGAGACCCCCGAGCACCTCCACCATTGAAACAGCCCAGGCGTGTAGAGGGATGCCGAAGAAATGAACCCAAAAAATCTCCTCACCCTGAATGAATTCCTTTTTCCATGGTGAAAGGGAGAACAAATGATTGTCCAGAGCCTCAGATCCCTTAGCAAGAATCTGTGAGGCTTGAGATTCAGACTCAAACATAAAGAGGACATCATCTGACGCCAAAACAGAGGGGCAATGTAAAGATGGGATATCCTAGGACGCTTGAGTTCAATTCCAGAGTTCCTGCAAGAATTCGTTGTTGTTCTTCTTTTTCCCTATCAAGCAAGCTCTTAAAGAACCTATACGATTCTCCACTTCCTTGCCCGAGATAAATAAGGATGGAAACCCTGAATTGTTGTGATGGGATATTTTACCCGAATCGGGCCAAAGGTTAATCACAACACCATTAGAAGCCTCAATAGAGGAACTAGAACGAGGAACCTACTGGAGAGAGGTTCTAACCTGAGGACACTAGCAGCATTTCTTCTGCAACTTTTCCTCCATTCAAAATTATTGTAATGACAATGCAAGCATTTCCAATCTTCCAAGGAAGCTCTTATTTTCCAATCTTCGAAAGAAGCTCTATGCTCCAACATCTAGCCCCCTTCAATATCATTTTTTTGATTCATGTAATGTAAAGCAAGCGTTGGGTTGAGGCGGATGTGAAGGGATTTTTAGAGTTCCCAATATTTATTAGTGTTTTTGGATTGCCAGTCTCGTGTGCTGCCCGATTCCTACGTTTGGTTCCAAAATGTGAATAGAATCAAAGAATTGAGGCAGAATTAAAAGTGGGGGAGTCTAAATCTATTTACCGTCCCAAGAGTTGATATTCTGATATTGCTCCGGTTAGAAAGAAAAATTTATAAGAATTTTTTGAATTAAATTTTTTTTCTTTCATTCTTATACAGGGGACTCAGGATAGGATACTGATTCTAATTCCTGATTCTGGCAATCCAAACAAAGCCTATTTGCCTTTCTCCTGGAGTGTACAAATACAAAGAAATTGCAAAATTCTGCATTATTAACAACAAAAATTCGTTACTTTTACACGCCTCTTGAGAATGAGAACTCCATTAAGCATCAGATCTGGACCCACTGGGTCGCCTGTGATGGCCCATCAGATCATCGGTCCGTATCATAGAGCACCTATGCCTTGTCTTCATCAGACCATGGTCCTTTTCATTCATCAAGATGAGATTATATGATTAAATGGCAAAAAGCGTACCTGGCACACTGTTAGCCTGCAAAAACTAAACATAGAAGAGCTCTGGTGTACTTAATTCATAACAAAGAGACAGAAGAGGACACAATTCAAGAACTTGTTTCTTATCAGAGAAAATTTGTGGAAGGTAAATAATACAAGAAACAATACAGAAAAAATTGTACAGGAGAACCATTTGGTGGAAAGAGTTCCATCATAACATAATCACCTGCAATTTCATGTATACATATTTTTAAAGCACCGGATTCTGATTCCGGTGCAGCCTAATCGGTGGCGGCATCTGCACTCTTATCATCAATTACGTAAACAAAGGCACAAGTGTATACATACACTTGTCCTGCTTTTCCCTTTTCCTTTCTTTCTTTCATGGCAACAGCCAAGCGTGCTGCACCCATATGCTTCTGAAAATGAGCCCGAAATCCCGAACTGGAGAGGTATGCATGAGGTGACAATGGTTTTGCCAATACCGAGAACATGAGCAACAGAGATTTTAATTTTTTTTATTTTTTGAGTTGATCGGGCCGGTCACACACTTTATTGTAGAGGTCAAGAGTATCCATGTGGTTAGGATCGAGGCAAAGAGCCGCCCCACAATCTCGCAAAGTGGCAGCAGAATCACCCATGGAGTCGTGGAATGCTGCTCGAAGGTGAAGTAATTGCAGGTCTGGTTTGAATGTTATTGCCTTTGTAAGCTCCGCGATCGCCTCTGCTTCTTTATGGTCATCCATCAGCACTGGTGGCAACCAGATTAGATATGAGTTTTACAACTGTTTTGGGTGATGAAATACATCAATATAACAAGATCATTTGAATATGGCATGTCACAAGTGTGTTCAGTTGTTAGGATCATTATTGTATATCATTTTCTAGTTCCACAAGCAGGGTGCTCAATCCCATAGAATCCATACAGAAGAACCCTATTTTGCAATTCAATTTTGCAGATTCAATAATCAATACAGATCAAGAAAGAGGTAATGCACTCAAAGTTCAAGATTTTCATACTCTGATAGTGTTCAATGCAAAATACAGTTAGTTGCCATTGAAGTTTTCTGTGGGGCCCCCTAACATGTGAAAGAGATACCTTCCTACCAAAGAATCAGGGGAAAAAATGGATCACTTCATCTCTTCTATGTATGATTGAAATTATGGCATTAATAATAGCTGGGAAGAGTTTTTATAAGGTGGCCGGGTCTGTTAGCTAGACGTGCAGCCAAAAGTAGTGTGATTGACCCCAATCTCTCTCTCTCTCTCTCTCTCTCTCTCTCTCTCTCTCTCTCTCTCTCTCTCTCTCTCTCTCTCTCTCTCTCTATATATATATATATATATATATATATATATATATATAGAGAGAGAGAGAGAGAGAATGGTTTCTACACACAAGTGTAGATAAGTTATCTACACACTAGCTTAAAATACAGTGGAGAGCATATTGTTTGGTTGATCCAAACCATTCATTTGATTGGCCCTCACATAGATAGGGTGTCCACAAAAAATCAGCTCCATAGGATCATCCCAACCCTACGATTTGTGGAGGTAAAATGGACGTGTATAAACCTTCACAAATCTGTCCATTTTTAGCCTCCACAGTTCGAAGGGTTAGGATGATCCTATGAAGCTGATTTTTTGGGCACACCCTATCTATGTGAGGGCCAATCAAATGAATGCTTTGGATATATACATATACATTGTATTTTAAGGTAGTGTGTAGATAACTTACCTACACTAGAAAATGTTTTCATATATATGAGAGAACAGTTTCTACACGCTAGTTTAGATAAGTTATCTACACACTAGCTTCAAATACAGTGGGGTCCACATTGTTTGGGTGATCCAAAGCATTCATTTGATTGGCCCTCACATAGATAGGGTGTGCCCAAAAAATCAGCTCCATAGGATCATCCCAATCCTACGATTTGTGGAGGTAAAATGGACATGTATAAACCTTCACGAATCTGTCCATTTTTTGCCTCCATTGTTTGAATGGTTAGAATGATCCTATGGAGTTGATTTTTCGGGCACACCCTATCTATGTGAGGGCCAATCAAAGGAATGGTTTGGATCAAACAAAACAATGTGGTCCCCATTGTATTTTAAGGTAGTGTGTAGATAACTTACCTACACTAGTGTGTAGAAAATGTTTTCATATATATATATATAGAGGAAAGTGAAGCTACACCGCCGGTGTAGCTAACTTAGCTACACCGCCGGCTTAAAATACAATGGGCCCACATTGTTTTGGTGATCAAAACCATTCATTTGATTGGCCCTCACATAGATAGGGTGTCCACCAAAAATCAGCTCCATAGGATCATCTCAACCCTACGATTTGTGGAGGCAAAAATGAACGTGTAAAAACCTTCACAAATTTGTCCATTTTTGCCTCCACAGTTTGAAGGGTTGGGATGATCCTATGGAGCTGATTTTTGGTGGACACCCTATCTATGTGAGGGCCAATCAAATGAATGGTTTGGATCACCAAAACAATGTGGGCCCATTGTATTTTAAGCCGGCGGTGTAGCTAAGTTAGCCACACCGGCGGTGTAGCTTCACTTTACTCATATGTATATATATATATATATATATATATATATATATATATATATATATATATATATATATTTTTTATTTTTTTATTTTTTTTTTGAAAAGTAAGTTTAGAGGGGGCAACATAAGGACTTCCCAGGAGGTCACCCATCCTAGTACTACTCTCGCCCAAGCACGCTTAACTTCGGAGTTCTGATGGGATCCAGTGCATTTGTGCTGATATGATCGCACCATCCAACCCTGCTATATATTTGCCATAAAATGGACGTCACAGTATACAAAACCTCTATAGATCGGACTGTTTGGATAATCCTATGGAGAAGATTTGGGGGCATAGCCCATCTACGGCAAGACCAACAAACGAATGGGTGAGATCATCCAATTATGTGGGCCTCACTGTACTTTTTGGCAGCATGTGTACCTACAAGCATGGTGTCACGGGCCAAATATTTGAGCAACGGAATAACCCGTGCGGCGCCCCAACATGCACGAATGCTAGGGCCAGCCTTCAATCCTGCAAGCCTTTAAAGGCCCTGCACGCCAACACCCCTTGATGCTTCAAAGGTGCACACAAACTCTAAGCTGTTCAACAGGCTACTTGGCTCAGATCTTGACATGCGCTTCTAGATACCCACACTCATGATCAGCCTGCATCACGAGTACATCGAACATAAGGCCTTGGGGCCTAATGCAAAGTCCATCGAGTACGAGGCATGACGATGCCACGCACCAATCCGCCAAGCACTAGGGCTTGGTCATCCAAGGAGCAAGATGCCCCATGGACTGATCCGCAAGGTGTGTACCTCGCGAGGACAACCGAAGTCGCCCCGGCACGAACCCATGGAAGGCCTAGAGAATGGCCTACCCACGAGACGTACCGCGATGCAGAGGGGCAAACAGTATAAGAAGCCCCCTGCACCGGTCCGCCGCGCAATGCATGTGGGAACCCAACCCACATGCACTGTCTTTGGCCCCCATCCTCAACCAAAGAAACTGGAGCATCCCTATGGATAGCTCGCAGTCCGCACCCAAAAGCTTCCTTAGGGCACGCCTACGAGTTGAAGTATGATTTCCTACTGTGTGCAACAGATGCACAAGCAAGTCCTCTTGCAACCCATGAGCAAGCCACCAAGGCTCCTGCCCACACCTGCTGGGCCTAATGGGGGAGAAGTCACAAGTCACAGGGTCACCTCCTCCTATAGTGTTTGGCCAACCAACCCCCTTAACCACCAGTGGCGACCAAAGGTGCTATAAACAACGCATTTCCAAGACGCAACGAGACGAGGCGAGATGGATTCTAATACCGGTTGTGTCCTGAACTGTTTCCCCGTGACACTCCCCCACCTGATAACGTCGACGTCCTCGTCGACACTGAACGCTCTATGAAGCTCAGTTCCACAATAACGATGACTTCTCAATCTTGAAAGCAGCTGCCACTGGTACTTCGACAATCAGCGTATTCTGACTTCTACTGCATACCACACTGCCTCAAGTTCTGCCAATCACTGCACTATAGCTCTGCTGGAGTTATCTTCAACAACGATGGTTTTCCCGGACTCCATCGAACTAGGCGAAGGTTTTCTGACGGTGCCTACAAACGCTGTGGATGACGTGCCATCACTTTCGGCACGGAAGGTTATGGCTCACCTACAACCGGATGACGTGCCACCACTTTCGGCACGGAAGGTTTTGGCTCACCTACAACCGGATAACACGCCATCACTTTCGGCATGGAAGGTTTTGGCTCACCTACAACCGGAAAACGTGCCAACACTTTCGGCACGGAAGGTTTTGGCTCACCTACAACCGAATAACACGCCATCACTTTCGGCATGGAAGGTTTTGGCTCACCTACAACCGGGTAGCGTGCCATCACTTTCGGCACGGAAGGTTTTGGCTCACCTACAACCGGTTAACGTGCCAACACTTTCGGCACTGAAGGTTTTGGCTCACCTACAACCGGTTATGATGGTTCTGAGCACTCCACCAAACTCCATGAGGGCAGAGCGACCAGCTTGAATCATTTCTTCAAGCAACTCTCAAGTTCCTCCTCAGCTACACTCGAGCTTCCTCTGGAGTGGTCTTCCGAAATGGCCAACTTGCACCGCTTCGTCTCTCCCTGAATGTGCCACCACTTCTGGCACAGCACCTGCCTCACTTTCGGCCAAGTGCTGCACTTGCCACCTGCAAAGTGCAAACCAACCACGGAGTCCACAAGCACTCCCAAGCAAAGAGACCACCACATCAGTCTCGCCTCCTCCTGAGGCCAAGAATCCCCTGTTGGGATCAATCAACTGCGACGCTTAGTCTTGCCTGCTTCGGTTCAACACTATAGAACTTGATTTGAACAATCAACCCTTATGCCACAAATGGTCTCCTTGGGCACTTGCGGCTAGTACTCACACTGCTAACCACCCCAAATATTCCATCATTCAGATTGAGCTGTCCTTTCAATTTCGACAAACTAAGAGATTCTAAAGCAGCAAGAAACACACAAACATACCATGTCGTCCCATACCAACACAGTCTGCCCATATGCCATCTGAGCTCACCACACTGTCCCATATCAGCACAGCAAACCCATTATCAAATCTAAGCGGCCTTGGCGTTCGTTCCAAGGTCTTTCTGAGAAGAGCATCACGCATGCTCGATTGTAATTGTGAACTGCCATAAAAGTACTTCAGTCATTGACCAGCTCTTCATCCTGAGCATGTCTGCTAATTCGTCAAACTGGTTATGCCATCACACTGAGCAAGCAAATTCACTTCGGTGAGCGCTTTGGTGCCGACACGTTCGACACCTCATCTGATAGGGGAAGGCTTATACCAGCAGCCAACCCTTTTTTTCATAGCAAGCCCTTAAGGCCATATGCTAACACATCAATGTTTAGCCAACACTGCAACGGAGCATTCACAACTCCCCAACTGCCACTTCCGATCTCACACATCGGTGGGTCACTGAAAGATGCCAACCTGTTCGCTGATGGTTGCAGCTCTAACACTGTATCAAGCTTCGAGCAAATCCATTGAGCAATGCTTGAACAAACACTGATGGTACTAATCTTTCCAGGCCATCGCGCCTCTGTTGCGCGACTCAAGTAGAATAAGTGAGAGTCCACAGAAAGGAACATACCCACGCAATTTTAGCTCTTCTTCGGCTGACTAATGGACTTTCAAAGTGTTAGATTCAAAGACATCCGCAACTTAGCACTTCCAACTTGGTGTGCTAACATTCAAGCTCTTTCCAACTCCGCCACAACAGAAAGCATTTCCCGTTCCTTTGTGCAAAGCAACATGCACTAGAGATGCGCTAATCATAGCCGCAAACACTGCCACTTGCTGCAACTATGCCAACACAGACACCAACTGTATCATAGCTCCTTGAAAAACTCTTGATTCATAACTGCTCTGATCTGGCACTAGATACCATCTGGCACCAATTCTCAAAGCACACTCTGAATACATAGCTTGGACATTCTGCTTTGATACCAACTGTCACGGGCCAAATATTTGAGCAACGGAATAACCCGTGCGGCGCCCCAACATGCACGAATGCTAGGGCCAGCCTTCAATCCTGCAAGCCTTTAAAGGCCCTGCACGCCAACACCCCTTGATGCTTCAAAGGTGCACACAAACTCTAAGCTGTTCAACAGGCTACTTGGCTCAGATCTTGACATGCGCTTCTAGATACCCACACTCATGATCAGCCTGCATCACGAGTACATCGAACATAAGGCCTTGGGGCCTAATGCAAAGTCCATCGAGTACGAGGCATGACGATGCCACGCACCAATCCGCCAAGCACTAGGGCTTGGTCATCCAAGGAGCAAGATGCCCCATGGACTGATCCGCAAGGTGTGTACCTCGCGAGGACAACCGAAGTCGCCCCGGCACGAACCCATGGAAGGCCTAGAGAATGGCCTACCCACGAGACGTACCGCGATGCAGAGGGGCAAACAGTATAAGAAGCCCCCTGCACCGGTCCGCCGCGCAATGCATGTGGGAACCCAACCCACATGCACTGTCTTTGGCCCCCATCCTCAACCAAAGAAACTGGAGCATCCCTATGGATAGCTCGCAGTCCGCACCCAAAAGCTTCCTTAGGGCACGCCTACGAGTTGAAGTATGATTTCCTACTGTGTGCAACAGATGCACAAGCAAGTCCTCTTGCAACCCATGAGCAAGCCACCAAGGCTCCTGCCCACACCTGCTGGGCCTAATGGGGGAGAAGTCACAAGTCACAGGGTCACCTCCTCCTATAGTGTTTGGCCAACCAACCCCCTTAACCACCAGTGGCGACCAAAGGTGCTATAAACAACGCATTTCCAAGACGCAACGAGACGAGGCGAGATGGATTCTAATACCGGTTGTGTCCTGAACTGTTTCCCCGTGACAATGGCCACCATATAAAAACAATAATAATTACCTTTGAACATGTATGTGAGTTGGTAGGTAGGTTTGCGGTTTACGGCAATTCACCAAGAGATTGCTTATACCACTCAATAAAGTCATGGGCCATGAAGGCCAGCACACATTATTGGCGAATGTTGAGGATTAGATACCTGTTTTGGGTTTTTTAAGAGAAACTAATGATGCAGTTCTTAACTTACGGAGAGAGATAGAAAGATCGGTTTTGTATGCAGGGCAATTCCTTCCCCGCTGTAAATTCTTGCTTCCAAATGCAAGGCAATTCGTGAGCAGTCTCTCCAAGAGGAGATGGTTAGAAGAGATGCAATCGAGCAGTTACCCAAGGGATGGCGAAGAGAAGAGGAGTTGGGTTTTGGGGGCGGGGAGTGGGGAGTGGGGAGTGGGGAGTGGGGAGGGGGGGTGTTGTGGATGGAAAACATGATGGTGGAAGAGGCAAGAGTAGGAGGAAACTAACATCCTAGAGGGAGGTCATAATGATGATCATATGGCCCCTGGAAGGTAAGGTGTGGAAAAAAAAGAGGGACAATACTTAGTAGTGGTTGAAGAGGATGACTTGGCAAGAAGACGAGATGGGCTCAACAAAGGTCAATTATGGGGAGAGCAATTATTATCATAGTATTGGGAGGGAAGCAGTGCCCAATCAATACAGAGGACAGCTTTCCAACCTCATCATCGGTAGTGATTCTAGTGAAAATTGTGGAGCAGGTGATTGAAAGGTCAAGCCAAAGGAAGAAAAGCATCTAAAGTTGCAGAAGATCCAATGGTTGAAGAAGGGATATGAGGTGCCCATTAATGAACGAAGTATAACTTTTAGTCTCCTTCATGGATACATGTCGTATACTTTTGGGTCAACCATGGCAATATGATCGAGGTTCTCTTCATTGAGGATGGAGCAATTATTTCATAAAAGATGGAGAGAAGGTTACGGTTTTTTATGAAAGGCGAGTTCATCCAAAATCTCAAAGAGAGGACTGTTTGAACCTCCTAAACATTCAAAAGTTCATGGAGGTTAGCAAGGAGATATGAGTTGTATACACATTGGTCAACAACCAACATTACATTGACTTGACGCCCAATTAGAGTCTCCAAACTTTGCACACTATCATGTGATCACAAAGGAGCATGAAGAGCTCCAATGCGAATTTATGGACTCCTTCAAGAAAGGCCTAAACTCTTTTAAGTATGCCCCCATGTGCCAAGCCTGCATCCTTCACATGAAAGGATGGAAGTTGGAGGATGTGCTTGTGCACATGCTCATCAACAAAGTAACAACCTATGATTTGGCCGACCCTTTGAATTTATTGCCGACACGACACGCATGTCGACACTTCTTTCGACACTTTTAAATGTACTGTTAGAAATGTGAGTTAAATAGTTAATATTGTAGCGTGTCAACACGTGTTTGTACCATGTCAAGTGCAATATTATGTCTTATTATTGAATCTTGTATTTACCTCTGTATTATTAATTCATCTTTTATCATAATCTCTTCTTTTAGCTAATATTTATTGTTATATCCACTTCCCTAAACCTAAAACCCTAAACAAACTCTTATTCCAATGTTATATTCATTGTATCCTTCTTTTTTTTTAAAGGTATATTCATTGTATCCTATTGATCTCCCTTTCTCTGCATATTGGAGACCGAAGAGAACTAGATTGAATTGACGAATGTGTTGTTATTTGATTATCTCATGTTTGTTTTATATTATAGTTTAATACAAAGATTTATTAGTTTGTTAAGCGAATACCGTATTTATGTATTTATATTGTTATAAATTATGGTAGTACGTGGCGCAATGGTAAGGTTGCTCCATTGTGACAAGGTGGTCGCGGGTTTGAGTCACGGAAACAGCCTCTCTGCAAAGCAGGGGTAAGGCAGCATACATCTAGCCGTTCCCAGGGCCAGACCCCGCAATGGCAGGAGCCTCCGTGCATTGGGCCACCCTTTTTTTTAAATTATGGTAGTACTCAATAACCATTTCCAGATTTTTAGGAGTTGCCATGTCAGACACCTCGTAATTGTGTCGCAACTCGACACACGAATCTGTGTCCACAAATCATTATTATACATACCCAATGTTTTAGCCGTGTCCCCATTTCTAAATTTTGGGGGTTTGCCGTGTTTGAAACTCTGTGTCTGTGTCGACACACGAAACTCGTGTCCGTGTCCACAATTAATTGGTGACAACAAATAATGCTTCTTTATTCCTCAACTTGAAGATATGCACGATGTGCTATATGGTGTGAAAATGTACTCTAAACTTGATCTTCGAAGAGGGTGGCCATCAAGTGCATATCTGCCTCAAGATTAGTAGAAGCCAACAATCAAAACACAAGACACTATAATGGCTTGTAGTGCCATTCACCATATCCAATCATACGTACCCCCCTGGCAGCCTCTTACATGTCGCGTAAACGCTCCCCAAATCAACCTCCTATCTTATTAGCTATATAGTAGGCCCTACCGTCCTCTTCAACCTCCCTTCCCCCTATGATTCCATCACCGCCCCTTCTCATCTCCGGCAGCCCCATTTTTCCATCTGCAGCCCTTGCCTCTCCATTCTCTTTCAGCTCATCACCTTCCTCACTCCTATGATATCCGGATTCTACAAAAACCTAGAGTATCAAAGTATTGGATAAGGATACTTGGTTAAGGGTAAGGGATACAGTTCAGATGCTCCTTATCCATATCCTATTGATCAACCCTTTCCTTTCGTTTTGCATATTGTGGATGGAGGCCATTGCTGAATTAAGCAAGTTGATATGCTATTCAGTATACATCCCCTCCCCTCTCCCCCAAAAACCTTTTCTCATACTTCCTCCTGGTACGAACAGTCCTTGGAGACATTGGACATATGTGTTTGCACCAGAAACAATATGGCAAACCTTTTTTTGTTGTAGGCAGTGAAAAGGAAAAAAGGCATCATGTACATCGCATTCCCTTGCATATCTAGGATGGGACACTTATTGAAGGAAACAATACCTGCACCTATGCAATTTTGAAGGCATAGTTGCGGATGGATTAGAAAGGTTGATGGTGTATGCTACGGCTTGGGTGATCATCAGAGGTGGAGTCTTTGGTCATTTTGGAAGTGATGGTTGAAGGTAGAAGCCAAGTAGTTCGGTTTTAAACGGAAAGCATGGATGGGTTTACAAACAAAGGATCTTCAATTCCTTCATTGAAGGTTACATATAACCTCGTGTTCCATGAGAGAACCAAGCATATCGAGGGTCATTTTGTTAGGGAAAACATGAAGGCCAAGATTATAATTGTTCCATACATCAGGTAGAAAGATCAGCTTTGCTAAGATTCTCATCACAGTAATTTCTCGGAGTCAAACTTCAAGATATTCTTTGCAGGCTGGACATGTTCGACATTTACGCACTAGCTTGAGGAGGGGTGCTGAAAGATATAGTATGTTCATGTGTTACATGTATATCTCACTTGAGGTCATTTATGTCTTACATATCCTCTCACTTAAATGAATCAAAGAGGGATGCTCCATGAAGGAAAGCATACCCTATTCCATGACTCCCCCTTCTCTCTCACTCCCCTCTAATTTCTACAGATTGAATGGTCTACCTCAGTCCTCAACAATAACACTCAGTTATTTCAGCAATAGTCCAATATGTGCACATAGGTTCTCACCTGCCAACATAATGGGTAGTCTTATGTTGGTTGTCATGAGAAGATGCATGTCACATCAATCTGTCTCTCTGGGACATGCATCCCAGATCCCAACAGTTAAACAAGGACAAGAAAGGTGTTGTGTGTGTGTGTGTGTGTGTGTGTGTGTGTGTGTGAGAGAGAGAGAGAGAGAGAGAGAGAGAGAGAGAGAGTTTGTGTGTGTGTGTGTGGAAGAGGAAGAGCTACGGAAAAATAGAACAATAAGACAGATAGGGATATAAAATCAATTACGTCAAGTCAGAGCAATTTCTGGAAGGGATTTCACTGGATTATACAAAAATATCATGCTAAGAACCTTGTCAATAGAGAATTTCATAGGGACATTCGGGAATCAAGAGTGCCAAGGAAATGAGGGGTAATTTTGACAATGTTAAGGGTACTTTAGTTGAAATATTTCCAATATTATATATGGCACGGAGGAACCACCGGTTGACATAAAGCATTTAATCAACATGGTGTATCTTTGACGAACTTTATATGGTGCATCTTTCCATGGATATTTGAATCAGATTGCACCCTACTATAAATACTAAAGAAACAGTCAAAAAATGTTCAGCTGCTGCTAGAGACATGTTGACATGAAGCATTTAATCAACTTGGAAATTAGAAAACCACCATACTCTCTACTCTTAGACAGGGCTCTGTCCAAAACTATATCAGAGAAAGACACAATTTTGGTAGCTGATGGCTCGCAGAGAAAAATTATTTAACATGTATTAGACCCACCTTCCAAGAAGCCCACGGAAAATGCACTTCTCAAGTAGCACGTACATAATAAGATGGAAGCAGATGCATGCTGCTTCCCATGAAACCTACAATTCATTGTTTACTTCATCTACATTGGCACAGTTTGATCGCAGAAACAAATTATTACGAACAGCATCTTAATTGTTATATATTCTTATAAGATACTTCCTATTATGTAATCAATTAAATGAATACAAGGTTAAACCAGGGTTTAAGTAATTAAAATGACCAAAAGTAAACTACAAGATAAAGCTCTAAGAAAAGAATTAACAAGCTTACCTGCAGCCCTATATCTATAGGGATAAGTCCTCAATGGATCTAATTGTGTCGCCATACTAAGATCACTCCTTGCCATGTCACGGTCACAATATTCTGAACGTTTTTCATATGCCGATGCATTGTTTCGTGCTTTTTCTATCAGCTTGGTCATCTCATCATACGCGGCTTTTCTTTGATTCTTAAGATGATAAACACGTGCAAGACCTTGATGCGCTCGAGTGTGCCTTATGCCAAGAGCATTGTGGTAGCAGATTGCGGCTTCATCCAGCTCCTCACAATCCACATAGACGCTTCCTAGATTATTCCATGCCTGGAAGAAATCATAATAAGAAAGTATCTAGAAAAATATGCTAGGGCTACATTACCAAGATATTCGATTCAATTAATACTTTGTAATGAATGCTTACTTGTCCTTTCCGAAGCCCATCAGAAGGGCACGTAATAGCATCCTTAAGAAGTTGTATTACTTTAGAGGAAGATGTAGGATCTAGGCTTGTATCTGCTAAAGCATATGCCTTGAGGAAAAATGCTTCAAATGATCTCTTGATAGAAATGGACTCCTCCGCCTTAGCTAACGCTTCTTCACGATGACCAGTGTCGTATAAAATCCATCCTTCATAAACAAGCCTTTCACATGGAGATGCAGAATGATTACGAGCCGAACGCAGACTGCGCATTGCAGCCTTCTGACAATTTAACCTAAAAATCCAGAACTACTTGTTACATTGTAGAAATAATAACTAAACTACTGACAAAAACCATAAATTGGAAACGACAAATTCTACAGAAAAAAATCATCTTCTGTTAGCATTAATATTTCATTGAGATTTGAGAAGTTTTTTTGGCTTGAAGAAATGTCAACTGAGGCTGAAATAGGTTGTGGGAATATAGAATTCAGTGCTTTTGGAATATGCATGATCTTATATAATCCAAATTGAAAATAAAAGTTTGTGCAATGGTTGCTTTCTCTTCCTGCACAGTAAAGAAATTTCTTTTCCAAACGGCTAGTTACCAAACGCAAATTCTTAGGATGCTAGTTGTTAACACCGAAAATATTACAATCCGGCTAGCTCTCTATGAAATGGGATAAGAGCAATGTTACAGCTCATTTGATCGTTTGGAGAAAAGGAATCTTTGAAATAGGGGCAGAAAGTGCTAGTTTGGCTTTGCTCAGGAGATGGTGCCAACATGTGTGGGTCCAGTAAATTTGGCATCCATTTTTTTCGAACAGGTAATTTATAAAGTATGAGAAATACAAGAATCATACCAATAGCCTACAATAGAATAGAAAAAGGAAAGAAGACAAAATCTAGAATAATCTAAAACTCTGAAATATCCTGCCAAACAAAAAGCTGTGTTTCTTTTTTTATGACAAAAAAACAAAAAACAAAAAACTATGCCCAAGTTACACCAAAATTTGCAAGGCAATCAGCCCTGGAGTTTCCTTCACAATGTGAGAAAAGGAACACTCTTCAAATCTTATGAGGAGCTTTGGCATCTATCTTGGAGGGGAAAATGAAAAGCTGGTGCATATTTTAGATTTTTGGAGTAGCAGAAAGGATTCGTCCAGTTCATGGTTATTCATAAGGAGGTCAAAATCCAAAGCAAGCAGTGGTAGGAAAACTCTAGTCTGGTTGGATATGTGGTACAAGGATAAGCCTACAACATATCAATTTGGATCCAAGTCTGGTGCAGACAAAGGCCACTCAAAAATACAGTCCATAAAACATTAACAAAACTACATTCTTGATTATACGTACCGCAAGAGGAGAAGAGACTGTCGAAACCTTAGAAGGCTCTGTTTAGGGTTGTTTGCCAGCATCTGATGGACAACAGCCAGAGAGCCAATATCATCCACAGAGGACCATCGATCGTAAAGTTGCGCCCAACAATCACCCATATTCCACTGCTGAACATGTTGGTGGAGACGCTCCACCAACTGAGGCCCATGCACCTTCCCATGGTACATCATGTAATTCGGATCCAAAGTCAGCAGCGCCCTTATATCTCGCAGTGCTCCTTCGTAATCCTCCATGATAAGAGAAAACCAAGCGCGTAGTTCAAGGCAGTCAGGAGAAACCTTGAACCGAAGGATCTTGTTGATCTCTGATATGGCGGCGCCATTCTTGTTTTCCTCCATCATTGCGACGGCCCTGTACTTGTATGGATACAAAAGGGTCGGGTCTAACTCGGTCGCCGTATTCAAGTCCATCATCTTTTCCTTTCCAATACAATATAGTGAGCGTTCTTGATACATCCACCCAACTGGCTTATAATCCGAGATCAAGCCGCTCATCTGCTTATACGCCAAATACTTATGCCCACGCTTGTACTTAGCCCTTGCAACACCCACCAACGAATAAACATGACCCGCCTCCACAGCTGCCTCAAAACAATGCTGTGCATCCTTGTACTCTTTTCTCTCCAACATAACACAACCCAATAGGTGCAATGCGAGTTGTTTCTGCCACCCTGGAACCGCGGACTCTCCTAATCTCTCCAAAAACATCACCGTTGTGTTCGATCTCATGTCCTCCTCCATTGCCACCAGGCTCAAAAAGTAATAAAGCATAAATGAAGCATGCCCAACTGTATCTAATCTCCGCCGACCCTCTGCACTACAAAGCAATCTCGTTGCATCTGGATTTTGCAATGACCTCGGGAGCTCTCTCAGTAAGACCTGTAAGCAAGAGGCCACCAGCATATATGCAGTCTCCTCCAACCCATACTCGACAAGTACTAGCGCATCCTCAATGCAGCATACAAGTGATGCTAAGTGCACATCACACATGGATTTCAGTCCCTCGCAGCAAAACTTGTTGGCGAAGGAGAGGAGTTCCAAGAAGATATTCGGAGGGAAATCATCTAATCTACCAGTCCTGCTAAACATTTCTACTGCTTGCATTCCATTCACCGATATCCCATTATGCGAGAAGTTTATCTTCTCTCTTCGAGACTCCGTAAAGCCACCATACAACATTGTCCTGAAAGGCGTCGAGAGTGAAGCAATCTTATGCCTAGTACAGATCACCTCCTCATCGCCAATACAGAATGCGACATCTCCTTCATTGGCCGATGTCGAGCACTCTTCTTCTAACGGGTTCAAAACATGTGCATCTAGAGGAATGCGGCAAGGGCAAGGATCATATATAGAATTTGGATCATACCCAGATATAAGCGTGCCCTTAGGGCATTCCAATGTGGCCCCACCGCAATCCATTGAGGACGAACCATCTAATTCATCTTCTCTCCGCTCGAACCGGAGCCAAGCCGAGGCCACGACCTTGGAATGGACATCGGGGGCATGTTGGCGGACAGATCGAAGAGTGCGGCGGAGCAATTTCTGATCGGATAGGCTGCGAAAGACGGAGAATTGCTCGAGATAAAGGTCGGATTTTTCGGATTGGGGGCAGCAATTGTCGAGTTTGCGGTAGGTGTCGGCTAGGGTTTGGATGAAATCGACGAATTTGAGGTGGGGTTCGATAGGGGGGTCGATGAGATTGGGATCTGGGAGGCCGAAAGGGAGGAAGGTTTCAGAGAGGTGGGAATTGGATTCGTGATTTGTATTGTTTTGAGATTGGTTAGATTTGGATCTTCTATGATTTGCCCTATGTGAATCTTGGGTGGGTTTTTCTCCGGTGGAATTTAGGGCATGGACTTGGCTGCTGTTCTTGCAACTATCTACGATTTTGAGACTACGCATTGTGGTAAAGAATTTGTGCTGCATTTTTCACTATCTCAATCTTCTCGATTGATAATCACACATCCCAAATACCCTATTTATCAATAACTTGAATAAAACTATGATTTCAACCTACTCTCTCCCCTCTATCTCTCTCTCTCTCTCTAATTCTTATTTGAGATAAAATGGAGAAAGGAGGAGGAAAGATAAACCTTTTTTGGAGCGGGTCGTCCACCTGCAAAAACCACCACCCACCACCGGAAAAATTGAGAGAGAGAGATTTTAAATTTTTTTTTTTTTTTTTTTTTTGAATTTCAGAAATAAAATCAATAAAAAAAAAAAAAAAAGAAGTTTTCTTGGGTGGGTGATTTCTGTTTTCTGTAGCCAACCAGATGGTGTTGTCGATCTGAAGATGGGTTTTGTATTTCTTCTCTTTCTATCTCTTCCGTGTTTTGCTCTTTCTCTCTCGAAAGTCGCAACCACTCTCCTTCCCGCATCTATCGTTCATGTTTATTTATATTTGATATGTTTAAAATAGAAATATGGTATTTCCAGCATTTCCACTTGTGTAGGTAAGTTACCTGCACACTACCTCAAAAAAACAGTGGGGGCCGACATTGTTTGGGTGATCCAAATAATTCATTTGAATGGTCCTCACATAGATAGGATGTCCACAAAAAGTCAGATACATAGGATCATCCCAACCCTACGATTTGTAGAGGTAAAATGGACGTGCATAAACCTTCACAAATTAGTCCATTTTTTGCCTCCATAGTTTGAATGGTTAGGATGATCCTATGGATCTGATTTTTTGTTGACACCTTATCTATGTAAAGATCATTCAAATGAATGGTTTGGATCACCCAAACAATGTGGACCCCCACTGTATTTTAAGGTAGTGTGTAGGTAACTTACCTACACAAGTGTGTAGGAAATGTTCCCTCATATATGAGAAAACGGTTCCTACACATATGTGTAGAGTTCTCTACACACTAGCTTAAAATACAGTGGGGGCTCACATTGTGTGGGTGATCCATGCCATCCATTTTAAAGGCCCTCACATAGATAGGGTGTCTATATATATGCCCCCTTTTCTTCATCGGGACACCCCCCCCCTCCCTCTAATAAGGGGTGCAATTCTTCCGCCAGTTCAAGGTTACTCATTCTTGGAGAGAAGCAAACAGAGGAGCTGACCTCCTCTCCAAGACTACCTGTCCGGTTAAAGGTGATGACATCCCCTTGCACTCGCTCCCCCTCGAGCTGATTGATATAGCCATAGCAGACTTTTCGGGGCAAATTTACATGCGCAAATGATGTATCCTAGTTTATTTTATTTTGGTTATGTCCTTTTCTCCTATCCCTCTACTGTGCCTGTTCCGGAGATGGCTTGTTCAGATTGTCTCTTTATTTCTAAGATTTTCTCCTATGTAATGATGAAGGAGCTTGTTCCTTCAGAGATGGCTGCCCTTAGTTTTTGTAACCTCTTTTTATTTATGATATCTGATCGGGTCCTGCCAAACCCCCTCTTACCGTTAAAAAAAAAAAAACTCGGGTTGGTCGGGTCGGGTCGGGTTGACTTTTCCCAACCTGGGTTAAGTACTTGAGTTCGGGTTGAGGGGTTGGGACTTTGGACCCGACCAAGTGAAACCCGACATTTTTTATAATTTTTTATTTAAGTAAGCTTAAAAGTCGGGTTGGGTTGGGTTGGGTTGGAAAAATGGGTTCCTCGGGGCTAACCCGACCCGAGTTGCACCCCTAGACTGCGCTCCATCAATTTATGACAATCATTCCTACACTACAAGGGGGTGGCGAATGGAAGAAAAAGGGGAGAGTATATCACTCTTCTTATTTGTCTTCTTCTTCAATTTTTGGGAAAAGACAAACAAATAGAAAGAGGTAAAAGTACTAAGAAAGGGAGTTAAAAAATCTATGTATATATCTATCTGTTTATGATGATAGGGACCTTTGCAGAAGTCATTTCTGCGGGGTCTGTTGCACGAGAGAGCAGCCCGTCAGATGAATTAAATGAATAAGACAAAGCCTTTGCGACTGCTTAATCATGCAAGAGCGCCGGCCCACAAAATGCCTTTTGGGACGGTCCCTTGCAAATCCCTCTATCACATTATTAAGTATGTTTCTTTCCATTGTCATTCGCTTTTTTTTCAAGAAAATAATTTGGTAGAAAAGCTTTTCTTTATCTTTGAGTTTGAAGTTGTAGTAAATTTGTAATCATTTTGGTGGGGGATGAAAGGAGAATGAATGGGGAGACACAATAAACTTATATAACTAGGATTGGATTGATCCCGACCATCGATTTGTGGCCTACGTGGGTAAAACAATATGTAAGCATCTAATCAAGGTGAGGTCGAGATCAAATGAGCAGAGCATGTGAATGTTGATTCGATCAAGGTTTAAAATTTTGGTTTCTGTACCGGTTTCAGACCTTGAAATTTTGAAATTTCAATCGAAATCAGGTTCAAAAATCGAAAACAATATTTATTCAATATTAAATTTTGGTAATTTCGGTCAAAATTTCGGTGAAATATTAAATTAATTAAAAAAAAAAAACAGATTTTTTGGGTCAAATTTCGGAAAAAACTGAAATTTCGGCCGAAATAAATGACCATTTCGGTTTTGCGTGGTTTCGGTGTCGGTCTTTCGGATTTCGGATCATGCCGTACGTCACCAAGGGCCCAAAAAGTGTCAGCTAGGAAAGAGCCTAACCTACCACATTTTTTTAGCATTTTTTTTGGGAGGCATTGGAAGTAGATGGATAAGCATTAGGAGGATTTCATTGGGATTACCTTTTTTTTATTTAAATATGAGTTTAAAATCTCTCTTTCATTGATATTGTCTCTTAGCAATAATTAAATAGTCGATATGAAAATGAAATATAATCTGATGTACAGTACTTAATAAAATAGGTAAAAAATAATGAACTATTGTTTTTTTGTCAATTATAAGATTTGTTTTATCCAGAGTTTAGTCTATTTATGAAATGAAAATAGATTTTTTTTTCTGGATTAGATATTTTACTCTATGAGGGAAACCCATCGTTGATCTATTCCTGTAATTGGTGCTCTCAGTTTTTTGTCCTTCACATCCTTGAAAAATGATATCTTGAAAAGGAAATTGCATGGGGAATGAGTTTCTTGTCATCTAGTTCTTTTGGCCACTTTCAACAACTATTCTCCAAAATAATTTTGTGCAAAAACTGAAACAAAAAAAATAAAAATCATATTATGTAAACTTGACCTTATTCCCAAACAAGATTTTAGGTGGAAATCAATATTTTGATTTGGAATTCTCACATTTGCGGCGTTTTTTGCGTTGACATTTGGATCCCAATCAAATCCTTGAGTTTCCAATTCAGCGAGTGACAGTGACAAAAATCAGATTTCCAAATAAACTCTGGAAATAAGAAATTGGAAATACGTAGATCTGGGAGTTCCCTTCACCCTCTTAGCTCCTCAACCTCTCCCCTGCAGCAAGGAATTACCCTCTTCCCTCTCTGTCTCCCTCTCAACATGAGCTGGCAAGTCTGTTCATTTTGTACTGAAAACTCAATTCCAAATCCAAATACAAAATCTGAGGTATCAAAACGGGCCCTTAAGGCACTAACCAATATTTTTTGTCCTGTTTGGTGTGGGTTCACATCATTGATATAAAAAAATGTAACCTAGCACGATGTCTACACACAAATAGATATCATTTCCCACTAAATTAAGTGTTTTTTTACACCAAATTTTATCTAGGATCCTAGGGGGTGGCACCTTGGATTTTACCGACGAAAGAAAAAAATTACAAGAGAAGGCCATTCCACCTTACCCCAAAAACCGAAAGTAAACACAACTTACTTGCAACGGATGTTTGGAATACCCAAAGCATCACATCTACTAGCACCCCTAGCGATAATTGGAAGATCCTTTCACCAACTATATGCTTTATTATCTTTTCTTTTGCAAGCATACTTTAACATGGAGTCACCAACTTGATTGGTCTCTCTATAGGCATGGGATATCCTAGACTTCAACTACATGATCAACTATATCAGTCCTTGCCATTATAATTTAATGGTCCAATGAAGAGTTTTATTATTTCCAAGTAAATCAATCACAATCCTACTATCCCATTCAATCCAAATATTTGTGAACCCAAGCTCTTTGCTGTATCTGTGTCCACCTGGAATTAGGGCTGCAACTCGAGCCGGGTTTTACCCGACCCGCATCGACCCGACCCGAAAATAACCTGGGTTGGGTTCAGGTTTCATGGGTTTCGGGTCGAGCCGGGTTGAGCATTCAAAAGCCTGCATGAATCTCGGGTCGAGCTGGGTTTGAAGGGGCCCGACCCGACCCGACCCGAGTTACATAAGTTATAGTATGTACATTTTTTTCTATTGTTAGTTAAAAGTTAAAAGTGAAAACCCACGCACCTACTGTTATTGTATGTGAGTGTAATTTCTGCTTCTATGAATTGAGTTGATTCAAGTGTTTGATTCAGCATTGTTTGATTGTAATTACAACATTGTTTGATTACAACATTGTTTGATTCAAGTGTAATGTGAGTGTAATTTCTGCTTCTATGAGTTGAGTTGCCTTGCCAAACAAGAATTTTCCTTAAAAAATTGCGTCAATGTAAAAAAACCCGACCCGACCCGATCCGAGATATTTCTCGGGTACGGTTGAGTTCTCCAAAACCCGACCCGATCCGAGATATTTCTCGGGTACGGTTGAGTTCTCCAAAACCCGACCTGCCCGACCCGAGTTGCAGCTCTACCTAGAATGTTTCTTACTTCAGTCAGCACAATAATGCTACTATTATAGAAATGTGAGTAAGCAAAAATCATCTTGCCTCTATAATTTCTAAACACTCCCCACTAAATTAACCGTTATAATAACTTTTTAACAAAAGCCAAACAAGTTAAGGATCAATGGATGAAGCATTTTTCAATCTTTAAGAAGCTTTTAGACTTTTAGGATGAGCCACTTCTTTAGAATCTAGTGCATCTTTCGATCTGAATTCGGGTTGAACCCGTAGGATCGGGTTGAGCCTGACCAAGCTGCACCTAACACCCATATCAATGAGATGGATGGCAAAGATAGACTACCCACCCGTTCAGTTTCATTGGAAATCTATAAAACATCACATTAGACTTATTATCTCAATCTTTCCATCAATAAATATAATATCAAACTGCAACTCAGTAGTTGTTCTCGAGCTTCCAAAAGCTTACTAATAACCCTATAGTTAAGAACATCTAATCAATATAACTCCCAGACTAACATCTAGATCCAATACATGATCTAAACAATAGTCATAGTTTAATAGTTTATACACCAAGTTGCAGTACAAACTGGGATTCAGAGTCTGAAAGCAAAAGGGTACCGGTATCTCCTTCTTCTTTCTTTCCCTAAAAAAGCCGAGGGAAAAAGCCAAAAAACCCAACCTTTTTTTCTTTATTTTGAGACGATTCTTAGATGGTTTCTTGGGATTCGATGGGTGCCTGAGCATCTGTACAGAGAGAACGAGTCCTCCACGCGCCACCTCTCAGACGGGTAATCCTAGCCGTCCACATTTCAACCATCCATTGATCCAAAAAAAAAGAAGGAAAACCTAATATTATCCTCATCTCCTTCCCAACTCATTCCATTTCCTTTTTGAGCCTCTCTCCTATCACTTTCAAGACCCTTTTCTTCATACAAAGCCATGCTTCTACAACTCTCTCCCTCATACACGCTTCTAAACACTCCCCACTAAATTAACCGTTATAATAACTTTTTAACTGAAACCAAACAAGTTAAGGATCAATGGGATGTAGCATTTTTCATTCTTTGAGAAGCTTTGAGATTTTTAGGATGAGCCACTTCTTTGGAATCTAGTTCATTTTTCTATCTGAATTCGGGTTCAACCCATAGGTTCGGGTTGAGCCTGACCAAGCTACACCCCTATCAATGAGATGGCAAAGGGAAGACTACCCACTCGTCCAGTTTCAATGGAAATCTATAAAACATCACATTAGATTTATAATCTCAATCTTTCCATCAATAATTATCTTAGCAAACTGCAACTAGGTAGTTGTTCTCGAGCTTCCAAAAGCTTACTAATAACCATAGAGTTAAGAACATCTAATCAATATAAGTCCCAGACTAACACTTAATCCATTACATGATCTAAACAATAGTCATAGTTTATACACCAAGTTCCTGTATAAACTAGTATTCGGTGTCTCATCTTCTTTCTATCTCCCAAAAGGCCAAGGCAAAAAGCCAAAAAACCCTACTTTTTTTTGTATAATTTTTTAGTTGAGACGATTCTGAGAGGGTTTCTCGGGATTCGATGGTGCGTAAATATCTGTACAGAGAGCACGAGTCCTCCACGCGCCACACCTCTCAGACTAGTAATCCTAGCCGTCCACATTTCAAGCATCCATTGATCCAAAAAAGGCAAAACCTAGCCACTCTCTCTCCCTCTATATTATCCTCATCTCCTTCCCAAATCACTCCATTTTCCTCCTAGCTTTCAAGACCCTTTTCTTCATACAAAGCCATGCTTCTAAGAGCTGCGTGTGCTTTCATTTTTTCCTCTACACATGGAGAAAATCAAAACCCTTTGAGCTCTGCTTCATCTTTTTCTTCTTCTCTAAGACTGAATTCTTCACAGAGAAGAGGAGGAATAGATGGGATATTTGCTATGGCTTCGAAGAATCAGAATAGTAGGCCGCTAACAGGTATCGTTTTCGAGCCCTTTGAAGAGGTGAAGAAGGAGCTCCTTCTCGTGCCAACTGTTCCCCATGATTCAATCGCCCGGCAAAAGTATTCTGCTGATTGTGAGGCTGCAATCAATGAGCAGATCAAGTGGGTCTATTTGATTTCTCATTGTTCTTTTGAGGAATTTTGTTCATGTTTCTTATCTTTCATTCTTTCTGTGTTTATGAATTGGGTTTTCCATGACTGGGTTTTTTCTCTGTTTTCTACTTGAAACTCTCATATTTTTCTTCTTTTGAAAGAAATTCTTTTATGGGGTGTTTGGGTTTGTCTATCTTTATTTCCTTTTCTGTTAGAAATCCAATTTATTTCATATTAGATTTATGTGGGTCTTCCTCATCTCCAGTGTTACAAGTATTTATTTCCTTACTCTCCCTATTTTCTATCTATATTTTCTATAAGAGCATTGGAGGCCCAGTTTTCTCGAATTAACTCAATGTTTTCTCCATTTTTCTCTTCTTCTTTATTTTCTGTTTTGATAGAACTGTGTTCCATCAGAGGACTTTCTTGGTGGACGCCTGAGAGGCGCCTTCAAAAAAAAAAAAACCGATCATGGTATCAAGTAGGGATGTCAACAGATCCACTTTGGTTCAGATCCACCTATGTCTTAGTCACGACCCATTCAAATCTCTTATTGGTCGGATTGGATTCGGAGTGTTCTTTGTTTCCTACTTCCTGGGGTCTTAGTCACAATCCATTTCAAATCGAACCATCCATCGGAGACTCGGAGTGCCCTAGTAGGTCCTACTTACATTTTACACAGTTAAAATTATTAGAAGAGGGCGAGTGCAAACTTAACCAATAGCTGCAAGGGTGAGCCACAACGGCAGAAACGCATTGGGCCATGGACTCAGGGTCAGTGGTTAAAGAAGGAAGAGAAGATGGTGACTCGAGACTTGAGAGAGATGAATGAAAAAAGATACTAAAAATAGGAATCGTTCTAAAAAAATGCACATGACTTATTTTTACTAAAATACCCTGTAAGTAATACTTAAAGTATTAAAAATTAGAGAGTTTTTTTCGCAAAATAGTATAATAAAATCAGATTTAGGATTGTCCCATGAACTTTTGTTGGTTATTTGGAGCCTATCTGTAATAATTTCGGATCCTATGATTTGGTCTCGAAATGAGTCCATTGATCTTGATAATGTGTCCAGATGCTGTCCATTTAAGTTCGGATTATGATGGTCCATTGACACCCCTAGTATCAAGGCTCTAAAGCCTTATTCCATGACTACATGAAATAAGAATGAGTCGTCCGCAGAAGAACAAGCCTTGGAAGCGAGTTTGGATGCGAAGATCGAATCACGACTTGAATCAAGAATCCAAGCCCTCAAAAGAGAATATGCTAAAGATGTTTATAGAATTTCTTTCCCAAAATCTCAATCGTCCCCATGCAATGACCATCCGAGATCCACTTAATCCTGTGTCTAAATCAACCATTATGCATAGGGATCGGTCTGATCAGGGCACTACAAACTTTCATGATCATCGTATCAATGAACGAGACAATCGACGAGGTGTAACTTATTTTGATTGAGATCAAAATTCTCCTCACATGAAAATAGAGTTTATGGGATGGGATGGTAGCAATCCGTTTGGCCGGGTGTCCCTAGCAGAGCGATATTACCGATTCCATTAGACAACGGAAGATCTTAGGGTCGCAATCGCTTTAATCAATCCTAAAGGCAATGATACCCAATGGTATGATTGGTTTGAAGCAATCTATCATGGAGTTCCTACTTGGAAGGAGTTCGTGGGGGGTTAATTGGTTCGTTTCAGCCTCTCTAAGTACGAAGTTGTTCATGGAGATCTAGCAAAAATAAGACCAACGACAACTGACTAGGGGTATCATGGCCGCTTCGTATGACTAACTGAGCCCGAGACCGGTTCGAGCCATAGTTGGTCGGCACGTTTGTAGCACCCAGACATTAGACGAGAAGTCAGGGTGTATCATCCTCGCATGATGACAACGACTATTTCTTATGCACGATTGCAGGAGGAAAGACTCCATGAAGATAGTCGACGCGTTGATGTGCCTCGAGAAGGTCCTGTCGTATCCCCGGGTTGTAACATCCCTAGTGGTATAACATCCCTAGTGGTACAGGAGTCATCGTTACAGACAAAAACGGCTGCTGATGATTGAGCCTGCAGACCATCCCGACAAAGAGGACGAGGATAAGGATGAATCTCATCATGAGGATGTCAATCAAGAAAATGATGATACAGTTTCTATTTCTGTGCATGCTTTAGCAGGAAATTCTACTTCTCTGACTATGTGGGTCAAGGGATATGTCAAACGTAAGCCCGTGACAATTTCAATTGACTCGGGTAGTATAAATAATTTTATCTACGTTTGGGTTGCTAAAAGACTTTCTTGTCGCGTGTCACACTTTTATAAATTTGAGGTTAAGGTAGCACATGTTCTAACCTTAACTCGTATTGGAAAATGCTCTAATATGAAAGTTTTCATACTAGGTCAAGAGTTATTCACAGATCTATTCCTATTATCACTAGATGGTTGTGATCTAGTCTTGGGAGCTCAATGGTTGATACCCTTGGGATATTGCTTGGAACTTTTCCTAGTTCATTATACAAATTTCATTGAATGGAGAAAAGGTGACCATCATGGGTAAAGGTGGAGAAAGCATGACTACGATCAACAATCATCCAACATAAAGCTAGTGCAAAAGGAGCATGACGTCTTCCTAGTGCAGCTGCGAAGACTGCAAAATTTTAAATTTGCCACAAAAGTTGCTAACGTGGAAACTCTTCTCTTAGAATTTGCAGTCATATTTGAAAAACCGGAGGAGCTGCTTCCTAAGAGGAGTTCTCATGATCACCGCAAACATGGTACTCAAGCCCGCATGAAGCAACAAGCGGATAAACATCAACCTATGCGAGAATTCCAAGTTGGTGATTTGGTATTCCAGCTTCTACAGCTCATCAACAATTATCCATCAATATTCGTGCTTCTAGGAAGCTTTCTCCACGTTTCTATGGGCCTTACAAGGTGCATAAGCACATTGGATCTGTTGCTTACCAGTTAAATCTACCAAAGGGCTCAAAAACACACCTTGTTTTTCACATGTCATACTTGAAGAAGAAATTGAGAGCGTATTGTTGCTCAATTCCAACTGCCAAACACGTTTCTAACAGGTGAAGCTAAAACGCAACCACATGCTATCTTGGACCAGCTGATTGTCAAGCATCCTTGTGCAATGGAGATGGTGCCACGTGGAAACTGTACCATTCCCTCCAACAAATTTTTTTGGAGTTTACTACTGATCAACCTTCAGGGCAAAGTTGATTTATGCTGATTTATGTAGGTTTCCATAATCTTTTTTTCTTTCTATTATGCTGATTAATGTTTCCTATTTTGCTCTCCCTATTTTCTATAACATGCAGATATCATATGGCTATTCAGCATGCAATAATCACATTTAGTGTTGTTAGCACATTTGAGGCTGAGTTTCCTCGAAGTAACTCATGGTTTTCTCCATTTTTCTCTTACTCTATTTTTCTTTTCTATTTTCTGTCTTGATAGAACTGTGTCTATCATCCAGTTTTTTTTTTTTTTTTTTGGAATGGTATCATCCAGTTTCTCTACGAATAATATGTTGATTCCTTGTTGTTTCGATTTTCTATTGTGTGATTCCCTCTGTCTTTGTTTCTTTTGCTGTTTTTGACGTTTCTTTTAGAAAATATCCCTTGCTACTAAATAATTTTATTTAGGGTTTCAATATATGCATCGATCTTTCTGTAAAAAGAAATTTGTCTCTACTACCAAACCCCCCAAAAAAGAAATTTATATCTACTATGAAACCGTCTTTGTTGATTGTCGGTCCTTCTTTATATCTATCTGTTCTTCTTTATTTTAATTTTTTTTCCTTTTTCTTTTTCCAATATTCATGTGAGCCTGTTATCTGTTTTCTCTAATTTGTGGCTATATTTGCTATTTGAAAAACAGTGTTGAATACAACGTTTCGTACGTCTACCACGCCATGTTTGCCTATTTCGACAGAGACAATGTAGCACTCAAAGGACTTGCAAAGTAATTGATGGAAAATCCGAGCACCCTTTTTTTTGTTGCTTTCGTGATTGCCTTGCTGTTTAAGCTGGTTTATGATCTCCTTTAACTTCAGGTTTTTGAAGGAGTCGAGCGAAGAGGAAAGACAACATGCAGAGAAACTGATGGAATATCAGGTTCTTGCAATCTTTCTTTGTTTGGTCTGGTTCTTTTATTCATCTTCAGTTTGCAGATGAAACTTGCATTGCTTTCTTTCACTTTGTATTCGGTCTTTTAAGCTGTTCTTTTTATAATTTCAGAACAAGCGGGGAGGAAGAGTGAAGCTGAATTGTATACTGATGCCTCTCAGTGAGTTTGATCACCCAGACAAGGGAGATGCACTGTATGGTGAGTTTCATTCGATTAAGTTTATTTGGATCGCATTCCTTTCTGTGCCTGCAGTATAAAATCAATTGGGCCGCAAAAGAAAATTTCTAGTAGATTTAACTCCAAGAAGAATATAACACTAGAATGAGTAAATGTTTTTTAGAACTAGAAGAAAATACAGAGTTTTGTGCATCTCTCTCTCTCTCTCTCTCTCTCTCTCTCTCTCTCTCTCTCTCCCTCTCTGTCTCTCTCTCTCTCTCTCATATGATTAAATGCTTAATGGTCACGTCCCAAGGGTGGACCTGAGTTAGCACTCCTCTGCATATGATTTAGTCGTGTTCCTCTGTTTTCATATGCGGAGAAATTTATATCCTCTTGATGTATCTTTTACTATGGTATTCTCTTTCATTTGCTATAAGGCTAGACTAGTGGTGTTCCATTTGTGCGGTGTAACTCTTTTCGGTGGTGCAGAGTGTGAAGAGATCAACAATGTGGTTGGTCATTTTCTTCAGGGGTTATCGTGCAGAGATATGTTGCAAGGTGTATTCATTCCGCAAAGTCTCACATTCACCTTAAAGATAGCGACCTAGTTCATACCTCATTTTAGTCGCATAATTGGTTTTTCATAAAAACTCATTTTTTTCTTGGAATTAAGGTACATAAGGTATATCCACGAACAAATCCGCCATTTCGTCGAGTATAGAGTCGTTTCTTTCATAGTTATAGGTTATATTTTCTACACGTATTCTCATACGTCTATTACTTGTGTTACTAGTCTCTAATGATTCATTTATACCCATCTCTATCTACCTGTCATACTCTATCCACTTTTGTTAAGTTTGGCTTGTTTCACACTAATAAAATTATTTTTATGTCACTCTTGGCATTGTTTGATAATTTTTTTTTTAAGGATTTGCTAAGCTTCATCGCAAAAGGCTTTTCGTGGCTGGTCTGTTGCACGTCAGACCAGCCACCTCGTGAATGGAGACAAGGTGGCTGGTCTGATGTGCAACATACCAGCAGCGAAAACCCTTTTGCCATGGACGCTAGACCAGCCACCTCGTGAATGGAGACAAGGTGGCTGGTCTGATGTGCAACAGACCAGCAGCGAAAACCCTTTTGCCATGGACGCTAGCAATTCCCTTTTTTTTTTATGTCACACTAGGCAAAGTTTTCATTTCGGTCTCTAATTATTTTTTTAATTTATTTTTGAATAATCTATTTATATAAAAACCAATATTTAAGTGATGGTATAGCATCAAAATGACTAGAAGACCAAAGTAGTTCCAAAGCCATAAACTTCAGTAGTATTCAGCTGATAGAGAGCTAAGAATTTTGAAGACGACTTGTATTGCTTAATAAACCAAATAGGTGAGGACAAAGAAGAAGGTGACGGAGATGTGAAGAATAAATTCGATGTAAACCAATCAAGAACATGAATTTTCTGTTAGAACTACTATTATTAGCAACCCTACTATATGTATTATTTGTGGGAGTGTAGGCAATTTGGGAGAAAGCCATTTCACTGCCTTTGTTTTTTCAAGAGAAGAGTCACCTCATCTTGTCTTATTCTTTTAATATGTATGAGGTGGCTTTTCTTTCTTGAAAAAGAGGGGCCACAAAATGGCTTTCTCGAGAAAGCCATTTCGCAGCTGACTTTTGCAGGAGAGAACAGCCACCACAGATGAATTAAATGAATAAGACAAATTATGCTAAAAAGTGAGCCACTGTTCTCTCTGCAAAAGTGTGCCGCGAAATTGCCTAGCAAATCCCTATCATTGAGTTTCCATATATAGTTAAGATCTCTCTCACTCTAATAAACAATGTCATAAAAAATGTGGAAATCCAACTACCATTTGACCAAGGCCCCACTATTACCTTCCCTCATCAGTTAGCCAAAAGAATCTATGAGAGGAGGGCTAAAGGAGAAAGGCTAAGTCCAAGGTAAGGTGCCTGCTCGTGTCCATTTCTTCAACATTTTTTCAAAGATGCTTTCACTCTACACTCCTTCCTCTTCAATTCTCACGCTAAATGACTCATATAACCTTCAAGATACTCTGCTTAGTTCCTCACTGTTGTTGTAGAAGACCCACTAGAGAGGCTTTCTCATTTGAGAGAAAGTTATGGGTAATTCTAGTAAATCTTGTCCATCACATTGAGGCCTCCGTCCCCTGGTTGGTTCTTTCTTCTTTTGTATTTTTGGGATTAGTTTAAAAATGGGGAAGTTGGGGTGGGTATATAAAAGGAAGAGGGATTGTGGAAGGAGACATGGAAGAATATAGAGATGTGGAGCTGGTGGAAGAAGGGCTTCATCTTCCCCACAAAACGTTTCATGTTAAACATTATTACCTCACGCATCCCCCACAAGGCCAAAGGTAACGCAGTCAGACACACAAGTTCTTATTTTTCTTGTTCTTCATTGATATGTTATTCTCATGTAATAGAAAAGTATTCACATCATCATTTGGGTTATTTAGGTTATAGTTTTTCTAGTAGTTTCAAAATTCTCTCGCGTCATCGTGGACTCCTCCGAGTCGACTCCCTTTTACCTTGGCCGTGTTCTTGTTTGAGTCCACGTATTGCCTTACAAAGTCAATCAAAACACTCTTTTGACTCTTGAATTATGACCGGCCAACCGAGTATACACAGCGGCATTAACCGAGTCCTTGACTGTGTCGTGTTGAGTCTACTAGGATTTGCTTTTGCGACATTTTGGTCAACGTACCTGTTTTGAAATGCTAATTTTTAAACTTCTTTAATCTCACTCACACACTCTCTAACACATACAGTTATACATTTTCTTGTTTTGCATTGGTCCTTGGGTGATAAAAGGGACAAAGATAAAGCAATTTGACACACACACACACACACAATTTCGTGTTCTGCTGATAATCACATCATCATTTTGGGTTATCTGGGTTCTTGGTTTTCTTCAAACTTCTTTAATCTCTCCCCCCCTCTCTCTCAAACACACACCTGCTTTCTTGTTTCCTGTTTCTGCATTTATCCTTTACCCCCAAAGGAAATAAAAATGGTGAATCCCATCATCATTTGTGGGTTATTTGGATTATGGGCTTTCTTCAAAGTTCTTTACTCTCTCTCTCTCTCTCTATAACAGACAATTTCTTGTTTTTCTTCTTCTGCATTGATTCTTACCTTCTCATGTAACAAAAAGGGATAATCGCACGCATCATCACGGCTATGTTTTCTTTTTTTAAAAACACTTCTTTAATCTCTCTCTCTCTCTCTCTCTAACATACATACAATTTCCAGCTTTTTTATTCTCCATTTATCCCTACTTAGGTAATAAAAAAAGGTGAATCCCATCATCATTTAGGTTTTCTGCAAACCTCTTTACTCTCTCTCTCTCTCTCTCTCTCTTCGTGTTTATGCCCCAGGCTCATACACTTTCTTGTTTTTCTTCTTCTGAATTGATCTCTACTAAATACTTAAAAAGATGAATTTCTTCATTTGGGTAATGAGTTTTCTTCAAACTTTTCTTTCTCTCTAACATGACAATATATACCTATGTCAGGGGAAGGACATGGGCTTGTGAAACTTTATAAGGAGATAGAGTCTTGCAGTGGATATGCAGATATACAAGTGATGTGGGAGATGATTCACTCCTCTTGCCCTCCTAATACCAACAACAACAACAAGAGAGGGTCTTCTTGGAAGTTTTGCTTTAGATCGACATGAGGCTTCCTATTAGTAAATGGAGGACTCAAGTATGGTGAAATAAGCATTGTCCTTCTCAAAAAGTGGTGAATCACCTTCCAACTTATTTGATTGATAGTTATTTCTTTTTTAGCCTACGAGTGTTCCTTGGTCTCTGTGAGGGCAAGATGTAATAATCGAATTACCAACTTTCATCTTTGTAAATATCATTACCTTTGTGTGAAGTCTTGGGAAATATGAGTCCATGTATGTGTATGCGTGGAGAGAACACATTTTGTAGAACATAAAAGAGAAATCTTGAGTTTAAGTCTCTCTTGACATCCTTCAAATTAACATCCTTTAAATTAGTGAGAATGTCAGTGTCATTAAGACAAATCAAGGAATCTCTCTCTCTCTCTCTCTCCATCCTTCAAATTAAAGATATATCAGTGTGTCATGAGGGCATGTTTGGCAACCATGAAAAATTATTCAATGGAAAAAATAGTAAAAATAAAATAAAATTCACTACATCAAAATTTTCATGGTTGCTAATGATGCTCAATCTGTCCAAGCAATTGGACAGGTTAGATGGTATCGATCCCTCCTGTTGTCAGTTCTATCTGACCTGCAGTCACAAACAACAGGTTAGGGACCACCCGAAATCGGAACTCTGGGAAACCCTCCGACGCTCAAGTTAGTATTGAGATCAACAAAACGAGAACTTGACACCAGGAAGATTCTGAATTACCTTAGATGTTGCCCCGGAGGGAGCCGACCCCCTAGAATGGAGAGGAAGGTTCCTGTTTGTAGGAGGTTCCGTTGCTCCAAGCGTGATGTGTTGTTGGCGAGATCTTCGGGATATGGTGGAGCTTCTTTTTTGTCACTGACGATGTGTCCGGGTATGGATGCTTGGATGCTTCTCGATTTTTATCCCCATCAGTTGCCACACATGCCCTAATATAATTTAAGGATGAGTTGCATAGATACATGTGCATCCAAAATTCTTTGTCCTCCCACCGCTCCTAAGTGAGGTTTTAAATTTCAGTTTCGATTGAAAATTCCGTGCAAATCATACAAAAGTGGGGAGATTTATCTTCTGTCAACAATTTTCACTCTCTCACGGTCTTGGACCCAATGAATGCAAAAAATGAACCCATAATATAAAGCGACGAGTAGGGGTGTTCATTACTCGGTTATAACCAAATAACCGAACCAAACCGAATTGGTTTGGTCGGTTTGGTTCGGTTTTTTTCCTTTTCGGTTTGGTTTCAGTTATTTTTTTTTGAAAATTCGGTTATTCGGGTTCAGGTTCGGTTATCTCAAAAATAAAATAAAATTGGTTAACCGAATAACCGAAATTACGGATAAAAATTATTATTTTTTCAAAAAAAAATAAAAAATTGCTATATGGGCACTCCGTAGGAAGATCAAAACCGTCCATTTGATTGATCACAACTTAATTAAGTTGTGCTCAAAAAATCATTTCAATAGGATGATCCTAGCCCTCCGATCCAAATCGAGATTTTACTTTTTTTCCTCTTTTTCTCCCACTATTCGGTTAACCGAATAACCGAAGTTTTAATTGGTTCGGTTTCGGTTCGGTTTCGGTTATCGAAAATTGATAACCGAAATTATTTTGGTTATCAAATTAAGTCTATTCGGTTCGGTTATAACCGAACGAACACCCCTAGCGACAAGTATGCAAATTATCATACATATAGGTGGAGAGAAGAGTAGAGTTAGTCTAATCTCATTTGAGTTGACTAGCATTTTATAACTAAAACAAGAAAATGAGGTACTCATCATTCATGCAAAAATATGCATTTTTAGGACTAAAATCTTATGAGGTAAAATCAGAGGCAGATATTAACAATTTATGTATTTAATAGGAAAAATTATTAAAAAAATGCAAAGTTTTGTCTAAATTGTGAATAAAGGGTAGTGATTTGAAATTTATAAAAAAATGTTCTTAGGTGAGAGAAGATGGCTTTTAGGACAAATATACCCCTTCTACCTCTTTTTTCTCTCCACCTCTTTGCACCTATCCCTATGCACTTATTACCTTCTCACCTACCACCTTCTTCTTCCTCAAGACTTTTCTAACGTGAAAAACTCCATGGAAGGGTTTTGAGGGTTGCCATTTACAACAAGGTTTGGTATTCATGAGGGTTTATTCATAATAAACTTATCGAAGCAGTGTTACAAAATGCAAAGAAAATGAATTTTGAGCTTAAAACTGAATTTTGTTGTTTTCCCCATTTTCAAGATAAATCCATTTTCTTTGCATTTTTGAATTCTAAAACATCAAAACTAAGCTTGAATTTATGGTTGCCTGCATGACACTGTGATCACAATGTATATTCCTATTATCCTTGGAATTATTACTCAATTTGAAAATAAAAATCTTTGGAATTATCCATATTCTACTGGCTTCCGTCGGAAGTCCGAACAAAACTTCAGACTTCCGAATGGAAGCCAGTATACGTAACCAAAATACTGGTTCCATTAGGAAGTCCGAAGGTTTGTTCGGACTTCCGAGTCGGACTTCTGAACAAACGTTCGGACTTCCGACGGAAGACAATCGAACTTTGTAGTTCGGTAATTGTCATATGTTAGTGCACCCTTTTGGTATTTTTTTTCGTAATTTTACTACTTTGCTTCCATTTTTTTGTAATTTTTCATTTAAAACTTAGCACTTCAACCACAAATCCCTAATGATTGCTATTTTTTGCAAGTAATGATTATTATTTTTTGCAATTATGTTTTTGCTAGCCACCTTTGCACCCATATTACTTCTGCGAATCTTTGCATCAAAGGATGGGCCATAAGCCGAGAAGTTGCCTCGGCGAAGGTGGCTAGCAAATTCCCATACAAAAAAGGGAAATGTTATCCACACTACTGTATTTTGATGAGGGCACTCCTCACTTAATTAAAAGTACGGTATGGCCCCCCCCATAGGATGATCCAAAGCGTCCATTAGACGGTCCACAGCCTAAATTGGTTGTGTCCCAAAAATCATTTCCATAGGTTGATCCTAACCCTCTGATCTATAGAGGGTTAGGACCAACCCTCTAACATTCTGATCAGAGGGTTAGGATCAACCTACGGAAATGCTTTTTGGGGCACAACCTATTTAGGCTGTGGCCCTCTAATAGATGGTTTGGATCATCCTATGGTGAGGGCCATACCGTACTTTTAATAAAGTGAGGAGTGTCCTCATCAAAATACGGTAGTGCGGATAACAATTTCCCAAAACATCTTAAAATATACGGCAAAAATCAGGGTGACCCGCGGGTTAACCCGGCCTGTACGGGCCCCGCGTCGGAACCACATTTTCCACCCCGGAACCACATTTTCTACCCCGGAACCACTAGGGAACCACATTTTATACCTCGAAACAACTAGGGAACCACATTTTATACCCCGGAACCAGTAGTGAACCACATTTTATACACCGGAACCACTAAGGAACCAAATTTTATACCTCGAAACCTCTACGGAACCACATTTTATACTCCAGAACCATTACGGAACCACATTTTATACTTCGGAACCACTATGGAACCACATTTTATACCTCGGAACCACTAGGGAACCACATTTTATACCCTCGAACCACTACCGAACCACATTTTATGCCTCAGAACTACTAGGGAACCATATTTTCTACCCCGGAACCACTAGGGAACCACATTTTATACCTCAGAACCACTAGGGAACCACATTTTCTACTCCGGAACCACTAAGGAACCACATTTTCTACTCCGGGATCACTAGGGAACCACATTTTCTACCCCGGAACCACTAGAGAACCACATTTTATACCCCGGAACCACTAGGGAACCACATTTTATACCTCAGAACCACTACGGAACCACATTCTATACTCCGAAACTACTAGAGAACCACAGTTTATACCACGGAACCACTAGGGAACCACATTTTATACCCCGGAACCACTAGGAAACCACATTTTCTACCCTGGAACCACTACTGAACCAAATTTTATGCTCCGGAACCACTAGGGAACCACATTTTATACCTCGGAACCACTAGGGAACCACATTTTATACGCTGGAACCACTAGGGAACCACATTTTATGCCTCAGAACCACTACGGAACCACATTTTATACTCTGGAACCGTTACGGAACCACATTTAATACCTCAGAACCATTATGGAACCACATTTTCTACTTCGGAACCACTAGGGAACCACGTTCTATACTCCGGAACCACTAGGGAACCACATTTTATACCTTAGAAGCACTAGGGAAGCACATTTTATGCCTCGGAACCACTAGGGAACCACATTTTATACCCCGGAACCACTAAGGAACCACATTTAATACCCCGGGACCACTAGGGAACCACATTTTATACCTCAGAACCACTATGGAACCACATTTTATACCCCGGAACCACTACAGAGCCACATTTTATACCTCGGAACCACTAGAGAACCACATTTTCTACTCCGGAACCTCTAGGGAACCACATTTTATACCCCGGAACCACTAGGGAACCACATTTTATACCCCAGAACCACTAGATATCACATTTTCTACCCCGGAACCATTAGGGAACCACATTTTATACCGATGAACCACAAGGAACCACATTTTATACCCCAGAACCACTAGGGAACCACATTTTATACCTCGGAACTATTAGGGAACCACATTTTTTACACAACAATCACTAGTGAACCACATTTTATACATCGAAACAACTAGAGAACCACATTTTATACCTCGGAACCACTAGGGAACCACATTTTATACCCTCGAACCACTACCGAACCACATTTTATGCCTCGGAACTACTAGGGAACCATATTTTCTACCCCGGAACCACTAGGGAACCACATTTTATACCTCAGAACCACTAGGGAACCACATTTTCTACTCCGGAACCACTAGGGAACCACATTTTCTACTCCGGGACCACTAGGGAACCACATTTTCTACCTCGGAACCACTAGGGAACCACATTTTATACCCTGGAACCACTAGGGAACCACATTTTATACCTCAGAACCACTACGGAACCACATTCTATACTCCGGAACTACTAGGGAACCACAGTTTATACCACGGAACCACTAGGGAACCACATTTTATACCCCGGAACCACTAGGAAACCACATTTTCTACCCTGGAACCACTACTGAACCAAATTTTATGCTCCGGAACCACTAGGGAACCACATTTTATACCTCGGAACCACTAGGGAACCACATTTTATACGCTGGAACCACTAGGGAACCACATTTTATGCATCAGAACCACTACGGAACCACATTTTATACCCTGGAACCATTACGGAACCACATTTAATACCTCAGAACCATTATGGAACCACATTTTCTACCTCGGAACCAGTAGGGAACCACGTTCTATACTCCGGAACCACTAGGGAACCACATTTTATACCTTAGAAGCACTAGGGAACCACATTTTATGCCTCAGAACCACTAGGGAACCACATTTTATACCCCGGAACCACTAGGGAACCACATTTTATACCCCCGGACCACTAGGGAACCACATTTTATACCTCTGAACCACTAGGGAACCACATTTTATACCTCCGAACCACTATGGAACCACATTTTATACTCCGGAACCACATTTTATACTCCAGAACCACTACAGAACCACATTTTATACCTCGGAACCACTAGGGAACCACATTTTCTACTCCGGAACCTCTAGGGAACCACATTTTATACCCCAGAACCACTAGGGAACCACATTTTATACCCCAGAACCACTATGGAACCACATTTTCTACCCCGGAACCATTAGGGAACCACATTTTATACCGAGGAACCACTAAGAACCACATTTTATACCCCAGAACCACTAGGGAACCACATTTTATACCTCGGAACTACTAGGGAACCACATTTTTTACTTTGGAACCATTAGGGAACCATATTTTATACCCCGGAACCAATAGGGAACCACATTTTATACCGAAGAACCACTAAGAACCACATTTTATACCCCAGAACCACTAGGGAACCACATTTTATACCTCGGAACTACTAGGGAACCACATTTTTTACTTTGGAACCATTAGGGAACCATATTTTATACCCCGGAACCAATAGGGAACCACATTTTTTACACAACAATCACTAGTGAACCACATTTTATACATCGGAACAACTAGAGAACCACATTTTATACCCCGGAACTACTAGGGAACCACATTTTATACCCCGGAACCACTACAGAACCACATTTTATACCCGAGAACCACTACAAAACCACATTTTATACCCCAGAACCACTGGGGAACCACATTTTCTACCCCGAACCACTACGGAACCACATTTTATACCTCGGAACTACTAGGTTATAATATGTAACCAAACATGATTGTATACCTAGAGAGAGATAGAGAGAGGTCAAGGTAAACATGGCAACCAAACAAAGAGTCTCATAAATAGGGTGAAAAAACCAAAGCACAAAAAACATGAAAACATGAAGAGAAGATGTTAAACCTAACCGAGGCTATGTTTATCACCCAAATAAGCAATAGAGATTTTTTTCCAAACTACAATGGCAATGGAGCTAAATCACGTTGGCAATGGGCTTTTTTCCTGAAGTACAATGGCAATGGAGCTTTATCACGTTGCAAATGAAGTTTTTTTTTCAACACTAAAATGCTAATGGAGCTCGGAAACATTGGCAATGGAGTTTTTTTCTTCCAAAACTACAATGGCAAGCTTCAAAAACCTTCCATGAAGCCTTGAGGAAGAAGAAGGTGGTAGGTAAATGGCAACCTTCAAAACCCTCTCATGTAGTTTTCCACGTTAAAAAAGCCTTGATGAAGAAGAAGGTGGTAGGTGAGAAGGTAATAAGTGTATAGGGATAGGTGAAAAAAGTGGAGGGAAAAAAGAGGTAGGAGGGGTATATTTGTCCTAAAAGCCATATTCTCTCACCTGACAACACCTTTTTTATAATTTTCAAATCACTACTCTTTATTCACAATTTAGACAAAACTTTGCATTTTTTTTAATATTTTTTCCTATTTAATATCTATAAATATTTTTATTTTATTTTTTGCGCAGGTAAGATGGGTTAGGCGGACCCCTACCAGTTTATTAAATAAAGAAAGGTATTTATCTATAAAGATGTTTATTTACTCCTATAAGATGTTTATTTACAGTTCCCTATAAGCTCTCACAAGCCAATTAAAAAAGAAAAGATAACTTAGGTTTGTGCAATTATTAAAATATGGTTGTGCGGATATCATTTTCCTAAATTTTTCATTAGAAATTTTAAAGTTGCTCTCACAAAGTCAATTAAATAATTATGTATTTATCTTTCCACTTTGTTTACATGGGAATCATAAGGAGGAGAATAAAAAATGGGATGATAATAGCAATCCAATACTTTTTCTTCTAGCCGACCACCCCACACCATCTCATCATTGATTAAAGGAAAAAAATAAAGATAGAGAAGAACAAATTCCCCACTGCCCTTTCATACAAAATGCCCTCCCTATATGTAAGTCTATAACCCCCTCCGGACTTCGTCTTCCATGAGACACCAGAATTCCCCTAAATCCCACGTCAAAACCCTAGAAAGGGCAACAAAGAGAGAGAAAAAGAGGACTAATCTTTGGTTGGAATCCCATTCCTTGCCGCCGAACAAATCATCATCGGTACGTTCTTTGCACTCATTCTTTCCCCTCTCTCTCTCTTCTTAATAAATTCCATGGCGATGAGATTAGGGTTAGGGTTAGGGTTAGCATTTTTTGTTTCATCATCAATTGCCGTCGCGTATTTGTTCGAAAAAGCTTTCGATCTGAGTTTCTTTAATCTTTTTCTACTGGTTTTGATCTTATCGATGGGATGTGGTGGGGTTTTGAGCAGTTTATTACACTATATGCTTCCTAGAAAGAGAACGAACTTAGAGGGAACTGAAGAACACAATACGGAAACCTTATTGAAGAAGCCGCGGGGCGATTTCGTGATCTCTTGCTCTGCGGAATCTGCGGCCATGGATAATAACCACACGAATGATCTCGTTTCGAAACACGCCGCCATGGCTGGTGTTGGAGTAAACCCTCCTGAGATTGATGAGGATCTCCATAGCCGACAGCTCGCTGTTTATGGGCGCGAGACTATGCGTCGGCTCTTTGCGTCGAATGTTCTTGTCTCTGGTATGCAGGGCCTCGGCGTGGAAATCGGTATGTAATTTGCTGGTCGTCTCTTTTTGTTATTTCGTTTTTGTTATGAATTTGTTGAATCTCAGTAATTGTTGTTCTGTTGATGAATATCATGATGATGATTCCACTGGTGTTTGTTAATTGGGGATTGTTGTGGGATCCTGATTTTGAGATTCTTGTTTAATAATCTTTTACTAGGTTTTTCAGATTAAGCAATGACTGAAGAACTGATCTGGTATCTTTTACTTGAATTATTGTCGGTTGAATATTAGTTTTGTCATCTGTTACCTTATGCTTTATTGGGTGATAAATCTAGAATCTGGGTCTGTATGATGTTGTTCTTTTGAATGCTGTTAGGATGGTGGGTGATTTTTTGATTTTGTGGATTATCGTGAGATTGTTTTTTAATTTTTCTTTGTTTGATCGTTAATACTCAACTCAACTCAACTAAGCCTTTGTCCCAAACTAGTTGGGGTCGAATAATGGATCCTCTAGAAATTTTTCACGAAGAAGGTGAAAGAATCTACCCAGTTCAAATTGACTAAGTCTAATCCTGTCACTAGTTGGGTTCGTCTACATGGATCGTTTTCTTCCACTCAACTAAGTCTTTGTTTGATCGTTAATAATGAGGTGTAATTTTTTAAACAAAGAACGAGAATTCTAACATTAATCTGTTACCAGAAGTAATGCCAAACCCCACAAAAATATGGTCCGATTTGGCAAAGTTGTAAACATTTAAGCTGGGGTTGAGCTCGTTAGTCTTTTGAATGGTGCTCAGTGTCGTGTAGATATGGGACTGCTGGTTCATCCCAGCTTAACTCTCTCTCTCTCTCTCTCTCTCTCTCTCTCTCTCACACACACACACACACACACACACACACACACACCCACACTTTTCCCCTCTCTCCCTTTCGCCCTTTTTGTACTGTTACTCCCTTTCGCCCTCTTTGTACTGTTAGTAGTTGTTTTCTTTATCATTCCTTCCCTTTATCTTCGAGGGCTAATTGAGATTCTTGCTTCTTGCAGCAAAAAACCTTATTCTTGCAGGTGTCAAATCTGTTACTTTGCACGATGAGGGGACTGTCGAGTTGTGGGACTTATCCAGCAATTTCGTCTTCACAGAGGATGACGTGGGAAAGAACCGGGCACTTGCTTGCATCCAGAAGCTGCAAGAGCTTAACAGTGCTGTTGCGATATCTACTTTAACATCTACGTTATCCAAGGAACAACTTTCTGACTTCCAGGTTTGTTATTTAAATTTATTTCTTTTTGTTTTCTTACTGTTGCCTTCTTTGTTGGGGTGGTTAGGTTTCATACCATTCCCAAGTTATTGGTTTACTTTGTTTGCAAGGATTGTGGTACAATAGAAGGCTTGTTAAGTAGGTATTGCTTATATCATGTGTATTCTGTGTTGCTTGAATGTTGATATTTTCCCTGTCAACAACTTGTCGTGAACAAGCTGATCAATTAGTTTGTCCATGGGAGTGCATGGGATCTTGGTTTGGACCTTTCAAAGTGAATGGAATACTTTGAACTAGGTGTATTTTTGTAATTAATCTTGTAGGCAATGATCCTCATAACTTATTGACTCATTGTGGCCAAAATTGCAGTTGAAGTGCATAATTTGATCCATTTGATAGTAAATGTACCTATATGTGTCATGGCTATAGAATGTGTTCCTACTTCCTGTTCATGTTGAAGCTGAAGTAGATGCTTGGATGCATTTGGGTATGGGTTTGAACAATTTTCATACAATTGTATTGTTCTGAATGCAATGGTCTATACTTTTTCTTTGGGTTGCCATCTACATTTTCGTAAATCAGAATCCTATGTCAGTGAGCTTTTCACATAGGCAATTTTTTGCCTGCCATTTGATTTTTAACACAACTGTCCCCGTAACTATTGTTAATTATGCTTAGGTATTGCATCTCTATTAAGCTGAAAAATGGTAATTTTGGGGCATACTAATTATTAGAATGATTTAAGTTGTAGCCATCGTTTTCATCCCTAAGCGAACTGACCAAGGCAGCAGCATTAAATCTTATTAAGTTGTTAGTGATTACTAAATACTTTATTTATATTTATTATAGCTACTATTAATATTATAGCTGCGTGGATGTTAATTTACATGTTCGTAAATCTGATCCCCACATCAATAAGCTTTGCCAGTAGACAAATTTTACCCTGCCATTTGATTTTTGCACACTTGTCCATCTAACTATTTTGAATTATGCTTAGATATGACCTCTATTAAGCTGATGAAAATGTTCATTTTTTGAAAGAATGTAAATTTAATTTGGATGGAAATGGTCATTTTGGGGCATAGTAATTGTCATAATGGTGTAAGTCATGGCAGTAGTCACCTAAGCGAACCGATCATTGCAAAAACATTAATTCTATTCAAGTAATTAGCTAGGGAAATGATTATTCCAACCTCTGTTTCTTGTCCTTTCTTGAAAACTTAGACAAAATGGAGTGGGAATGCAATCATTTTTAAGAAATAAACGAAAGGGGACGAGAATATCATTTTCCTTTTATTTATTACTAAATAATATATTACCATCGTTGTCAATTCCATTCCATTTCGTTTCACAAATGAAACACAAATCAGTGACGAAGCATACTGGTTGGAAATCCATTCTGATCCAGTCCCTTTCAGTATTTTTTGTTCGTACCGCTTTGTTTGACGAAATAGGGTGAAACGTGAAACACCCTACTTTGTCTAGGACATACTATTCTTTTTCAAAATTACAGATTTGCGCCCCCCCCCCCCCCCCCCCCCCCGACACACACACACACACAACATCTCTTTTTTTGCTTTTTGTCTGTTTACTGTTATTTTATGTCCTTTTGACCGTTTTATAGCCGTTTGAAGGGTATTTTCATCTTTGTGCCTCCCCTCAACTCAACAAAGCCTTTGTCCCAAACTAGTTGGGGTCGGCTAAATGAATCCTTCAGAAAAATTTCAAGACGAAGGTGAAAGGAATCTACCTGGCTAGAGTTGGGTCGACCCCAAACAAAAAAAAAAACCTATATAAACTCATCTAAGCTCCATTTTCCACTTCTTATACACACTATCTTTGTCAATTACTTCAATTCATCTTACTCTTGTTATAGTTGCTATACTAGCAATGAGATGACTTATGTTTGAGTAATGAGATCTTACTTGTAACATTCTTTGATTTTTTTATAATTAGTTTTTCTTATTTTGATATACTGTAATAAATTTAATGGTTTAAGGAGCATCTCCGGGTTGGAGATGCTGAATCAGAAACATAAATTCAATGAATTCAATGAAGGGATAAGGTTCAAAGTCTATTCAGGTGAAAAGATAAAATAAAATTTTGTTTCAAAAATAGTGTGGAGAGGTCCCCCTAAAGGTCGTCTACCTTGACTTATCTGTAGTGTTAGTAAAGAAAAATTTGTAAAGGACTGCTTTGTGAGGGAGGAAAGAGTAGCTTGGAAGATAAATTGTAGACGGAATTTCTTTGATAGTGAGCTGGACTAGGTGGCAAGTCTATTGGAGCGGTTAGAGACTTGATATATTTAGAAGTCTGGTGAAGAAAGAAGGGTTCGGATCGAATGTTTTTCCAAGATCTTCAACGTCAAAGCATTCTACCACATGATTGTATCTAGCCCTGTGACCTCGTGCATAGCCAAAGTGTGGAGCATCCCAGCACCACCCAGGGTATGTGCTTTTGGATGGACGACCTTCCAAGACAATCCTCATAGTTGACCCCCATCGCATCCGCCACATGTTGATCATAGATAACTGCGCATTATGCATAGAAAGGGAGTGGGTGTATCATATGGTGGGTCATATGTTACTTCATTGTAGAGTGGCCAGGATTGTGTGGAGTAGAATTCTAAGTAGATTCGGTATGACTTGAGTTTTCCCTTCCACCCTCTCAGATTTCTAGTGGACCCCTGCCCCCTGCAAGAAAAAAAGTAAGATACTTTGGAATGTTATACTGCTAGCTACGATCTGGGTGCTATGGAAAGAGAGGAATGCTCGAGTTTTTTTTTTTTGATCCATCAACTAAAAGAAATATAAAAAATCTCTACTTTAGTACCAGCAGAGATAGTACCAGAAATATAAATTCCAACCAGTTCCAAAATATTACCAAAAACAAAACATAATAGTTATACCCTAAGCCAAACCCTAAAATCCAGAAATGAAAAGCAACAGATCTCAATCACCTAGAAATGAAAGGCAGCATCGGAAGCCAATCGCCTCCGGCCTTCTGATAAGCATAAGTAAGCCCACACTTCCCACAGTAGTGACGATCAAAATGATTCGCCATGAAAATTGCGGCCCCACACTCCCCATTAGGGCACTCCTTCCTAAGCCTCTGAACCTTTCCAGAATCATCCACCTTGTAAAATTGGAGCACTGCGAGCTTCACCTTCTTCTTCTTGTGATTAATTTTCTTAGCCTTCGTATATGTCTTCTTCTTCCTCTTCTTCGCTCCTCCGCGGAGACGAAGAACAAGATGGAGAGTCGATTCCTTCTGAAGAACAAGATGGAGAGTCGATTCCTTCTGAATGTTATAATCAGCTAGGGTTCGTCCATCCTCGAGTTGTTTTCTGGCGAAGATCAGACGTTGTTGATCTGGTGGAATTCCTTCATTGTCCTGGATTTTGGCTTTTACATTGTCGATTGTGTCTGAGGATTCTACCTCGAGGGTGATTGTTTTCCCCGTTAGGGTTTTCACGAAGATCTGCATCTTGGCGGAGGGGATTTCACGCTCCAAGAATGCTCGAGTTTTTAGAGGCTTAATTAAAAGCCCTCATTTCATATTTCTGAAGATAATTGCCCTAACCATCTCTTGGGTGAGAACCGTTGCTATTTTCAATTTCACCTCAGCTTTTGATCTTTGGAATGGTGTGAGTGAGGTGTGCTTTAGTGGCGAGCAAAGGGCCCCCAATAGCCCAGGGCTGGAACCTCCTGGCCTAGGTCAATTAAAGCTTAATTTTGATGGGTCTAGCTTAGGGACTTCTGGACTAACGGGCGTTGGCGGGGTTCTCAGAGGAGATGATATTGGTTCGACGAGGTGGGCCTTCTCGATGTAGCTGAACGGAAAGTTTTGAACGAAACGCCGAACGAAACGGACAAACACCGAAACGTTCCATTCCGGTCGCCAAAACGTTCGGTTTTGGTCGCCAAAATGAAACGGTGAACGAAAGGGAATTTATAACTTCGCTTGTTATTGATGGGGCTGGGGTCGAAGATCGGTCAACTATTTTCTTGATTATATTTTCTTTCTGTGACAAGCTGTACAACTTTGAGGAGTGGATCCTTCCTAAGCCTGCGGATGTTTTGTTTGGGTATTGGGATGAAGATTCTAGGTAGGGGCTTGAAGGCCTTTCCAAGAGGAGGGCGTTAAAATTGCTCCCTTTTCCATGAAGAGAGATAAAGGCCCCTAAGCTTGGCAACTTATGTATGGCGTTCTTTTGGGAATGCTCGATTAGATTAATGGGGATATCATAGACTTGTTTAATGAATTTTATGAAGGTTGTAACTTGGGTTGATGCACGAGAGCCGCTATCTCTCTTATCCCTAAACAAGACGGAGCAGGAAGCCTGATTGACTTTCATCGTGTTAGTTTAGTGGGAAGTGTCCATAAGATCCTGACCAAATTGGTGCCTTAATAGGCTTTGTGAGGATGCTTGAGATATTATTTCTATAGATCAGCTTTCATTCATGGCAGACGAATTCTTGATGGAACTTTAGTTGCAAACAGTGTGTCGAACTCTATCACTAGAATGGAAAACGAGGAGTCCTCTACAAAATTGAAACAGAAAAAGTTTATGACAGAGTGGAGGGTAGCTGCCTCGAGTGCCTAATGGGGAGAATGGGGTTTTGTAATAAGTGGAGAGCTTGAATATTGAGATCTGTCTTCGGCATGTGCTTGATTTTGCTTAGTGGTTCGCCTAGAGGTTTCTTCATGACGATCAAAGTATTATGATAGGGAGATCCTTTGTCCTTTCTGTTTAGAATCTTAGCGGATGCTTTCAACAGGATGATGGAAAAAGTCACTTTGGAGGGCTTATTGAAGACTTTAATATTGGTCAGTCTGGGGTGGAAATTTCTCAACTTGGATATGCTGACCAGACATTGCTCTTTAGCAGCCTTGACATTCGGAAGATGAAGAACCTCAAGGTTGTGCTCAGATGCTATGAGTTTGTTTTTGGGCAAAGGATTAAAGGATTAAATTTGCAAACTCTATGATCATCGGTGTTCAATTGGAGGATTTAGAGGTTGAGGATTTTGCTAATATATTTGGTTGTAATATGGAAATTATACTTAATTCTTACTTAACCCATCCCCTGTGCATTGATAGGCCCTCTAAAAGCCTCGAGTGGAAAGGAGATGTTCCCTTGGGAAAAAAGTTTCTTGTCCTTTAGGGTAGAATCACTCTCAACATGGCTGTCTATTCCAATCTATCCACATGCTTCATGTCATTATTTCATTGTCATGTTTCAGTGAGTGATAGAATTCAACATTTTCAATGGAACTTTCTATGGAACGATATAGAGAACATTATAAAATACCATTTGGTCGGTTGGGAAGACATCTACAAGCCTAAAAAGGAGGGAGGCCTTGGCATAAGAAGGCTAAAATTGATGAATAAGGATCTGCTTGGGAAATGACCATGGAGATTTGTAGGACATAGAGACTGTCTCTGGAGAACGATGATTGTGGTTAAATATGGATCTAGCTTTAGGAGGTGGTCCTTGTTGGTGGATAATTATAGAGCTCAAGGTACCTCGGTCCAGCAAGATATATATATATATATATATATATATATATATATATATATATATATATATATATATAGAGAGAGAGAGAGAGAGAGAGAGAGAGAGAGAGAGAGAGAGAGAGAGAGAGAGAGAGAGAGAGAGGAAAGTGTTAAGCTCACCAAACTTATGGTGAGCTTAAGCGCCCAATCACATTGGGGCCTACTTTGTTAGGATGATCCAAAGCATTCCTTTGAAAGGCCCTTACATAGATGGGGTGTGCACCAAAAATCAGCTCCATAGGATCATCCTAACCCATCCATTTGTGGAGGTCAAAATGGACAGACATTATTTGTCCACAAATCTGCCCATTTCTGTCCTCCACAAATGGAGGGGTTAGGATGATCCTATGGAGCTGATTTTTGGTACACACCCTATCTATGATGGGCCTTGCAAATGAATGGTTTGGATCACCACAGAAAATGTGGGACCCATGTGATTGGGGCGCTTAAGCTCACCAACACTTTCCTACGGATCCGTGCAATCACCCGGAAACCACGCGCATCGGGTAAGCAAGGGGGATTCGAACGCTCGTCACTGGGGAGCAAACCCATGACTTTACGCCAAAGAGCCACACCCTTCCGGTCCAGCAAGATATTAGCTTTAGGAGGTGGTCCGTTTTTTGAAAAGGATTACCTAATGGAAACTGTCACAAACTGACCACGGCTGAGTCATGTGAATCAAGTTTGGATTGTGATAGTTTTAGTGGTGAATCTGAATCTGTACTGGAATTGGACCTAAGCAAGGACTAAAAACTGTGGGACCAGAAAGGTTCCATATTGGCAGAATCTACGAACTAAATAGTTGCAATTTCGATTAATATTTACATAAAATTAGCTGCTCCAAGTTTTTAGTTTAGAGTGCTGATCCATTTTTCTGTTGTCAAAACTGCAAATATGCAACAGTCTTTCAAGTACCAATTATAATGCTGAGAAATTGATTACTACTAATTTTGGAGTTATGAAGCATTTTATAGATAAAACACTACTGCTATTTCTTTCTCTGCAAAAAGCCACATTAAGACCGAATTTCATAGCCGCAGGCATGGGGTTTTGTAACAGATTTTTTGCTGATATGCTGCAACAATCTCCCTAGACATGTTCGGTTTAACTTTCCTCCTAACATATACGAATCTGACCTCATTTCCCCCACCTCATTACTTTGTCTTGTGTGGGCGATTGTTGTTATGGTACATAAGATCTGCAAATAAGGTTCATTTTTTTGCCAATAAACCTAGGTTTTTCTTAAAGATCACGAAATTTTATTAATGTGGCACTAACCGAAATACATCAGCAGGGACAAGCTATCCCACAAATGCAAGGAAAGTTACACCATACCCCTACATGTGTACACCAGCTATATGCTCCTCCCAACCCATAAACCTCCAATCTTCAATGAATTCCATAGGTACAACACGAACACAGTAACACAGAAACCAAGCCCATCCACTGTTGTCCTCATATGTTGGATTTGTGGTTGAGCTATCTTGATGAGATCCTTAATTTCTGCAGCGATGGTGGCTAATTTCCATGGGCCTCTCGCTTCCCAGTTCTACCTTATGGTTCAGGAGTATGCTCTTGACCAGATATGCTACGTAAATGCAAGCTGGGACCTCTGGTCCCTAAAGTAATTCTCATAGTTTAAATATACTTTTGTCAACTTAAAAAAATAAAAATAAAAATAAAATCCATGGGCCTCTCGCTTTGTTGGTCACCCGAGCTAGTACGTTGATTGAGTCACCTTCAATAATTAGAGGACCCATGCACAAGCGTTCCATTTCAATACCCATAGCAATGCTTTTGTTTCACCCTTGTTGGAGTTGCAAATCCCACCTGTACCTGAATAGCACATTAGTATCCTACCATTTGAATCCCGGATGATGCATGGAATAATGTCAGGACATTAGTGTCCTCATTTGTATATCTGAATGGTAAATATCTCTATTTGTTTTCATACCCATCGATGCATGAAAACTTTGTACAGCTCGTGGCCTTAAATTTTACCGCCAGAATCTCTTGTCTAATGCCACCTTATTATGCGGCGGAGTCATGGCTGTGATGCTTGTCCTCTTATATAGTCATTGATTTATTGTCCTCTCTAGTGCTATGGTGTTATAATTTATCCTTGTTAAATTTCTTGCAATGCAGGCTGTTATTTTCACCGATATCGGCTTAGAAGAAGCGATTGAGTTTGATGATTACTGTCATAATCACCAGCCACCGATTTCCTTCATCAAATCTGAAGTCCGAGGTCTTTTCGGCAGCGTGTTTTGTGACTTTGGTCCTGAGTTCACTGTTGTTGATGTTGATGGGGAGGAACCACATACGGGTATAATTGCATCCATCAGCAATGACAACCCTGCACTTGTATCTTGTGTCGATGATGAAAGGCTCGAGTTTCAGGATGGGGATCTGGTTGTCTTCTCCGAAGTTCATGGCATGACAGAGCTGAATGATGGAAAGCCAAGAAAAGTAAAAAACACAAGGCCATACTCATTTGCACTCGAGGAAGACACGACGAAGTTTGGTGCATATGAGAAAGGTGGTATTGTCACACAAGTAAAACAACCCAGGGTTTTGAACTTCAAACCATTGAGTGATGCTCTCAAAGATCCCGGCGACTTTCTTCTGAGTGATTTCTCCAAGTTTGATCGTCCTCCTCTGTTACACTTGGCATTTCAGTCGCTGGATAAGTTTATCGCTGACATGGGACGCTTTCCTGTTGCCGGATCAGAGGGTGATGCTCAAAAGCTTATTTCTTTGGCTTCCAATATCAATGAAAGCTTGGGAGATTCTAAACTTGAAGTGATTGATAAAAAGCTTTTGTGGCATTTTGCATTTGGCTCCCGAGCAGTTCTGAATCCTATGGCTGCAATGTTTGGTGGTATTGTTGGACAAGAGGTTGTGAAAGCTTGTTCTGGAAAGTTCCATCCGCTTTTTCAGGTTCGACTTACAAAATCCTTGTGGTTTGAACCATAGTTAGCGAAAATGGCGTTTAAAACTTTTACTCCGTTTTTTTTGGGGAAAACTTTTTAAACAAGCATTTTAAATGTATTAATCACATTTTTTTTTATCAACTTTCCAACTTTACCGCTACTGAATTTTGTAAAAACAAAATTTTAAATGCATCGTTTTGTGTTTCCATTTTTTTACTACTTTTTAACCAAAACTGTAATAAACTCGAATTTTTGGTGTCCCGTTTTATTGCCGTATCACGTTTTGCTAACTACGGTTTGAATTTACATTTCTTTCTCCATATTTTCATAATCTGACATATATATATGCTACTGAATGTTTTCAGTTCTTCTATTTCGACTCGATCGAGTCCCTTCCAACGGAACCTTTGGAGCCTGCTGATTTGAAGCCATTAAATAGCCGTTATGATGCACAGATTTCAGTGTTTGGATCCAAGCTACAAAAGAAGCTGGAAGAGGCCAGAATATTTATGGTAGGATCTGGTGCACTTGGGTGTGAGTTTTTGAAGAACTTAGCCCTGATGGGGGTTTGTTGTAGTAGCCAAGGGAAGCTAACCCTAACAGATGACGACGTTATTGAGAAGAGTAACCTTAGCAGGCAGTTTCTCTTTCGTGATTGGAATATCGGTCAGGCTAAATCTACAGTCGCTGCCTCTGTTGCTGGTTCAATAAATCCCCGTCTCCATGTAGAAGCTCTGCAAAACCGTGCAGGCCCCGAGACGGAAAACGTGTTTGACGATACATTTTGGGAAAATCTTGATGTTGTCATTAATGCACTAGATAATGTGAATGCCAGGATGTACATGGATCAGAGGTGCTTATATTTCCAGAAGCCACTTTTGGAATCAGGAACTTTAGGTGCCAAGTGCAACACACAGATGGTCATCCCTCATCTGACGGAGAATTATGGGGCCTCTAGAGATCCACCTGAGAAACAAGCACCCATGTGCACAGTTCATTCGTTCCCTCATAACATTGATCACTGCCTAACATGGGCCCGGTCCGAGTTTGAGGGCTTGCTTGAGAAAACACCGGCTGAAGTAAACACTTTTCTGTTGAACCCTAGTGAATACACGTCTAGTATGAAAAATGCAGGTGATGCCCAGGCAAGGGATCAATTGGAACGTGTTATTGAGTGCCTTGACACTGAGAAATGTGAAACATTCCAAGACTGCATCACTTGGGCTCGACTCAAGTACTATATATATACTCTCTTTTTCATTTTTCTTTTGGGTTTTTGTTACTGAGCTGTCGTAAAATATTGCGTTGTCTATGCATAATGTTCACTTTGCGATATGGTTTGACCAAACTATGGTATATAATCTCATGTATTCATTATCTTCTGGGTTTTTATTACTAATGATGTGGTTTGATGTGTACCCGAGCAGGTTCGAAGACTACTTTGATAACCGTGTGAAGCAGTTGACTTACACTTTCCCTGAAGATTCTGCTACCAGTACTGGGGCACCATTCTGGTCAGCTCCCAAGCGTTTTCCCCGACCACTACAGTTCTCATCTAATGACTCTGGTCACCTTCAATTCGTTATGGCAGCATCCATATTACGAGCAGAGACATTCGGAATCCCTATACCTGACTGGGCCAAGAACCCCAAGAAGTTACCCGAGGCCGTCAATAAAGTGATAGTTCCTGATTTCCAGCCCAGGCAAGGAGTAAAGATCGTGACAGATGAGAAAGCCACGAGTCTCTCCACTGCCTCTATTGATGACGCTGCAGTCATTAACGATCTGGTTATGAAGCTGGAAGAATGCGCTAAGAAGCTGCCTCCAGGTTTCCGAATGAACCCAATACAGTTCGAGAAGGTTTTTTAGCTTTCCCCAAAACCTTAAATTGGTGATCGAGACAATCTTTTCCTAATTGGGTCTTTAATAATTCTTCTTTCTGGTTATAAACGTGCAGGATGATGACACAAATTTCCATATGGATTGCATCGCCGGGCTAGCTAATATGCGAGCAAGAAACTACAGCATTCCTGAAGTTGATAAACTGAAAGCTAAGTTCATCGCCGGGAGGATTATCCCTGCCATTGCAACTTCTACAGCGATGGCTACTGGGCTTGTATGTCTTGAGCTATACAAAGTGGCGGCTGGGGGACACAAGCTGGAGGACTACAGGAACACGTTTGCCAACCTGGCGTTGCCACTGTTTTCCATGGCGGAGCCCGTCCCACCAAAGGTGATCAAGCACCGGGACATGAGCTGGACGGTGTGGGACCGGTGGATAATCAAGGAGAACTTGACTCTGAGGGAGCTGTTGCAGTGGCTGAAGGAGAAGGGACTGAATGCATACAGTATTTCGTGTGGGACATGCCTTCTTTACAATAGCATGTTCCCCAGGCACAGAGAGAGGATGGACAAGAAGGTGGTGGATTTGGCAAGGGAAATCGCCAAGGTAGAGGTTCCTTCATACAGGCGCCATATAGATGTCGTGGTGGCCTGTGAAGATGACGAAGACAACGATATTGACATCCCTCTGATCTCCTTATATTTTCGGTAGAGAGGAGAGTACCCCATCCAAAGTTCTTGGTGGCTTCTATAGAAGAAAGCAAATTGGTATCAACATCCCTCAGAGATACTATACTGCAATAGAATACTAGCTATGAGCTTTAGATTGAACCATCTGTTTATCATCTCATTCTATGTTAAGATTTCTGAGTTAATGAATTAGTAGCACGAAGACTGATAATGAATCATTGACATAATTTCTCCTTGTTTGGCTTCTTTCACAGCAGGCATCAAATTTATGTGTTGGAAAGATATTTTGGTGGCTTTTCATTGTTGGGGAATGATATTTCCACTCCCTTATGTTTGTGTTATCCTAGAGGTGGGTATTTCCAGGAGAAGACAACCAAATGAGAGCAGAAATGTTGCCAATTTTTATAAAAGACCAACAGAAGGGGGTGAAAAATATCATCTCCCTTTTATTGTTCTTTTATTTTGAAGATATTTGGGTGTTCCCCTCCCCCAGTCTTTAGAGTTGCTTTCAGGGGTTTTGGTAAAGGCACACTTTGTGCGACTTATTTCCAGATTTAAGGTTTTTTTTAGTGTTAGTCTGTTTTGGGTAAGTGTTCCTAAAGGTAGCCTCTTGAGTATAAGGTGGACGTTGGAGTCCTAGTTTGCTATAGAATGGTTACTCTCTGAGGCTGCAGGGACAAAGTTCGTGTTCTTTATTAGGGATTTGCTAGGGTTCATCGCATGTAGACCAACCCTCTCATGAATGGAGGCAAAAGCTGTTAGTCTCCATTCACGAAGGGGCTGGTCTGACATGCGACAGACCAGCCGCGAAATGCCTTTTGCGATGGACCCTAGCAATTCCCTCTTTACTAATAGGTTTGATTTTCACCCCCCTCATTCACATGGTTTAAACTCATCTTTTTAAATTGTCAGACGGCATTGATGCTGATAGGTTTGTGTTAGGAAAAATTGCAACTATGGGATATTTTTCTCTGCTACTCTTGTTCCTGTGTCTTCATGGAAATAAATTCTCTGCTACTCCTGCACTAAACTATTAGACTACTATATATTAGAAATGTAAGGGCATGTTTGGTAAACATTAAAAAATCATGGAATATTTGTTCACCCAAGGTGAAGGAAGGGTACAGAGGGCTGTTGGAAGAGAGATCTCAGAGGGACCTAAGTGAGGGGAGCCTGTGAAGGGTTTAGTAAAAAAAAATGAAAAAAGATTCTCTGTTTAAAATAGTATTTTTGTTTCCCAGTTTTCCATCTCTCTCCCCCCTCCGAGACAGGAGGTCGGAGGGGGAGAGAGAGAGAGAGAGAGAGAGGTCCATTTTACATGGAAAATTTGCTCGTGGAAGATGGGGTTTCATCAAGAGAGAGAGGGAGGTCCATTTTCCATGGAAAATTCCCTCGTGGAAGATGCGTTTTCCATCAAGAAGTCACTCGTGGAAGATCCAATTCAATGAAGAAAAAAAAATTCACTGTGGAACATGGATTTTAAAAGGGTGCCACATCAGATATTTAGGGCAACCCAAGTAAACCAGGCTAGCACTGGGTCCCCCTACAGAACACAGTCAAAACGCTTGCCAATTTCCACCCCCTTTTCCGTGACGTTTTTGTGGCAAAGTGTCTCAACCAAACAAAGCCAAAAAGAGCCAAAGAGTGAGATGGGATGCAATCCAACCATAATCTCATCCTAAATCCTAATGCAATAAAGATCACCCATCATTGAAATAGTGATTAATTTTGTGTATGTGAGCCTGAGGAGATACATAGACAATGTTTCTTTTTACAAAAACTAATCAAAGCCCAAAACATATATACCCTTCCGACCACCTTTCTTTTAACATTTGAAGTACCCTCTCCCCCTCTCCCTCTCTCTCTCTCTCTCACCCCAATTGGATGAAAGAGTAAAAAGACAAAAAAACTGAGAGAGTTACGAAAATGGCAAGTGTTGCCTTTTGGGGGCTTGTCATTCTCTGGGTATCAAGGGTTGGAGCCATTGGCATAAACTGGGGGACTTCATCATCACACCCTCTCCCACCTTCTAAAGTTGTGAAATTACTACAAGCTAATAATATCACCAGAGTCAAGCTCTTTGATGCCGATCCTCAGGTGGTTGAATCTCTTTCTGGGTCTGGAATTAATGTCATGGTTGGGATTCCTAATGCCATGCTCAAGAGTTTGAGTTCTTCTAAGAAGGTTGCAGAGAGTTGGGTTCATGATAACATTACCCGCTATTTTTCTAATGGTGGAGTTGGACGTGTTCGAATCGGGTAAGTTGCCATTTTTTTGTTTTTGTTTTTATGGGTATGGGAGACTTTGGGTTATGGATTTGGAGGAGCATTGCTTTAGAAAAGAGGGCTATACTTAACTATAAAATATGCAAAAAGAGGAGGCATGAGAAATGGGGGTCACCTTGTTGGGAAAGTGTCTTGTTTCCCACGACTAGGTTTTGTAGTTGTGGTGGGAAAGAGAGGCACTCTAGGGTTTTGGAAAACTATGTGATAGAAGCTCCTTGTACCTACGATCATAAGGTGGTGGCTAGATCTCTGCCGTGAGATGATGAGAGAAACCAAAGAGAGAGAGAGAGAAAGGCTGTGTGTTTGGGGTGGGGTGGGTGGTCTTCTAGACCTTTTTTTCTCTCTTGGGTTGTGGTACAGTCTCTTAGAGAAATAATTCTGTATCTGTTGGAAAGAAAAAACAGTAACCAGTTTGCTTCAAGGCGCGAAATCGCTTTCCTTAAGACAGATTTCGCCCCCACTAGAAGTGTGCAAAGGGGATCCGCGAACTGCCTCCAAGATACAATGAAGCCAGTAGGAATGTCCTACTAATTTGACGACGCTATGCACAAGCGGACTCAAATCCGAAATGCCCTTAGAATCTTACAAGCCTGAGAGAATCAGTCTAATTTCTGTTACTGCAGTATAACAGTAATTAGATAAAAAATAAGAAAATAGTTTAGTAAAACGAATTTTGGTGGGAGCAAAAAAGAGAGTAAAATGCACTAGAAGTTTTAAGAATTTATCCAGAAATGGGTAAATTCGATTGTACTTTGAAATGGTTGGGTTATGCAACTTTTATAGAGCCTCTGGTGTCTTTTCAGTGTGAAAAGCACCCCTGTATAGAGTCTTTCCAGATCGGTTTGAATTCTAGCCGTTAGATCGCGCCCATACGCGATTCAACGAACCAGATCAATCCTAGAGAGTCTGTTGGGATATTTAAATTCCCGTCCTCCCATCTAACCGTTAGATGATCCATCTATGGTACAGATCGCACCCCTTAGATCCTTGACCGTTGGGAAGGGACACAACCCAATGGATCGCACCCACTGACCGTTGGAGCACTGGGCCCGCTGGGCCGACCGTTGTGCTCGAATCAAAGCCCAACCCAATCGAACTATTCGACACTGGGCTTGGGCTTGATGGGCCTTTGAACTATTGGGCCCACCCACTAGACCGATCCACAATCGTCTAGATCCAACGGTCAAGATCAGATCTGGAAAAATTAAAGGCTCCAATCGCTCCTCGCTACGATGCGGCGTGCGAAGTGCAAAGTGCGCCTAAAAAAGCGCCAATAAAGCGCCACTATGCGCCCTATAGCCCATTGCCCACGCCGCGCGTGCGTGTGCGCGTGCGCGTGTGCGAACGGTGCGTTGCACCGTCCCGCGGGTCCAACCATGGGTTCAACCCAATGTGCAATCAAACAAGTAATAGAAAAGTGTAGTGCTTTATAAGCCATTCTCTTTCTTTTCTCTCATCCGATTTGGGACTATCTTTTCAACTACATTACACTATTCTCTTTCTCTTGCAAAAAGCAACTATTTCCAAAGAAAAGTTTTTCTTTTTCCAAAACACACTTAAAGAAAATATTTTCCAAATATTGTTTTGACCAAAAACACTTGATTTTGAAAAATCTTTAACAATCCCCCACCATTTTCAAAATCAAAAAAGATTTTCTCATCAGGCTTGGAATTTTTATGCATAAATAAAGGTATCTTTCGATTTGAACCTTTACTTAGTGAAAACACATCAAAGTTAACCAGAATTGCATAGTAGACATGTCTTTGAACTAGCGATTCTATTTGGTTAACCGGACACATCTCACACATAAGAATTTATCTCTTTAGGCAATTTCTAAAAAACCGACACATGAATTGGCCTTGTGTCTATATCTTGGTTTCATGAGTGCTCTAGAAACTAGCCAGGTCTCATAGGAAGCGGCACCACTCCCACACTCACATAGGTAGACTTATCAAGAGTGCCCCTGTAACTATAACACTCCAACACTTTGTTATAAGTCTATTAAGAGCTCAAATGCTCAGCCTTTCCCTTTTATACATTACAGGTACCAAGCACTTTACCTTGGGATGGAAATATAATATATATTATAGTGCTTGCAATCACTCTATATGATGTACTTTGACTTATTGAACTCAAGACTTGATATTTATTCAAGTGTTGAGTCGAGATTCCATCATTGGTGACTATTTGGTAATGGCTTTAACCCCATCCCTAATGATGTTTTACACACCATATCTCTCGCAAGAGCTTTAGTAAATGGATCAGCCAAATTTTGGCTTGATCTCACAAAATCAATAGTTACTACTCCATTAGTAAGTAACTCTCTCACAGTACTGTGTCTAAGTCCTATATGCCTGGACTTACCATTATAAACATGATTATATGCCCTTGATAGTGTGGCCTGACTATCACAGTGGACATAAATCGATGGCACAGGATTAGGCCATAACGGAATTTCCAATAACAAATTCCGAACCCATTCCGCCTCTTTACAACATGCTGCCAGAGCTATAAACTCTGCTTCCATAGTGGATGTTGAAATGCATGTTTGTTTCTTAGAGGCCCAGGAGACTGCTCCCCCACCAAGGGTGAAAATCCACCCACTGGTTGATGTATGATCTATACGCTCAGTTATCCAACTAGCGTCAGTGTATCCTTCTATTACAGTTGGATAACCACCATAACATAAACCATAGTCTATAGTTTTCTTTAAATATTTTAATACTCTATAGACTGCATTCCAATGAGAGAAATTTGGATTACTGGTAAACCTACTAAGTTTACCCACAGCAAATGCTATGTCTGGCCTAGTACAGGTCATAGCATACATAAGGCTACCAATCACACTAGCATACCCTAGTTGAGAAATAGTCCTTCTAGAATTAAGATATAACTTCCCACTAGGATCAAAAGGAGTTGAAGCAGGTGAACAATCAAAATGATTAAACTTTTTAAGAACTTTTTCAATATAATGTGACTGGGTTAGAATCAAACTACTGTTATGTCTTATGATTCTTATACCCAAGATCACATCTGCTTCACCCATATCTTTCATATCAAAGTTTTGAGATAAAAATAATTTAGTACTTTGAATACATTCAAAATCTGTACTAAATATTAACATATCATCAACATATAAACATATAATAACACCACTACCACCTTTAAAGTTACTATATACACATTTATCTGACTCATGAATTCTATAACCATTAGAGACTAACACCTTATCAAATCTTTCATGCCATTGCTTAGGAGCTTGCTTTAGGCCATATTAAGATTTGACTAATTTACAGACTTTATGCTCTTGACCAGGTAAAATGAAACCTTCAGGTTGTTCCATATACACTTCTTCATCAAGTTCACCATTTAAGAATGCTGTTTTAACATCCATTTGGTGAATGTGAAGTTTGTATATGGAAGCAAGAGCAATCAAGACTCTAATGGTAGAAATCCTAGCAACGGGAGCATATGTATCAAAATAATCAATTCCGGGTTTTTGAGTAAACCCTTTGGCAACTAACCTAGCTTTAAACTTTTCTATAGTTCCATTTACTTTGATCTTCTTTTTGAAGATCCACTTACACCCAATAGGTTTAGATCCAGGTGGTAGATCAACTAAATACCAAGTCTTATTACCCATAATAGAATCCATTTCGTCATTAATTGCTTCTTTCCAAAAAGCGACATCCTGTGACTTTATGGCTTCCGTATAGGTTTGAGGGTCACTTTCTACATTTAAATCTAACATTATAGAAGATTTGAGTTTTTCTCTTGTCCCTTCTACTAGGTAAGTAACAAAGTCAGGACCAAAACTCTTTTCACTTCTATCTCTTTTACTTCTTCTTATTTCACTAGGTTCACCATCTTTTGTTTGTGGTTCTAAAGAAAGTTCCACAGTATTACTAGGCTGAACTTCTTTTGGAATTGAAGTGAACCTATTCTCATAGAAGAAGGCATCTCTAGATTCAATTATTGTATTAATTTGTAGAAAATCATTAGGTTCTATAACTAGAAACCTATATGCCTTACTATGGCTAGCATATCCTAAAAAAATACACTCTATACCCTTCTCACCTAATTTTCTTAATTTAGGTTTAGGAACTTTAACAATGGCTCTACAACCCCAAACTTTAAGATAATTCAAGTTTGGTTTTCTTTTCTTCCAAAGCTCATAAGGGGTTACATTATTCTTTTTACTTGGTACCCTATTCAATATGTAACAAGCAGTAAGTAATGCTTCACCCCAAAAAATTTTATTCAAACCAGAATTAACAAGCATAGCATTAACCATTTCAGGTAAAGTTCTATTTTTTCTTTCTGCTACACCATTTTGCTGTGGTGTATAAGGGGCAGAAGTTTCATGAACTATGCCCACTGATTCACAGAAAAGAGGGAAATGGTATTCACCACCCCTATCAGATCTAAGGCATTTAATGCATGTTTCACATTGGTTTTCTACTTCTGTTTTATAAACCTTAAACTTTTCCAACACTTCATCTTTATGACTAAGTAAATATACATAGCAAAATTTAGTAAAATCATCTATAAAAGTAACAAAATACTTTTTACCTCCCTTGGTAGGAACACTATGTATATCGCATACATCGCTATGTACAAGGTCTAACAGATTAGAAGTTCTATCTACTGAGAGAAATGGTTTAGTTATTAATTTAGTTTGCATACATATTTTGCATTTATCTACTAAATCAATTTCACATTTTGGAATTAAATCTAACTTAACCATATCATGCATTTTCCTAGTATTAACATGTCCTAAACGATTATGCCATAAAGATAAAGAGTCAACAACATAAGCAAAGACATTTACTTTATTGATATTGAGTTTAAACATCCCTTCATACATATATCCCTTTCCAACAAAGGTACCCCCCTTAGAAAGAATGAATTTGTCAGATTCAAATACGAGCTTGAAGCCATTCTTGTTAAGAATGCTTCCAAAAACTAAATTCTTTCGCACTTCAGGTACATGAAAGACATCGGTAAGAGTGAGGCGCTTGCCGGATGTAAATTCCAGTTCTACTTTGCCTCTTCCTTTGACTTCTGCCGTCGACGAATTGCCCATGTAAAGGACACTTCCATCTTCAACCGTTTCATAGGTCGAAAACAGATTCCTTTCTTTGCAGACATGCCTCGTCGCACCCGAGTCAATCCACCAATCATTGCCATCTTCAAGAATATTTGCTTCTGAAATCATGGCCACAAACTTGTTGTTGTCTGTTGGTGTTCCCGACTTCTTATCTTTAAGAAGTCGACATTCACTCTTGTAGTGGCCTGGTTTGCCACAATTAAAACAAGCACCCTTCCTTTTCTTATTTTTATTATTCTTCTTGTCAGGGTGTTTGTTTCTCTTCCGATTGCCTTTCCCTTGTTGGTTTGGTTTATTGACATTTTCCACCAAGTGTATCTTAGAGGAAGAATTCTCATGATCATCTTTATGATCTCTAATCCTTGACTCTTCCTCAATCCTGAGGCATAGAGCCAAGTCATCAAGAGAAATCTCTTCTTTCTTGTGTTTAAGACTTTTTCTAAATTCTTTCCAACTTGGCGGAAGTTTGTCAATAATCGACGGAATTATAAAGGAATCATCAAGTAAAATGCCTTGCAAATGAATTTGACTCACCATGTGTTGGATTTCATGCAGTTGATCAATAACAGGTTTATCATCTACCATGCGATAATTCAGGAAACGACTCACAGAGAATTTTTTGCTGCTAGCATCCTCCGCCATGTACTTCGCTTCGAGTGCGTTCCAAATCTCACTTGCCGATCCCATTCCCTGATATATGTCGAACAAAGTATCCGACATAGCATTGAGGATGTGCCCTTTGCAGATGTAATCATCTTGTTCCCATTTCATTCTTGCACGAGCCTGCGCTAATGTCTCATTTTCAACTGTTGTCGGCCTTGGGGATGTGAGAACTCGAACTACTTTGAGCGACGTAAGGATGAAGTGCAACTTCTTCTGCCATCGCTTGAAATTCCCTTTGTCAAATCGCTCAAGTTTGACAAAGTCTTGGGACATTTGACGGATTGAGTACAACGCCATTGAAGCAAAGAAAAATATGTCTTAAGATTGTTAGAGAAATAATTCTGTATCTGTTGGAAAGAAAAAACAGTAACCAGTTTGCTTCAAGGCGCGAAATCGCTTTCCTTAAGACAGATTTCGCCCCCACTAGAAGTGTGCAAAGGGGATCCGCGAACTGCCTCCAAGATACAATGAAGCCAGTAGGAATGTCCTACTAATTTGACGACGCTATGCACAAGCGGACTCAAATCCGAAATGCCCTTAGAATCTTACAAGCCTGAGAGAATCAGTCTAATTTCTGTTACTGCAGTATAACAGTAATTAGATAAAAAATAAGAAAATAGTTTAGTAAAACGAATTTTGGTGGGAGCAAGAAAGAGAGTATAATGCACTAGAAGTCTTAAGAATTTATCCAGAAATGGGTAAATTCGATTGTACTTTGAAATGGTTGGGTTCTGCAACTTTTATAGAGCCTCTGGTGTCTTTTCAGTGTGAAAAGCACCCCTGTATAGAGTCTTTCCAGATCGGTTTGAATTCTGGCCGTTAGATCGCGGCCATACGCGATTCAACGAACCAGATCAATCCTAGAGAGTCTGTTGGGATATTTAAATTCCCGTCCTCCCATCTAACCGTTAGATGATCCATCTATGGTACAGATCGCACCCCTTAGATCCTTGACCGTTGGGAAGGGACACAACCCAATGGATCGCACCCACTGACCGTTGGAGCACTGGGCCCGCTGGGCCGACCGTTGTGCTCGAATCAAAGCCCAACCCAATCGAACTATTCGACACTGGGCTTGGGCTTGATGGGCCTTTGAACTATTGGGCCCACCCACTAGACCGATCCACAATCGTCTAGATCCAACGGTCCAGATCAGATCTGGAAAAATTAAAGGCTCCAATCGCTCCTCGCTACGATGCGGCGTGCGAAGTGCAAAGTGCGCCTAAAAAAGCGCCAATAAAGCGCCACTATGCGCCCTATAGCCCATTGCCCACGCCGCGCGTGCGTGTGCGCGTGCGCGTGTGCGAACGGTGCGTTGCACCGTCCCGCGGGTCCAACCATGGGTTCAACTCAATGTGCAATCAAACAAGTAATAGAAAAGTGTAGTGCTTTATAAGCCCTTCTCTTTCTTTTCTCTCATCCGATTTGGGACTATCTTTTCAACTACATTACACTATTCTCTTTCTCTTGCAAAAAGCAACTATTTCCAAAGAAAAGTTTTTCTTTTTCCAAAACACACTTAAAGAAAATATTTTCCAAAAATTGTTTTGACCAAAAACACTTGATTTTGAAAAATCTTTAACACAGTCTTGGTTAAGAAAGGAAAGGGTTATCATCTGTGGGTTTGAGGCTTTAATCCAATGTAATCGTTGTATTTTGCTTTCTCATAGTGGAAGACCATGTTTTCGCCTGCAGACGCCTGCAGACGTAAGCAGCTTGGATGACCAACATAAAAACTTGATGTTTCTTTTTTTTTTTGAATGGTTAAATACTCGATGTTCATCTTGTGTTTTTCTTTTATTTCTATGATTTTCTTACTTTTGCGCACGATTGGTTGAGATTTTCCGAACGGATTTCTCAACAAGCGGTATCAGAGCCATGGATGGAGTGATCGTCGGTTTGGCTGCGGTTGGAGCGATCCGGGTGTTGTGATTGGATCATGGTTATAGTGATCATTGGCGGTAGACAGATTGTTCGAGAGATTCTCTTTCTAAGTGGAGCTCCGTAACAAGGCATTTACCATCTAAATATTTCTCTATAATTTCGAAAGGTTATCGTATCAATCTAGGATTGATTAGATTGATCGGTGTGTCTAGAGGGGATTACCTACTTGCCTTTCCCATATTTTCTCCTATGTGTGGAACGATCAAATTTAATCCTGTTTAGAGGTGTAGGGTTATTTGAAATGCCAATAAAGTTGAGTTTTGCCCGGTTCAACATCGATCGATTTGACGAAAATGGTAGTTTTGCCCTATGACAGATGGGGGTAAAAGACATTCTTGTTCAACAAGGCCTGGCTAAGACGTTGAAGGGAAAAGATGGGAAGCTAGAGAAGATGACGGATATCGAGTGATAATACATAGAGTCGAAGGCAATCAACACAATTTGACTGTATCTAGCGGATAGCGTTGTTTTTAGCGTTATGGAAGAAGAATCGATGCCAAAGTTATGGGATAAGTTAGAGAAGATTAAAATGCCAAAAAGCTTGCCCAAACAATTGTATGTGAAGTGGCAATTGTACGAATTGAAGATGCACGAAGGCGAAAATCTTCTTGAACACATAATTGTGTTAAAGGGGCTTGTGAAAGGGTGTAATCAAACAAGACATCCTCAAGGAATGACAGAAGCTTCAAAATCCTCTTTCATGTTGAATTGTTATGTTTGAAAATTGTGACCAAGGAGCTCTTCATTCGTAATTTAAGTATAGTTTACCATGAAAGCATATTATCTTGCTAAATTAGGTAACAAATTATAATTTTCGTTAATAGGAAAGAAGTAGTGGTTACCCTGCAAGTCTCACTTTTATCTTGTCCAATTCTTACCGAGCATTTAATCAAAATGACGAAATTGCCTTATCACCAAATGTCTTTCATTCCTCCTTTCATAATGAGGTTGAAAAGGTTGGAAGCTTGAGTTGCTACTAAGAGTTGTTAAAGTCTTCAGGTTTTCTCCAATTTGAAATCAGGAACTCTTGCAGAAGGATTAAATGTTAAAAGTGATGGAACCAGATCGATAAAAACATCAAGTGACATGTTTGTAATATTGAGGAATGTAGGCATATATAATATATTCTTAAATTTAGTAGGGAACTCTGAACCACACGGATTTTCTATTCCAACACCCTCATCTTTATCCTCCTCCTTGTCTCCTGTACTATGTTTTAATAATTTTTAATATGTAATAATTTTCAATGCCAACACCTATCTAGGAGAAAGACTTCGACTCTATATCCTTTGACATGGATAAGGTGTACCCACATGGCCAATATGGTATGCTCCCACGTCCACACAAGCTGATACTCAGGATTAGTTTACCCTTGTGCACCAATGTCTATTTCCTTCTACCACGCTTGCAGATCCTCTCAGAGTCTCACCAGATGATAGATATGTGAAGGAAGAAATCGCATTACTGCAGATTGCTACCATCAATATAACTCAAAAGTAAGGAGTTCTCTCCCTCGGCCCTCACACACCATATAGGTGAGCTCTCCATCTCTGCACTCTTTGAAGTTTCGTGGGTGATTGATATAGTGTCACTCACCATATTTCTCTCTCTCTTTTTTTTCTTTTTCCGAATGGTGCCACTCACCATATTCCTGATGGTTGAGGTGGCAAATCATCTCTTGTCCCTTACTATCTTTTGGCTCGCATTGCCATGGGTGCTTCCCATCACTCATGTTGGTTTTGTGTCTTTCTTCCTCCTTTGGTATTTTCATGTTCTTGGTGTCCATGAGTCCCTAACACTCAATGGAAATTGCTGTGTATTTTTTAATTTATCTCACAAATTGGTTTTTCCTCTATCTTTACCATGTCCCCTATTCTTAAAAGATCTACGAACAAGGAAGCTCCTTGTTCCAGCTGGTCTAGAGTTGCCGAGTCTCGAGCCGTCAAAGTTCTGTTTCAGCTTCCCCAGAGGTGGTGGTTCCTATTTTGGCCGCCGACCCTCCATGGCACGCCTATTCATCTATTTCCTTCCAAGACCTACAGAAGGATGTCACCAATATTCCTCCAAAGGAAAGACGGATCAAAACCCATTAGGCAATCAGTGAGAAGATCTGCCTCCGCAAACTGCTTATCCACTCAAAGCGATGCTGGCCAACCTTCCCCTATACTTCATGACTCTATTTTGGTGCCCTAGCATTATTCATAGGGTGTATCAACTTTTGAAGAGCTTCTTATGGAACGATGAGGAGAGTACGAAGTACTATTGATTAGCTGGGAGGTTGTCTGCAAGTCGAAGCCTGAATGGGGTCTTAGTATATGCATTCTTAGAGAGATGAACAACACGCATTTGAGATAGTGGTTGTGGAGGAGCAGGATCATCTTTGCATGCTGTGATTACTGAGAAGTAATGATTCTAGTTTTGGTGGGTGAGCTTCTCAAAATGATTTTAGTTTCCATAGAGTCATTGTTTGAAGAGAGACCCCGGGTGACAAAAATGTCTTTCAGCTGGGTATCAGATGTAGAATGAGTTTTGGGTGCGGATTCGATTCTGGCATGATCTTTGGTGTGGTGCTTGCCCGTCAAAAGACGAGTTCCCTGGCCTTTATAGAGTGGCTCTATCAATGTGTTAGTCTTTAGGCCTTTCCATCTTTGTTTAGATCAAAGATCATGACAAGATCACAGATCTATTGAATTGTAAGAGGTACAATTATACTTGCAGGAGACGAAAATCAAGGATAGATCTCACCAACTTTATTCATGGAATTCAAGGTTGCAGCATCCTTAAAATTTCTGGGCAGATTGGATTGTTCTTGCAAGTTTCCTTGATTGTTTTTTATTTCTTCTCATCAAATTGCTTTGGATCTTGGAGGGAGATGCAGGATCTACAGTAGATTGATTGAACCTTGCATTAAACAGGGACGAAATGGATTGATCTCGGAAGAGAAATCTTGGAAAACAAGCCTCCAATCTTCAAGAATCAAAGTGAAATTTCTGCACTTAGGAGTTTTTCCCTCCAAAAGGGGAATCTCAGCCCTACTCAAATTCAAATTCAAATCATTGTAAAAACTACAGCAATTTGTTGAAGAATTTTCAAGAAAAGACCCATGAAAATTCAGATCTGTTCATATGTTGACTACTTCCTGCTACTATGTCTGAAAATCTCATGGATCAAACAACGAGGTACTGCAGAAAATCCAGGAAAATTCATTTCTGAAACCACTTTGAGGCTGCTGTCTTGAATTTGTTCTCAGGTTTGAAAGATCCTGTCTGCTGAGAACCCATTCAACTCAGTCCAGCATGTAGCCTGATTATCAACCGGTATTATTCCTTGACTGAAGCTTTCCGAAAGTCCAAATGGGCTTTAGCTACAGAGCTTCTCTAGTGGAGAATGGACTAAGCTTGAAGGATAAAATCACCAAACTCATCATTCAGCCAAAGTTATTAGGAGCATGGATATCGAGAACCAAACAGTCACAGTTTAGCATGTCAACCTAGACTCAAGTTAAGATTCCCGCAAATAGAACTGCTTGTCCTCATAAAGACATTAGGATCATGTCTTGATCTTTTCACAGATCAAGCTTTCCGCAGAGGGCTTGAGATAAACTGAGATTAGTTAGGTAATTCAGCAACAGACACAAGTTCTACTGTCTTTTTATCTAATATGGATAGAAACTCAGAAGCTTGTGAGACAGAACTTCTTAGTTAATCTTCAACTCCTCTTTTCAGTAGGGAATCTAACTAACTCTGAGCGAATCAAGTGATAATGTCAAATGGGGCATCATCATTGTTGTTCAGATGTCTTGTATTTTGGCAGTGATATAGTACCCTGACAGACCAATGTGCACGACGTACACGAGGGTTGAGTTGGGCATGCATGGGGCAGCGTCCCATAAGGAAAATTTAACTTTTGGTTTTGTGCTAAAGAGTATATCGGTAATTTTCTTGATGTAGTGGCATTGATATATAAGCCACCTATTAGGGTTATGGATTGTGAAATTTTCTCTGAGTTTTCTTGGCCGAGAGAAAAAGAGAGTTTTGTTACCCTAAACCAAAATAGTGAACTCTTCTTCAGTGGATGTGAGCACAGTGCCGAACCACGTAAATCTTGTGTTCTTGCTTTTTGTGATTGTGTTTCTTGCATCTCTTCTTAATGTTTGTTGTACATCATGTTTGATCCTATTTGTGTGATTAAAGATCGTGGTTTTCTACAATCATTAGCAGAGGCATTAACCAATGATAGGTTTAAAAGCTATGGTGGAAGAGATTAATGCTCTCTACAATATTGACACGTGGGACATTGTGACTGGAACATAGTTTCCGGAAACTCCTTGGGCGGGTGGGAAACTCGTTTCACCTAAAACGCGTTTCTCGCGGGTGGGAAACTCGTTTCCCTAAAACGCGTTTCCTGCGTTTCGTAAATGTTACCGTAACATGAAAAAAAAATTGGAGAAATGTTTCCGAAACGCATGGGAAACATATGAGAAACGCATGGGAATCATGTGTGAAAAGCGTGATAAACGTATTCAACAGTCGTAGAAAATGCATGCAAAACGTGTAGGAAACATGTGTGGAACTTACGAAAATCATTTTTGAAAAAACACATCAAAAATTGTGGAATAGATATTAAAAAAGAAAACAATAGCATATATTGTAATAAAAATAAAAATAAGAAAATTTCAAATAGAAATTTGAAATTAATAAAATTTAAATCTACAAAACCACATATTTCGTGTTTTCCTTGTATTTCATGATTGTTTTTTCTATTGTTTATGAAACGCTTCTAATGTGTTTCCTAAGACCTTTTTCATACGATTTTCTATCATTTTCTCATTTCCCCTATATTTATTTTGATGCGTTTCCCGTTTCCGTTTCACGTTTTGTTTCCCACCCTAGTAACTATGGACTTGACTTGTAGAGAAAATGTGGTTGCTGCAATTGAGTTTTCATGCTAAAGCAAAAATATGATGGCACCATCAACAAGTGAAAAGATTGTTAGGCTACTGATATTGGTGTTGCCATGTTTTGATAATTGCACTATCTCACCTTTTCTTTTCTTTTTGATTTGGCTTTCAGAGGTTTTTCGGAATTCTAATAACCTTTGACAGGTGGTTTAATAATAAAAGAGAAGGTGAGGTAGTACGATTTATCAAAAGATAAAGAAAAAAGAAAAAAAGAAAAGAAAAATCAGATTACTCTTCTCCCCGTGTGATTTCTATCTCTTCCTCCTCTAATCTCACTATTTATCTCAAGGTACTTTTTAACAAGAATAACATATAGAAATTGGATAATTACCCCAGGTCCTTACACATGAAAGTACACAATGGTATACGCAAGCACATGTTACGCAATGGTATATGCTAGACTCTAGTATATACTAGCAGCTAGAGTGAACCCTATTTCCTCTCATGTCTCACCAAACCCTCTATGGAAGCTTTGGTATCCTGTTAGTAAACTTCAAACTCTATTTTTATCTTAGTTTTATGCATTTTGTAGTGCCTTACATGTAAACTAAAATTAATTATGCTAGTTTGAATCGATAAAGTCACCGTTTTAAAAAAAATGTGCTAGTTTTGGGTGTTGAAATGTTTGTGAGGTGGAACCAGATCAAGATAGTCAGACTTTGATATGCATTAACCTGTGAAACAACTAAATGATGCCTGCCACTGTCGTTTTTCATAATTATATCTATGCATGAGGTATGAATTTGCCCAATATCTCTTTGATACTTTTGAATGTGAGGAAGACTACAACGAAAACCGTGGTTATAACTAGAGTAGTCAACCACTGTACTACAGTTAGATGCTTGCTGTTTCTTTTCTTTCGGAAGATAATCACGTCAATAAAAAAAAGTGGCAGCAATTACTACAAAAAAGAGCATATCATGAAGGAATCATTCCTCAGATTTGTGCATTTTTATTATGATATTCTAACAGAACTATTTACAGGTACATTGCCGTTGGAGATGAGCCCTTCCTCCAAAGCTATGGAGAACAGTTCAAGCCCTTTGTCATCGGTGCGGTGACTAACATCCTGCTGGCTTTGACGAAAGCAAAGTTAGCAGACAAGTTGAAAATTGTTGTACCCTGCAATTCCGATGCCTACCAGTCTGATTCTTACCTTCCATCGAAAGGGCACTTTAGGCAAGATCTCAACAAAACCATGATCCAACTCCTCTCATTTCTAAGCAAGCAGGGATCACCTTTTGTTGTCAACATCTACCCTTTCTCGAGCCTTCACCAAACTAAGAACTTCTCCATTGAGTATGCCCTCTTCCAACCAACTGCACATTCACTAATAGATGACCATAAGACATACAAAAATAGCTTCGACACAAGCATTGATACTCTTATTACAGCTTTGTCAAAGGTTGGCTTTCGTAGCATGGAAATTATCGTTGGGCAGATAGGATGGCCCACAGATGGAGCAATGAATGCCTCATCCTCAACTGCTCAGACATTCATGAAAGGCCTAGTGGATCATTTGAAGAGCAACGCCGGCACTCCACTCAGACCTCGGAAGCCTCCAATAGAGACCTACATTCTCAGCCTGTTAGATGAAGATCAGAGAAGCATAGCCACTGGGAACTTTGAGAGACATTGGGGTGTATTCACTTTTGATGGCCAGGCTAAGTACAATGTGGATTTAGGCCAAGGGTCGAGGGATCTTGTCAACGCTCAGAATGTAGAATATCTTGCATCCAAATGGTGTGTGGTGAATAACAACAAGGACTTGTCAAACTCAAATGTCTCTGCCAGTGCTTTAGAAGCGTGTTCTCATGCTGACTGTACTGCCTTATCTCCTGGAGGCTCTTGCTTTTCTGTAGGTTGGCCGGGAAATGTTTCATATGCTTTTAATAGTTACTACCAGCAACAAGACCAGAAGGCAGAGAGCTGTGATTTTGGTGGGTTGGGCCTCATAACTACTGTAGACCCTTCTGTTGGTGAGTGTAGGTTTTCTGTTGGGCTCGACACATCGCTTTCTACTTCCTTGCATGGGACTTTGCTCGTCTGGTGGATGTTCCTGCTAATGGTATGGTTGAATGGTTTGTAGTAAATATACTGGTATGCAAGAGTTTGTTTAGATTGTCATTGGAGAGATTTGCTATGCGGGGAGATCTTGTTGGCTTGTTTGCCACAGTTTGGGATTGTTTCATCACTTGAGCTTGTAGATTTTGCCATGTTGTACAAGTTTTGTGATTCTCTCAGAGCCGTCTTTTCTGTTCTCATTTGAAAGAACACACCTTGGTAGTGATTGAACTTCAATTAGTTGCTGCTTTTTCAATCTTTGATTATATCCATTAGATTTGGATAGTGGAGTGAGAACAGAAATCTGGAAATAGCAGTTGTGTTTGGGTGGCGGTGTGTAGTGAGAACTTGAATTTTGCAGGGTCTTTATATTGTTCTCCCTATTTTTATCTTGCAATATTTTCCTCTGATTTTTTGTTGGTTTTTCTTGCAAGATGTATTAGATCCATAGTTAACTTTTGTTTTGGATCACGGGTATCGGTTCATTTGTCAAAGGAGTAGCTCAGACATCAATTTATGAAATCGGAGCAGGTTATCAAGCAGAATGGTGGTTTCTTGCTTGGAATTGGCAAGCACATTTAATGGTGAAACAACCAATTACTCCAAAAGCGTAAGCTGTTGGAGAATGCTTTATTTAATCTTTTATACTTTTAACACTCCCTCTTACGTGTGGCTCCTCTTTTTAGGGTTAGCCTACACATGGCACATGTGGCCTCTCTTTTGGGTAGGCCATTAGATGTGGATTTTTAATATCAAGGAGAACACAGGGCCAATTGCTCTGATACCATGTGAAGACAACCAATTACTCCACAAGTTTGAGCTGTTGAGAGTTGGTGTTATTTAATCATTTAGACTTCTACACTCCCCCTCATATGTGGCCCATCTTTTGGGTTGGCCGTACACTTGGATTTTTAATATCAAACTCTCCAGGTTTTGAACAGAGGACCTGCCGATGAGACAATTGCTCTGATACCATGTGAAACAACCAATTACTCCAGAAGCTTAAGCTGTTGAAGGAGGCATTATTCAATCTTTTATACTTTGACGCTCGCCCCCATGAAAGGAGTTAATGTGATATTTCTACAACAAAGAAATTAAATTAACCTCTAATATTCTTATTTAATTTAAGATACTCAGGTTTTATATATCATTTCAGTTAAAAAGTGGTGGGCCGACATCTTTTTTATTATATTTAATAATGTGCTTTGAGTTCCACCTTTCGAAAAAAAAACGGTAATGAGTTTTTGTTTTTTGTGTTTTAAAGGTGACTTCAGTAAGTAAAGATGGAGGAGAGATGCTGTCCCAACATTGTATGGTAAACTGTTGAAGTGTTAGGCTAAAACAATAGAATAGTACTTTAAACCTCAACCAAGAGGACATGAGCTACACTAGGATAAAACTCTTCTGCACGGAGTATCCACTCTCCCGCCTTTTCATTGGCAAATTTGAAAGTATGCAAGAAACTTGGACAGATGAAATTTGCAGTTGTCTCGGATTTCCAATATGATAGGTGATAGTTTCCAAGGTCCTGGTGCTTCTCCACTCGCCCAAGTGCGCCTAATTAGATTCGCATGGTCCGGAGTCTGAAAAGATTATACTGCCCTTGGCGTCACGGATGAGTCCTCCTATCCTTGCCGGGTCCGGTTTGCGGTTGGCATTGACATCAAAGTTAAGCTTGAACCAACTAAGAGTGAGCGGGTTGCATAATGGAGAAGGAGGGATTTGAACTATTTTCTCCCAAATGATTGGTTGCCAATTTCTAAACTTATCGGTCATTGAATATGAATCCAAGAGATGGCTTGACTTTGCCCAAGAGATGATGAGGTCTATCTTTATCTAAGAATTTATATATGATGGGTGGCCGTGAAAACACGTGAAGTCTAAAAAACTAGGTACGGCCCAATCCATATGATGATCCAAGTTCATCTGCACAACATAAATAGGTTGTGCCCCAAAAATCATGTACATAGGATGATCCTAACCGTCTGATCTGTAGAAGATTCCATAAATGATTTTGAGGGCACTCCATATTCAGAATAGTTCAGATCAGAAGGTTAGGATCATTCTATGGAAATGGCTTTTGGGGCACAACCTATTTACGTTGTGCCCAAACAGATGAACGGTTTGGATTATCATATGGATTGAGCTGTACCTACTTTTTTAGACTTCACGTGTTTTCACAGCCGCCCATCATATAAATTCTCATCTTTATCTCAGATATGATCCTGACTATTCTTGTTTTTCTTTATCTTTGAAGATTCTCATGTTTCTCTCTTATGCCATACTATAGCCAAAGGGGTGCAAAAACGCAGCAGCCTGTTGGCTTCCAACACGTGGCTAGAGGAGGGCCCACTGCAGTACCCACGTCAGCAGGGGTAGTTTGGTAATTCCCTCGGAGTAGGTGAACCTGAACCTATAGCTGGTCGACACCTGCTTTGGGGCATTAACTCCCCACCTACCCCAAACTTTCCCTATAAAAAGGCTCCCAAAGCTCATAAATCAGGGTATTGAATTCTTACCCACCACTCTAAAAACCACCCCTTCACTCCGGCTCTTACTGACTTGAGTGTCGAAGGGTCTGTCCGGAGTACACTCCGGGTCGGCCATTCTGACCTCGTTTGCTTCTGTGCAGGATATAGTTAATCAGGACTCTAACCTCCATTTCACCTCCTCGAGCCCTCCAGCTCGGCTCTTACGTCACTGTCATATCTGTTAACCGATTTCGGGCCTAACAGATTGGCGCCATCCGTGGGACCCCAGAACGAAAGGCTGTTCCAATCACTTTACAAAAATGGCAGGGCGCAAGAGTGCGCGGGTGCCAACCGCACGGACTACCCGAGCCGTGCTACCCGACAGGACTCGGAGTGAGCGACTCGCCTCGCTAGTGGTGGCAGCTTCTGCTACGGCCGAACAGAGCCAGCCTCGTTCGGAGCACCTCAACCCCATGCCCACTCCAGAGCAAGTTCAAGCCCTCTTTCGGCAAATGACAGCTCTCGTTGGGCAGTACCAGCAGTTACTCCAGGCGCCCCCCCAACCTCCTCCGGAAGCTCCACGACCTGTCCCCGAGAGGCCAGATATCCACAGGGGAGAGTCGTCGCGCCATGGTAAGGACCGAACTCACCACTCCACCAGACAAGTCCGTCACCCCACGGCCAGGCAGGCACAGACAGAGCCGCACCACCGTCGAAGGTCGCGGTCTCGCTCTCCGCAAAGGCACCGAGCTCATGAAGAGCGCGTGCCACAGGCAAAATCCCGGTCCCGTCGTAGAAGTCCGGAAAGCCACTCCGGCTCCGCGGCGAGCCCATTTGCGGAAAGAAACAGGTCCCCAGACCGTAGAGTTGACCCGGTGCTGCGGAAAATAGAAGAGATGGACCACAGAATTGAAGAGCTGGCTAAAGATCAAAGCCGGCCTGTTTCTAGGGCGTTCACGAGCAGAACGCCATTCACCGACGACGTCATGGCCGCCCCAGCACCCAGGATATTTAAAATGCCAACTATTCCGCAGTATGATGGGACCACTGACCCCGTGGACCACTTGGAGACGTTCCGAACAATGATGCTCCTCCACGGTGCGTCAGATGGCTTCCTTTGCAGAGCATTCTCGACGACCCTGACAGGTGCAGCAAGGGACTGGTACTCAAGGATCAGACCGAACTCCATCAGCAGCTTCGATGACTTCGGGGAAGACTTTGTCCGCCACTTCATGAGCAGCCGCAGGCCAAGGAAAACAACAACATCCTTAATGGCCTTGCGGCAGGAGGATAATGAACCTCTCAAAGCTTTCGTCAACCGATTCAACAGGGAGGCGCTTCAAGTGCCAAATCTAGACCCCTCGGCCGCTACAAACGCACTTCTCGCAGGTGCTAGATCTAATGATTTCCGCCGAGCAGTGGCCCGCCGGAATCCACTCTCCCTAGCGGACCTAATGGCTGGGGCGGAGGAATATATTTCGGTAGAAGAGACTTTGGCAGCTCTGGACTCGAGTCGAAGGAGGGCCTCTGATGATATGAACCGAGACAAGCACCCTGCTAAGCCGCGTAGGGATGACAAGGTTGTTAGAAGAGACAAGTCCCCCCAAAGAAGGGAGGAAAACTTCACCCCTCTCAACACATCCCGAAGGCACATACTAGCTGCTATCAGCAGAGAGGAGTTCATAAAGTGGCCAACCCCAATGATCTCCAAAGGGAACAGGAGAGACAAGTCAAAATACTGCCGTTTCCACAGGGACTACGGCCACGACACGGACGACTGCTGGCAGCTGAAGGAGGAGATCGAGCAATTGATCAGTCGGGGCTATTTGAAAAAGTATGTCCGAGGTGACACCCACAGGAACGAACCCAAGGAGAGAGGTCCCCAGGGCCGGAGTCCTCGGCGGTCTCAACCGCCCCCAGCCCAGAGACAATCTCCTCCACCGCCTAGTCCACAACCAGAAGTACCCCGCTCCCAACCAAGGGGAGTCATCGGCACAATCATGGGCGGTCCGGCAGCTGGTGGCACCTCATCCGCTGCGCGAAAAGCTTACGCACGCCGAGTCAATACCGTGCACGCATGCGACAAGAAGATGAAGACGGAGAATGAGATCTCCTTCTCTGATGCAGACCTCGACAGCTTGATATTACCACATGACGACCCCCTAGTCCTAACCATGCTCGTCGCGAACTGGGAGTTGAAGAAAATCCTGGTAGACAATGGGAGTTCAGCCGACATCCTGTACTACCACGCCTTCGAAAGGATGATGATAGGTGACGACCGCCTAAGGCCGGCAAACTCAGATCTCTTCGGCTTCTCGGGAGAGGTAGTCAAGGTTGAGGGACAGATCGAACTTCCTGTCCTCGTCGGAGAATTACCCTGCCAAGCCTTCACCATGGTCAACTTCCTAGTAGTGCGAGCCACTTCGGTCTATAACGCTATTTTAGGACGGCCGGGCCAGAACCAGATCTGCATTGTCGCATCTGCTTATCACCAGAAGATGAAGTTTATTACGCCCAACGGCGTTGGAGAAGTAAGGGGGGACCAGCCGTAGTCTAGGGAGTGTTATGCAATGGCACTGAAAGGCAAAAATGCGATAGAGTCATTTCCGATTGAGCTACTCGACATGAGGAGTGAAGCTCAGGGAACTCAACCCGCAGAAGACCTTATCTCCACCCCCCTGTGCAGAGATGATGATGAAAAGGTCGTTAAGATCGGCTCCTCTCTAGACGACGGCACCCGGCGCAGCCTCACCCAATTTCTTCGGGACAACGCAGATGTCTTTGCATGGACCTCCGCAAACATGGGTATTAATCCGGAGGTCAGTACGCACAGGCTAGGTGTTGACCCAACCTGCAGGCCAGTAAAGCAGAAAAGAAGACACTTCGCCCTCGAGAGGCAGCGGGCGATCAAAGAAGAAGTGGAGAGGCTCCTGAAAGCCGACTTCATTCGAGAGATCCAATATCCGGACTGGTTGGCAAACGTAGTCCTGGTAAAAAAGGCAAATGGGAAATGGAGAACCTGCGTCGACTTCACTGATCTGAATAAAGCCTGTCCCAAGGACAGCTACCCACTCCCAAAGATCGATCAGCTCATCGACGCCACTGCAGGTCACGAGTTACTGAGCTTCATGGACGCCTTCTCCGGATATAACCAGATCAGAATGTATGAGTCAGATATCCCGAAGACCTCCTTTGTAACAGACCAGGGGACCTACTGCTACCGTGTTATGCCCTTTGGCCTGAAAAACGCCGGGGCCACATATCAGAGGCTCGTAAACAAACTCTTTCGGACTCAGATCGGCCGCAACATGGAAGTCTACGTTGACGACATGCTGGCCAAAAGCCGGAGTATGCAAGATCATGTCTTCGACCTGGAAGAAACGTTCCAAGTCCTGAGAGAGCACAGGATGAAGCTCAATCCCACCAAATGCACCTTCGGCGTCAGCTCGGAAAAATTCCTAGGGTTTATGGTTAGCCAAAGAGGCATAGAAGCCAATCCAGAAAAAATCAAGGCCGTGGTGGAACTCGCTCCGCCCGAAACCATCAGAGAAGTGCAGCGACTGACAGGGATGATAGCCGCGCTGGGGCGCTTCGTTTCAAAATCTGCGGAGAGGTGTCTCCCTTTCTTCAACGCAGTCAAAAGATTTAAGACCGCGCCCTTGACAGAGGAATGCCAGGCCGCCTTCGAGGAGTTAAAAAGATATTTGTCCTCTCCGCCGCTATTAACAAAGCCTGAGCCTGGTGAGGAGCTACTCTTGTATCTATCTATAAGCCCCCTTGCTCTGGCAGCAGTCCTAGTGCGTGAGGATCACAGCCAACAAAAGCCGGTCTACTACGTTAGCAAGGTCTTACACGATGCTGAAATAAGGTACCAGCGGGTCGAGAAATTGGCTTATGCGCTGGTGATGGCGGCCAGGAAGTTGAGACCGTATTTTCAAGCTCACACGATAAAGGTCCTTACTGACCAGCCGCTCAGGCAAATTCTCCATAAGCCGGACACCTCGGGGCGACTCGTTAAATGGGCCGTGGAACTGAGTGAATTCGACATCCGCTACATGCCCAGGCCCGCAATCAAGGTTCAGGTATTGGCAGATTTCGTAGCTGAATGCTCCATCCCCCGACAGGCTGCCGAATTTGAAATTGTTCAAACCCCAGTTCTGGAAAAGTCAGTAACTCATGAGGAGCGAGCGACGAATGAGGCTAAAGCAGAAATCGTCCCCGCGCCAGTAGAGCAGGATCCATCAGCCACCGAGCCCCTCTGGGAAGTGTACGTGGACGGGTCTTCGAACAGGGGTGGCTGTGGCGCCGGTCTGATTCTCATCGGACCAAACAGCTTCACCGCAGATTATGCCCTAAGGTTCGGATTCCGCGCATCTAATAATGAGGCAGAATACGAAGCCCTCCTCGTCGGGATGAATCTCGCCATTCAAGTCAAGGCCCACAGGCTGAAAGCCTACTGTGATTCCCAGTTGGTTACAAATCAGATTCAGGGAACGTACGAAGCCCACGACGAGCGTATGATCAAGTACCTCTCTCTGGTCCAACAGTTATCCACCAACTTCAAAAGTTTCGAGGTCGTCAGAATCCCCAGAGCAGAGAACACAAAAGCAGATGTACTATCTAAGCTAGCCGCGTCCGGATACACGACTCTCGGGAATATATGTATGGAGTTCCTACAGAGATCCAGTATCGAGAGAAAGGCCGCTGAAATCATGGAGGACGAAATCGTCGACTACCTGCGTAGTGGGAAACTACCCAAGGCGAAGAAAGAAGCCCGCAAGGTGATCAAAGGGTAGCCCGGTTTTCACTCGATGGCAAGAGCCTGTTCAAAAGATCCTACACCCTCCCATACTTAAAGTGCCTCCGGCCCAGCGATGCCGCGTACGCCCTGCAAGAAACTCACGAAGGTATTTGCGGAGAGCACCTGGGGGGCAAGGCCCTGGCGATCAAAGTTTTGCTGAGAGGTCTGTACTGGCCAACCCTGAGACAGGATGCCCTGACCCTGGTCAGGAGGTGCGAGAGATGCCAAAAGTTCTCCCCTAGCATCCATCAGCCTGCTGTATCCATGGCTCCAATTATCACCCCGCTACCCTTCGCGATTTGGGGGATGGATATCTTGGGCCCCTTTCCGCCGGCCTCTGGAAGGCGCACCTTCGTAGTAGTGGCCATTGATTATTTTACCAAATGGGTGGAGGCCGAACCTCTAGCCCAGATCACCGAGCAGAATGTACAGAACTTCTTCTGGAAATCAGTGGTCTGCAGATTTGGGATTCCTCGCGCCTTGATAACAGATAACGGTAAACAGTTCGACTGCCGAAACTTTCGAAAGTTTTGCTCCGACCTGAAAATTGAGCAAAGGTTCACCTCCGTAGCACACCCATAGACCAACGGGCAGACAGAAGTCACAAATCGAATCCTACTGCAAGGGATCAAGAAAAGACTGGACGAAAAAGTTGGTCGATGGGCAGATGAGCTCTATCATGTCCTATGGGCTTATCGCACCACCCCGCGCACACCAACGGGGGAGTCTCCATTCAACCTGTCCTTCGGAACAGAGGCGGTAATACCTGTCGATGTAGGCACCCCGTCCGCTAGAATTTCCAACTTCAACGAACAGCTCAACGGTGACGGGCTCCGCGCGAATCTTGACTTATTGGAGGAGGCCAGAGAAGAATCCCGAATAAGAGTCGCCGCCTACAAGCAGAAGATACGCCCTAGAGAGTTTCGAGTTAGAGATCTGGTCTTAAGGAAAGCTGCTATCTCCCAACCCAAGAAGGCCGGAAAGCTTTCCCCAACCTGGGAGGGGCCTTACCGGGTAAAAGAGATGATTCGCCCGGGAAGTTATAAACTGGAAACACTCGAGGAACAATTACTACCACATGTCTGAAACTCAAAGAACCTTCGCAAATACCATCAGTAGCGCAGTAGCGAAGCAGCCGGCACAAAAAAAAAAGAAAAAAGAAAACTTTGTAAATATCTCCTGAATGTGAATGAAAGAACCTTTTTTTTACAAGTGTCTTCGTGTCCGTCAAATTGGAAAACCCAGTTCACTAAAACTAGGGTACTCGACGTTTGGTTTGCCACGGCTCGTCTCCGCAAAGACCGGGAGCCCACTCCTGGTCCGGAACCAACCCGGATGCAAAAACCAAAGCTCCTTCAGAACCCAGTTCACTAAAACTAGGGTATTCGACGTTTGGTTCGCCACGGCTCATCTCCGCAAAGACCGGGAGCCCACTCCTGGTCCGGAACCAGCCTGGATGCAAAAACCAAAGCTCCTTCAAAACCCAGTTCACTAAAACTAGGGTATTCAACGTTTGGTTCGCCACGGCTCGTCTCCGCAAAGACCGGGAACCCACTCCTGGTCCGGAACCAGCCCGGATGCAAAAACCAAAGCTCCTTCAAAACCCAGTTCACTAAAACTAGAGTATTCGACGTTTGGTTCGCCACGGCTCGTCTCCGCAAAGACCGGGAGCCCACTCCTGGTCCGGAACCAGCCCGGATGCAAAAACCAAAGCTCCTTCAAAACCCAGTTCACTAAAACTAGGGTACTCGAAGTTTGGTTCACCACGGCTCGTCTCCGCAAAGACCGGGAGTCCACTCCTGGTCCGGAACCAGCCCGGACGCAAAGACCCAAGCTCCTGAAAAACATAGCACGTCAGGACCAACCTAAGTCCATGACGCCTACCTAGAGCGATAGCTACGCAGCATACGGCCAAGCAGTATAAACTAGAGACGGACAAGCATAGAAGAGGTAGACAATAAAAGTTTGCTTTCCATTCATATGTTGGGGCCTCAGAGGACCATTACAAAAGCGGCGCCTCAACGGGCTGTTACAAAAAAAAGAATAAGAGTTGGGCCTCTAAGGGGCCGTTACAAAAAGGAATCAAGAAATCGCCAAAAAGGGGAGAAAGAGAGCTCAAGGCGCCTCATTGCCCCCATCCCGCGCTGAATCTGCCCTCGGGGGCAAGAGTGCTTCAGCTGTGGCCGGCTCCTCGCCAGTAAGCGTCGGTGGGTCAGGTATAACCATCTTCGACAGGTCAACGCCCGGATTGGAATCCTTGACCTGCCCAAGGCAGTCAAAAAACCCTATCTTGTAGGCCTCACTGGATAGAAGAAGGAGTTCGTCCTCCTTTTTCTGAACGGCCGTCGCCTGCCTCGATAGGGCTCTCTCCCTCTGAGCGTTGAGGGCTTCCGTCGCTTCCTCCTTTTGCGCGGCCAGCTGAGCGGCAAAATCCTCTCTCAGCCGCTTGATCTCGTCGGCAGATTTTTCGACGGACTTCTTCAGCTCCTTCGCATCCTTTTTCAGCTTCCCATTCTCCTCCTCAGACTTGGTTATAGCATCGGAAATTTTCTTACTCTTCCCCCGAAGATCATTGAAGTACACTCCGATCTATATAATACAGATGAGCAATTGTTAACACAGGTAAACGAAGTAGAAGGCGAATAAAGAGTGAGCGTACTCGTCAGCCATCTTACCTGATAAAGAGAAGAAAATACGGCCTCTTCGGCCGTAGCTGGCGGCTCGTGGAGGACCTGTTGCTTGTCTTTGTCAATAATACATTTACTTTGAATCTCTACAGCTACCCGGCTCTCTCCAAGGCCGGTATCAGTCTTTTGGACGGCCCAATTTGGCCGAAAAACGTTATCTCCGGACCTCGCCGGGGGTGGAAGGATGCCAGCAGATGTCGCCACAGTCCTCGAAGACCCTGCGCCCCGGCCGGATGAACTCACCAATTTCACCGAACTCTTGGCCTTGGGTGGGGGCGGCGCGTCCTGGGTTGGAGCCGGAATCGCCGTATCCGGGGTCTTCCTTTTCTAGCCCTGACGGACCGTCCCAAAGGCCCCCTTCCTCATCTTATCGACTAACGACTGCTGCTGCATCTCTGAAAGATAGACGAAAACAAAACCAGTCAGAGACAAGAAAAAAAGGAAAGACAAATTTTAAAGGAGGCTATCTACGTACGTGCCCGGGTCGCAGTACTAAGGCCCAACC